>NC_069797.1:60250503-60913003 GCF_027406575.1 Nycticebus coucang
CTAAAAATCGCCAGGCATTGTGGCAGGTGCCTGTAGTCCCAACTACTTGAGAGGCTGCAGCAAGATCCCTAGAGCCCAGGAATTTGAGGGTTTTTTGAGCTATGACACGACAGCACTCCAGCCTGGGGCAACTGCCCCACCCCCAAAAAATTACTTATGGCCGGGTATAATAGCCCACCCCCCAAAAATTACTTATGGCTGGGTATAGTAGCTCACATCCATAATTCCAGAACTTTGTGAGGCCAAGGTGAGAGAACTGCTTGAGGCCAAGAGTTTAAGAGCAGCCTAGGCAACATAAGGAGACCCTGTCCGACCCCTATAAACAATTAAAAAATTTAGCCAGGCAAGGTGGTACATGCTTTTAGTGAGAGCTACTTGAGGAGCTGAGATGGGAGATTGCCTGAGCTGAGGAGTTCGAGGCTGCAGAGAACTCTTACTGTATTATTATTATTATTTTTTTTTTTTTTGAGACAGAGTCTGGCTTTGTCGCCTATGGCAGAGTGCCATGGTGTTCTGACTCAGAGTAACCTCTTGGGTTCAAGCAATTCTCTCTTTTTTTTTTTTTTTGTAGAGACAGTCTCACTTTATGGCCCTCAGTAGAGTGCCACGGCATCACACAGCTTACAGCAACCTCTAGCTCTTGGGCTTAAGCGATTCTCTTGCCTCAGCCTCCCCAGTAGCTGGGACTACAGGCGCCCGCCACAACGCCCGGCTATTTTTTGGTTGCAGTTCAGCCGGGGCTGGGTTTGAACCCGCCACCCTCGGTATATGGGGCCGGCGCCTTACCAACTGAGCCACAGGCGCCACCCTCAATTCTCTTATCTCAGCCTCCCAAGTAGCTGGGACTACAGGTGCCCAAGACAATGCCCAGCTATTTTTTTTTTTTAGAGACGAGATCTCACACTTGCTCAGGCTGGTCTTGAACTTGTGAGTGCAGGCAATATACCTGCCTCTGCCTCCCAGAGTGCTAGGATTACTGGTGTGAGCCATTGCACCACCTGGATAGCAGAGCAGGACCCTATTTTTTTTTTAAGTAGATATAAATAGATATTATAGATATATTCATAATAAAAATGTAAAAACCCAAAAAGTTTTAGACTAAAATTCATCCATGCAATAGTATTTACCTACTAATAAGCTTGCAACTTATCACTTTATAGTAAATTTACAAACACTTTTTAAAGACTATAGTTATATTCATGAGATCTTTAATGTAGTTACATGTGCTATACAAAAAAAAAGGAGTAGAGGAAGGTTAACTACAATCATCTGTTAAGTTTAAATATATTTGGGGCACCGGCCCCATATGCCGGAGGTGGCAGGTTCAAACCCAGACCCAGCCAAAAACTGCAAAAAAAAAAAAGTTTAAATATATTTGGCTGGACACAGTGGCTCACACCTGTAACCCTAGCATTCTGGGTGGCGGAGGTGGATGGACTGCTTGAGCTCAGGAGCTCAAGACCAGCCTGAGCAAAAGCAAGACCCCCGTCTCTACTAAAAACAGACAAACTAAACAGACAAACTCAAGCGGCTAAGGTGCCAGCCACATACACCTGAGCTGGCGGGTTTGAATCCAGCCTGGGCCTGCCACAAACAACAATGACAGCTGCAACCAAAAAATAGCTGGGCGTTGTGGTAGGCGCCTGTAATCCCAGCTACTTGAGAGGCTGAGGCAGGAGAATCGCTTGAGCCTAGGAGTTGGAGGTTGCTGTGAGCTGTGATGCCACAGCACCCTACCCAGGGCGACAGCTTGAGACTGTCTCACCAAAAACAAATTGTTTTTAAAATATATTTTATAGTGTAGTGACTCCACTAGGAAGCACCTTACTCTCCAATTATCTGATTCATTTTTTCCATTACAATCTCTTACACAAAACCACCATTAATCTAAAACATCACTTTCATGTATGTATTTGGGAAGGTCCCTCTAATATGCTCATTTTTTTAAAAAGCTCTTAAGGTTTATTTGTGTATGTGTTTGGGGGAGGGGGTTCTGAGTTTCTGTTTCTTTGTACAGTTTATGATTTTTTTTTTTTTTTGCTGTTGCTGAAAAACTGGACATTTTAATCTAATAAACTCTGGAAATCAAATTCTCTCCTTTCCCCAGAGTTTGCGGAGAGGTTTTGTTTTGTTTTGTTTTGTTTTTGTAGAGACAGAGTTTCACTTTATGGCCCTCGGTAGAGTGCCGTGGCATCACATAGCTCACAGCAACCTCCAACTCCTGGGCCTAGGCGATTCTCCTGCCTCAGCCTCCCGAGCAGCTGGGACAACAGGCGCCCGCCACAATGCCCGGCTATTTTTTTGTTGCAGGTTGGCCAGGGCCGGGTTTGAACCCCCCACCCTCGGTATATGGGGCCGGCGCCCTGCTCACTGAGCCACAGGCGCCACCCGAGAGGTTTTGTTATTGTTCTTATTTACTGGTGAGCTTAAAAAAAAATGTTATAGAACGTCTCTACCAAAAATCAGCCTGAAGTATACTTTATTGAAAGTCTCTGAGATCTTTTCTAAACCTGCACCCTTTCCCTAGGCATGCAAGGTCACTTTCTAATTTTCCCTGTATATGCAGCTCTTTCTGAATGTCCTAGGCTTTTTTTTTTTTGTAGACAGAGTCTCACTTTATCGCCCTTGATAGAGTGTCATGGCGTCACAGCTCACAGCAACCTTCAGCTCTTGGGCTTAGGCGATTCTCTTGCCTTGGCCTCCCGAGTAGCTGGGACCACAGGCGCCCGCCAGAACGTCCGGCTATTTTTTTGTTGCAGTTTGGCGGGGCAAGGTTTGAACCCACCACCCTAGGTATATGGGGCTGGCGCCCGACCCACTAAGCCCCAGACTTTTTTTTTTTTTAATAGACAGAATCTTACTGTTACCCTGGGTAAAGTGCCATACCTAGCTCACAACAACCTCAAACTCCTGGGTTCAAGGAATTCCTTGCCTCAGCTTCTCAAGTAGCTGGGACTATAGGCACCTGCCTTAACACCCAGCTAATTTTTTCTATTTTTAGTAGAGATAGGGTCTCACTTTGCTCAGGCTGGTGTCAAACTCCTGAACTCAAAGGACTCCCCCACCTCAGGCTCCCAGAGTGCTAGTATTACAGGCATGAGCCACCACACCTGAGCCCAGTCAAAATTTTAAAATAAGTAGTACTATTCTAAATTTTTTTTTTTTTTTTGTGGAGACAGAGTCTCACTTTATCGCCCTCAGTAGAGTGCCATGGCATCACACAGCTCACAGCAACCTCCAACTCCTGGGCTTAAGCGATTCTCTTACCTCAGCCTCCTGAGTAGCTGGGACTACAGGCACCCGCCACAACACCCAGCTATTTTTTGGTTGCAGTTCAGCCGGGGACGGGTTTGAACCCGCCACCCTTGGTATATGGGGTCGGCGCCTTACTGACTGAGCCACAGGCGCAGCCCTATTCTAAATATTTTATAAATGCACCAACCAAATAAAAATGAATCCAAGTTTTAATCTCCTTAAAAAAAAAAAAAAAGAAAAGAAAAGAAAAACTCACCCAGAACAGGTAGCCTATATTTTCAAACCTTTTTTTTTTTTTTGCAGTTTTTGGCCAGGGTTCGGTTTGAACCCACCACCTCTGGTATAAGGGGCCGGTGCCCTACCCCTTTGAGCCACAGGCACCACCCAATATATTTTCTTTTTTTTTTTTTTTTTTTGTAGAGACAGAGTTTCACTTTATGGCCCTAGGTAGAGTGCCATGGCATCACATAGCTCACAGCAACCTCCAACTCCTGGGCTTAAGCGATTCTCTTGCCTCAGCCTCCCAAGTAGCTGGGACTACAGGTGCCCACCACAACACCCGGCTATTTTTTTGTTGCAGTTCGGCCGGGGCCAGGTTTGAACCCTCCACCCTCGGTATATGGGGCCGGCACCTTACCGACTGAGCCACAGGTGCCGCCCCCCAATATATTTTCAAATCTTAAATTCTTTTCTAAACAAAAACAAAATTCTGGATTAAAGATTTTTTTTTTTTTTTGTTAGAGACAGTCTCACTTTATCGCCCTCGGTGGAGTGCCATGGTGTCACAGCTCACAGCAACCTACAACTTCTGGGCTTAGGCGATTCTCTTGCCTCAGCCTCTTGAGTAGCTGGGACTACAGGCGCCTGACACAACACCCGGCTATTTTTTGTTGCAGTTTGGCCGGAGCTGGGTTGGAACCTGCCACCCTCAGCATATGGGGCCAGCACCCTATCCACTGAGCCACAGGCACTATCCTGGATTAAAGATTCTTTTTTTTTTAGTTTTTGGCCAGGGCTGGGTTTGAACCCGCCATCTCCAGCATATGAGGCTGGTGCTCTACTCCATTGAGCCACAGGCGCCGCCCATGCTTTGTGGGTTTTTTTTTTTTTTTTTGCAGTTTGTGGCTGGCGCTAGGCTTACCTGCCACCTCCGGCATATGGGGCCAGCGCCCTACTCCTTTGAGCTACAGGCGCCACCGGATTAAAGATTCTTAACCTTGAATTTTATGAAAGTGAAAGAAAGCAAGCACTGAACTAGAAGCCAAGATTATAATCATGGAATGTGATCCAGGCACTTCAGGAAAAAGTTCTTCCCACTTTTTCTTTTTTTTTTTTTACAGTTTTTGGCCAGGGCTGGGTTTGAACCTGCCACCTCTGGCATATGGGGCTGGTGCCTACTTCTTTGAGCCACAGGCGCCACCCTCTTCCCACTTTTTCATTTGTAAAATAAATAGACAAATCAAATTAGATGATTTCTAAGGTCCCTTTCATTAATATTTGAACATTAACACTTTTTCAGGCAGAGTAAAATACATAAAACAATCAACAAACTGTGGAATTCAGGATTCTAGGGACAGGAAAAAAAAGTAACAGCAAAGAAATTTAACAACTGCCAAGATGTCAAACATTCAAAAAGGGATTTCCCAAACTATCATCCCAGAAAATCTGTGGTTAGACTAAACTAAAAAATTTTAATACTGACTCATCATGATTTCAAATTATTAACCATTTGGGTATCCCAAATCATGAGCTGAGCAATCCACTAAGAATTATGCTAGTGACTCATATCCCTAAATAAGACGGCTTTATTTCAGGGACAAAGAATCAATTAAAGAGTTTACAATGAAGTTTTGTTTAACTGGAACGTTTTAAGTGGAAGTTAATTCCACATGAGTGATAATAGATGTCTAATAACTAGCTAGTGACAATTTCTAAGCAAAAGCATTATGGCAGCTAACCAGCAAACAGTAATCTATGTATTACAAACATGAAAACAATTTGTTTTCAAAAAAGCTCCTGGCTACAGACAGTATTTGAAAAACAATATATAATTTGTTGTGAATCAACATGGAATAGTTTGAAATTTTGGCTCCACCAAGAAACGAAAAAATAAAATGCACTATTGTGGGTTGAAGTACCAATTTTCACTGGCAAAAAGCCATTCTACTTGAATGTAAGAACCTTCAGGAACCAGCTGGAGAAGTATGGGGAACCTGGGATAGTGATAATGCACCCGTTCACACTACATCAGTAGAACTGGCTTCATATAAAAAAAGGACGAGATTGGGCGGCGCCTGTGGCTCAAAGAGTAAGGCGCCGGTCCCATATGCCGGAGGTGGTGGGTTCAAACCCAGCCCTGGCCAAAAACCACAAAAAAAAATAAAAAATAAAAAAGGACAAGATTGGTATATTTGTCCAAAGCAGCCTAAGCTTAGGTTTTGAATGTTGTTCAGTCTAAGAAAATGAACATATCTAAGACAAAATAAAAATAAATGTATGATATTTCCAAGAACAGGTTTACAATAAAAAATTTCTATTAAACATCATTGTAAACCGATGGTAAGTGTAGTCTGGTACAACCTTTCTGGAAAACATCTTAGCAATATTTATCCAGAATTGTAATGCTTATATCCTTTTGTCAATAATTCCACCTTTAGTGGGCGGCACCTGTGGCTCAAAGGGGTAGGGCACCAGTCCCATATGCCGGAGGTGGTGGGTTCAAACCCAGCCCAGGCCAGAAACTGCAAAAAAAAAAAATAATAATAATAATTCCATCTTTAGTAATTTACCCTAAATAAATGATGAACATTTATTTTATTTATTTTTTGAGACAGAGTCTCTTTTTTTTTTTTTTGTAGAGACAGAGTATCGCTTTACCGCCCTCGGTAGAGTGCCATGACATCACAGGACTCACAGCAACCTCTAGCTCTTGGGCTTACGCTATTCTCTTGCCTTAGCCTCCCGAGCAGCTGGGACTACAGGCGCCTGCCAACAACGCCCGGCTATTTTTTGGTTGCAGTTTGGCCAGGGCTGGGTTTGAACCCGCCACCCTCAGTATATGGGGCTGGCGCCCTACTCACTAAGCCACAGGCGCCACCCAAGACAGAGTCTCATTTTGTCGCCCTCAGTAGATTGCTGTGACATCACAGCTCACAGCAACCTCTAACTCTTGGGCTTAAGCGATTCTCTTGCCTCAGCCTCCCAAGTAGCTAGGACTACAGGTGCCTGCCACAACACCTGGCTATTTTTTTTTTTTTTTTTTTTTGTAGAGACAGAGTTTCACTTTATCACCCTTGGTAGAGTGCTGTGGCATCACACAGCTCACAGTAACCTCCAACTCCTGGGCTTAGGCGATTCTCCTGCCTCAGCCTCCCGAGTAGCTGGGACTACAGGCGCCTGCCACAACCCTGGCTATTTTTTTTGTTGTTGTTGTTGTTGCAGTTTGGCCGGGGCCGGGTTTGAACCCACCACCCTTGGTATATGGGGCCGGTGCCCTGCTCACTGAGCCACAGGCGCCGCCCATGCCTGGCTATTTTTAGAGGTGGGGTCTCACTCTGGCTCAGACTAGTCTCGAAAGCTCAGGCAATCCACCTGCTTTGGCTTCCTTTCAAAGTGCTGGGATTACAGGCATGAGCTACCACGTCCAGCAATGATGAACATTATAAGAATTTTATATAATTTATGGTGTAACCTCTATAATGAATATTAGACAGTCAACACAAATTTTGTTTTAGAATAGAGATTATGAGTCCCGTGTAGTGGTCTGCACCTATAGTGCCAACTTCTAGGAAGCCTCACACAGCAGGATCACTGCGCCCAGGAGTTCAAGGCTACAGAAATCTATTGTCATACCACTGCACTTCAGCCTAGGAGAGAGAGTAAAATTCGGTCTCTTAAAAACACAAACAAACCAGGTGGTGCCTGTGGCTTAAAGGAGTAGGGCACAGGCCCCATATACCGGAAGTGGTGGGTTCAAACCCAGCCCCGGCCAAAAACTGCAAAAAAAAAAAAAAAAACACTCACAAGAACAGAGATCAAAAATTCAAATGTTTACAATTATACAGACAAATATAAATGTCTATAATCATACTCACAGAAAACAGATTAGTAGTTGTACAGGATTGGGAGGAATGGGAAGTAACTGGTAATGGGTATAGAAGTTGCTTTGGGGGTGGGGGAGAGATTAGGGTAATGGCTACATAACCATAAGAATATACCAAAAACAGGGCGGCGCCTGTGGCTCGAGGGGTAGGGCGTCAGTCCCATATGCTGGAGGTGGCGGGTTCAAACCCAGCCTTGGCCAAAAAAAAATTACACACACACACAAAAAAAATAGCTGGACGTTGTGGCAGGCGCCTGTAGTCCCAGCTACTCGGGAGGCTGAGGCAAGAGAATCGCCTAAGTCCAGGAGTTGGAGGTTGCTGTGAGCTGTGTGAGGCCACGGCACTCTACCGAGGGCCATAAAGTGAGACTCTGTCTCTATAAAAAAAAAAAAAAGAATATACTAAAAACAGTAAAATTGTGGTGTGCACTTTACATGGTAAACTACATGGTGTGTGAATTATACCTCAATAAAGCTGTTTTACAAAGAATTTTAAAGTCTACATACCAGTAAAGTTATTCAAGTAACTGAAATAGGGAAACAACCTGGGACAAATGGAGAACACAGGCGCCATCTGAAGAGGGCTATTATTTATTATCTTATCAGCTGTGTGAATTAGGAGACTGGTATATCTTTCAGAACAACACTTCCACCTGGCTTTTTACTTGAAATCTAATTCTTGATAAATTTTAAATTCAAGTATAAAACACCTACAGAAAGTTGTACAATTGTGACTGCTCAATGAATTTTCACAAACTGTAACACACTCACGTACCCAGCATGGAAATTAAGAACAAAATATTATCAGCCACCCAAACTACTATGTCCCTTAAGAGAAATTACCACCCTGACTTCTAACAACATAAATTAGTTTAATCTGGGGCCAATCTTGGCTCTATCAATATTTTGGATATCTGTTGTGGGGAGGCTGACTGTATATTATAGGGTATTTTGCAGGCCTTTACAAGTTGTGACAACCAAAAATATCTCGAGATACTGCCAAATGCCCATTTAGGATAAAATATTGCCCATGACTGAAAGCCACTAATTTAACATTCTTTTTCCTTTTCTTTTTTTGCAGTTTTTGGCCGTGGCCGGGTTTGAACCCGCCACCTCCGGTACATGGGGCCAGCACCCTACTTCTTTGAGCCACAGGTGCTGCCCAATTTAACATTCTTTTAAACTTTATTTTATTTATTTATTTAGAGAGAGACTCACTATGTTGCCCTCAGTAGAGTGCCGTGGCATCACAGCTCCCAGCAACTTCAAACTGTTGGGCTTAAGCAATTCTCTTGCCTCAGACTCCCAAGGAGCTGGGACTACAAGCGTCTACCACAACATCCGGCTATTTTTTGGTTGTTGTTGTAGTTGTCATTGTTGTTTGGCAGGCCCAGGCCAGGTTCAGGGCGGGTTCAAACCCGCCAGCCCTGGTATATGGCTGGAGCCCTAACCGCTTAACTATAGGCGCCAAGCCCTATTTCCCCTATTTTTTAATTTTTTTTGAGACAGTCTCACTCTGTCGCCCTGGGTAGAGTACTACTGTGGAATCGTAATACCTCACGGCAACCTCAAACTCTTGGGCTCAAGCCATCCTCTGGCCTCAGCCTCCCACTTAGCTGGAACTCCAGGAGCCCATCATGATACCCTGCTAGTTGTTTTCTTATTTTTAGTAGAGAGGGTCCTGCTTTTGTTCAGGCTGGTCTCCTAAACTTCTGAGCTCTAGCAGTCCACCTGCCTTGGCTTTTCACAAGCATGAGCCACCATGCCCAGCTCTGGGCACTGATTTCTTTTTTTTTCTTTTTTTGTAGAGACAGAGTCTCACTTTATCGCCCTGAATAGAGTGCTGTGGTGTCACACAGCTCACAGCAACCTCCAGCTCTTAGGCTTAGGCAATTCTCTTAGCCTCAGCCTCCTGAGTAGCTGGGCCTACAGGCACCTGCCACAACCCTAGGCTATTTTTGTTTTGTTTTGCAGTTCAGCCAGGGCTGGGTTTGAACCAGCCACCCTTGGTATATAGGGCCAGCCCTACTTGCTGAGCTACAAGCGCCACTTTTTTTTTTAGACATAGTCTCACTATGTTGCCCTCAGTACAGTGCCACAGAATCATAGCTCACAGCAACCTCAAACTCTTGGGCGTAAGCGATTCTCTTGCTTCTGCCTCCCAAGTAGCTGGGATTACAGGCACCCACCACAATGCCCTGCTATTTTTTTTTCTTTTCTTTTTTTCTTTTTTTTAGTTGTAGTTGTCATTGTTTAGCAGGCCTGGGCTGGGTTCGAACATGCCAGCCCCGTGTATGTGGCCAACGCCCTAACTGCTAAGCTATGGGCACCGAGCCAAAGCACTGATTTCTTCCTTTTTCTTTTTTGAGACAGAGCTTCAAGCTGTTACCGTGGGTAGAGTGCCATGGCATCACAGCTCACAGCAACCTCCAGCTCCTAGGCTTAAGCAATTCTCTTGCCTCAGCCTCCCAAGTACCTGAGACTACAGCACCTGCCACAACGCCCGGTTACTTTTTGGTTGTAGTTGTCATTGTTTGGCAGGCCTGGGCTGGATTTGAACCTGCCAGCTCTGGTGTATGTGGCTGGCGCCTTAGCCACTTGAGCTACAGGCATCAAGCCAGAGCACTGATTTCTTTTTTTTTTTTTTTTGTAGAGACAGAGTCTCACTTTATGGCCCTCAGTAGAGTGCTGTGGCCTCACACAGCTCACAGCAACCTCCAACTCCTGGGCTTAAGCGATTCTCTTGCCTCAGCCTCCCCAGTAGCTGGGACTACAGGCGCCCGCCACAAGACCCAGCTATTTTTTGGTTGCAGTTTGGCCAGGGCCGGGTTTGAACCCGCCACCCTCGGTATATGGGGCCGGCGCCTTACCAACTGAGCCACAGGCGCTACCCCAGAGCACTGATTTCTTAATTCAATTTTCTTATCTATCTCAAGACACTAAGTTGATAATCATGTCATTTAAAACCAAGAAGGCAAAAAAGTTTTCTTAGGCAAAATAAATAAAAAGCACTTATAGGCTCAGCACCCACAGCACAGTGGTTACAGCGTTAGCCACATACACTGAGGTTCAAACCCAGCCTGGGCCAGCTAAACAACGACAACTGCAACAAAAAATTGACAGACCTTGTGGCGAGCGGCTGTAGTACCAGCTACTTGGGAGGCTGAGGCAAGAGAATCGCTTAAGCCCAAGAGTTTGAGGTTGCTATGAGCTGTGATGCCACGGCACTCTACCAAGGGCGAGAGTGAGACTCTGGCTCTAAAAAGAAAAAGAAAAAAAAGAAGAGAAAAGAATTAAAATTACTAAGAGTAAAACTGGGGCAGCACCTGTGGCTCAGGGGTGGTGGGTTCAAGCCCAGCCCTGGCCAAAACTGCAAAAAAAAAAAAAAAAGAGTGGAACTGGCATGTTCCTAACCAAAGAAATGATAAATGCCTAAGATGATGGCTATCCCAATTACCCTGATTTGACTAATCCATTTAGTATGCCATATCAAAACACCAAAACATCACATGTAGCCTATAAATGCGTGTACATACACCTATTATGTATACATAAGCAAAAATTTAAATGAAAAGTTAGTTAGTGCTAGGTGTGGTGGCTCACGCCTGTAATCCTAGCACTCTGGGAGGCCAAGGCAGGTGAATTGCCTGAGCTCACGGGTTCGAGACCAGCCTAAGCAAGAGCAAGATCCTGTCTCTAAAAAAATAGCCAGGCAGTGGCGCCCAGAGCTCAGTGGGTAGAGCGCCGGCTATGTACACCAAGGCTGGAGGGTTCAAACCCGGCCCAGGCCTGCTAAACAACAACTACAACAAAAAAATATCCAGGCATTGTTGCAGGCGCCTGTAGTCCCAGCTACTTGGGAGACTGAGGCAAGAGAATCGCTTAAACCCAAGAGTTAGAAGTTGCTGTGAGCTGTGACGCCATAGCACTCTACCGAGGATGGCGGAGTGAGACTCTGTCTCAAAAAATAATAATAATAGCCAGAGGCGGTTCCCATAGCTCAGCGGGTAGGGTGCCAGCCACATACACCCAGGCTGATGGGTTCAAACCAGGCCCGGGCCAGCTAAAAAACGACAACAACTGCAACAACAACAACAACAACAATAAACAGCCAGGCGATGTGGCAGGTACCTGTGGTCTTAGCTACTTGGGAAGCTGAGGCAAGAGAATTCTTAAGCCCAAGAGTTAAAGGTTGCTGTGAGCTATAATGCCACAGCACTATACCCAAGGCGACATCTTGAGACTCTGTCTCAAAAAAAAAAAAAAAAGTCAGGCATTGTGGCAGGCACCTGTAGTCTCAGCTACTTCGGAGGCTGAGGCAAGAGAACTGCTTGAGCCCAAGAGTTTGCAGTTGCTGTGAGCTATGATTTCCGAGCACTCTACTGAGGGCAACAAATTCACTGCACTGTAGCCTAGGCAACAGAGACCCTGTCACCCCCTCTCCCTCTCTCTTTTTTCTTTTTCTTTTTGAGACAAAGTCTCATTCTATCACCTGGAATGGATGATAGAATGGCTTGGCCTCAGCCTAGCTGACAGCAACCTCAGATTCCTAGGCTCAAGCAGTCCTCAACTCTCAGGGTACTAGGATTACAGGCATGAGTAACTGCAACTCACTGAGACCCTGTCTCTTAAGAAAAAAATTACAGGGTGGTGCCTGTGGCTCAGTCGGTAGGGCGCCGGCCCCATGTGCCAAAGGTGACGGGTTCAAGCCCGGCCCCAGCTGAACTGCAACCAAAAAATAGCCGGGCATTGTGGCGGGTGCCTGTAGTCCCAGCTACTCGGGAGGCTGAGGCAAGAGAGTCGCTTAAGCCCAGGAGTTGGAGGTTGCTGTGAGCTGTGTGAGGCCACGGCACTCTACCGAGGGCCATAAAGTGAGACCCTGTCTCTACCAAAAAAAAAAAAAATTACAAAAGATCCAAATATCTGAAAATTTAATGTATGATGATGGTAGCATTTCAAATCAATAAGGAAAAAATGAAATAGTCAACAAATGATACTGAACTACTATGGGTAGCCATCTGGAAAAAATAAAGTTGGATCTTAGGGGGCGCTTGTGGCTCAGTGAGTAGGGTGCTAGCCCCATATACCGAGGGTGGCAGGTTCAAACCCAGCCCTGGCCAAACTGCAACAAAAAATAGCCGGGCGTTGTGGCAGGCACCTGTAGTCCCAGCTACTCGGAAGGCTGAGGCAAGAGAATCGCCTAAGCCCAGGAGCTGGAGGCTGCTGTGAGCTGTGTGATGCCACAGCACTGTACGGAGGACGACAAAATGAGACTCTGCCTCTAAAAAAATAATAAATAAAATAAAATAAAATGTTAAATAAAATAAAGTTGGATCTTTAAATTTCAGGTGAATTAGATTCAAAATTAAAAACAGGGCGGCGCCTGTGGCTCAGCGGGTAGGGCGCTGGTCCCATATGCCGGAGGTGGCGGGTTCAAACCCAGCCCCGGCCAAATTAAAAAAAAAAAAAAAAATCAAAATTAAAAACAAAAGTTAAGGGCGGCGCCTGTGGCTCAGTGAGTAGGGCGCCGGCCCCATATGCCGAGGGTGGCAGGTTCAAACCCGGCCCCGGCCAAACTGCAACAAAAAATAGCCGGGCGTTGTGGCGGGTGCCTGTAGTCCCAGCTGCTTGGGAGGCTGAGGCAAGAGAATTGCGTAAGCCCAAGAGTTAGAGGTTGCTGTGAGCCGTGTGACGCCACGGCACTCTACCCGAGGGCGGTACAGTGAGACTCTGTCTCTACAAAAAAAAAAAAAAAGTTAAAAAAAAGGTTAAAAAAAACATGGGAATTTCTTCCTTAATCTGAGTAGAGAAAGCCTTTCTAAAATGACATAAAATCTAGCGGTCAAATGAAAGAAATAACAAATTCAGTTACAAAAAATATTTCTGGGCTCAGCGCCTATAGCTCAGCGGCTAGGGCGCCAGCCACATACACTGGAGCTGGCAGGTTCGAATCCAGCCCGGGCCTGCCAAACTATAATGACACCTACAACCAAAATATAGCTGGGTGTTATGGTGGGTGTCTGTAGTCCCAGCGACTTGGGAGGTTGAAGCAAGAGGATCATCAAGCCCAAGAGTTTAAGGTTGCTGTGAGCTGTAATGCCATAGCAATCTACGCAGGGTGACGGCTTGAGACTCTGTCTCAAGAAAAAAAAAAAAGTTTCTGGGTATCAAAAAACACCATAAAAAAGCCTGAGCAAGAATGAAATCCCATCTCTAATGGAAAAAAAGGGGGGAGGGGGGTGCTTGGCGCAGTGGTTCATGCCTATAATCCCAGAACTTGGGAGGCCATGGCTGGTGGATTGTCTCAGCTCACAGGTTCAAGACCAGCCTGAGCCACAGCCAGACCCTGTCTCTAAAAATAGCCATGCGTTGTGGCGGGCACCTGTAGTCCTAGGTACTCGGGAGGCTGAGGCAAGAGAATCACTTGAGCCCAAGAGTTTGAGGTTGCTGTGAGCTATGATGCCATGGCACTCTACCAAGGATGACAAAGTGAGATTCTGTCTCAAAAATAAATAAATAAATTGGCTTGGCACTTGTAAGACAGTGGTTACAGTGCTAGCCACATGCACTAAGGCTGGCAGGTTTGAATCCCGCCTTGGGCCAGCTAAACAGTGATGACAACTACAATAAAAAGATAGTCAGGCATTGTGGTGGGTGCCTGTAGTCCCAGCTACTTGGGAGACTGAGGCAAGAGAATCACTTAAGCTCAAGAGTTGGAGGTTGCTGTGAGCTGTGATACCATGGTATTCTACCTAAGGTGACACAGTGAGACTCTGTCTCCTAAACAAATAAATAAATAAATAAATAACAGAAAAACTAGCTGGGCATGGCAGTGCATGCCTGTAGTTCCAGCTACTTCGGAGGCTGAGGGAAGAAGATCACTTGAACCCAAGAGTCTGAGGTTGCTGTGAGCTATGATGATTCCACAATACTCTACTCAGGTGATAGAGTGAAACCCTATCTCAACAATAACAAAAATCACAATAGCAACAAAAAAGACACCATAAGCAAATCAAAAGATACTAAATCCTTTAAAGTTATTTGCAATTCTTAGAATAAAAGACTAATTTCTCACAAAAGGATCTTTAACACATTAAAGCGCCGCCAGGTCAGTAAAAAGGAATTAAGACCAAGCAGCGCCTGGAGCTCAGTAGGTAAGGCGCCAGCCACATATACAGAGGCTGGCGGGTATCTAGCCCGGGCCAGCTAAAACAACAATGACAGGGCCAGCCAAAACAACGACAACTGCAACCAAAAAAAAAAAAAAAAACCAGCCAGGTGTTGTGGTGGGCGCTTGTAGTCCCAGCTACTTGGGAGGTTAAGGCAAGAGAATCGCTTAAGCCCAAGAGTTTGAGGTTGCTGTGAGCTGCGACACCATTGTACTCTACCCAGGATGACAGCTTGAGACTGTCTAAGAAAAGAAAGAAAGAGCGCAAGGATGACACGCAAATTCGTGAAGCGGTCCATATTTAAAAAAAAAAAAGAAAGAAAAGAACACTCAACAAAAATAAACAGTGAATATGAAGAGAAAGTTCCTAGGAAAATATAAATGACTTTTAATAATACGAAAATATTCTACCTCACCAAACAAGAAGGCTCGTGCCTATAATCCTAGCACTCTGGGAGGCCAAGGAAGGATGAGTGAGCTTTGAATTTTCAGAGACTACAAATACACAAAGATCAGTATGGCTAGATCAGAAAGAATAAGAAAGCATGGGAAAACAAATGACACTGCGGAAGTAAGCAGGGCCAGATCATACCTTGTTAAATAAAGATACAAAGACAGGTACAGCAGCACATACTTCATGCCTGTAATCTCAGCTATCTGGAAGACCACTTGAGCCTAGGAGTTTGAGGCCAGCCATGGCAATACCCATCTCTTGAGAAAAAAAAAAAAAATAAAGGGTGGTGCCTGTGGCTCAAGGAGTAAGGCGCCAGTCCCATATGCTGGAGGTGGTGGGTTCAAACTCAGCCCCGGCCGAAAACCACAAAAAAATAAAAAAAAATAAAAAAAAATAAAGATTCAAGGCATTAAAGAGAAAATAACAGAAATTTTCTGCTATGAGAAGAGTAGATGCGAGTATATTGCTTAGGAATATACATACACACAAAAGAATCTCCATAGTTGACCACCTCTGTAAGTTGACCTATTTTCTTTTTTTCCTTTTTCTTTCTTTCTTTTTTTTTTTTTTTTGAGATAGAATCTTACTCTGTCATTCTGGGTAGAGTGCAGAGGCATCATCATACACCACAGCAACTTCAAACTCTTGGACTCAAGAGATCCTCTTGCCTCAGCCTCCCTAGTAGCTAGGACTACAGACACCTGCCATGAAACCTAGCTAGTTTTTCTATTTTTAGTAGAGATGGAGGTCTCACTCTTTCTTCCTTAGGCTGGTCATGAACTCCTGAGCTCAAGCAATCCACCCACCTTGGCCTCCCAGAGTACTAGGTTTATAGGCAAGAGCCAAGCTGCTGAACCTGACCTAATTTTCATACACGCACATGTGCATATCAATACAGTAAGCCTGTTCCTTGGCCATACCCATATGTTGGGGGACCAGTTTGTTACAGTTCCTTGAGTGGTCAACTTACAGAGGATCTAATATGTATGTATGTATATATGTGTGTGTGTGTGTGTGTGTGTGTGTATGTGTGTGTAGTAAAAGCAACGAAGCGAGACTTGGTCTCAAAAAAAAAAAAAAAAACCCAGCTAGGATCAAAAAAGGGGTCTGGGGTACAGACAAAAATTCGACAATATTCAAAATACATATGGTAACTGAAGCCACAGAGTAGACAAGATTAGAGTGAGAAAAGAGGAAGAAAGAGACTGAGACCCAAGACTTGCGAAAGAACATAAATTAAAGATCTGGTAGAAGATGCTGGTGGGAAGAAAGGAAGGAGGTAACAGAACCCAAGAGAAGAGAGGTAATTTCAGGAAAGAAAATTTTGAATCTAAATGAACACTTACTCTGGACAGGCAATTAAGAATCCCAGGTCCAGGGCAGTGCCTGTGGCTCAAAGGGGTAGGGCGCCGGCCCCATATGCTGGAGGTGGCAGGTTCAAGCCCAGCCCCAGCCAAAAACTGCAACAACAACAACAAAAAAAAGAATCCTAGGTCCAGTTCGGTGCCTATAGCACAGTGGTTATGGCACCAGCCACATACAACGAGGCTGGCGGGTTCAAACCCAGCCCCAGCTGGCTGGCAACATAGATTCTGTCTCAAAAAAAAAAAAAAGAATCCTAGGTCTAAGAGTCAAAGAGAATTCCCTGAAAATAGTGTCCAACTCCAATTTACTCTGAATATCCCAAAAGAAACATTACAAGTTATTAGTTAAGCAACAATAGATCCAGTCAAAACTGATAAATCCTATAAAGATATGGAAGAAAATAATCTTTAAAATTATTTGACAGGCTAGGTGCATCCGGCTGTTGCCACCATGGCTTCTCTGCTTTTGCTGCGGCAAGGACGAGTTGGGGCGGTGAAGGTAAAGGAGACTATGCTCCTGGAAGCAAGGGTGTTTCGAGGATTTGCTTCTACAGTTCCTCTCTCTATGGAATCAGGGAAGTGTGAAAAGGGACTGCCACCAAATTCCAAGAAGCAGAGTCCACCAAAAAAGCCCGCCTGGGAGCCTCCTGAGCCATCAGACTCCACCACCTATAAGAACCTCTAGCATCATGACTATACCACATACACCTTCTTGGACCTCAACCTGGACTTCTCCAAATTCAGGATGCCTCAGCCCTCGTCAGGACGAACATCACCCCGGCACTGAGAGCCCTCAGTTTAAAGATGAATTTGCGTCATCTTTGCTTGCATTCTTGCCTACAAAAATAAAATCCACTCAAGAGTCACACACACACAAAAAAAAATTCTTTGACAGAGGCTAGGCGAGGTGGTTCACGCCCCTGTCTCAGCACTCTGGAAGGCCCAGGTGGGTGGTCTGCCTGACCTCACAAGTTTGAGACCAGCCTGAGCAAGAGAGAGACCTCCTCTCTAAAAATAGCCAGGCATTGTGGCGCGTGCCTATAGTCCCACCTACTTGGGCTCAAGAGAATCACTTGAGCCCAAGAGTTTGAGGTTGCTGTGAGCACTCTACCCAGGGTGACTGAGTGAGACTGTCTCAAAAAAATAAGTAAATAAATAAAGAAACAAAAATAAAAATAATTTGGGCGACGCCTGTGGGTGCCAGCCCTATATACCAGAGGTGGCAGG
Source organism: Nycticebus coucang (assembly GCF_027406575.1). Lineage (NCBI taxonomy): Eukaryota > Metazoa > Chordata > Mammalia > Primates > Lorisidae > Nycticebus > Nycticebus coucang. The sequence continues at coordinate 60,268,074 of NC_069797.1, forward strand.
TTCAAACCTGGCCCCAGCCAAAAAATAAAAAAAATAAATAAAAATAATTTGAGAGTTAAATATAGTTTAGAGATTAAAGGATAAGAATGGGGTATATAGGGAGCATGAAGAGAAGTTCGGCTCTGACTGCTTTATCTCTCTCCATTAAAGGTTAGGGTCCCTTACCTGGCTTAGCACTGTATTTCACCAATTTCTAAGGTTATTGTCCTCAGAACCTTTAGAATAGTTAAACAGGCTTGTGTGCTGCCACACATTATACCTTGTCCATGCACAACTAGTTTTTTCCTCCCTCTGTGGCTCTGTGCTTGTACTTTCTCTTTCCTGTAATATCCTCACCTTCCCTGGTTTTTTGCATTTGCTTTTAGAATCGTGTTTTGTTATAATTGGAAGACCTTAGAGTCTCCTCACCTAATCCTCACCTTCTGTTTTAGCGCTGAGCAAACTGAAGTTTATAGAGGTGGAGCTCAATTGCTCAAGGGCCATAAGAAGCCACTGGTATCTGGGGGATGAGAACACATCCAGTGCTTTTCCACCTTACAGGATGTACTCCCGACTTGCTCTCCTTAACTCCCTGTCATAGTTGCTAATGGTGTCCCCTTGTGTGGGTTTACTCTGTTCTGTGCTGTCTTGCACTATTCAAATGTTACCCAGTAAATATCTTTAAGTCTTACTATCTTGTGCAGTGTGTATCAAGTTGATTTTAATTTTTTTAGGGTAAGGATCTTGTCTTTTTCCTTTGGTATCTTCCATTCTGTCCCAATAAAGGTCAGCATACACTTGGCTAATTAAAAATAAAAGTTGGTTGAGCAGAAAAAAAAAAAAAAAAAAAAGAATGGGGTATATGAAGTTTCTCTCATTTCTGTAGAGGAAAAACATCAAATGTTACTCTGAAACCCTACTGATTCGTTATGTTTCAAAGATTTTAGATAACTTCCATATGGCTATGCCTTTTTAGCATGTTCAAATGCATTTTGAGAGCAAAAAACATGTAAGTGTTCATCTTTGTATCTTCAGCATCTAGCTCAGTGCCAGACATTAAGTGCTTGATGAAAAAAAAAATAAGTCACTGAATAAATGAATAGGCACCAGAACACTTTTGTCCAAACTATGTCGGTGCTACAATACAGCCACAAAGAACAAATTTTAAAAAAAGAACAAATTTAACGGAGAGCTAATTCGCTCTTCACTCATTCATTCCTCAAACCAAAAGCACTTCTATTCTCCAGAAGTAAAATGCTATCTGCAGAAAGATCATCTCATCCTTATTTTAGGAAAACCTTTTGGCAACACATTCCACAGGTCTGGAAGATAATATAAATCTTTATTGTCAAAGTGCTGTCAGCCAACTGCAGTCCTTCCAAAAATTCAAGAATGTTACCACCACGTGCCAGCCAATAATGACTCTCTAGTCATTCATTCTTTTTTTTGAGACAGAGTCTCACTTTGTTACCCTGCAGCTTGTGGGCTTCAGTGATTCTGAAGTGATTGCCTCAGCCTCCTGAGTTAGGACTATAGGCGTCCGCCACAATGCCCACCTATTTTTTTGTTGTAGTTGTCATTGTTTGGCAGGCCCAGGCCAGGTTCAAACCCACATGTATGTGGCCGCCCCCTAAAGGCTGAGCTACAGGAACTGAGCCAGTCATTCATTCTGAAAGCTTCAGAAAACAACCAATGCTTGGGCAGCGCCTGTGGCTCAGTGAGTAGGGCATCGGTCCCATATACCGAGTGTGGCAGGTTCAAACCCAGCCCCGCCAAACTGCAACAAAAAAATAGCCGGGCACCCATACTGCCAGCTACTTGGGACGCTAACGCAAGAGAATTGCCTAAGCCCAAGAGCTGGAGGTTGCTGTGAGCTGTGATGCCACAGCACTCTACCAACGGTGACAAAGTGAGACTCTGTCTAAAAAAAAGAAAAGAAAACAACAATGCTGTGACTTAAATAAATAATACATTTTAATAGGTCTTTATTTCCACACAAGCCAAACTCATCAGCTGTAGTAGCATGTTTTAAAATTGGCACGTAGCTGATATTAACAGTTCAGAATTCTCTTCTATGTCTAAATCTCAAGTTAATGTTACCACCCAAAACCTACTGTCTCAAACCCATTCTCAAAGGAACAGTCTTACAAAAATAAGGTAATCCTACCCTTTCTCTACCTAAATTTTTATCAAATATTTTGAATAGGAAACACACGTTTCTACAGTACAAGAAAAGCAGGAGTTCAGAAATAAGTAATTATATCCCAGTTGCATTTATCTATCAAAGGGAACATATTTCATCAATCTTGAAATGTGAACAAACTTCAAATAAATCTTTTTTTGGAACTCATCACTTTGCCCTCAATTAAGAACATAACAAACACTGTACATTTGTTAAGAGAATAATATTCTAATCCTAGCACTCCGGGAGGCTGAGGCAGGTGATTGGATGATTGCTTGAGTTCAAGATCAGCCTAAGCAACAAAAAGTGAGACTCTGTCTCTACTAAAAACAGAAATCCAGCTAGGTGTAGTGATACATGACTGTAGTCCCAGCTATGGGAGGCTGAAGCAAGAGGATCTCTGGAGTCCAAGAGTTTGAGACTGCTGTGAACTGTAGTGAAGCAACAGTAGACCCAAGACAGTGGAATGAGACTCTGTCTTTAAAAAAAAAGGGGGGGAGAATGATATTCTAGTATTAATTATATATCTTATATTCTAAGACATCAATTATTAAATCGATAAGCAAGCCTAGAGCTGGCAGGTAGGGGGATAATGAGACACAGAACCCTGCATTCCATTCCTTCTCTTTGGCTGATTTATACAAATATAAAAAGAAAAATTAATTACCAAGGATAACAGAACTTATAAGTAAAATTCTTACGTTGGAGTTATGTTAAAGTCCCTCCTTCCTTTTTTTTGTTCAGAAAGAGTCTCACTCTGTTACCCAGGCTAGAGTGCCATGGTGTCAGCCTAGCTCACAGAAATCTCAAACTCCTTGGCTCAAGTAATCCTACCTCAACCTCCGAAATAGCTGAGACTACAGACATAACTGGACTATAGGCACCCACCACTGTGCCTGGCTAATTTCTTCACTCCTTTTGATTAAAGGTTAAAACTCAATTTTACCTTCATGAACTGTTTAAGAAAATGGTACTTTGCTCCTTTTAAAGATAACCATGTTAGCCACTTAGAGCAAACAGAAAACCAATTTTGAAGTCACACAACCTAAAAAGAAGTTAAAAGTACCGACCTTTGAAAGGATGTTTGGGGCGGCGCCTGTGGCTTAAGGAGTAGGGCACCGGTCCCATATGCCAGAGGTGGCGGGTTCAAACCCAGCCCCAGCCAAGAACCAAAAAAAAATAAAATAAAATAAAGGATGTTTGAAATGCGTGGGAAAAAATGCACAACAGTTTAAGACAAGTAGTAAATAATATCAAACCATTACAAATCAGCACAAACATTAACAGAACTTTCATTTAACTTATATGAATTAACTTCAAAATGCTCTTTGCCAACAGCACTCTGGGTACAGTGAAAACTAAGGCACATTTGTTTACCGGAGCTTTTTAACTTTTACCCAGAAGAGTCAATTTGTGTTTCATAAATTCTGCCATTACATAGCTCTTAAGAAATTCAAAGCAAGTGTAATTCAAAGATACAACTCTATACTAAGTTTAAAAAATAATAAGCAAACACACACAATTCACAGTATTTTTAGTCTCTGGAATTAAAGGTTTGAAGTTTAGGGAGGGTCTGTATTCTTATTCTGAATAATCCTTGAACCCTCTATTCCTAAATGACATTATTAATCCCTTTGTCTGAAGATAATTTACTTGAGATACGCTGCTTTTTGCTCACCAATGAATTAAAGTCCTTTTCATGTATGCAGTTTTGACTTTTATATAACGCTTTCACACGTATTCACTGGAACATGTACAGAACACATACAATAATTTTAGACTTATCAGGCATACAAGATAACCCTTATCCGGAACTTCGATTTGATTTACCTACATTTCACAGTCTTGAGGCTAACAAAATAAAGCGTGAGCACAAGGAAATCTGTACCACCGCCAGTTCTCAATGAACAGAATGCCTTCAAATGATAAAACGAAACTTGTCCACTTCGCAAAAGTAATCTCAATCAATTGCAATAAAAGAAAAGAAATCTAAACCACAGATTCATGTAAATCTTTTCAACTCAAAGGTCCAAATGCAGACGCCCATCACACAACTGCCCACAATCAGCGTTAGCGACTTCTAATTTTGAAGCTGGAGACTCGAGGAAAAAAAAGAAAAGAAAAAGTCCTCCAAAGTTTCACGAAGTGAAATAAAAGTCATTTTAAGTAACGAAAACGAGTTAATCAAGAGGTGACTAGCTCAGTCCTTCCGACCCCCTTTCCCGCTTCCAGCCCTCGAACTAAACCTTCTCTAAGAAGGACTCCCCGAGGGCAGATGTCAGAAAAAAAGTCAAACGAACCCGCACGCCGCACGGAGAGACAGCAGGGGCCGAGGTCGCCGAGACAAAGACCAGCCCGCGAAGCGGCCGGGCGGCGAGGGGCCGCCCCAGCGCACTGTGCGCCCCTAACCGCCCGGAGGAGTTGGGAGCGCCTCCGGGGCGCCGCCAAGTCCACGCCGACGCTGCCCCGAGCTCCTTGACCGGCCCCCGGCCCCGCTGCAGCCTCCTAGGCCCGGGCCCACCCCCTGCGCCGTTTCCCTCCCAATTTGGAAACCGCCTGGGGACAAAGAGGGAGGGTGCGCTAGGGGCACGGCAGGACGCGGACGGCGACGCCCCTCCGGACTCGGCGGGAACCCCTCGGAGGCGCCCCTCTTCTCCCAGCCCCGGCCGCGCTCCTTCCCGGACCCTGACTCTCCTCGGCCCCTCTTCGGGCTCCCTATAAGTTCTCCTCCCGTCTCACCCCGGGGTCCCGCCCGTGGCCCGCTTCTCCTCACCCGGCCCAGCGGCCGCCCCTCACCCGGCGGCGGGTTCCCCCGGAGCCGCCTCCTCCGCCGGGCCTCGGCCCGTCCCGCCGGCCGCCGCCTCATGTGCCCCGCGTCGCCATCGCCTTCGCCGCCACACTCGCCTCTCCTTCACCTCCTTCACCGCCGTCGCCTTCGCCTCAATGTCTGGGTGAGGCTGAAGCCGCTCCCGCCGCTGCAGCCGCCACCACCGCCTCCTCCCGCTCCCGCCGCCGGGACCCGCGGGGAGGCGCCTGCGCACTACGCGCCGCGGTGGGGGCGGGGGCGTCCCGCCATGGCCAGGGAGCCGGGGGGCGCGCGGCACGTGGCGCTCGGGTGGAAGGGGGTGCCCCGGAGCGCGCGGGCGACGGCGCGAACGCCAACTTTGGGCGCTTGGGTCCGCGCGGGCTCACGGACGCGGCGGAGGCGCGGCGAGGGTGGGACCCGGTGAGACCCATCCGCGTGGAGTCTGCACTTCGGACTCTAGGTGGGCGCAGACTTCGCGCTCCGGGAGATTCATTCCTCCAGCTGGATTCCGGGTACAGAAGTTCCTCCCCAGCAGAGCCTCAGTTTGAGCGGGCTACTAAAGGCGTCGTTAGGACTTACCTGGGTATCCTGGTTCGGCTCCACTGGCCCTGGAGTTGTCCTGGGTGCGCTGGGCTGAGGCCTTAGTTCGGTGTAACACGGGATGCTGATGCTCTACAGTTACTCTAGTATCCCACGGGCCCTCGGTGGGTCAGTCATCCTGGCTTCTTTAGTCGTCGCTTTTAGAAGCATTCTAGATACTTTTCAGGTCCTGAACTGGATTAACAAGACCCTAAACCATTTCCTCTTAACCCCTTGCATCTCAGTAGGATCCGATTCAAGGAACATTCTAAAAAGTTGGAGGCGTAGTAATCTTGTATTTTAAACTGCCTAACAACTGAAAATTCCCCAACTGCTTCAAGTAAAGTAAGACCTTGGGTAACAAAGAAAGGCTTACTGAAGAGATGAAGAGTACTTTACTGTGTATAGTTTCTTAACAGCTCCTGTATTCCAGAATTACCTCATTCGAACTTCTCGATACAAATGGATAGACTTTTAGCCCTTTTAAACAGAGAGGAAATTAATCTCTAACAAGTGAGGTTACTTGCTGCAGGTCAAACACTCCCACCCAAATGCTCAAGGCTAGTTCTAAGGTTGAAAACTTGAGGGCTAGGCATCATCAGACCCACTGACAGATTTTGTTTGGCCAGATGATGTTTTCCAAAAATATAAATTAATTGCCAACATTTTAAAATCCACATTCCTGGGTGGCGCCTGTGGCTCAAAGGAGTAGGGTGCCAGCCCCATATGCCAGAGGTGGCAGGTTCAAACCCAGCCCTGGCCAGAAACTGCAAAACAAAATAAAATAGCCAGGTGTTGTGGCAGGCGCCTGTAGACTCCTGTGTCAAAACAAATAAAATCCACATTCCTGGGTTCTCTCTAAAAAATAAAAAAATGTGCTCACTTTGAGCCTCTATTTTTAGGAGGCAATGACTTTTGAGGAACTTCCTTATCCAAGGCAGGCACTGTGCCACTCAGCTACTTGAATCCTTAATTACCTGCTTGGCCTCTGAATATTTAAGTACTTCTCACTTGCCCCTCATCCCCCATCACTTTGCCTCTCTGCAGATGTATTTAAAATGAGTGTGAAGACCCTGAAAATACATGGAAATGTTAATAAAGAACATGTTAACTAAAATAATGCAGGAGGCAACAACGTTGTAGGTGTTGACTAAAATATGAAAACTCTCTGACAGCCTACTAGTGAGTACAAGTGTAAATTGGTAAAAATCACTTTGGTACCTTTTTTTTTTTTTTGATAGAGACAGAGTCTCACTTTATCACCCTCGGTAGAGTGCTGTGGCGTCACACAGCTCACTGCAACCTCCACTTCCTGGGCTTAGGTGATTCTCTTGCTTCAGCCTCCGAAGTAGCTAGGACTACAGGCGCCGGCCACAAAGCCCGGCTATTTTTTGTTTTTGTTGTTGTTGCAGTTCGGCCAGGGCTGGGTTTGAACCCGCCACCCTCAGTATATGGGGCCAGTGCCCTACTCACTGAGCCACGGGCGCTGCCCTAAAAATCACTTGGGATAACTGTTCGGCAATATTTACTGTCAAGTCTCAGAAAACTATACTCCCAAATAGGGCACTTTGGCATGATGAGTTCTTTAAAGTAAAGGAGACTGGAAGGCCTCAGAAGTTTTCCCATGTCTCTCTCCCCTTACAATCACAGAGGCAAAAATGTCTCTTCTCAAAGGCTGGTCATAAAAACTAGAACCCCCATCTCCAAAGTAAGCCAAAAAAGCCAAAAAATGTAGAGAAGCCACTCCTCTTTCTCCCTTCTCTTTTGAAGACGGTCATTCCAGTGGCCGAGCACGATGGCTCACATCTATAATCCTAACACTCTGGGAGGCCGAGGTAGGTGGATTGCCTGAGTTCACAGGTTTGAGATCAGCCTGAGCCAGAGCTAGAGGGAGACCTCGTCTCTAAAAATAGCTGGACGTTGTGGTGGGTGCCTATAGTCCCAGCTACTTAGAAGGCTGAGGCAAGAGAATCGCTTGAGTCCAAGAGTTTGAGGTTGCTGTGAGCTATAACAGCACAGCACTCTATCAAGGGTGACACAGTGAGACTCCTGTCTCAAAAAAAAAACAACAAAAAAGGGCGGCGCCTGTGGCTCAGTCGGTAAGGTGCCGGCCCCATATACCGAGGGTGGCGGGTTCAAACCCGGCCCTGGCCAAACTGCAACCAAAAAATAGCTGGGCGTTGTGGCGGGCGCCTGTAGTCCCAGCTACTTGGGAGGCTGAGGCAGGAGAATCGCTTAAGCCCAGGAGTTGGAGGTTGCTGTGAACTGTGTGAGGCCGTGGCCCTCTACCGAGGGCCATAAAGTGAGACTTTGTCTCTACAAAAAAAAAAAAAAAAAAAAAAAAACATCATTCCAGAAGAGCCATTCCCCATGCCTGAGTGGAAGAAATGCTATGTAGAGAATACATGGAGAATCTAAACTCACAGGCCTTGCTGGGTTCCCCTGCTAAGTCTGTTATCATTAGATCATTCATTATGCAGCAGTGAGAATTAACAATCTGCAATTTCACATAAGACAGATGAATCACACAAACATTTCCATTAGGCCAGGTGTAAGAGTTCACTCCTGTAATCCTAGCACTTTGGGAGGCTCAGTAAGGAGGGTCCCTTGAGCTCAGGAGTTTATTTGAGACCAGCTTGAGCAGGAACAAGACCCCCGTCTCTACTAAAAATAGAAAAATTAGCCTGGCATTGTGGTGGGTTCCTTTGGTCCAACCTATTCAGGAGGCTGAGCCTGAAGAATCACCTGAACCCAGAAGTTTGAGGTTGCTGTGAGCTAAGCTGAGGCCATGGCCACGGCACTCTAGTCTGGGCAACAGAGTAAGACTCTGCCTCAAAAAAAAAAAAGAAGAAAGAAAGAAAAGAAAAGTAAAAATTAGACCCAAAGAAGCTATGTTGTTCTAGTTCTATCTGTAATGATTTAAAAATCAGAAAGATAACCTAAGGCTATTTTCTCTTCGTTGTGACTATTTTTTTCTTCTATCACCTCAGCTAGTGACAAAATTTAGGGCGGAAACCTAGGCCAGAGAAACTCGGGTCCAGACACTCAACCAAGATCTGGAACAAACCAGGTTGTCCAATAGAATGTAAGTTCACTGAAGGCAGGGACACTGGGTGCCAACTCCCAGAATAACCTCATATGTAGTAGGTATTTAGGAAGTATATACTGAGTGAATGAAGGATCACCATTCCCAGAACAAAAAAAAAAAAAACACAGGCTACTGGAGGAAAGGTGGGGGGGATCCCCAAGTTTCCAGCAGGGAAATGGGTCTGCTTCCAGCTCTGGCAGGGAATGGTGGAGCCAGGTATCTGAGAACCAGTCACTTTGAATTCACAGGGGTCCCAGGCAGGAAAGGATCAAAACCCCATTTGGGAACTTGAGAGTCGCCCTGGGAATCTGTGGTTTGGGAATAGTAAGGTCGGCTTGAAAGCTACAGTGTGTCACTATTTCCATTATACATTTTCCAGAGACCCCACTTGTCTGGGAAACTCAGAGTAGATCCCTCCATTTGAAGAGGATAGAAACAGAGGCCCAAAGAGGTAAGTTTTAAGAATGTTCCCTGTTAACAAGAGGGAGTCCTGCCTGTCCCACATTGGCTGGATAGTAAGGAAGAATTGTTTAAACAAATTCTTGAAGACTGCTGCTAATGGAAGAGAGGTATTGGTAGCACAAACTGCCCTCCCTCTCCACTAATCCCTAGCAGTTTCCTTCACCTGTAGGAAACCTTACACTGCTTCTCCCCACCCTTGCCCACAGGGATGTTGGCTGAAGTAGATTTTTGTTGTTAAAAAAATGTTTAAATAGGGGGCAGTGCCTGTGGCTCAAAGGAATAGGGCGCTGGCCCCATATGCTGGAGGTGGCGGGTTCAAACCCAGCCCTGGCGAAAGACTGCAAAAAAAAAAAAAAAGTTTAAATAGGTAATACAAGTAGTATAGAATGAACAGTAAGACAGCCACCCACCAGGTATCTCCCAGGGCCCTGTTAGCATTTTTGTGCGTATTAATACTGGATTTTAAATTAAGGTCAATTTCCCTGAAGGAGAGGAAGGGGTAGACATAGTATGTTCAGGATATAGAGGTGGAGGGTGGGGAGAGTTAAGGAAACCTGATTTGGTACCACCCACCAGGCAATGACTTCTGAACAAGCCCAGAACACAATGTATTGGCCCAGGACTGACCCTGTATTAGTGAGAGGTGCGAAGTCCTTGAATGTCTGGAAACCCCGGGTTCAAAAGTATACTCTGCCCAGCTGTTTGCACTCTTGTTTATTTTTATTTTTCCCTCCAGAAGAAAGCAAATGCCATGTGTACTTGTATTTTTAAGATGGTTGTGAGAATGAGATGATGAAATGTCATATGCTAGGTTGATTACAGTGCCTCACGCATGTAATCCTAGCACTCTGGGAGGCCAAGGCACGGATTGCTTGAGCTCAGCAGTTCGAGACCAGCCTGAGCAAAAGCGAGACCCCCATCTCTACTAAAAATAGAAAAACTGAGGCAAGAGGATCGCTTGAGCCCAAGTTTGAGGTTGCTGTGAGCTATGAGGCTATAGAACTCTACCCAGGGCGACAGCTTGAGATTCTGTCTCAAAAAAAAAAAAAAAAAAAGAAAAAGAAAGAAAGAAATGTTATATGCTAATTTTCCATTGTAAAGTGATTTGTAGTGGTTATCAATCTGGGTTGGATAGCTTAAGTCTTAGCCATTTACTTGCTGTGTAATCTGGGTAAGTTACTTAAACTCTCTGAGCCTTGGTTTACTTATCTGTAAAATATGACATCTACCTGATGGGGTGTTTGTAAAGATTAAGTGAAATATCAAAATGCTGGGTGCTATGGCTCACACCTATAATCCTAGCACTCTGGGAAGCTCAGGTGAGAAAAACCGAGGCAAAAAGATTTGAGCCCAAGAGCTTGAGGTTGCTGTGAGGTAGAATGCCACCACACTCTACTAGGGCACCAGAGTGAGACTCTGTCTCAAAACAAACGAACAGGGCGGCGCCTGTGGCTCAGTGAGTAGGGTGCCAGCCCCATATGCCGAGGGTAGCGGGTTCAAACCCAGCCCCCGCCAAACTGCAACAAAAAAATAGCCGGGCGTTGTGGCAGGCGCCTGTAGTCCCAGCTGCTCTGGAGGCTGAGGCAGGAAAATGGCGTAAGCCCAAGAGTTAGAGGTTGCTGTGAGCCGTGTGATGTCATGGCACTCTACCCGAGGGCAGTACAGTGAGACTCTGTCTCTACCAAAAAACAAACAAACAGGGCGGCGCCTGTGGCTCAAGGAGTAGGGCGCCGGTCCCATACGCTGGAGGTGGCGGGTTCAAATCCAGCCCCGGCCAAAAACCACAAAAAAAAAAAAACAAAAAAAAAACAAACAAACGAACAAACAAATCAAACATTAGTCCTTTCCATGGTGTTGTTGGTTTTTTTTTGGGGGGGGGGTTGGGTTTTTTTGAGGCAGAGTCTCACTATCACCCTGGGTAGAGTGCTATGGCATCATAGCTCACAGCAACCTCAAATTCTTGGGTTCATGTGATCTTCTTGCTTCAGCCTCCCGAGTAGCTGGGACTTCAGGCGCCCACCCCTATGCCGGGCTAGTTTTTCTATTTTTAGTAGAGATGGGGTCTTGCTCTTGCTCAGGCTGGTCTCCAACTTCCTCAGGTCAGGTGATCCACCCATGTTGGCCTCGCAGAGTACTAGGGTTACAAGGCATGAGCCACAGTGTCTGGCCTCCATGGTATATTTTTTGTATTATTTTGCTAGAGATAGAGTGTGGGGGGGTGGGGTGGGGTGCTATGTTGCTCAGAGTGGTCTTGAAGTTTTGAATTCCTGGGTGGCACCTGTGGCTCAAAGGAGTAGGGCACCAGCCCCATATACCAGAGGTTGTGGGTTCAAACCCAGCCCCAGCCAAAAACTGCAAAAAAAAAAAAAAAAGAAGTTCTGAATTCCTGGCCTCAAGTGATCCTCCCATGCCAGCCTCTCAAAGTGTTGAGATTACAGGTGTAAAAACCAGTGCAGTGCCTGGCTCCCTTTAATGTGTTTTAGAAGAAGCTGGGTAGTTTGGGTATTCAAAAGCACACAACATAAGAACCTTAGCAGGGCGGAGCCCGTGGCTCAGTGAGTAGGGCGCCGGTCCCATATGCCAGAGGTGGCAGGTTCAAACCCAGCCCTGGCCAAAAAAAAAAAGAACCTTAGCAAAACATTTTAAATCTCTGGATTTAAATCTTTTGTCATCTGAGACAGGGTCCCTACTGGTGTTCTCAGAATTGTTGCTTCAAATGACATTACTCTGCTGTCATTTGAAGCAACAAATGACAGGTGGCTCACGCCTGTAATCCTAGCACTCTGGGAGGCCAAGGTGGGTGGATTGCCTGAGCTCACAAGTTCGAGAACAGACTGAGCGTAAGACCGCATCTCTAAAAATAGCCAGACATTGGGGTAGGCGCCTGTAGTCCCAGCTACTTGGGAGGCTGAGGCAAGAGAATTGCTTAAGCTCAAGAGTTGGAGGTTGTTGTGAGCTATGACACCATGGCATTCTAGGGAGGGTGACAAAGTGAGACTCTTGTCTCAAAAAAAAATGACATTTTTCTATAATGTCAGCATTACTACAGTCTGACTCAGCCTTCCAATCACTATTATTCACACTCTCTTAAAATCTTTTTAACTATACGAACAATCTCCCCAGAAAGATTAGTTGGTATCAAAGACATTTTCCTGGCCCCCCAGGCCTATGGCTCTTGGGGCTGTCCTTGGACAAATGTTATATGGTCCTTGGAACCCATCACTTGTTCTTATTTAATTTTTTACTTATTTTTTTGACCATTAGGCAAGAAACTACCACCTGTTTTCAAAAGGAGAGGGGATATTACCTTACTCTCAGGATGTTACCTCAGCCTAGCCACATTATGTGGAACCTTCCACTTTCTGCTCCTGTTACCCCACTCCTAACCTGGCAAATCTCCCAGACACTGCTATATGGCCTAATGTTTTCTTCCCCATGGTGATTCCCCAAGCCCTTCAACCCAGATTTTTCCTATTTCATCCCCAACTGGAAGCATCCTCTGTTCCTTGTCTAGTTCATTCTTCTTCATCCCTTCCACTCATAGCTCTCATTAGCTCAAGACAAAAGCTCCATGTCTCTCCCCTCCCCTGCCTGGTCACTCAGCTCTCTTGGGCTATATATAGTCTTAGAGTGTGTGGAGAGCTTCCAAGACTTAGCTTCCTCTGCCCCCATCCCTTCCCCTCCAACACAGAGTTAGGAAACCCAACAGGATGGGGGCATCAAGGGAGGGGAGGAAAAAGGGACCACCCAGAATATGGCAGCCCAGCCATCTGTTGTCAGGGACTCTCCATTCCTTCCCTGGCCTGCCGCCCATTCCCTGCCATTTGCTCCTTATGGAGGAAGAGGAGCAGAAGTATCCAGGGGGAATTCTAACAGTCATCCTATTAAACCCTTAAAATAATCCTATGTATATCTGCTACCTTTATTTTATAGCCAACGTCATACACTCAAAGAGATTGAGTGGCATAACCAAATATTTAGAGTGGTCGGTGTATGGGCTAATTGATCCCGCAGCTAACCTACACTGTCTGTCTGCATCATTAATTTAGACCCCTCCAAATCATAATTGCTATTGATGTGACCTGATTTGGAAGAAAAGGAGGTTTACTAAACAAATTACTAATGCAGAAATGTTTAAATAGAAAACAATTATTAAAGACTTGGCATATTAACAAAAATGATGCTATCTTAATTTTATCTTTTCTGTTTACTAAAGCAGAACGCCACAAAAATCTGGTCCTTGAAGTTTTAGTTAGTGTATGTTCTCAAATTTTTTTTTTTTATCTGAGTCTCATTTTGTTGCCCTCGGTAGAGTGTCCTGGCATCAGAGCTCACAGCAACCTCAAACTCTTTGATTCAAGTGATTCTCTTGCCTCAGCCTCCGGAGCAGCTGGGACTACGGTGTCCACCACAATGCCTGGCTATTTTTAGAGATGGGGTCTTGCTCTGGCTCAGGCTGGTCTCAAACCTGTGAGCTCAGGCAATCAATTCGCCTCAGTGTTCTCAGAAGTTCCTGAAATTAAGAAAAATAAACTTTCCTTTTTCTTAGTGATAGGGTCCCACTGTCACCCAGGCTGATGTGCAGCAGTGAGACCACTGGTCATAGCTCACTACAGCCTGGAATTCCTGGGCTCAAGCAACCCTCCTGAGTAGCAGGGATTACAGGTGGGAACCAATGGACCCACTTTTTTTTGAGACAAAGCCTCAAGCTGTTGCCCTGAGTAGAGTGCTGTGGCATCATAGCTCACAGCAACCTCAAACTCCTGGGCTCAAGCAATTCTCCTGCCTCCGCCTCCCAAGTAGCTGGGATTTCAGACGTCTGCCACAACGCCCGGTTATTTATTTTTTTTTTTGGTTGCAGCCATCGTTGTTTTGGCAGGCCCAGGCTGGATTCGAACTCACCAGCTCAGGTGTATGTGGCTGGCACCTTAGCTGCTTGAGCCACAGGCACTCAGCCCCCACTTGTGTTTTTTTTCTTCTTTCTTTTTTTTTTTGAGACAGAGTCTCATTTCACTGCTGTGGGTAGAATGTCGTGGTGGTGTCATCATAGCTCACAGCAACCTCAAACTCTTGGGCTCAAGAGCTCCTCTTGCCTCCGCCTCTGGAGTAGCTGGAACCACGGGCACCCACCATTGACACCCAGCTAGTTTTTCTATTTTTAGTAGAGACAGAGGTCTTGCTTTTGCTCGGACTGGTTTCTGAACTCCTGAGCTCAGGCAATCCTCCCACCTCAGCCTCCCGGAGCGCTAGGATTACAGGCGTGAGCCACAGTGCCTGACCCTGCTTTGTATTTTCTCTATTTTAAGACTTCCCTTCCATTTTATGTAACTTATCCTAGTATAGTCCAGAGCAGTGAGATTTTGATTTTAGGAATGGTTAGAATTCTGGACTTTTTTCTGTTGCTAATCTTGGCCAGGACATTAAATGGAGCCTCAGTTTTTTGTCTGTGAGATGGGGATAATATTACCTACGTCACAGTAAGTATTAACTTACATAAAGCAATTAGCCTACTGCTTACCCCATAGAAAGTACTCAGTAAACCATAGCAATTATTTCTTTAGTTTTGTCCTGCAGTGCTATGGGAGTATCAGCATAATCTCAGTAGAGAGAATGTCACTCTCCATAGCTTGGGCCCTGTTCTACAAAGGACTTGGAGTTAACCCTGATTCCTGCTGTCTTACCCAGACATTTTCATCCCCCACCCATCTTTAGCCTGGACCAGTAAGGGCATATACAATTCATCTCTTGAGAATTCAGGCCACTGTTGGGACCTGGAGAGGCAGCACAGAGGGTGCATGTGAAAGACTGGGAGGAGAGTTCCCATGGACGCTGGGGATGTGGGAAGGCCCTGGGGAATTGCTGTGACCCTGGGTTTCTTCCTGGAGCAGTCAGTGTTGGGGAGAGAAGAGAGACATCCGCTGCTGGACAGATTTCCAGGGCTGAAAAAGTCCCTCTAGGACAGATACACAGGGCGGGTCCCTGAGGGAAGGAACAATGGCTTGGGACTCTCACTAGTGCACCCTATCTTTTTCCATTTGCTTAACAAGTACTTTTTCTTCTACTAATTCAGAGAAGAAATTTGGCTGGCTCCCTGGAGTACTGAAGACAGGAGTGCAAACTTTAAAGCCAGCCAGACCTGGGTTTAGAACATGAAACTGCCATTTAGTAGCTGTGTACCCTTAGGCAAGCCAGTTAACCTCTCTGAAGCTCAGTTCCTTTGTGATTAAACTGCTACGTACCACATAGAAGAGTTGAGAGGTCTGAAATATAAATCTTTTTTTTTTTAATTGATCTTTTTTTTCTTTTTGTAGAGACAGGGTCTCACTTTATGGCCCTCGGTAGCGTGCAGTGGCCTCACACAGCTCACAGCAACCTCCAACTCCTGGGCTTAAGCGATTCTCTTGCCTCAGCCTCCTGAGTAGCTGAGACTACAGGCGCCTGCCACAGCACCTGGCTATTTTTTGGTTGCAGTTTGGCCGGGGCCCAGGTTTGAACCTGTCACCCTCTGTATATGGGGCCGGTGCCTTACCGACTGAGCCACAGGCGCTGCCCTGAAATATAAATCTTGAGTACAGAATAGTGCTAATATTGGTCATTGTCATCCCTGCAACCTGAGTGAGCATCACTGTGTGGGCAGTAGATAGAAGTCTGGAGACATGAGGAAAGTCTAGTTTTATTTCAAATTACTGGATAAATCTGCTTGGTCCAGAAAACATCCTTGAGGGGATCAAGACCAAGACCAGGGGCTCAGCACCTGTGGCTCAAGCAGCTAAGGCGCCAGCCACATACACCTGAGCTGGCGGGTTCGAATCCAGCCCCGGCTGCAACCAAAAAAAATAGCCAGGCATTGTGGCGGGTGCCTGTAGTCCCAGCTACTTGGGAGGCAGAGGCAGGAGAATCGCTTGAGCCCAGGAGTTTGAGGTTGCTGTGATGCCATGGCACTCTACCCAGGGCGATAGCTTGAGGCTCTGTCTCAAAAAAAAAAAAAAGAAAGAAAAGACCAAGACCAGGGAGCCTGTCTCTTACAACTAGGGTATTTTATTTATATCCCGTATTGTTCTTAAGAGTATCTGGGCCGGGTGGTGCCTGTGGCTCAAAGGAGTAGGGCGCTGGCCCCATATACCAGAGGTGGCAGATTCAAACCTGGCCCCAGCCAAAAAAAAAAAAGAGAGTATCTGGGCCAGGGCGGCCTGTGGCTCAAAGGAGTAGGGTGCTGGCCCCATATGCCAGAGGTGGCAGGTTCAAACCCAGCCCTGGCCAAAAAAAAAAAAAGAGTATCTGGGCCAGGCACAGTGGCTCTCACCTGTAAACCCAGCACTTTGGGAGGCCAAGGTGGGAGGATCACTTGAGGCTAGGAGTTTAAGACTAGCCTGGGCAGGCTGGGCATGGTGGCTCACATCTGTAATCCTATTACTTTGGAGGTGAAGGTGGGAGGATCACTTGAGCTCAGGAGTTCGAGACCAGCCTGAGCAAGAGTAAAACTCCGTTTCTATTAAAAATAAAAAATTAGGGCGGCGCCTGTGGCTCAGTCGGTAGGGCGCCGGCCCCATATACCGAGGGTGGCGGGTTCAAACCCAGCCCCGGCCAAACTGCAACCAAAGAATAGCCAGGTGTTGTGGCGGGCGCCTGTAGTCCCAGCTACTCGGGAGGCTGAGGCAAGAGAATCGCTTAAGCCCGGGAGTTGGAGGTTGCTGTGAGCTGTGTGAGGCCACAGCACTCTACCGAGGGCCATAAAGTGAGACTCTGTCTCTACAAAAAAAAAAAAAAAAAAAATTAGTAAGGATACCAGAGTTTAATCCTTGCACTCTGGGAGGCTGAGGCGGGTGGATTGCTTGAGCTCAGGAGTTTGAGATCAGCTTGAGCAAGAGTGAGATCTCATCTCTACTAAAAATAGAAAAACTAATCAGGCATTGTGGCAGGTGCCTGTAGACCCAGCTATTTGGGAGACTGAGGCAGGAGTTTGAGGTTGTGAGCTAGGCTGAGGCCATGGCTCTCTAGCCTGGGCAACAGAGTAAGAATCTGTCTCAAAAAAAAAAAAAAAAAGAAAGACTAGCAAGACCTCCATAATGAACTCTGATTGGGCCACTACACCACAGCCTGGGCAACAGAGACCCTGTCTCCTAAAAATAAAAAGTTTTTAACCAAGGCAGCATAACTTGAGGGAGAACCCAGGGTCTCTGCCCATCTTTGCTTCTCTTTCTCAATTCTCCACATCAAGCCTGCGTCTGATCCAGCCACTTATGTCCATGGGAACTGGAAGACCGAATTTAGTTAGGGGCTTCCCCCCATCCGGTCTTTCATTACTTTCCAGAGCCTGGAGATCTGGCCTGGAACTCAGCAGATGGGGGGTTAAGACTGATGCCCTGTCCTATCTCCTCCCCTCTCCATGCCTCACTTCAAAGTCTCCATAAAGCTCAAGTCACTGCTTCTCTGACCCCATAGTGGCAACTCCATCATCAGCTCTTAGCTGGTCCAAAACAGCAGATGCTGAGCCTTGGCCCAGCTGCTCAACCTTCTAGCCATCTGGTAGGGTAAGCATGCTATGAACTGGTGGGGCTACCCATCCTTGCTCTTCCAACAGAGGAGGGGCAAGTAGGAATAGAAGCTGACTCAAGCAGGGAGTGTTTGTCTAAGACTTAGAAGGCATCCCACCGGCAGAACCCCTGGTCTGAGGCCCAGGTATCTGGGACTCCGTCCAGTTTATAATCAGAGCAGACACTTACAGGGGTTAGGAAGAGGAGTGATAGGTAGGGGTTTCCAGCCCAGGGATGGAGGTAGCAGGTCGCTAATTGTCAAGAACTTGGAAAGAGGAAGACCTAGAAACAGGGGAGCAGCTCAGGAAATAGAATTTGTTCCTTTAATATTAATGTGTAAAATGAAGGCTAAGTTATACACAAATCCATGTCAGATCATTTGAATCTGTCTCTGGCAACTTGGTAGCCAGTACTGTAACATTGTCTGGGATAGTTCTGGCTCCCTCGGGTGCAACCATCACAGACTCAAGGCCACAAGGCTCAAGGACTGTTTCTTTCACCCTCCTGTGGATTTTTCCAGCTGTTTTTCTTGGCTCAAGGATTACACCCACAGGGATGCCGATGGAGAAAGGAAAGGAGACAGTGGAGTTGAAATAAGCTGGGGAGGAAGCAGATGTTAGGGAGATGAAGAAATGGTACTAGTGGTCCAGCCCCAAGACAGGATAGGATACCCGAGAAGGACATCTTTTCAAGTAGAGGCTATGTTGGGCATGGTAGGGGAGGGTCTTAGCAGGTAACCCTCCCCCCCCCCCCCAGCCCCACCTTCCACTCTAGACTGAGAATTGCAGTTCTTAATTGCAGGCTGCCTCCTAGGACTGGGAGGAAAGAAGAGGAGCCTTAGCTATTAACATTTGTGCCCAGGATTATGTCTGCTAACAAAGGCTGGGGGGAGACACCTGAGGGTGAGGACAGTGTGTCTGAAAAATTCCTAAGGAAGACGCGGGAATCTCCACTGGTGCCTATAGGTGAGTGGAGAATCGAACCGGGGGTGGAGGTGGGGCTCTTTGAGACATCATGTCTTCTGGTGCTTTCAAAGGAGAATGAAGCAGAGGTCAGAGAACTCAAGTGGCCCTACCCACTGAACAAAGGAACCAATAGTCAAGGTGACAAACCCTTACAATGCAATGAGTTTGGATGGGTGGACATGGTGGCCAACTGAGTACCTGGGATATGGGGACACTTGGGGCACCAACACCAGCACCAGGATAGGAAGGGTCAGAGGACCAATTTGGGGTTCTCTAGGGCCTCCTTCCACCACACCCTGGGAAAGTAGGATGTGGGAACCAACAGCAGCTGGGAAAGGGCTTAGAGCAGAGCTGAGGAGGGGCTGTTGCAATGATGGGCTATTTGTATATGGAGGAGGGGTGCCATTGGAGGGAGGCAGTCATTTAAAAAATGCCATTGAGGGGAAACCACTCAATATTCAAAGGATCCCCTCCTCAGCACTGTCCCACAAAGCTGCAGGAAAGCAGCTGTTGATCCAGGTGCCCTGCCTGCCTGGTGAGGTATCGCTCATCAGGGGAGCACTGTACCTGGTGGCTATAGTCCCAGGTGTCATGTTCTCCCACCATAGGTTTAGGAGGCTGCTTGGTGGTAGCAGCATACAGGATCTACCGGCTAAAAGCCCGCGGTTCCACCAAGATGTCCATACATCTGATTCACACCCGCGTGGCAGCGCAGGCCTGTGCTGTGGGCGCAATCATGCTAGGTGAGTAGCTTGGTGGGGTCAGAGGAGAATGAGGACAAATCTGATATGGCAAAGTAAGTCCAGCTTTGACTCCTGACAGTTAAAATGACCAAGACTTAAGTCCCTGTTCCCCATACTAGGGTCCGCATAAAGTCCTTGGGGAAGCCACTATACTGAGACTTTTTTTTTTCCTTTTGAGACATAGTATCGTTTTGTTGTCCTCGGTAGAGTGCTGTAATGTCATAGCTCACAGCAACCTCCAGCTCTTGGGCTTAGGCAATTCTCTTGCCTCAGCCTCCCAAGTAGCTGGGACTACAGGCACCAGCCACAACACCCAGCTATTTTTTTGTTGCAATTTGGCTGGGGCCAGGCTTGAACCTACCACCCTCGGTATATAGGGCTGGCGCTCTACCCATGAGCCACAGGCACCGCCCTAGGGCTCCCCGTTTCATCTCTTGCCCCAGGCCCATGGGGATGGTGCCTAGTGTTTCATGATGGTTTGCTCTAGAGGTGAGAAAAATCAAGTAGCAGAACATATGCTGAATTTTTCTTCTCTCTGGATCAAAAGGCAGATAGCCACATGCTGTGTGACAGTGGACAAATCCCTCTCACTAAGCCTCGGTTTCCTTGTGTAACATGATGATAACCACCCCTGGCTGGCCTACTTCACAGGTTGCTGTGAGTTTTCTCACACATATATAATATATATGAACATGCTTTGCCAACTGTCAAGATGGGGTGTTCCACAGGCTCTGTGGTCAGATGTGTGGAGCAGCTGTTGGGACCTGAGGCAGAAAGATGAGCAGGGAACAGCTGGAGGTAGACACCTGGGAGAGCCAGAGATGGGTGAAGGCTTCAATGCCAAGGGGTGTTTTTCCTCCTTCTTCACACAGGTGCTGTGTACACAATGTACAAAGATTATGTCAAGAGGACAGCACAGGATGCTGGAGAGAAGTAGGTCTTCTATAGGATCTGGGGCAGTCAGATCCCCTTAAATCAGACCCTGGAATGCTCCTAATAAAGTAGTTTTTAGGAAAACCAACAGCTCTTCTTCATGAGGAGAGAACGGAGTAAGGGACTGGTGGTGGCTGGGGAGAAGACTTGGAGAGATTGGCTGGAAATGAGTGCTTTGGTCATCAACTCCAGGGCAAGGGACATTTTTTATTTTTTTTGAGACAGAGTCTCACTTTGTCACCCTTGGTAGAGTGCCCTGGCATAATAACTCAAAGCAACCTCAAACTCCTGGGTTCAAGCAATCCTCTTGCCTGAGCTCCTGAGTAGCTAGGATTACAGGCGCCCACCACAACGCCCGACTATTTGTTATAGTTGTCATTGTTGTTTGGCAGGCCCAAGCTGGATTCAAACCTGTCAGCTCTGGTGTATGTGGCTGGTGCCCTAGATGCTGAGCTACAGGTGTCGAGTCTGCAAGGGAGATTCTTAAGGGCAACATCTTCCAAGGAGGTGGTATGGTAGGCCTCTAATCCCAGAACCCCACAATGCGCAAGCCACCTCAGGTCCCACAGAGCAGCCAGAGTGGGAGGGTTGCGGCGGTAAAGGGCCTTGATGGTCATGGGAACACTCCCAGCATTCCTCCCACCACAGGCTGCTTCCCTGGGAACCTAGGCTGGAAGGAGGCTACAGCTGGGAGCAGCAGCAGTGAAGCCTCTTGGGAAGTGACATATATTCAAAATGTAAGCACCAGGACTAGATGGGGTGAGGGGGATGAAAGGAGCAAAGCAAGGCAGAAGTCAGAATGTTCTGTTCACTTACAAACCACAGCTAAGGTCAAACGTAAAAAATAAAATTCCACGTAAATCCTGAAGACAGGGCCTCTTGGGGTTTCACCCCTTTCTCTTAGCCTGAGCCCAAGCTCCACTCTGTTCCCTGGGAATGGAGCCAGGCAGAGGCCACAGAAGGACTCAGAAGACCAAATGCTCCTCCATCACTGGAGGTCTGGGCTGGAGATTTATGGTTTGTTCACGACGGCAACAGCAGCTCCCAGACACACTCTGACAACATGAAGGCCAAGTCACACTAGGTCTCAGCTTCAAGTTCAAGAACTGTAGCCCACTGTAGGGAGCAGGAGTTGCCTGGAGTCCTCATGCTCACATGGGGTAATTGAGCACAACGTCCTGTTTGGCGAGCTCCAGCAACATAGGATCGTCGAAGAACTTACTGATGCTCACATCTTCACTGAGGCCCTACAGAGAGTGGGGGTGCATGAAAAGTGAGGCCTATGTAGTGACTGGGCTGAGGGGTGGCAGGGCATCCAAAAACTGTGCTCATGGGGCAGGCTGGTGGTGGCTGGAGCTTCTGTGGCGCTCCTTCAGTAGCCCTGCCTCTAGGGTATCATCACATTGGAGGAGAAGGCTTTCCTTCCCCCGCCAGACTGGGCCCAGGTCTGGTTGCTCAAAGAGTGTAGAGACAATCTCTACATTGGAAAAGGGTCTCTTAGGAAGAAATAAAAAGAGCTCCAGGGTGGTGCCTGTGGCTCAAAGGGGTAGGGCGCCGGCCCCATATGCTGGAGGTGGCAGGTTCAAACCCAGTCCCGGCCAAAAACTGCCAAAAAAAAAAAAGCTCCAGGCCCTGCTGGGAACCCTAGGGTTGAGGAATGGCAAAGGACCTGAGGGACATACCTTCCTACGACGGGTCTTGATCATGAATTCCCGGGCCAGGTGAGGAGCAGGCTGTGGCTCCAAGGGGCGGATGACAATGCTCTTGTCCAGGGGATCACCAGGTACAATCTGAAAGGCAGATCGCCAAGGCAGATTTGCAAGAGGACTCAGGTCCAGGGGCAGGCTGCTTCTCTAGGAATATGCTGCATCCCTCACTCAGGGCTTAGGAAGTGGGCAGGGCAGAAGGGGATTAGCCTGCTAGAGGTTGGGGGCCAGGCTGGCAAGCCTGTACTGTTTCCTTACCTGCCAATGGTGGAAGACAGACAAGGAAAAGGCTTGTCCCTGGGTATGAGTCCGGAGATCAGTCTCAAAGCCAAAAGAGTCAATGGCTGGAATGAAAGCTTTGATGGTGTAGAGAGGGGAGCCTGGGATAGGTGCATCCTGAGTCACATGCCCCCTGAGACAGAAAACAAAGGCTGAGTCATACAGAGACTAAAAGCCAAGTAGCAATCTGGCTTCTGTTGCCTCAAATGCATCCCAGCCTGGAGTTACTACATACCAACAAAGAAAGAATAACGGGGCGGCGCCTGTGGCTCAGTCGGTAGGGCGCCGGCCCCATATACGGAGGGTGGTGGGTTCAAACCTGGCCCCGGCCAAATTGCAACCAAAAAAATAGCCAGGCGTTGTGGCGGGCGCCTGTAGTCCCAGTTACTTGGGAGACTGAGGCAAGAGAATCACTTAAACCCAGGAGTTGGAGGTTGCTGTGAGCTGTGTGATGCCACGGCACTCTAACCAGGGCCATAAAGTGCGACTCTGTCTCTACACACACACACACACACACACAAAGAATAACCAAGAATGTCCTATAGACAACAGGAAAGTCTTCGGACTCTCAGCACAATTTCCCATGAAGTCAAGAGACACCTTGGGCAGGTGACAGGAGTGTAAACAGTCATGGGACATAACTTATAGACATTCCCACTAATGACTTGCCTCAACACTTCCCCGAGCAGTTCTCTGAGGAGAGCATCCAGGATGAAATCTCAAATTTTAATCTGTGTTAAAAGCCAGGGATTGTCTCATTCCTTTCCTACTTCCTTCTGGAAAACCAGAGTTTCTAGTGTGGAGCGTGTAGGGAGGCCAATCTCTCCTGCAGGCTCTGCTTTTCTTTCAGCTTTACCCTCTTTAACACGCCTGAGGCTCTCACCTGCGCCTGGCCAGGACAGTATAAACCGCAGAGACACAATCTGCAGGGGCCTGGACCTCTACAAAGTAGTAAGGCTCCATCAGACGAGGAGTGGCCTGCAACAGAGCAGGAAGAAAGGGCTACTTAGCTGGGGGAAGGCTGAGGAGACCCTCCATAAAAGGAAGGTCAAGGGACTAGTCTCGAGGCCCCAAGACCTTGGTCTTCCATTCAGCTCCCTGTCCGAGGAGGCAGACAGTCCCCTATAGCCCCACTCTCTTACCATGAGGAAGGCAGAGTAGACAACTCTCCTGGCTGTGGGAATGATTTGGCCCCCACCCCGATGCAAGGGCTCCTGGGCAACCACTGCATCCAGTATCTTAAACTTGACGTTCCGGATCACTGCAAAGGAGATAAGGCAGCTAGCTGAGGAAAAGTGCTGGGGCTTGTCATGGGGCAATGGCAGAGCAGAGTCACAGCTATCTTATAGCCACAAGAGCTAAAGTACAAAATTACACTGGCAGTGGCTCTTCTAATCGAGTAAGGCCTGGAAAGAGGCCAGAAGTTACACATATGTTTAGTGTTTGTTTCAGACCACACTCATATAGAGCTTTCCTAGAAGACTATGTGCAACTTCTGCAGGTAATTTAATTTTTTTGGTGTAGCAGAGTTCTGGGAATTGCAGTTACTCCCATGAACTCCAATAAGGGTCTATAAACTATTCCAATCTTATCGTCCTCTTGGTATCTTTTCCCAAACACAAAGCTAAATCCTTCTCAGGAGTGAGGAGCAAATGCTAGCCTAGAAATGACTTAATTTTCCAAAATGTACTAAACAGAGGTCCCAGGACAGATATGGGATGGCCCAGTGTCCCCTTAGTTGATTCTTCTGCCAGGTCCAAAGGACGGTGAGCCAACCCCACCTCACACTCTCAGGTACAGACTCTTGTGGACTGGGCTGGGGGAGGGGCCAGTGGACTTACACTCATCACAGAGGGGCCCCTCCCTAGTTCCCCACTGGAAACCTTGAACGATGCTGTCCTTCACTGAGCCAAGAAGGGCCTTGTCCACCTGCATAGAAACATGAGACCTCCTTAGCAGTCACTCTGGCAATAGCTGAAGAGTTTAGAGGAAGGAGAAGATACAACAGCTGTAAGGGGATACTCTCCTTAACCAGAGGGCAAAAAATGCTTTTGGGAAAAGAACATTTTGCAGTTTCTTCCACTTGAGAGCTAAGAGGCTGCCATATGGTTCCTGCCAGTTTCACTATACCTCAGAGGGCAGAGTATCATCCACCAGGATGTTGGGGCCAGTGGCATCCGGGCCAAAAGCCCAAATGGAACGGGCAGCCAGCAGATCCCAGTCATACTTGGTCTGGAAGAACTCTCCCAGCTTCTTCCTGGGGAAAGGAGGGGAAAATGGAGGTATAAGACTGCCCTGTGATTGCTGGCTCCTGGAGCCCACAGACACTCCCTTTCTAGAGGAGAGTCATCTCATCCTAACCACACTGTACCCAGTAGAGCAAAGTAGGAGACACAGATGCTTCTCAAAGGATGTGTGGTATTAGACAGCTGGCAGGTAAACCTTGCCATCACCACCTCCCTTCAGCCCTGGCATCAGAACCATGTTCTCACCTGTTCCATGTGATCTGGACCACCTCGTTCTCTATGTCCTCAGCAAGGCCCTTCTCAAGAGGCTCAGCAATCATGGTGATCTTGTTCCTAGTTAGAATGGAATGTAATGGAAATGTAATGGAATGTAATGACAAGGGTTAACAGTACTAGTAGAAGGGACATTCCTAAGAAAAGGGTAACACAGTAGACAGCTGAGCCAGTGACAGCAGGGAAAGCCACGGGGGCAGGGTACAGAAATAAAGGGGTCATCTTCTGTCTTCTTTCATTTGAATCAACCGGTCATTAAAAAAGTAAAGTTTGTATCTAGAAGTCTCTTTTCCCACAGTGCTGTGGTTGGGGTGGAGTTAGTTGGGGGCGGGGGGAGTGTCCTTGAGGCTGTCAGCCTCAGGGACACTGTGCCCCCAGCTTACTTCTTATTGGGTGTCTCAGCAAAGCACTTGAGAGAGGATGTTTCCACCACCGTCTCACAAAACGTGACAACTGGGTCAGCCACCTGGGAAACAGAAAATAAATTGTTGAAGCGAGGTCTAATTTTGTTGGAAGGACAACCTTCTACCTAAGGGAATTCTGAAGCTCCCTTGATACTATCTCTGTGAAAACCCCATCTGCCTTAATCAGCAGAAGTGACAAGTACAGCAGCAGGTTAAAAGAGCTGTCCATACTGTTACTAAAAAGCCTCACGCCTGTAGCTTAAGCAGCTAGGGCGCCAGCCACATACACAGGAGCTAGTGGGTTCGAATCCAGCCAGGGCCCGCCAAACAATGATGACAACTACAACCAAAAAAAAAAAAAGAAAGAAAGCCGGGCATCGTGGTGGGCGCCTGTAGTCCCGGCTACTTGGGAGGCTGAGACAAGAGAATCACTTAAGCCCAAGAGTTGGAGGTTGCTGTGAGCTGTGACACCATGGGCACTCTACCCAGGGAGACAGCTTGAGACTCTGTCTCAAAAAAAAAAAAAAAGCCTCAGAAAACTTAGTGTGGTAAAGAAATTATATTCCTGAGCCAAGGGTCAGTTGGGTATCAAATTAAGGCCTTAATTACAGTCTTCAAGGTAGCCTTCAACATATGTTGGACTGTCTACCACCATTCCTAGAACAACTCCTGTGGCTCTGACAGAGCCGGCACCACGGCTATGGAGAGCACTCGTTCAATTCTCATCCCATAACACTTGGGTGTGCAGCTCTTCCCTGATGCCACCACGCACGGCCTGCTGCCAGGGAAACCCAGTGTTTTATTCAGCACCAGTCCTTGGCACATCAGTAGGAAAGTCTAGGAGGAGAGAATTGAAGGTTCTTGTGCCCAGTGCCACAAGGCTTTGGAGAAAATGTATGTTTCAACTATGAGATGGAGGCCAAGCAATGCATGGTTTAACTGAGGGGCTATATCAAGGCATGACAATGAATCCAGGATAGCCAGTCCCCAATCTCTCTCTCTTTTTTTTTTTTTTTTGAGACAGAGTTTTGCTCTGTCTTGCCTCAGCTAAAGTGTGATGGCATCATCATAGCTCACTACAACCCCAAACTCCTGAGTTCCAGCAATCCTCCGGCCTGAGTCTCCAAGTACTAGGATAATAGGTGCATGCTACCATGCCAGGTTATTTTTCCTTTTTTTTTGAACAGAATCTCAGTTTGTTACCCTCGGTAGAGTGCCATGGCGAAACAGCTCACAGCAACCTCAAACTCTTGGGCTCAAGCGATTCTCTTGCCTCAGCCTCCCAAGTAGTTGGAACTATAGGCACCCACCACAATGCCCAGCTTTTTATATTTTTGTAGAGGTAGAGTCTCACTCTTGCTCAGGAGGGTCTTGAAACTCCTGAGATCAAGTGATCCTCCTGCCTCAGCTTCCCAAGTGCTAAGATAACAGAAGTGAGCCACCACGCCCAGCCTTGAACTCTCTCTTTGACACCATCTACTCTGAGCTCTAATTAGGCACAGTAGAGTTAATTGGACAATTATTTTCCTAAAAAAGGATCAAGAATAATTTTGCCTTGGGAGCTTTGAATTTAAACATATAACAAACCAGTTCTCAAAAACCTTCCCATACAAAGAGTGACAGATCGTGCTTAATACAAACAGATTTCCTCTTGTGTACCCTCTCCTCCCTTAGAGCTTCCAGGGGTATCAAGGCTTGGCTTCATGTAAAAATCAGTCTAGAGCTGAGCGCCCAGCTCCTGGCCAGGTCCTGCTCTACCTTGATGTCTATCTCTGAGTACATCTTCCGCAAATCATGCATCACACAGTCCAGGTAAAGCTCCCCAGTACCCAGGATCACATGCTCGCCAGACTCTTCCACCTGAAACACAGGAGCAGATACAAACAAAATCAAGGTTAGGACCCAAGAGAAGGGGCCTATGAGAAACGGCTACTGCTTAGTATCTGTTCTAGCTTCTTTAGGAAGGTTCTGTGGGGAGCATCTACTTATGAGTCAGTCCTCAAGAGACTGGGGCCACTTAGCACAGGGCCACTGGGTGTGAGGTCAAGGATTTAATTCCCATCTCGGCCATTTATGAGGAAAACCCAACCCTGTGTCTATGGACATGAGCTAGCCCTTCAGTCCTCCTGGTCAGCTACTCAGAAAGGTATGCTAGCAGGCTTACGAGTATACAAGATCAGAGTAACTCACTTCTCCTTCTGTCTTTTCTGGAAAATCAATCCAAAGTGTACTCTCCAAGAAAGCTAAACATATGAGGGCTGCCTGGAAAGTATCCAACCATGTAATTTTTTTTTTCTTTTTTGAGACAGAGTCTTACTATGTTGCCCTTGGTAGAGTACCGTGGCGTCACAGCTCACAGCAACTTCAAGCTCTTGGGCTTAAGCAATACTCTTGCTTCAGCCTCCCAAGTAGCTGGGACCCACAACGACTGGCTATTTTTTGGTTGTAGTTGTCACTGTTGTTTGGCAGGCCTGGGCTGGATTGGAACCTGCCAGCATCAGTGTATGTGGCCGGAACCCTAACTGCTGAGCTCCAGGCGCCAAGCCAACCATGTAATATTACATCCAACCATGTAATATGAAAAATAGTATTAACAACTGCTAGATACTTTCCGGATAGCCCTTGTATTTGAGAAAACACACACACACACACACAGGTCTTGTCCTGCCATCATAGGCTAACAAGAGGCTGAAACTGCTATTGATATAGCTTGCTGGAAGCAGCAAATCAGAGACGCCCTATGGTCATGAGGTGGCATGCAGCATAGCCCAGTTATCAGGGGCAAAGAGAGCCTAGCAGCTTCTTCAAGTCATGGGCATACCTTGGTGGTCAGGGATGGATAGCTCTTGTTGACCTTGCGCAGGCCATCAAGCATCTTGGGCAGCTCTGAGGGGTTGACTGGCTCCACAGCAATCTTGATAACAGATGTGGTATTGAACTTCAAGGGCCGGAAAATCTGAGCCTAAGATCCAAAATGCACAGAAGTGAGGCATCTGACATGAGCAGGCACAGAAGGGCAGAGGGGCGAGGGGAGCTGAGAAACCTGATGAGGATCAGACTACTGTATTCCCCTGATGCTGCGTTGGGGCAGCCTAAAGGGCCATTTATTCCCATGTATTTCAGAAGAACATAAAGAAGAAAAAAAAAAGGCACTCCTCCTAATTCCTAGCATCTGAACTGAGTACAGAGCGATCCAGCTGGGTCAGATCTAGAAGGCTGGGGCCTGGAACCAGGAGGTGGTGGTGGCTGGATTAGTCCTCTGGGTTCTGATGCTCATGGGTGTCCCTGTGACCCGTTAGCTTAACTACTCAAACTAGTTGGCCTCTTCAAAAACTACCTCCTCATTGCCACGGGGTTCAGTTATGGTCGCTGTCTTCACAATTGGTTGATCAACACCTTCAATCAGAACCCAGTTGCCAGCAGGAACACGGTTCACCTCAATGTGGTACCTGCAGCAACATCCAATAAGCAGCAGTGGAACTTAGGCAGAGCAAAAGCATCACAGAAAACACTTCAACTCCCCCAGCTCTTCAATATTCTTCTTCCTTTTAGCAAATAGGGTGGATGTGGAAGAAGGACAAGGAGCCATCGTTGGGGCAGAGAAGCCACATTAGGGAACAGGACTGCCTCAATTTGACTTGCCTACTGAAATGCCCGGAGGCCCATGTTAAGTGTGACTCTGCAGAATGGGATGCTGCAAAGGATTTGGTGAGGCCTTCTAAGTTAAAGAATAGATAGTGGAGATTGGGAAATGTCTTGGGGAAAGAAACATGAATGTTATGACTTACAGAATACAGACTAGGAAATGAAAAGTGGAGTATAAGTTCACATGAGCTATCTAAAATGCAAAGGCATGGTTTTTGGCATTATCACAACAGTAGCTGCCTTTTGGCCCTAGCAACCTTGAGTAGTAAGAACTAGAGGAAAGGTCTTTTTTTTTTTTTTGAGACAGAGTCTCACTGTGTCACCCTCTGTAGAGTGCTGTAGCATCACAGCTCACAGCAACCTCAAACTCTTAGGAAGGTTATCAACCTTCTTAATGTTGCGATGTATTTTCATTGTTACAAAGGGGTTGTGACCCACAGGTTGAGAACCTTACTAAGAGTTTGAGGTTGCTGTGAGTGATTCTCTTGCCTTAGCCTCCCAAGTAACTGGGACTACAGGTACCCACCATAACGCCCAGCTATTTTTTGTAGTTATTGTTGTTTGGCAGGCCCGGGCTGGGTTTGAACCCACCAGCTCCAGTGTATGTGGCCAGTGCCCTAGCCGCTGAGCTAAAGGTGCCAAGCCAAGGAAAGGTCATTTTATCTCCTGTTGTACAGGGCCAGGAAGCTACTATGCCTTCAAGGAGGACCACCCCTTCCAGCTCCTTGAGGGGAGACCCAGGATAGAGGGCAACGCATGTTGCTACAGGCTCTGATTAGCGGTACCTGGCCACAGAGATCCAAAGGCGGCCCACGGTGCATATCTGGGAGTCTTCCTCATCCTCCAGGGTATAGTTCTCTCCTAGTACCTTCACAGGCTGCCCAGCATGGATGGTACCACTCAGCACCCGGCCAAAGGCATGAAATTGAACTCCATCATCTGTGCTGTACATCTTGGTAGTGTGGCACATCAGGGGACCCTAGAGAGCAGGACAGAATACACCTTCAATCACATCTACCCTTTGGGGAAGTACCACTGTCCCTGCCTCCTTTAACAGAATGATACGAGCTCTATGAGAGCTAGAGGAAGATAAGGCAATCTCCCGAGAAATTTCTAAACCATGCTCTACCTCTTCCCTCTAAGGAGGGTTAATAGGTGACATAGACATGGCAAGACAATTCTCTTCCTTTTTCTGGGAGGGTGAGGACATTGGGGAAGAGAGGTTAAGGATGGCAGATTGGCACTGCTGACAAGATTATTTGCTCCAAATTTCCTCTGAAGATGTAACTCATAATTTTCATCTGGCTGTATGTTTATGACAAGAAACCAGATTGCCTCAGAAATGGCTGGGAAAGATGTTTTTAAAAGCCAGGACTGATGAGATTAGCTATCTTTGTTGAATCTTTACTATCTGCCAGGCAACATGCTAAATACAACCATAACATTTCCTCAATCTTCTTTATTTTTATTTATTTATTTTTTTCAAGCAATCCACCTGCCTCAGGCTTCTCGAGTGCTAGGATTACAGGTGTGAGCCACCACACCTCCCCAACTTTCTTTTACTCTCATAACAACCACTCACCTCCACTCACATATTATTGTCCTCATATTATAGACCAAGACCTTGAGATTCAGAGGGCATGAGTAATGCTCCCAAGGTCATACCACTAAACAGTGGCAATACCAGGCTTTGAATTCAGATCTGCCCCTGCACACTTGTGTGGAGGGGCTCACGTGGATGGGAAGAAGGCATCATTCCTGTGACCAGAAATCAATATCCTTTCACAGGAGTGGACAAAAGTCACAGAACCAGCAGGTCACATTTTCTTACATCAGGGTCACAGTCACTCATGGCCTCGCCAAGGTCAGAGTCTACTCCGCCAGTGTAGGTGTGTTCAATCTTGGGCTTGGCGCCCACCTTTGGAGAAGGGATATGCTGCACACACATGTCCACAAAGCCTGTGGAGAGAGAAGAGAAAGCCATTACTTTATGCTCACAGAGAGAAGTGAGCTGAGTTACTGATCCACTCTTGATATATCATCAGAAAGCTAAAAGTGAGGGGACTCTAAAAGCTATAGCATTATGATTCTAGGAAGAAGTGACAAGCCTGTTTTCTAGGAATATGCTGCTAAAAGACTTGGAGTCACACTGATCTCAGAGAACAGCAAGAAGCAGGTCTCGGTGGTATAAGATTCCTTGGAACTTAGTTGACAAAAAGTTTAAAATACATTAATCCGTGAACTTTTTTTTTTTTTTGACAGAGTCTTAAGCTGTTGCCCTGGGTAGAGTACCATAGTGTCACAGCTCACAGCAACCTCCAACTCTTGGGCTTAAGTGATTCTTTTGTCTCAGCCTCCCAAGTAGCTGGGACTACAGGCACTCACCACAACGCCTAGCTATTTTTTGGTTTTTGGTTGTAGTTGTCATTGTTGTTTGGCAGGCCTGGGCTGGATTTGAACCCACCAGCTTTGGTGTATGTGGCTGGTGCCCTAGCCGCTTGAGCTACAGGCGCCAAGCCTAATCCAGGAACTTTTACTGAATATAAGCATTTACTATTCATCATTGAGCTAAATAAGAAACCCATCTCTTCTTTCTAGATCTACTTACAACAATCCCCAAGTTGACTCTTCTTTGAGAAACACCACGTTTCTATTCAATAAGTTACCTGGTTTACATAATAGATTAATAAGCCATACAAGAGAAAACCTGCATTGGCACACTGGGATAGGCATGTGTGCCTTTAACTGGTATCTCATGGTGAGAAGGCCAGAATGAGCTATTAAAACTACGCAATTTGGAGGTTCAGACACCAAATACCCATTAGACTTAGAACCAGAGATTGCTGAGAGGATCCTTAGCCATCACCTTTTCTTTTTTTTTTTTTGTAGAGACAGAGTCTCACTGTACCACCCTTGGTAGAGTGCCATGACGTCACACAGCTCACAGCAACCTCCAGCTCTTGGGCTTACGTGATTCTCCTGCCTCAGCCTCCCGAGCAGCTAGGACTATAGGTGCCCGCCACAACGCCCGGCTAATTTTTTATTGCAGTTTGGCCGGGGCTGGGCTTGAACCCACCACCCTCGGCATATGGGGCCGGCGCCCTACTCACTGAGCCACAGGCGCCGCCCACCATCACCTTTTCTATCGATCTTATTTTATAGATGAGAAATGAGTCTCAGAAATATTAGTAGGCTAGACCAGGGTTGGCCCATGGCATGGCCAAGGCCAGGACAGGCTCAAGACTCGAGTCCAAGGCCAGGCGTGGTGGCTCATGCCTATAATACTGGCACTCTGGGAGGCTGTGTTGTGTGGATTGCTTGAGCTCGCAAGTTCAAGACCAGCCTGAGCAAAAAGTGAGACCCTGTCTCTATTAAAAAAAAAAAAAACAAAAAAATGAGGCAAGAGGATAGCTTGAGAACCAAAAGTTGGAGGTTGCTGTGACCTATGATGCAACGGTACTCTACCCATGGCGACAGCTTAAGACTCTGTCTCAAGTGGGGGAGCCTGTGGCTCAGTGAGTAGGGCACCAGCCCCATATACTGAGGGTGGTGGGTTCAAACCTGGCCCCAGCCAAATTGCAAAAAAAAAAAAAAAGACTCAGTTCCAACGCTCTTTTTACTATTTCACCTGCCTTCTGTGTAACTCACCCAAGTCTCTCTAGTTTTTGCCTAGTGTTTTCCAACATTTCACATGACCCAAACATCCACCTTCCTGACAGCCTCCTGGCAAGTAAGCCAGAACCTCAGAGTCTACCTCCCCCTCTTCTTCACTTCACTGCTCCTGTTTTTTTTTTCCTTTCCTTTTCTTTTTTTGGGGGAGGAGGGGAACAGAGTCTTGCTCTGTTGCTCAGGCTAGAGTACAGTGTCATCAGCCTAGAATAGCAACCTCGAATTCTTGGGGAAAGCAATCCTCATGCCTCCACCTCCTAAGTAGCTAGAACTACAGTGTGTACTCGTATGCGCAGCTAATTTTTTTTATTTTTGGTAGAGATGGGGTCTTGCTCTTGTTCAGGCTGGTTTCAAACTTCTGAGTTCAAGGGATCCTCCCACCTCAGCCTCCAGAGTGCTAGGATTACAGATGTGAGCCACTGCACCCAGCCTTCCTTTAGTTCCTAATATATAGCATTTTTGGTACCATCCACTTGCTTTCCTAAGCAAGCTAGAAAAAAATACAGGCATTCTACATTCCAACCTGTAGTTTGTTTAAGAGTCCCAGCTTTCTGATCATCAGTGCAGGGTATGGAAGAGTTGCCGTGACACAAATGGCAGGACATGAAGGTGGCAGTGCTAAGGGGCCGTGAGCTTTTTATTACCTGTGAATTCACCAAAGAACTTTTTGCAGACCAGCCTGAGCAGGGGACGGATATTCAGCTTTAGCTCTTCCTTGGTGAGGTGGATGCCAAGCTCATCTAGGGTCCTTGGGAGGCTGGTGTCCACATCACCCACAACCTGTGAAGATACCAGATATCACTCAGCTGGGCAGAGACAGCCCCAGTGTGGTGCTACAGAAGACAAAGGAAGGGCAAAGGGCAATTTGAAGAGCTCCTGCACCAGTTTCTTTTCTACAGAGAGATCTTGGCAAGGACAACAGTTTAGTTTCAGTGGATCTTTGATACCTACTCTTCAAATCAAACCTGGGTGAAGCTGAATTGGTTAAATCCCCACACACCAGCCAATAATCCAAGCACTCAAATTGATCACTGTCAGTGCTGCCCCCCCTAGCGGCTGAAAAGTAGCCTCTCACCCCACTGAGGAAATCCCTCACTTCTCTGTATTTAGACTTCTCAGATTTGGACGATCACTGGAAGGAACCAAAAAAGGTCACCTAGCAGACCATCTTGTGGGGATAAGGCCAAGCTAAATCATCCTCAGCAGATTCAAGGTCTCTACTGAGGCATGTTCCATAAATTACTTTTATTAATCCATTCCTGTCTGCCATGAGATACTAAGTATTTTTCAGCACTAATAAATCAGCTCATTACTTTGTCTTGTTGCTATTGCTGTTTTGTGTGGAATGGCCAGCTGGAATGGCCACACATATTTTGTGTATGTGTGTCCACTATACACAATGCTTATTAAACACCTGAATATTTTATTACTGTCTTGGGAGAAAAGTCTGAAAATTCCCAGACAACATTTTTACTTACCCTTTTGGTCCTAGTCCTGTTTTTTAGGTAGCACAAATCCATATAAACGTAACGTTAAATTCTTTTCTTCACAGTATTCCACAAGTTTAACTATATCCTTACCACTTCCTGATACATCTTTTCAATCTGACAAACATCACATTGAGTACACACATACCAGAACAGTCATGAAAAAAAAAAACATATTCTTTTCATGGCTGCAAAATACTTCATTCTATAGGCTGTACTAGAATTGATCTAATCAGATTGATGAACATGATTGATAAACATTTAATTTAATCCAATTTTTTTTCTTTTCCTATTTCATAAACATTGCCACATAAACATCTTTATTTATATAAATAACCTGGAAGACTTTCACAATTTTATCTGTAAGTTAAATTCCCATAACTGATGTGATTAGGTGCTACATTTTTTTTTTTTTTTTTTCTGTTAAGAGTCTCAAGCTATTGCCCTGGGTATAGTGCCGTGGCATCATAGGTCACAGCAACCTCCAACTCTAGCTCAATCCTTTTGCCTCAGTTTTTCTATTTTTAGTAGAGACAGGGTCTCGCTTTTGCTCAGGCTGGTCTCGAACTCGTGAGCTCAAGCAATCCACCCTCTTCAGCCTCCCAGAGTGCTAGATAGGCATGAGCCACTGCACCCGGCCTCGAAGGTGCTACATTCTGAACAGTTAATATCTGTCCCAAACTTTCCCTAGGTTATATACCTTTTCTTTCTTTCTGTCTTTTGTGCCTTCTCCCTTTCCTCAGATTTCAACAACACTTGAAGTAGTGTAGTGTTCGAGATCTAGAAGATGATTACTTAATAAACAATTGGTAACCAACCTCGCTCGTACTTAGGAATATAAACCTGAGCAGCTTAGGGGCAGAGGGAAGTCTTTTCTATGTTGTGCTTAGAACAGCAGATGTGAACCCAGTGGCCTGACACTCACCTGAGCAAGGATCTTATAAAGGGGCTCCAAGATAAACTCCACAAAGCTTCTTTGAGAGCTGCTGGTAGGGGCCTTTTTTGTGAACTTTCGCCTAAAGAGGAAAAGAATTCTGAATGACTCAGGAAGGAAAAAGCAGTGTCACTGACCCCAAGGGACTGTTATTTCAGTTCTGAATCTAAGCAAGAGCCTGGGGGAGGAATGTGAGCATGACTGTAAAGTTTCCAAAGAGATTCCTGAGAAGAAACATGGTTATGACTCTCCTGTGTGCCTGAGCTGCACTGTGGGACCTCAGGAGAAACAGCCTCTTACCCGATTAGAACTTACGATGTCAGCCCTATTAGGGAGGAAAGATGGTAGTTTATGTGTAAGAAAAAAGTTAAGTTTTAATCTTAGGAACTCTTTCTCTATTTGTTCATGCTTACTAGGGGAAAAAGGATCACACCTCCAAAGTCATGTCTCACAGTCCACTTACGTCTTAGGGTTGAAGTAGATGTCACCCCAGAGTCTTTTGGCAAATTCCTGGTAATTAATGTCACCTATGGAGAAGCCACATAATTATAATCTACCTAGCAAAGCGTTTGTTCAAAATTCTGTTTCAGATGCCACAAGGGGTTCATTCATAGCTGAGGAATTCTAGCACCATGTTCCTGCCAGACATTTCCTTCTAGCAAGGCAGGCAGAGACACTGAGGCACAAAAGACAGTGCTAGCCCAAAGCTGGCGAGGCTGTTCTGGATGGAGCCAGAAGGAGAACTCAGGTTTACTGTAACTGTTAATCCTAGTCAGACTGCACCAATCGATCAGGATTTTAAAACATGACATGTTCCAAGTCAAGAGCTCCTACAAGAACATTTAACTAGAAAACTAACATCACCAACTATCTCCTGGACGTTTCTACCCAGAAGTCTCGTCTCAGATGGCATAAAGGGAACATACATTCATCCTCAGACTTGTCTATCTCCATTTATTTGTAAGGCTACCACTGGCATTTCATCCAAGCTGAAAATCTTACTCTTCCTCACTTTTTAAAATTACCAAATCTCCCCCTCCTCCCCATATTATTCGTTCTTGAAACTTTAATTTCTTTGTGAACCATTGTACCTTTTACCCCCTCCATTGCCACACTTTCCACACAGTTTAATCACTGAACTTATAATCATGGGAATGAACTTTTTGAATACTCACAAGAATCGGGCTCTAGGCCAGGTCAGTGGTTCAAGCCTGTAATCCTAGTGCTTGGGGAGGCCAAGGAGGGTAGATTGCTGGGGCTCACGGGTTCGAGACCAGCCTGAGCAAGAGCGAGACCCCGTTTCTAAAAATAGCTAGGCATTGAGGAGGGCACCTGTATTCCCAGCTACTTGGGAGGCTGAGGCAAGAGAATTATGTGAGCCCAAGAGTTTGAGGTTGCTGTGAGCTATGACACCACAGAACTCTGCTAAGGATAACAAAGTGAGACTCTGTCTCAAATTAAAAAAAAAAAAAAAAAGAATGGGGGAGGCGGTGCCTGTGGCTCAGTGAGTAGGGCGCCGGCCCCATATGCCAAGGGTGGCGGGTTCAAACCCAGCCCCGGCCAAACTGCAACAAAAAAAAATAGCCGGATGTTGTGGCGGGTGCCTGTAGTCCCAGCTACTCGGGAGGCTGAGGCAAGAGAATCGCTTAAGCCCAGGAGTTGGAGGTTGCTGTGAGCTGTGTGAGGCCACGGCCCTCTACCAAGGGCCATAAAGTGAGACTCTGTCTCTACAAAAAAAAAAAAAAAAAAGAATGGGGCACTAGCACATTTTAAAGGTTTGATAAATGCTTACTGAAAGAATGTATCTCTCAAATCCATCTCTTCTTTTCAATCTCACAGTAACACTAATCCAATACTCACAATGACATATCTAAGTATTGGTAAAAACGCTGGAATAGGTGGCCCATCCTGCATGCCATCTTCCCCTTCATCTATCTTTCATTAGTTTGCAGATTTCACCTGCCCCAATTTAAAACTGCTCTTAACTGTTGCCTATTGGATAAAGGTTAAATACTTTTTTTTTTTTTTTTGAGACAGTCTCATTATGTTGCCCTCAGTAGAGTGCTGTGGCTTCACAGCTCACAGCAACCTCAAACTCTTGGGCTTAAGCGATTTTCTTGCCTCAGCCTCCAAAGTAGCTGGGACTACAGGCGCCCACCACAACGCCTGGCTATTTTTTTGGTTGCAGTTGTCATTGTTTAGCAGGCCCACGCTGGGCTCGAACCCACCAGCCTCGGGGTATGTAGCAGGCACCCTACTCACTGAGCTATGAACACCAAGCCATTCTTTATGATTTTCTTAGCAACATTTTCTTTTCTGTAGCTTACTTTATTATAAGAATATAATATATGATACATATAAAATATGTTAATTGACTGTTATCAGTATGGCTTCTGTCAATAATAGGCTATTAGTAGCTGCAGACTAAAGTTATATGTGGATTTTCAACTGTGAAGGGAAGTTAGCGCCCCAATCCCCACATTATTCAAGGGTCAGTTGTATATGTGCATATGTATATGAGTATGTAATATGATCTCATTTATGTAATATAATAAACAGAAAAAGAGGGAATCACTGTGGCTCAGTGAGTAGGGCGCCGGTCCCATACGCCGAGGGTGGCGGGTTCAAACCCAGCCCCGGCCAAACTGCAACAAAAAAATAGCCAGGCGTTGTGGCCGGCGCCTGGTGTCCCAGCTACTTGGGAGGCTGAGGCAAGAGAATCGCCTAAGCCCAGAGTTGGAGGTTGCTGTGAGCTGTGTGACGCCACGGCACTCTACCGAGGGCCATAAAAGTGTAACTCTGTCTCTACAAAAAAAAAAAAAATATATATATATATATTTACAGTGGTTATGGTACTGAAGTTATGGGTAAATTTTTTTTTTTTTGTAGAGACAGAGTTTTATTGTACCGCCCTCGGCAGAGTGCCATGATGTCACACGGCTCACAGCAACCGCTAACTCTTGGGCTTATGCGATTCTCTTGCCTCAGCCTCCCGAGCAGCTGGGACTACAGGCCTCGCCACAACGCCCGGCTATTTTTTGGTTGCAGTTTGGCCAGGGCTGGGTTTGAACCCGCCACCCTCAGCATATGGGGCTGGCGCCCTACTCACTGAGCTACAGGCGCTGCCCAATTTTTTTTTTTGCAGTTTTTTTTGGCTGGGGTCGGCTTTGAACCTGCCACCTCCGATATATGGGGCCAGTGCCCTACTCCTTTGAGCCACAGGCATTGCCCTATGGGTAAACTTTTATTTCCCTTTTTTTTTTGAGACAGAGTCTCACCATGTCACCCTAGGCAGAGTGCTGTGGCCTCACAGCTCACAGCAACTTCAAACTCTTGGGCCCAAGGGATTCTCTTGCCTCAGCCTCCCAAGTAGCTGGGACCACAGGTGCCCGCCACAATGCCTGGCCATTTTTTAGTTGTAGTTGTTATCATTATTGTTTGGCAGGCCTGAGCCAAGTTCAAACCCTCCAGCTCCAGGGCATGTGGCTGGTGCCCCAGCCACTGAGCTATAGGCGCCGAGCCTAAATTTTTATTTCTTGACTAGATTTTAATGTATTTTCTAATTTCTTTTCTTTTTTTCTTTTTTTGTAGAGACAGAGTCTCACTGTACCACCCTCGGGTAGAGTGCCATGGCATCACACGGCTCACAGCAACCTCTAACTCTTGGGCTTACGCGATTCTCTTGCCTCAGCCTCCCGAGCAGCTGGGACTACAGGCGCCCGCCACAACGCCCGGCTATTTTTCTGTTGCAGTTTGGCCGGGGCTGGGTTTGAACTCGCCACCCTTGGCATATGGGGCCGGTGCCCTACTCACTGAGCCACAGGCGCCTCCCTTAATGTATTTTCTAATTTCTATAATGAGCACATATCAACTTCTTTTTGTATAAAAAAGAATGAGTTTTAATTCCCATTTTTCCACAAGAGCAAAGGGAGCCACACCAAGAGTATGGCAGGACAATTGACTGGCAAGAACAGAAACACTAGAGTTTCAGCGCCTGCCAGTTGTGAGACCTCTCACAGAGCCTGTCTATTCAGTTCCAAAAATGGGGGTAACAGCGACCTCCCTCTAAGTGTAGCCCTTGACACACACAAGACTCTCAGTACATTAATTCCTATCGGAATCTGACATAACTGGGGAGATAAAGAGATGGAGGGGCGGCGCCTGTGGCTCAGTGAGTAAGGTGCCGGCCCCATATACTGAGGGTGGCGGGTTCAAACCCAGCCCCAGCTGAACTGCAACAAAAAAATAGCTGGCGGGCGCCTGTAGTCCCAGCTACTTGGGAGGCTGAGGCAAGAGAATCACTTAAGCCCAGGAGTTGGAGGTTGCTGTGAGCTGTGTAATGCCATGGCACTCTACCGAGGGCCACAACGTGAGACTCTATCTCTACAAAAAAAAAAAAAAAAAGAAACCACTTAGCCTGAAGAAAGGGTCTACAGGCCAAAAGGAGCCACGAATGTGATAATAACAGGTGATAAAACGCTCCTGCAGCAGGGTACTCTGACTTGAAGCCAATTTCCAAGCTATTCAGCCGGAAAGGCACACACGACTCTGGGGAAGCTGGCGAGACAGACCGCCAGCCAGTGCTCACCAAAGGTGTCGGCGTAGATCTTGGCAAAGGAGCCAAGCGTGAAGCAGATGCTGTACTGGGAGCTGGAGAAGCAGACGTTGCCCAGGAGTGGGGAAAGGATCAGGTTCTCATCGGTGGAATACATGCTGAAACAGAGACCATGGTGAGCACAGTGCCAGGCTGGGCAGCAGCCCTGACACACAGCCAAGGGGGAAGGGTGGGGACTCAGTGTCATAGCCATTCTCTAGCCCTCTGGAGGGGCTTGCGTAAGACACTCAGTTTTGTCAACACGGTCCAAGAAAGTGACATGATGGAGTTGTTCCCTAATTACCACTAACAAGTTGACTTCCCAGAGCTGGGAACATTCTGCACAATCCTGGAAAAGTTAACCACACCAGACAGATAAGAGGAAACCTGGAGGATAGAGACAAAGTCCCCGGAACACAGGAAATGAATCTAATGTGGGAAGACAGAAATACATTTGAGAGAAATCTCATTTTTCACAAACATAAACAGACATGAACACCACTAAAAAGAAAAAAAGAGAGGAAAAAGAAGAAAAGCAAATCTGCTCCCATCTCACTGTTTTGTTCTTATTCTGTTTTAGTTGGTTTGTTTCACAAATTCACGTTAAAACTTTGAATCTTAAAAGCTGGCTCAGTGCCTGTGGCTCACGTGGCTAAGGTGCCAGCCACATACACCTGAGCTGGCAGGTTCGAATCCAGCCCGGGCCCACCAAAACAACAATGATGGCTGCAACCAAATAATAGCTGGGCGTTGTGGCAGGCACCTGTAGTCCCAGCTAGTTGGGAGGCAGAGGCAGGAGAATCGCTTGAGCCCAGGAATTGGAAGTTGCTGTGAGCTGTGATGCCAGGGCGACAGCTTGAGGTTCTGTCTCAAAAAAAAAAAAAACAAAAAACAGCCATGCAGGTTTGGGAGGCCAGGACAGAGACGATTCTTTGAGACCAGTCTGACCCAGAGAGAGATGCATCTCTACTAAAAATAGAAAAAATTAGCCAGGTGTGGTGGTGGGCACCGGCAGTCCCAGCTACTTAGGGGGCTGAAGCAAGAGGATCATTTGAGGGTAGGAGTTTGAGTTATAATGATACCCCTTCACTCTAGCCCAGGCAATAGAGCATGACCCTGTCTTAAAAAAAAAAAAAAGGCTGGGTGCACTGGTTCATGCCTATATGTCATAATCCTGGTACTTTGAGAAAGGATGAGGCAGTGAGAAGACTGCTTGAGCTCAGGCTGAGACCAGCATGAACATGAGGGAGGCCTCCTTGCTACTAAAAATAGAAAAAATAAGCCAGGCATAGTAGACTGTGCCTGCAGTCCCACCTAGTCAGGAGGCTGAGGCAGAAGGATTGCTTGAGTCCAGGAATTTGATGCTGCAGTGAGCCATGATGCTACTACTACACTCCGCTCTGGGCAACAGTGAGACACTGTCTCCAAAAAAAATTGTAAAAAGCCATCCAGGGGCGGTGCTTATGGCTCAGTGAGTAGGGCACCGACCCCATATACTGAGGGTAGCGGGTTCAAACCCGGCCCTGGCCAAACTGCAACCATAAAAATAGCAGGGCATTGTGGCGGGCGCCTGTAGTCTCAGCTGCTTGGGAGGCTGAGTCAAGAGAATCGCCTAAGCCCAAGAGCTGGAGATTGCTATGAGCCGTGTGACGTCATGGCACTCTACTGAGGGTGGTAAAGTGAGACTCTGCCTCTATATAAAAAAAAAAGCCATCCAGAAGCTATGGATGGCCTTAGGTCACTAACATTTATAAGAAAACCAGTTGTACACAAGAATCAGAGAATCCACAACCCTAGCCTTACTGGTATATTATTTTATGGAACTTTTCAATTTAGAAAGAAAAGCATTGGCTTATAAGGAATAGTCCTCTATCCCACTGGACCCCCACATTATACTCTCCCAAAGGGAACTGCTTTCAACTCTTTTAAAGCTGTATTAATGCCAGGCACAGTGGCTCACACCTGTAATCCTAGCACTCTGGTAGGCCTGAGGTGGGTGGATAGCCTGAGCTCAGGAGTTCTAGACCAGGCTCAGCAAAAGTGAGACCCTGTTTCCAAAAAAAATATATAGTCAGGCATTGTGGTGAGCTCCTGTAGTCACAGCTACTTGGAAGGCTGAGGCAAGGGAATTGCTTGAGGCCAAGGGTTTGAGGTTGCTGTGAGTGATGATGCCACGGCACTCAACCCCAGGGTGACTAAGTGAGACTCTGTCTCAAAAACAAAACAAAACAAAAAAAGCTGCCTTAATATTTGCCTCCGGATTTCTAAATAATATGTTTATGTTGCTTTTTCTTTTTTAAGAGACTGGGTCTGGTCTATTGCCCAAGCAAAAGTGCAGTGACATGATCATAACTCACTGCAGTCTCAAATTCCTGAGTTCAAGTGAAACAGTCCTCCTGCCTCAGCCTCTCAAGATGAGGCCCATATGAGGGCTTCAAGATGTCATCCAGTACATCCTTCAGCCTGCAGATAAGCCTTTAAAAAAGAGAGAGAGAGACAGAGTCTCGTTCTGTTGCCTAGGCTACAGTATAGTGGCATGATCATAGCTCACAGCAGTCTCAAAATCCTGGGCTCAAGCAATTCTCCTATCTCAGTCTTCCAGATAGCTGAAACTATAAGCATGTGCCACTATACCCAGCTAATTAAAAAAAATTTTTGGCTGAGCACCGATAGCACAATGGTTACAGTGCAGGCCACATGCACTGAGGCTGGCGGGTTCGAGCCCAGCAGTTTCGGGCCTGCTAGAAAACAATGACAACTGCAACATAAAAATAGCTGGGCATGTGGCGGGCGCCTATAGTCCAGCTGCTTGGGAGGATGAGGCAAGAGAGTCACTTAAGCTCAGGAGTTTGAGGTTGCTGTAAGCTATGACACCATGGCACTCTACCGAGGATGACATAGTGAGACTGTCTCAAAAAAAAAAAAAAAAACAAAAAACAAAAACCAAAAAAAATTTTATGGCACCTTTGTTTCAAAGCCACTTTTTATTTTTTTGAGAGAGTCTCACTTTGTCGCCTCAGTAGAGTGCTGTGGCGCACAGCTCACAGCAACCTCCAACTCTTAGGCTTAAGTGATTCTCTTGCTTCAGCCTCCCAAGTAGCTGGGACTACAGACGCCCACCACAATACCGCCCACCACAACACCGGCTATTTTTGTTACCCTCCACAACACCAGCTATTTTTGTTACAGTTGCCACTGCTGTTTTAGCTGGCCAGGACCGATTGGATCCCGCCACCTTTGGTATATGGGGTCCGCGCCCTACC
This sequence comes from Nycticebus coucang, assembly GCF_027406575.1. Lineage (NCBI taxonomy): Eukaryota > Metazoa > Chordata > Mammalia > Primates > Lorisidae > Nycticebus > Nycticebus coucang. The sequence goes on from NC_069797.1 coordinate 60,310,845, forward strand.
CACTAAGCTACAGGTGCCACCCTCAAAGCCACTTTGATACTATATTCTAGGGTGTCTTTTTTTTTTTTTTTTTTTTTGAGACAGTTTCACTCTGTTGCCCAGGCTAGAGTGCTGTGGCATCATCATAGCTCACAGCAACCCCAAACTCTTAGGCTCAAGTGATCCTCTTTCCTCAGCCTCCCAAGTAGTCGGGACTCCTAGCACCCACCAAGTTTTTCTTTTTTTTTTTTTTGTGGTTTTTGGCTGGGACTGGGTTTGAACCCGCCACCTCCAGCATATGGGACCAGCGCCCTACTCCTTGAGCCACAGGCGCCGCCCAAGTTTTTCTATTTTTCAGTAGAGATGGGGGTCTTGCTCTTGCTCAGGCTGGTCTCGAACTCATGAGCTCAGGTGATCATCTCTGCCTTAGCCTCCCAGAATGCCAGGATTATATTCATGAGCCACTGCACCCAGCCACACTCTTACTAACATGAGCCCTAATATCTTGTTGAGAAGCAGGTATATCCACAGAAACACAGTAAATAGTTCTAAATTCCTTACTTCCTTACTGGTTTAACAGCTTACTTTTAAAAGTAAGCTGTTAAAACAGCAACATTCTTCAGTGATCAGTTGCCTTTCAGTAGGTACTGTGCCAAGTGTGTTAACATCAAATCTCTATTTAATTTATTCTAACATCTCATTAGGCAAGTACTATTACAATCCCCCCCCCTTTTCTTTGAGACAGAGCCTCAAGCTGTCACCCTGGGTAGAGTGCTGTGGCATCACAGCTCACAGCAACCTCCAACTTCTGGGCTCAAGCAATTCTTCTGCCTTTGCCTCTCAAGTAGCTGGGACTACAGGCACCCAACACAATGCCCGGCTATTTTTTTTTGGTTGCAGCCATCATTGTTGTTTGGCAGGTCCGGACTGGATTTGAACCTGCCAGCTCTGGTATATGTGGCTGGTGCCTTAGCCGCTTGAGCCACAGGCACCAAGCCTCCCCACCTCCTTTTTTTTAAGACAGAGTCTGATTATGTTGCCCTCGGTAGAATGCCGTAGTGTCACAGCTCATAGCAACCTCAAACTCCTGGGCTTAGGCAATTCTCTTGCCTCAGCCTCCCAAGTACCTGGGACTACAGGTGCCCATCACAACATCTGGCTATTTTTTGGTTGCAGTTGTCATTGTTGTTTAGCAGGCCTGGGCCAGGCTTAAACCTGCCAGCCTCGGTGTACGTGGCTGGCACCCTACTCACTGAGCTACGAACGCCAAGCCTTCCTTTTTTTAACAGAAGCAGAAACTGAGCTTAAGTAACTGTACAACTTTACATGGTTGGTTTGTGGTGAAAATGAGACCTATTCTAGAACCCAGGGTATTCACCACAATACTAAACTAAAGCTGTGTTAAGCTGCACCAATAGTCAAAATGCTGAGTTAATAAGGTCAAGTCTGTGGAGTCAAACCCTTTTGTGACCCAGAACGTTCCTCTAGCTTTGCCCAATCAGCTTATCAACAGGTACCAAGAAATAACCAGTTACTCCCAGAGATTTTCAGGGTTAAAATTAAGATTTATAAAAACGGGCGGCGCCTGTGGCTCAGTCGGTAGGGCGCCGGCCCCATATACCGAGGGTGACGGGTTCAGACCCTGCCCCAGCCAAACTGCAACCAAAAAATAGCCGGGCGTTGTGGCGGGCGCCTGTAGTCCCAGCTACTCGGGAGGCTGAGGCAAGAGAACCGCTTAAGCCCAGGAGTTGGAGGTTGCTGTGAGCTGTGTGAGGCCACGGCACTCTACCGAGGGCCATAAAGTGAGACTCTGTCTCTACAAAAAAAAAAAAAAAAAAAAAAAAAGATTTATAAAAACCAGAGTCTCTGCAGACAGGAAATCTATTCCCAGTCTTATACCTTATTAATCCATTGACCTCATCCACAATGTGGCGCAGCTTGTAATAAGCATCGGTTGGTGGTAGCTTCAGCTCCAGGATCAGCCGGTCAATCTTGTTGATGCACACAGTGACTGCTAGCCTCTCCTGCACCGCGTGCTTGATCAGCCGCTCTGTATTCAGCATCACCTGAGAAACACAAGGCTCAGAAGGTGGTGATAACAGCAAAGAAGGCAGGCTGGTGTGGTGGCTCATGCCTGTGGACTTTAGCACACTCTGGGAGGCTTATCACTTGAGCTCAGAGGTTGAGTGAGACCCCATCTCTACTAAAAATAAAAAACTAGCACTGCGGATTGTGGTGGGTGCCTGTAGCCCTAGCTACTTGGGAGGCTGAGGCAAAAGGATAGCTTGAGCTCAGAAGTTTGAGGTTGCTGTGAGCTAATATATCACAGCACTCTAGCCTGGGCAACAAAGTGAGACCCTGTTTCCAAAAAAAATTAAAAAAGAAAAAAAGAAAAAGAAAATGGGAACTTTATACTGGAGAAACCTGGCCAGCCCACATTAAACAAGTAATCAAAGTTACTATCACCAATTATGGGATAAGGTGACATCATATTATCTCCTGATATGATGGATTTAAGAACACAATCTTAGTTATGTATTATTCCTGCCCAAAATAACGTGAACCTAATCATGAGGGAATACTAGACAAACCCAAATTGAAAAACATTCTACAAAATAAACACCCCATAGTCTTTAAAAGTGCCAATGTCATAAAAGACTACAAAAGCCTAAAGAATAGCTTCAGTTCAAAGAGAATATTACGGAGCCATGAAAACTAACTTCTGTGTTTTTTTTTTGTAGAGACAGAGTCTCACTTTATCGCCCTTGGTAGAGTGCTGTGACATCACAAGACTCACAGTAACCTCCAGCTCTTGGGCTTCCGTGATTCTCCTGCCTCAGCCTCCTGAGCAGCTGGGACTATAGGCGCCCGCCACAACGCCCGGCTATTTTTTTGTTGCAGTTTGGCCTGGGCTGGGTTTGAACCCGCCACCCTTGGTATATGGGGCCGGCGCCCTACTCACTGAGCCACAGGCGCCACACTGAAAAACTAACTTCTATGTATTACTCTGGATTCCAGGTAGAAAATTCTATAAAGGACATTACTGGTACCATTAAAGAGACTCAATGAGATCTGTAGAAAAACTCTCTACAACAGTATTGTATTAATGTTAAATTTCCTGATTTTTGGTAACTGTACTTACAAGTGAATGTCATTTTTACAAAATGCATTCTAAAAAAAAAAGCAAAAATTCATCCTAAAATATTTTTTAAAAATCTTTTTCTATTATTTTATGTATAATTTTTATGACAGTGTTTCATATACTTTAGTCTTTTTTTCAATCATTTCCTCTTTTTCCCTTTTCATTGATTTTTTTTTTAATTAAATCATAGCTGTGTACATTAATGCGATCATGGGGCACCATGCACTGGTTTTATAGACCGTTTGACACATTTTCATCACCCTAAAATATCTTATTGCGAAACAGTTCAAGGAGAAAACACACACATGTGTACAGAAAGAGAATTACAAAGCAAATGAGGGCAAATTCTTTATCTATTCTTGTAACTTTTTAAAATTATTCCAAAATGACATCAATAAAAAAAATAATAATAATTTTGGCTCCCTCTGCTGGCTATTTCACCAATGACAACATGAATGAAGTTAGCCAACTTAATCTCTCTATTTAGAAACAAAAGATACCCTTTTAACTTCAATCTCTTAGAAAAACTTATTAACATTTAAAATCCATTTATATGAATATACTCTCCTCCTTCCCTTTATTTACATTTGTCATTTTTATCTTTGTGTTTCCTGAATGACAATGGGTCTCATCATTTTGAGCTTCACTGGGCAGGGAGCAAGGGAACCCATAATGAAAATACACTTGAACTTCATTTACTGTCCTAATTTCAGAGCAAATCTGAGTCTTTTTTTTTTTTTGTAGAGACAGAGTCTCACTTTATGGCCCTCGGTAGAGTGCCGTGGCCTCACACAGCTCACAGCAACCTCCAACTCCTGGGCTTAAGCGATTCTCTTGCCTCAGCCTCCCGAGTAGCTGGGACTACAGGCGCCCGCCACAACGCCCGGCTATTTTTTTGTTGCAGTTTGGCCGGGGCCGGGTTTGAACCCGCCACCCTCGGTATATGGGGCCGGCGCCCTACCGACTGAGCCACAGGCGCCGCCCGCAAATCTGAGTCTTAATCCCATAGACTTTCATGTTCTCTGGCTTTCAGCTCTCCTACGTGCTCTGGGCAGTGTGTACGTGTGTGTGGAACCTAACAGTGGAAGAGGTTCTAAGACAGCTGAGTCTGACTCACCCCCTCAGCAGCATCAATGAAAAGGACCACTCCATCTGAGATGCGTAAGCCAGCTGTGACTTCATCAGAAAAATTCACGTGTCCTGAAAAGTAGACGCAAAGTTGCCATTTGGTACAGGAAGAGGCACAACTGATTTGAAGGGTAACTGGAAGGGTATTAGAAAGCTTGTGAACCCCCAAATATCCTTACCCCCTGCCAAGCTCCCTGCAGCGTGTAAACTCCTCTCATTAGAGTCACATTCTCCCATTACTTTCTTATTTATTTATTTATTTATTTATTTATTTTTGAAACAGGGTCTTATGTCACCTGCGGTAGTGTGCTGTAGTGCCACAGCTCACAGCAACCTCCAACTCTTGGGCTTAAGTGATTCTCTTGCCTCAGCCTCCCTTGTACCTGGGAGTAGGGGTACCTAATATGACGCCTGGCTTTTTTTGTTGTTGTTTGTTTAGCAGGCTCAGGCCGGGTTTGAACCCACCAGTCCCAGTGCATGTGGCTGGTGCCCTAACTGCTGAGCAACAGGCACTGAGCCTTTGTTTTTTTTGGAGATAGAGTCTCACTCTGTGGCCTGGGTAGAGTGCTGTAGCATCATAGCTCACAGCAACCTCAAACTCTTGGGCTCAGGTGATCCTCTTGCCACAACCTCCTGAGTAGCTGGGACTATAGGCACTTGCCATGATGCCCGGCTAGTTTTTTTTTTTTTTTAGTAAATATGGGGTCTCAGAGTCTTGCTCTTGATCAGTCTGGTCTCCAAGTCTTGAGCTCAGACAATCCACCCACCTTGGCGCCTCAGAGCACAACCCATTATGCTTTTATATAGGAGACCTCCATACATAAAAAACAGAGAAGTACTTCTCCCAAAGGGTGTAAGGAGCTCATACTCTCACACCAGCTTAATCTAATCAACCCCGTAAGCCAATCTGGGAACACAACAAAGGGCAAGGGCAGGCCCGCAGCATGGTGTGCCACTCAAAGGAGATGGCTCCTGGCAAGGTGCCGGTGGGGGACAGGTGTGGAGAGGTATCAGGGCACTGGGTGTGATGAAGGCCAATCAGTCAAACATCCTCTCCATAAAAGAAAGAGTCATCCACAGGGCAAGAGGTGCTACTCCCATGGTAATCTGTATGTCCACTAGTCTTCTTCAAAAGCCTGAGAGTGCCAAGGCCAGGGACCAGATCTCACTCACCTTTATCTGCCCAGCAGCTAGCACAGAGCCTGGCACAGGCAAGAAATGAATAAATGAATTAAGATTCTATAAAATTTAAATATTCTAGAGAAAAGTAAAGAGAGAAGTAAATAGGAGGCCTGGAGCATGGTGCTTGCTAATTAACCAAAGGAGAGAGTTAAAAATGAAAACTGTGTCAGTGGTGCCTCTATCAGTGGGTAGGGCGCCGGCCACATACACCAAGACTGAGGGGTTTGAACACGGCCCAGGCCAGCTAAAACAATGACAACTACAACAACAACAAAAAATAGCCAGGTGTTGTGGCGGGTGCCTATAGTCCTAGCAACTTGGGAGGCTGAGGCGAGAGAATCACTTAAGCCCAAGAGTTTGAGGTTGCGGTGAGCTGTGACGCCACGGCACTCTACCCCGGACAACAGTTTGACTCTGTCTCAATTAAAAAAAAAAACAACAAAAAAACAAGGTGCCACCTGTGGCTCAGTGAGTAGGGCGCTGGCCCATATTCCGAGGGTAGCAGGTTCAAACCCGACCCCGGGCTAACTACAACAAAAAAATAGCCAGGTGCTGTGGTGGGTGCTTGTAGTCCTAGCTACTCAGGAGGCAGAGACAAAATAATCGCCTAAGGCCAAGAGCTGAAGGTTGATGTGAGCTGTGATACCACAGCATTCTACTGAGGGTGACAAAGTGAAACTCTGTCTCAGAAAAAAAAAAGAAAACTATGTCAATGAAGGTGAGGGAAATGTAAAACAAAGAAGTCCTGCTCTGTTCTGCTCTGGAAAGTGGGAGTACAAATACCCAATAGGATAAGTTTCCACTAGTAAAAAGTCAAGGAATTACCTACCTGGAGTGTCCATGATATTGAAGAGGTAAGATTTTCCTTTGGTATCTGGCAAGACCACCGTCACAGGAGTGCTTTTGATGCCAACACCTCTCTGAAAGGCACAACAAGACAAGGGTCAAGACTTCTTCCTACATAAGAGGCTCCTTCTGCTTTTAGGGCTTGCCAATTGCTAGTAAATTATACCAGAGTCTCTCTCAGTGGGTGTGATTTTTTTTTTTTTTTTTGAGACAGAGCCTCAAGCTGTCCCCCTGGGTAGAGTGCTGTGGCGTCACAGCTCACAGCAACCTCCAACTCCTGGGCTCAAGCGATTCTCCTGCCTCTGCCTCCCAAGTAGCTGGGACTACAGGTGCCCACCCCAACGCCTGGCTATTTTTTGGTTGCAGCCGTCATTGCTGTTTGGTGGGCTCGGGCTGGATTTAAACCCGCCAGCTCGGGTGTATGTGGCTGGCGCCTTAGCTGCTTGAGCCACAGGCGCCAAGCCATGGGTGTGATTTTTATCTAGGTCTCAACCATCATGACCTGGAAGATAAAATATCTTGGAGCCAGACAGTATTTATGGTGGTGGTGGTGAGGCGGTTAGTTCAAATGTAAAAATACTAAAACGAATCAACAAGCAAAGCGGTATTAAACCTTAACAGAGAATTTATTTAGAGTCCTAAAATCTTAGCCTCCTCATACATTGGAAACAGAAGTAACTGCTGAGCTTCTTAAAAGTAAAAAGAAACAATCTGGGACATTTTACGGTTTTTCTTAAATTAAAAAAAAATTACAAAAGCTGTAATAGAAAATGAATATTAAAAACACTCCAGACAGGCTTAGTGCCCGTAGCTCAGTGAGTAGGCCGCCAGCCACACACACTGAGGCTGGTGGGTTCAAGCTCAGCTCAGGCCTGCTAAACAACAATGACAACTGCAACCAAAAAAAAATAGCCAGGCATTGTGGTAGGTGCCTGTAGTCCCAGCTACTCGGGAGGCTGAGGCAAAAAAATCACTTAAGCCCAAGAGTTTGAGGTTGTTGTAAGTTGTGATGCTACAGCACTCTACCCAGGGCAACATAGTCAGACTGTCTCAAAAACAAAAAGCAAACAAACAAAAACAAAAACCAAAACCAAAACAACAAACAAAAAAACTCCCCAAAGAATTATAGAAATATATTACAAAACAATGATAGCTAACATTCACCCATTGCCTATCACATGCCAGCACTATTCCAAATTCTTTCTGTTAACCAAACTTATGTACTTGAGCATTTCATGTAGTCATTTAGGAAAAAAGGACAGAAATAAAGAAGAGAGGCGGGGTATGGTGGCTCACACTTGTATAATTCTAGCACTTGGGAAGGCCAAGGCTAGAGTTGCTTGAGCCCAGGAGTTTGACACCAGCTTGAGCAACATAGCGAGACCTGTCTCTACAGAAAGACAGTAAAATTAGCCAGGCATGGTTGTGTGCCCCTATGGTCCCAGCTACTCAGGAGGATGAGGCAGGAAGATCCCTTGAGCCCAGGAGTTTGAGGCTACATTGAGCTGTGATGATGCCACTGCTCTCTAGTCCAGGCACCAGAGCTAAATCCTGTCTCAAAAAAGAAATAAAGGAAAAATAGGGGTCAGAGGCAAAGTGCTAAAGTTCTAGAGGCAAAGACAAAGAGAAGCACAAAGACATATGAACCCATTCTCAAAAAGAAGCTGTTCTTAGAAAGAGATCATCATATGGACAGAATCATCTTACAGACTTCAAGGATGATGTCATTTAAAAAACCATATTGAGTTTCTATGTAACTTACAGCATGAATGCAGGACTCTCCTCTTACTATTTGCCCTATTTGGCCAGATTAAGTCCAGTCAAGAACAGGAGGGCCCCCTCCTACCCTACAGCTTGCCTACCTAGATCTCTTTGCAGTTTACAATCCTGGGATGACTCAAAGCAGCATGGAGATAAGGCATGTGGGATAGGGAGAAAGAGAAGTAGGGGTTGGACCAAAGCACTATCATAAAAGGCTCCCCTACGTTCCCTATAAAACTCAACGATCTGATTTCTCAAGGCACACTTACCTCTTGCTCTGTAAAGAGGATGTCAGTATAGCACAGCTGAAAAAAAATTAACTGTCATTACCACCTGAATTCAGACTGTTCTACATACAAACCATCAATCATTTTCCCTTACCACCTCCCTGCTGAAGGGTTTCTGCTGGGGAGAAGAGATTAAAGACAGCAGGGTGTCCCCACAGCAATTCCAGACAATGAGACCAGTACCCTCACAGCTGGAAACACTCCTGAATGTGTGGAGTTTAGGTTTTTTTGGGGGGGTGGGAGTGGGGAAGAGAAGGTCAGTAAAGACCAAGTATATAGGTAAAGAGCTAAATCCTATCAAATGCACTGAATTCTTATGAGTAGTAAGGGGAGATACACAAAGGCCTTCATGCCAAGGTTTCTAAACAGTCAATCTGACAGAGGTTGAGCATTTATTGCACTGGGACATATAGCCACTATTGGCCTCATTCACGGGCATTTGAATTTACCATGAAAACAGGTACAACTATATTATCTTTATAGAGCAGGCTATTAATACCCTCACAGGAAAGCATAGACAATAAAAGTCAGGATATATTACAACAGAGGAGGGATCCCAAAATGGATACATCAGCCCAAAATACTGCAGGTTAATATTCTTTATGCTTCTGAGAAAGTTAAATTACTTTTCTTACAGACTATTAACAGAGATTACAATCATAAAGCTTCACTCTGTGTCGTTATCCATAAACAGAGTGTGAATGGTGAAGGAAAGGGAAAGAGCGAGCCATCTGTATACATTCTGAATGGCTCCTCCTGAACCCTCAGCATAGTTTTACTCACATCTTGGTCATAGCGCTTTCTGATTTCTGGGTGTGTCTGCTCGATTAAACAATCTACAAAACACGTCTGAAAGAGAAGAGACAGTTAAGACCTGCCAACCACAGAGAAAAATTTACTGTACCTGCCCCCCAGCTCCCAGTACATCACATAATTTAGGAATAAAGAGAGGAAGAGAAGAGCAAGGAGGATGATGGAACACCAATAGATTGACAATGAAGCCACAGGATTATTTTCTTTCTTTCTTTTTTTTTGCAGTTTTGGCCGGGGCTGGTTTGAACCCACCACCCCTGGTATATGGGGCCTGCACCCTACTCCTTGAGCCATAGGCGCCACCCCCACAGGATTATTTTCAAATGAAAGATGAAATCTTTTTTGGACAAGCATCCCTCAGGAAATGAAAACTTATAAAAATCAGAGCGAGGCTTAATTTCTCTTCTTCTGTCCAGATGTAGACACAAAGCTCAGGCATACAAGGTTTTAGGGACAGGCTCCATGCGCCACTCAGGAAATCTAGAATTTCACAGCATGGTTTCATAATGGGCCCAGAGGCTCCCTCCCACCCCAAAATCAGGAGGTTTAGTCTTATGACCTCAAACCTAAACCTCTGTGATGCAGGGCTCAAAGCATGAAGAGAAATCCTGTTCCAAGTAGCTGAAAATTCTCTCACCTTGCCATGGTGGAGATGACCACAAAGGGTCACATTTCTGATGAGCTCCGAGTTATCCATCAGATCTGCCAAGAAACTGTAAGGAGAAAAGACAAAAGGGACTTTGGTGAAAGCTTTCAAATGGGAGTGGACCAAAAGTGTTTCAAGTATTTTTAATGAGGAACAACTTTTAGACCAACTAGAGACTGCTCAGGGGCAGACATACATGTCTGTACCTACAGAGAGTGCTGGCTGTGGGAATGGAACAGACTTATGCATGAGGTAACATGATCTGTGAATGCAATGTCATGGGGGCTTCAACAATAAAGTAATGAGTTAAAAAGAAAGAAAAACAAAATACCTGAATTAACACATATACACAAGTACCATCCCTTAAAAAATCTTCAGGCTTGGGTGCCTGTGCTAAGTGGTTAGGGTGCTGGCCACATGCTCCAGGGCTGGTGGGTTTGAACTCAGCCCAGGCAGGTGTTGTGGCAGGTGCCTACAGTCCCAGCTACTAGAGAGGCTGAGGCAAGAGAATCGCTTGAGTCCAAGAGTTTGAGGTTGCTGTGAGCTATGACCACGGCACTCTACCCAGGGTGACAAACTCAGACTCTGTCTCAATTAAAAAAAAAAATCTTCAGGCTATACTTATATTCCATTGATGCCAAGGGTTGTTTTTTTTTTTTTTTTTGAGACAGAGTCTTATTCTGTCACCCTGGGTAGAGTGCTGTGGCATCATCATAGTTCACAGCAACCTCAAACTCTTGAGCTAAAGTAATCTTCTTGCCTTAACCTCCTGAGTAGTTGAGACTACAGGAGTACATCGCTATGCCCAGTTAGTTTGTCTATTTTTAGTAGAGATGGGGGTCTCTCTCTTGGTCAGGCTGGTCTTAACCTATCTGCCCTCCCAGAGTGCTGGGATGACATACAGAAGCCATCATGCCTGACTGCTAATTGGAAGCTTCTCTTAAAATTGCTATTGGGAGTCAGTGAACAATGCATTCAAGAAAACCCCATCTCGGCTCAGAGCCTATAGCTCAGAGGCCAGGGCACCAGCCACATACACTGGAGCTGGCGGGTTCGAATCCAGCCCAGGCCTGCCAAACTACAGTGAAAACTACAACAAAAAAATAGCCAGGCATTGTGGTGGGTGCCTGTAGTCCCAGCTTGGGAGGTTGAGGCAAGAGAATCGCTTAAGCCTAAGAGTTTGAGATTGCTGTGAGGGCAACATAGTGAGACTCTGTCTCAAAAAAAAGAAAAAGAAAAAGAAAACCCCATCTCATTAATGATGCTAAGCCTAGAGGACTTCTACCTTGATCAAAACCAGCACTGTCCTTCTTGCTCATCATCCGCATTACTTATGGTAAGTAGCCCTTGGATGACTAGGCTCTTCAAAAAAATCGAGACCTGTGAGGGGTGCAACTACAACTTGGACTATACTCAACAAATGCAAATAATGTAACCTAATTGTCTGTACCCTCATATAAATCTGAAATTAAAAAAAAATCAAGTCGTCTCTCAAAGACTATAGATTTTAAAAGTCACCATTGAGAATGCAAAGGAATACGAAGCAAATTCTACAGCCAAGTGAAAAGTTGTTTCAAAAATGTCTGGATGGGCTCGGCGCCTGTAGCTCAAGCGGCTAGGGCGCCAGCCACATACACCAGAAGGTTCGAATCCAGCCCGGGGCTGCCAAACGACAAGACAACTACAACCAAAAAAAAAAAAAAAAAAAAATAGCCGGGCATTGTGGCGGGTGCCTGTAGCTACTTGGGAGGCTGAGGCAAGATAACTGCTTAAGCCCAAGAGTTTGAGGTTGCTGTGAGCTGTGATACCATAGCACTCTATCCAGGGGGACAGCTTGAGACTCTGTCTCAAAAAAAAAAAAAAAAACACAAAAATGTCTGGATGATGGCAGATGAGCCAAACATTTCAGAAGGAATCCTGCTCTTTTAGACATACAAGAGATCAACATGTTTTAGAAACAAACAAGTTTCGTTATCTAATCACAAGTTATAAGCACTTCAATATGTGAAGGCCTCACAAGTGCATTTTGCCAGTAAAAATATTTTCAAAAACAGCAGTTTGCAGTAGGAAGAGCGTAAATAATCCTATATATATATATATCTACCTGCTTGCACTCTCCTTTTCAAAATAAAGAGCCGATACATTCTTGAAAGTACTCAGCTGTCCTCCTGAGTCCAAACAGTCTCAGGTGAACCCAACACTGATAATCATAATACCCAGCTCTATGTCAAAGGCTGGCTTCCACCACCAACTTGAAGAGCTGGAAGAAGTGGAAACAGCTAAGACCTGGATGAGCACCAGGAGAAAAGTTAACACTGAGCCTAAATATCCCAAAAGACATATAAGATGAAGGAGAATTTTGGAGAGATTTCTGCTGCCACAGTCCACTGGCTAGCTCAACTACAAGCCATCTCCTACCTCCACGAAAAGATGAACCCACACTATCTCTGCAGAGAAGCTGAGAAACTTTATAACTTACTCCATTTCATATACTGTGACAGGTAATGTTTGCTCCATCAGAGTGAATTTCTTGGTTTTTACCGGCTTAATAATGGGTTCTGAAAGAAAAAGAAAAAGTTACATGTAGGTAAGTATAAAACATAAAAACACAGAGCCCTCCCTATTCCATTAGACTGAGCTTTCACAATGTACGATGTATATTGTCAATTAATTTTATCCTTAAAGATCACAGTCATATTGAGAAAGTACTGGAAATAACATTTAGCGTAAGACAGTGAAGGATCTTGAATTGTGGACCAAGATGTTTAAACTTCATATCATGAAAGGGTGAGAAGAAGGGAGGGAGAATGGATGTAGACTGAGGTCAATGTCAGTTCAAAATCTCTCTTTGCATTTATAAAATGCAAATACTTTTCAGAAAATCGATGAAAACCATTAAGAAATAGACAATAAGCATTATGAAAGAACTGGCTAAAGGGTTAGAATTATTTGGACAGAAAAAAACTATCAGACCACAGGGAAAACTTACTAAAAGTCTCATGCACCTAGACAGATATCAGAAAAAGAAATAACTGGCTTGGTGCCCATAGCACAGTGGTTACATTCCGGCCATATACACTGTGTCTGGCAGGTTCAAACCCAGCCTGGGCCTGCCAAATAACAATGGCAACTACAACAAAAAAATAGCCGTACGTTGTGGCAGGAGCCCATAATCCCAGCTACCTGGGATGCTGAGGCAAGAGAATCAATCACTTAAGCTCAGGAGTTTGAGGTTGCTGTGAGCTGTGATGCCACAGCACTCTACTAAGGGCGACATAGTGAGACTGTCTCTCAAACAAACAACAACAAAAAAGAAATAACTTATTTGCTTAGTTGACAGTTTTACTGAATATCAAAACAGAATTAAGTCATAATCTAGCAACAGTATATGAAAATAGTAAAGAAAAACTGATCAATTCATTCACTAAAATTCTTTTTTTGGGTTTTTTTTTTTTTGAGACAGTCTCACTTTGTTGCCCATGCTGGCATCAGCCTAGCTCACAGCAACCTCAAACTCTTGGGTTCAGAAAGCAGTCCTCCTGCCTCAGCTTCCCAAGTAGCTGGGACTACAGGTGCCCACCATAATTCCCAGATAATTTTTCTATTTTTAGTAGAGACGGGGTCTTGCTCTTGCTCAGGCTGGTCTTGAACTCCTGAGCTCAAGCAATCCTTCCACCTCAGCCTCCCAGAATGCTAGGATTAGGGGTATGACCCACTGCACCCAACTACTGTTTTTTTTCTTTTTTTTTTTTTTAATTGTTTCAGGTTAATTAAGGGTAAAAAGAATTGGGTTACAATGTTTGCATTTGTTAGGTAGAGTCCCTCTTATAATTGTGTCCCTCCCCCAAGAGTTGTGCCATACACCTTAACCTTGTGCCCATTAGTGGGAGCACCCCATCCCCCTTCCCTCCTCCCCTCTCCCTACTCCTTCATTCCTGCTCCCTCATTCTTCTGCCCCCCCCACCCCTTGAATTGAGTTTTTCTCTTGTGTGGGTGTGTATTAGATCGTCTACTGGCTTCATGTTAGAATTGAGCACATTGGAGTCTTGCTTCTCCATTCTTGTGATACTTTACTAAGAAGAATGTGTTCTAAAAAAATATAGACTGCTTCATGAGTTTGTGTGTCATCCTTGTGCAGGGACCATGCTAATCTTCTCTGCATCATTCCAATTTTAGTATATGTGCTGCTCAAGTAAGCATTTTTTTTTTTTTTAAAGAGACAAGATCTCGCTCTGTCACCCAGGCTGGAGTGTGGTGGGTTGATCATAGCTCAATGTAATCTCAAACTCCTGGGTTCAAGCGATCCCTCCAACCAGCCTCCTTAAGTAGCTGGGACTATAGGTATGTACCACTGTGCCTGGCTTCCCTGAACTTTTAAGATCTGTTGATGGCTATGAATGAAGTTTTCAGGTTTCCAATTCACCTCTCACAACTCTGCTCATCCTGACTTACCTGTAAGAGGCTGTGTGTCTTCCTCCTGAACTATGGTCTCCACCTCAGGACCGTACACCTCCTCAGCTGTTGGGTAGTACTTCTTGTCCTCATGCAGCACCACCTCCATCCCAGGGTGATCATCATCATGATCACCTATGTCATCATCGTCATCATCATCATCCATCTGAAAGCAAGAGCAAAAAAGGAGGATGGAAGAGGCACATGCTTTTCTTGCTCAATGACAGATAACCTTACATGAATAAGAGCACTGACTTCATGTGCTGGACAGCTTCTTATTTTTAATTTTACACCAGTGGGGCAGGTTTTGCTCCTGTGAGATCCTTTACAAACAGAAGACTATAAGCCGAAGCTACAGACAGCTCTCTTGAGTCGACCTTGCCCCTTCCTGGGTGTGGGCCACTAGTTACTAGTGGATTAAGATTGGGGAAAACAAGTGGCTCATCACAATACACTCTTTGGGGGAAAAAAACAACTTTTTCCCAGGGCAAAACCAGGAGCCAGAAGTAGAAACTGAGACAAAGCTCACATTTTTAAAATTTTCACTTAGATTCACAGAACTGATTTTGAAAAATAATTGTATGATAGAGAAGATTATACAGTGTGTTGGTGAGGATGTAGAGAAATTGGAACATTGATGATGGGAAAATGTTGTAGCTTCTTCAGAAAACAGTTTGGCAGTTTCTCAAAATGTCAGAGTTGCGCATGACACAGCAAGTCCACTCCTAAGTACATACCCAAGATAAACAAAAACAGCCATACAAAAATGTGTGAATTAATGTTATTAGCACCATAACCCATAATGGCCCCAAAGTAGAAACAACCCAAATGTTGATCAACTGGATGGATAAATGAAATGTGGTGTATCTATATAACAGAATATTTGGTAATAAAAACAAATTAAATACATACACATGCTGTATGTATACACATGCTACAACACAGATGAACTTGAAAACATGATGCTAAGTGAAAGAAGCTGGACACAAAAGGCTGCTTACTATATGATTTAAAAGAAAATGTCCAAAACAGGCAAATCTGTAAGAGACAGAAAATAGCTGCCTAGGGCTGGGGCAGTAGGAGGACAATGGTTCATGGGTGTGAGGTTTCTTTCTGGGATCATGAAAATGGCACTTAACATGTGCCAGGCACTGTTCTAGGTGTTAGTAATGCAGCAACGAAAAAAAAAGAGGCAATGATATTTGAAAAAAATGTGAAGGAAGAGAAAAAGCTCTACAGTACCTGGGGGAAAGCATTCTAGTTGGTGAAAACATTAAATCCAGAGCCAAGAGCATGTGGCAACTTTGAGGATTAGCCCGAAAGTCAACATGGTGAAAACGGAGCAAATGAAGGGGAAACAGTGAGCTGAGATTACATAGGAGGTAAACATATACAGGAGTCCTCAAACTTTTTAAACGGGGGCCAGTTCACTGTCCCTCAGACCGTTGGAGGACCAGACTATAGTTAAAAAAAAACCTATCAACAAATTCCTATGCACACTGCACATATCTTATTTTGAAGTAAAAAAACAAAATGGGAACAAATACAATCATACGGCCTCATGTGGCCCATGGGCCACAGTTTGAGGACCCCTGATATAGGACCTTCTGGATAATGCTAAGTAATCTGACTTTATTTATTTATTCATAGGTAGAGTCTCATTTTGTTGACCTCGGTGGAGTGCTGTGGCATCACAGTTCACAGCAACCTCAAGCGATCCTCTTGCTTCAACCGCCCAAGTAGCTGGGACTACGGGGCCTGCCACAACACAGAGATAGGTCTAACTTTTGCTCAGGCTGGTCTCGAACTCCTGGACTCAGGCAATCCACCACCTGCCTTGGCCTCCCAAAGTGCTAGGATTATAGGTGTGAGCCACCATGCCTGGCACTTTATTTTTTTGGAAACAATGTGTTGATCTTCACCTGGACTAGAATACATAGCTCACTGTGACCTTAAACTCTTGGCCTTAAGTGATCCTCCTGCCTCAGCCTCCTGAGTATCTAGGACTACTGGTACCCGCCACCATGCCTGGCTAATTTTTCCATTTTAGTAGAGATAAGACTCATTCAAATTGGTCTCAAACTCCTAAGCCCAAGGGATCCTCCAGCCTTGGCTTTCCAGAGTGCTAGGATTACATGCAGGATACCTGTCTGTGAATTCCAGAAAATATTTCAAAGGTAGAATAATACCCTTAAATTCATTTTTTTTTTTTTTGAGACAGAGTTTCACTATGTTGCCCTTGGTAGAATGCCGTGACATCATAGCTCATAGCAACCTCAAACTCTTGGGCTCAAGCGATTCTCTTGCCTCAGTCTCCTGAGTAGCTGGGACTAGAAGCACCCACAACACCCAGCTATTTTTAGAGATGAGGTCTCAGTCTTGCTCAGACTGGTCTCGAACCCGTGAGCTCAGGGAATCCACCTGCCTCGGCTTCCCAAGTGCTAGGATTACAGGCGTGAGCCACCATGTCCAGCCACAAATTCTATTTTCTAATGAACTGAAAGAAGGTGTAAGAAGAAAGAGGCAAGGTGTCTGACCTGAGCAACTGGAGAATGACACTGTCTTCACTGAGACGAGGAAGACTGTAAGAGCAGGTGGTAGCGAAGAGAAGCTCGGTGGTTAGGTTAGGTTTGAGATTTCTTTTTTTTGTAGAGACAGAGTCTCACTTTATGGCCCTCGGTAGAGTGCCATGGCATCACACAGCTCACAGCAACCTCCAACTCCTGGGCTTAAGCGAGTCTCTTGCCTCAGCCTCCCGAGTAGCTGGGACTACAGGCGCCCGCCACAACGCCCAGCTATTTTTTGGTTGCAGTTCAGCCGGGGCCGGGTTTGAACCCGCCACCCTCGGTATATGGGGCCGGCGCCTTACCGACTGAGCCACAGGCGCTGCCCGGTTTGAGATTTCTTATTAGACATCAAGCAAGATGTCATGTAAGAAATTGGACATACAAACCTGAGGTTTGAGAGAAAGGCCCAGGTTGAAGATAGTTAATCTGAGAGTCCTCATGATAGAATCGATGAGCTCATTAGAGGAATGAGAGTAGATGGAGAAGAGGTATAAGGAAGGGAGCCCTGGGGCCTGTTGACATTTGGAGGGCAGGGAGATGAGGAGGAAACAGCAGCAAAGACTAAGAAAGGATGGCCAGGAAGTAGAAAGCAGGGAGTTCTCCGAAACCTGAGGAAGACAGTATTTTAAAGAAGGGGTAATGCTCAGTTGGTTCAGATGCCACAGGTAGGTCAAGTGAGGTAACAGCTGGGAACTGACCTTTGGATCTGGCAGGGCAGTGGTTGCTGGTGATGTTGACAAGAGCAGGCTGTGTGGAGTGGAGAGGCAAAAGGATGGAAGTGAGTTTGAGAGAAAACAGGAAGAGAGGATTTTGAGAGGGTGAATGTTAATAACTGTTCTGTAATGTGCTGTACTGGGAAGTGGGGAAAACAGAGAGGTAACTGAAAGGGGATATGGGGTCAACAAAGGGTTAAAGACAAAATAACAGCATGGCTGGGCACTGATGCAGTTGATCCAGCCCAGCGGACAGGGAAAAACTGACGAGGCAGGAGAGAGAGGGGGGAACTGCCCAGTAAAGATTTTGAGTAGTGAGAAGAGATGGGATCTGATTTCTAGTAAATAGAAAAATTAACAAATCACCCATAAGAACAGAAGGGAAGGCATTTATATGGGTACAGATGCGGGCAGGTGGGTAGATGCAGTAGTGGGCACTTGTTTTCTTTCACACAAATTCCAGCATGCCAACCTCTTCCTTAAAAAGAACACAGAACTGGCTCGGCGCCTGTGGCTCAAGCGGCTAAGGCACCAGCCACATATATCTGAGCCGGCGGGTTTGAATCCAGCCTGGGCCCGCCAAACAACAATGACGGCTGCAACAAAAAACAGCCAGGCATTGTGGTGGGCACCTGTAATCCAAGCTACTTGGGAGGCAGAGGCAGGAGAATCGCTTGAGCCCAGAAGTTGGAGGTTGCTGTGAGCTGTGATGCCACAGCACTCTACCCAGGGTGACAGCTTGAGGCTCTGCCTCAAAAAAAAAAAAAAAAAAAAGAACACAGAACAGGGCAGCACCTGTGGCTCAAAGGAGTAGGGCACCAGCCCCATATAACGGAGGTGGCGGGTTCAAACCTGGCCCCGGCCAAAAACTGAAAAAAATAAAAACAAAAACAAAAAAAAACACAGAACCCTCCAGTGGTGAGACTGGCTGCCTCCTACCATCTCTACACCCTACTTCTAGTGAAGTGGCCTAAGATTACATTAGCTCTTTTGGCAGTCACATATATCCTACTGGTGGTGGCTCCAAAATAGCTGTCAAGCCAGTTGTCTCCACCCCATACTGATGAATACATTGTGAACCTAATTACAGAATTTTACATAATAATTTCTGACTGCCTGAAATGATCTCTCCTAAGCATCCTACAGTAGCTCAAATTCAATAAGTCTAAAATAAAACTAAACAAGCATCCCTGATCACTGCTTGTTGTGTTAATAACCAGCATTCCCCTGGACACCCAGCTCCCTAAGGTCCCAGGATTTTGTTTTGATCACATCACCCTTATTCACAGATCTCTGCGCAATCCATTCTAATGTGTGGCCCCATCTCCGCTGCTTTACACCCACAGCTGTCCTCTAGGGAACTGGATGATCTGGAGGAAAAATCACTCTCCTTAACACACAACCTCTGGGTCTTGCTCACTGTATTCCTCCTCTGTGACATGGACATCCTTCTTTCTTGTCACCATTATTAAAACCTATCCATCTCTTTACTGTTATATAATGCATTAAAACACTTAAAAGTAAATCTATGCAACTCACGTAGACTAGGAGGATACAGAACTTTCACTCAGCTGTCTGAAAGTACTTAGTGTTAAGTACAAACACAGAGAGTGTGTGTGTGTATACAGACATACACACATATATACGTGATCCTAAAATCAGCAACTCTGCTCTTAGGAATGTAACACAGAGAAATTTTCTTCTGGTGCATCAAGGGACATATCTCAGAAAGTTCATCACAGTATTGTCTGTGGCAAGAGAAGGCTGGGGACTGGTAACGTGGGTGTCATCACTTAGAAAGGGCTGCCACGAGGGAGAACTGAGTAGCAGCCAGATGTCACAGGTTAGATATACACAGAGCAAAAGGGATGGAGCCTGCCCCACTCACCACAATGCTGAGTGGGAAAAGTAAGAAACAAAATGATGCAGATAACAGGATACTACTACACACTACTGACTTAAATTTAAAATATTCCCCCACAATGCAACTATACACATTTTGTAACTCATACAAACAAAAAGAAACACACATAAATTAGAAAGATTACTATTGTGGCAGGTATAGGAATGAGATAAATGGGAAATGACAAATTAATTAAACAAGAACAGAGCCTTACACACCAATGGTTGGAAAAGATAGATGGCAATCAGGACTTCTGTTCTGCTTTCTAGCTGTCCTATGAATGTCCCACCTCCATCACTAAGCATCACTAATCCACAGTCTAATCCACCACTAAGCAGTGGAACTATCTGCTTCTTTTGCTTAACAATGCTAAACATAAAAGCTACCTTTTTACAAACCACTGATTATTCTGGACTTCACTTTCCACTGCCCTTCTGAACAGAGTCACCAGACTCTGTACTCTTCCTACGTTTTTATGCATCTTTAAAAACTTGAACTTCTAGCTGGGTGGCGTGGTAGCTCATGCTTGTAATCTTAGCACCCTGGGAGGCTGAAGCTACAGGATCGCTTGAACTCAGGAGTTTGAGACCAGTTTGAACAAAGGCAAGATCCCCATCTCTACTAAAAATAGAAAAAATTAGCTGGGCACCATGGTACATGCCTATAGTCCTAGACACTTGGGAGTCTGAGGCAGGA
The DNA here is from genome assembly GCF_027406575.1 of Nycticebus coucang. Taxonomy (NCBI): domain Eukaryota; kingdom Metazoa; phylum Chordata; class Mammalia; order Primates; family Lorisidae; genus Nycticebus; species Nycticebus coucang. Next base: position 60,330,960 of record NC_069797.1, read on the forward strand.
GCATAGCTTGAACCCAGGAGTTTGAGATTACAGTGATCTATGATGATGGAACACTACACTCTAGCCAGGGTGACAAGAGTGAGACTCTGTGTCCAGAAGAATCCCCCCACCCCCCAAAATGGCTGAGCTCTGTGTCTCACACCTGTAATCTTTTTTTTTTTTTTTTGAGACAGAGCCTCAAGCTGTTGCCCTGGCTAGAGTGCCGTGGCATCATAGCCATAGCAACCTCCAACTCCTGGGCTCAAGCGATTCTCCTGCCTCTGCTTCCCAAGTAGTACAGGCACCTGCCACAACACCTGGCTATTTTTTGGTTGCAGCCATCATTGTTGTTTGGCAGGCCTGGGCTGGATTCAAACCCACCAGCTCAGGTGTATGTAGCTGATGCCTTGGCCACTTGAGCCACAGGCGCCAAGACATCACACCTGTAATCTTAGTACTCTGGGAGGCCGAGGCAGGTAGACTGCTTGAGCTCAGGAGTCCAGGACCAGCCTAAACAAGAGGAAGACCTGGTCTCTACTGAAAACAGAAAATACAAGTGGTGCCTGTGGCTCAAAGGAGTAGGGCGCCAGCTCCATATACCAGAGGCAGTGGGTTCAAACCTGGCCCTGGCCAAAAACTGCAACTGCAAAAAATAAATAAATAAAAACAGAAAACACTAGCCAGGTGTGGTGGGACACACTTGTAGTCCCAGCAACTCAGGAGGCTGAGGTAAGAGGATCTCTTGAGCCAAAGAGCTTGATGGCTCAAGCAGCCAAGGTGCAGCCACAAACACCTGAGCTGGTGGATTTGAATCCAGCCTGGGCCTGCCAAACAATAATGATGGGTGTAACCAAAAAATAGCAGGGCGTTGTGGCAGGCGCCTGTAGTTCCAGCTACTTGGGAGGCAAAGGCAGGAGAATCGCTGAGCCCAGGAGTTGGAGGTTGCTGTGAGCTGTGATGCATGGCACTCTACCCAGGGTGACAGCTTGAGGCTCTGTCTCAAAAAAAAAAAAGAAAAAGAAAAGAGTTTGAGGTTGCTGTGAACTATGATGATGCCATGGCACTCAACCCAGGGTGATACAATGAGACTCCATCTCAAAAATAAACAAATCCCTCAAACTCAAAAACCCAAAAAACTCCAACTTGGTTTTTCTTTTTTGTTTGTATTTTGTTTTTTGAGACAGAGTCTCACTTCGTTACCCTTGGTAGAGTGCCATGGTGTCATAGCTCACAGCAACCTCAAACTCTTGGGTTCAAGAGATCCTCTTGCCTTAGTTTTTCATTTTTAGTAGACATGGAGTCTCACTCTTGCTCAGGCTGGTCTCAAACTCGTAAGCTTAAGTGATCCACTGCTCTCAGCCTCCCAGAGTGCTAAGATTACAGGCATGAGCCACAGTGCCCAGCCCAAAAAACTGTAACTTGTGAGAAACACACCAGCACAGCTGCACCTGGACTCATTGAATAACTTTTCTAAGTTGGAATTTTTCATGATTTCAAAAGATACTTCTGGCAAATGGAAGAAGAACTACTACCATATGAACTAGAGATCACGTTATAAAAGACCTCTTCAATGAAACTATATATTACCTTTTGGAACCTTAGTAGCTAATCTTTCTTGGGGGCAGTGTAAGAACCCACTAGATCATGTTATGAAAAGGGCAATGTTAGAGATGTACACAGGGTATGATGAGAACACAGAGGATTCAGTACTTCATTGCATTTGGGGGTTTTTGCAGTTTTTGGCTGGGGCTGGGTTTGAACCCACCTCCAGCATATGGGGCCAACGCCCTACTCCTTTGAGCCACAGGTGGCACCCCTTCATTGCATTTTTTAAAAAACAACTATGAAAAGAATAATACATTTGTTTTACCTCATCAAGATCTTTAGTCTCTCTGCCCAATTCATCATCATCTTCATCAGAATCAAGTTCTGGTCCAATGTAATTCCCAAACTCATCATACAAGTCAGTATCCATGATGCTAAAATTCAAAGAGAGGAAAGGGGTTAAGATTCTGGCTAGGTAATCAAGCCTCCATGACATGGCCCCATCTTTGCAGTCTTATGGCTGAATACATCCCCTCACTACCTCCTCTCCAATTATGTCAACCTACTGAATGCTCCCCAGAAAGCCCAGTACTTTCTTCTCTTTACCTAATTACTGTCTCTATTCATTCACATGCTGTTCCTGCCACTGTTTTTTAATACTAAACCTAATTTTAACATAATTCAATACCAAAAGTGGCAAGAATAGCACAAATACCTTTCTTAAATCATCTGAGAGTAAGGTACCAACACAATGCCTTATCACCTGGTAATATTTGAGACAGTCTCACTATGTCGCCCTTAGTAGAGTGCTGTTGTGTCACAGCTCACGGCAACCTCCAACTCTTAGGCTTAAGGAATTCTCTTGCCTCAGCCTCCCAAGAAGCTGGGACTACAGGCACAACACCTGGCTATTTTTGTTGTTGTTGTTGCAGTTGTCACTGTTGCTTAGCAGGCGCGGCTGGGTTCAAACCCACCAGCCGCGGTGTATGTGGCCGGCGTCGTAACCACTGTGCTATGGGCACTGAGCCACATCTGGTAACATTTTAGTGTAGAAATTTGCAAACTCTGCCCTGTGGCCAAATCTGGCTCTTCTAGAGCTGTTTTTATATGTCCCTCAAGCTAAGAATGCTTTTTACATTTTTAAATAGATGGGAAAAGAGTCAAAGAAAAATATTTCATGATACATGAAAATTAATTACACAGAATTCAAATGTCAGTGTTTATAAAAAAAAGTTTCATTTCACACAGCCATGCATTCATTTATATTCTCTTTAGTTGTTTTCACACTATAACAGCAGAGTTCAAGAGTTAGGACTGAGAACATATGGCTTAAAAAGCCTAAAATATTTATTATCTGTTCCTTAATATAAAGTTTGCCAACCCCTGCTTCAGCATGTGTGATTCCTACAAACAAAGACATTCTCGCTGGCTAGGCGCAAGTGGCTCACGCCTGTAATCCTAGCACTCTGGGGAGGCCAAGACTCAGGAGTTCAAGACCAGCCTGAGCAAGAGCAAGACCTCCTCATCTCTAAAAAAAATAGCTGGGGCTCGGCGCCTGTAGCTCAAGTGGTTAAGGCGCCAGCCACATACACCAGAGCTGGCGGGTTCAAATCCAGCCCTGGACTGCCAAACAACAATGACAACTACAACCAAAAAAAATAGCCAGGCACTGTGGCGGGTTCCTGTAGTCCCAGATACTTGGGAGGCTGAGGCAAGAGAATCGCTTAAGCCCAAGAGTTGGAGGTTGCTGTGAGCTGTGATGCTACAGCACTCTACCCAGGGCAACAGCTTGAGGCTATCTCAAAAAAATAAAAAAATACGGCAGCGCCTGTGGCTCAAAGGAGTAGGGCGCAGGCCCTATATACCACATGTGGTAGGTTCATACCTGGCCCTGGCCAAAAAAAGAAAAATAAATAAATAAATAAAAATAAAATAAATAACTGGGCATTGTGGCAGGTGCCTATAGTCCCAGCTACTTAGGAACTTGAGGCAAGAGAATCGCTTAATCAAGAGTTTGAAGTTGCTGTGAGCTATGATGCTACAGCACTCTACCAAAGGATGACAAAGTGAAACTATCTCAAAAAAAAAAAAAAAAGACATTCTCCTAGATAACCATCAAAATCAGAAAATTAATGTTGATACATTACTACCACCTCATTCTGTTAAGTTTCACAAATTTTTCCAATAATATCCTGCATACTCAAGGATCCAGTCCAGGATCACGCTTGTATTTAGTTGTCATATCTTTAGTCTCTTTCAATCTAGAACAGTTCCAAAGTCTTTCCTTGACTGTCATGACTTGACGATGAAGTTTATAAACCCGTGATTTTGTAGGATATCCCTTAATTTGGGTCTGTCTGGTATTTCCTCATGATGATTTTCAGGTTATGCATTTTGGGCAGGAATATCACAGAAGTGATGCTGTGTTCTCAGTGCAGTTCCTATCAGGGCACACATGATTTCAATTTGTACCACTGATGTTAACTTTGATCACTTGATTCAAGCGATAAGGGCTTTTCTGTTGTAAGGTTATTCATTTCCCCACTGTAACTACGTAGTACTTCATGGGTTTTTCTCCAAGTCAATTTTTTTTTTTTTTTTTTAGAAACAGAGTTTCACTTTATGGCCCTTGGTAGAGTGTCGTGGCCTCACACAGCTCACAGCAACCTCCAACTCCTGGGCTTAAGCGATTCTGTTGCCTCAGCCTCCCGAGTAGCTGGGACCAAGTCAATTATTGAAATTCTGTCAAAGAAACAGCTCAAACACCACCTCCTTCAGAAACCTTTCTAGATCCTCAATTTCTCATTCTCTCTCTCTCTATTTTTTTTTGAGACAGTCTCACTCTGATGCCCTGGGTAGAGTTCTGTGTCATTATAGCTTACAGCAACTTCAATATAAAACTATTCAAATATCACAACATAATTTTTTTTTATATACATAGAGCCTCAAGCTGTGGCCCTGGGTAGAGTGCCGTGGCATCATTGCTCACAGCAACCTCCAACTCCTGGGGGATTCTCCTGCCTCTGCCTCCGAAGTAGCTGGGACTATAGGCGCCCGCCACAATGCCCAGCTACTTTTTTTTTTTTGGTTGCAGCCGTCATTTTTGTTTGGCCACTCAGGCTGGATGGGCTGGATTTGAACCCCCCAGCTCATGTGGCTGGTGCCTTAGCCGCTTGAGCCACAACAGAATCTTTTATATTAGGCTACCTCTACCTCTCTCAATGCCACCCACTGGGTGCTGAATGTAGATAAAATAGAGAATAAGAGCGCTCTAAGGACTGGAAATTAAATGTAAATTATTATACGGAATTTTCATATGTATAGATACTTTTCATTTCCAAAGTGCTATCATATCTGTGCTTATTTCATTCTCTTAAGACTTTCATCAACTGCAAAAATTTTTATAGAGGCTGTTCAAGGAACAAGCCAAGTTCATTTCTGCCTCAGGGACATTGCGCTGTTTCTATTTTAAAATGTTTCATATATACATATATATATATATATATACACATATTCATATATATACACACATACATACACCTCCATACACACTCTCCAACCCCTACTTTCCCTGTTTGTTTTTTTCTTTTGAGACAGAGTCTCACTTGGTCACCCTGGGTAGAGTGCTGTGGCGTCAAGGCTCACAGCAACCTCAAACTCTTGGGTTCAAGAGATCCTTTTGCCTCAGCCTTCCAAGTAGCTGGGACTACAGGAACCCACCACAACGTCCGGCTATTTTTAGAGACGGGGTCTCGCTCTTGCTCAGGTTGGTCTCAAATTCCTGAGCTCAGGCGATCTGCCCGCCTCGGGCTCCCAGAGTGCTGGGGTTACAGGCGTGAGCCACAGCCCCCGGCCTGTTTTGTTATTCTTAACATTTATCACTAGTTGACGTATACCTAGTCATTTGTTTAACTGTTCATTTTCCCAACTTTGTTTTGTTCACTTAGAATAGTGCCTGGCATAAAACAAGCCCTCAATAAATACTTGTTGAATGAATGAATGAATGAATGAAGGAATGACTCCAACAAGGCACGGACAAGATAGCTGACTTGCCCACAGTTGCACAACACTAGTAACTCTTGATACCAAACTTCACTGCAGCTTCCTGCTACAACGCAGATCTGCAAAGGAATAACAAAGATAGAGGTAGCTTGGCAGAGAAAGGAATAAAAGAGGCACAGATCGAAGATTGAGAGAGAGAGGAGATGGACAGTTAGGGCACGACCCCTGATCCAGAGCGGGATTTTGCGCGGGATAATAACAAGGGAACCCCAGAATCAGGGTGCGCGTCTGTCCCGGGGGAGGCCAGGTAAATCTTTCCTGTTTCAGGCCTCAATGTACCCATCTATAAAGCGAAAGTAGCAGACAACACAGAAACCTTCTAGATCTGACGTTCTTTAATTTCCCACCTCACCCGGGGCAACCTTCCCCTGTAGTTGACCCAGGCCAGCTCACCTCCCGTTAGCTCAACCAGAAGCGCCCAGGCCGCCGCCAGAGACCGCGTTTCCGCCCCACGCCGCAGCAACGCCTGCGCAGAGCGCTGGGAAGGACCCCGCAGACGACAAAGTCGCGTTTCTGCCCCGGAGGACAGCCCTCTGCCTGAGGATCCAAGGAGTGCCGGCCGCGAAAATAGGAAAAGGCGAGGTGGAGTTGTAGGTCTCAAAACCAAAGTTTGTGCTACTGCAAAGAGAGTGAGGCCTGAGAACACATGAATCTGATCAGGCGCCTCGGAACCACCCTGTGGGGGGGGCCTTCGGGCCGATCACGTGGGTAGACTGTTGGAACAGTTGCTAGGCAACCACAGCTGCGGTGTAAGGTCTGCGCTACCTTTCGCTCCTATTCAGGCATATCGCGGGATTCCCAAAGAAAGCCAGGGGAACAAGGCCGGGGCTGCTGAGGTCTGGGTGAAGATTAGTTCTAGTTACTCAGTGACTGGGGAGGGCTGAGACCTGGTCAGGAGCCAGGGAACCTGAGTTACTGGTCAGTTCATCCCCCTTCTTGGTGTGCAGCTTCCCACGTTGGGGTGGAGTGGCTATGGGGTTGGTTGCACACCTCCTGCTTCCCTGCTCTAGGACCGTTTATGATGACTCTGCCACAAAATCTACTCACCACCAGTCTGAGGTTCAGAGAGGTGTCACAAGTAAATGCTAGAACCAAGACTTGAACTTGTATGGATAATCTCTCTGTAGAAATGGTCAATCAGCTTCGGATACGCAGAGGCTGCAAACATACAGCATTAAAACTAAAGGCATTTCCCAGATACCTGGGAACCTGTGCTCCAGCCCTGAGCTGGGCAGAGTGATTTAAGTGGTGAAAACCATTAAGCTCCTTTCTCTGCCACTTCTATTAGATTTCCTGCACAGTCATTGCTTGCATCTGGTTGGTTTTAAAAAAAAGTTTCCTTCTTCAATAAAGACATTTAATGAAGGATGAAACTTTCCTCCCCCCCCCCAACCCGGCTTAGAGTTCTGCTTTTTTTTTTTTAATTAGCTTTTTCAGGTTGAAGAGTTCTGCTTTTGTGTGAGGTCCTATCGCAATCACTTGCTATAGAGCTATCCTATGTGAAAGAGCAAAGGGGCTGAATTCTGGGATCCAAATGCCTCCTCTGCTGGAGCATCAATATGAAAAGGATTGGTGGGGGTTGGGTCTGTAATCCTAGCACTCTGGGAGGTTCAGGAGGGAGGACTCTTTGAGCTCAGGAGTTTGAGACCAGCTTGAGTAAGAGGGAGATCCTGTCTCTACTAAAAATAGAGAAATTAGCTGGGCATTGGGGCAGGGGCCTGTAGTCTCAGCTACTTGGGAGGGTGAGGCACTTAAACCCAGGCGTTTGAGGTTGCTGTGAGCGAGGCTGATGCCACGGCATTCTAGCCTGGGCAAGAGTGAGACTCTCAAAAAATTAAAAATTAAAATTATTAGAAGAAGAGAACAAAATTAAGACAAGGCTCCAAACTGAATGTCTGGACTTTATTCTATTTTCAGTGATAAGTCTTTTTTAAGTCTTCACTGTGCAATTCAGCCTGTCTCTATAAAGTACATCCCACACACACACCAAGATAAGTGGCATGCTTTCCTGAGTGCTTTAGGGTCATTTTGCATTCCGGCAAAGAATCCAGAGGGACCCTCTTTCCTCTGATCTTGACCCTCCACTGATGTGTATTCCTTTTGTCTTCCCAGGCCATGGAAAAGAATGACACCATCGATTTCAAGGCTCTGGAGAAAGAGCTTCAGGCTGCACTCGCTGCTGATGAGAAGTACAAACAGGAGAATGCTGCCAAGTTGAGGGCAGTGGAACAGAGGGTGGCTTCCTATGAGGAGTTCAGGTTGGCTCACTGGCATTTTTTTCAGGCCCTCCTGTTTGATAGACTATAGTGGTTAACAGCAAATGATCTGGAATCAAACCATTCTGGGCATCACTCCCGGGCTATTTGGGGGATCTTGCGCAATTCTTTAGTGTCTCTGAGCCCCAATTCCTCATCTGTAAAAGAGAGTAACTTGTTATAATTATATGAGCTACTGCACATAAGATTCTGAGCAGTGTCTGGCACATGTGAAATACTTGAAAGTGGTCAGCTATCATTGCTGTTATTGTATGAGCTTGTCAACAGGTTCAGCCTATGTCATGCAAATACCAGCTGCCTCACACCCACAGACACAGTGTTAAGTCCATCCCCTAATCTTTGTCCTTTGTTCACAGGGGTATTGTCCTTGCATCTCATCTGAAGCCACTGGAGCAGAAAGACAAGATGGGAGGGAAGAGAAGCGTGTCCTGGAACTGCCACAGTACTCAGGAAAGGACTTTCCAGGATGTGGCCTGTGAAATCTCCCAGGTAGTTGAGGCCCAGCCTCTTTAGCCCAGCAGGATTCTCTGCCCTAAAGCTCCAATCCTGTCTTCTCATAACATATACCTCTGTTGAGCCAACCAGGAAAGATTTCTGCCTCCAATCCTAGATAAAAAAGGCAAGCAGCAAATGATGAGGCTGAGCTGAGCTGGGCAGAATGAGTCAAAAGGGTGGGCAAGGCAGGTCCCCTTCAATCAGTACTTTGACTTTTATTCTGATTGCTCTGCTTCTGGGTTATATAATTTATAGTATAATGATCTGTGACTGTTGAAAAAGAGACCCAGCCTGTCAGATTCTTGACACTCAATGTTTAGCTCCTTCTTTCTTCCTAAGATTGGCAATCAATCCTTCCCCCAGAGTAAACTTTAACTTACTCTTAAAGACCAGAGCTGTGTCCCCACTCATTAGTAGGAAAATCCCAGCATAAATGAGAATTTCAAATCATGGCCTGATTCCTTGCCCTTGCCCTCCCTCCCTCTCCCATCCCCATTTCCCTCACCTGAAAATGAGGCCCCCAAGTACCATAGCCTTCCTAGTGCTCAGAGAGTAGTACCAGAGCTAAGATGAAAACCTACAGGCTCCCCTCACTCTCACTGTCACAGACTGCTGTAAGAGCTCAGGACTCTTTTCCTCTCCTTTGTGATCCAGGAGGAAACACACTGCGAGCCTGAGACCTCAGCAGAGTTCTACCGAGATTGGCGGCGACACTTGCAGAGTGGGCCAGAGCGCTACCAGGCCCTGCTGCAGCTTGGAGGTCCCAAGCTGGGCCACCTCTTCCAGACAGATGTGGGATTTGGGCTTCTGGGGGAGCTCCTGGTGGCACTGGCCGATCACGTGAGGCCAGCCCACTGGGCAGCAGTGCTGGAGATCCTGAACAGCCTGGCCAGCACCGGGCGCTTCACCCTGAACCTGAGCCTACTGAGCCAGGCAGAAAGACAGAGCTGCAGAGACTTGTTTCAGAAGCTGCAGGCCATGAAGGAGGGGCCGATCCAGGAGGAGCAGAGTCTAGAGGAGCAGTCTGCAGGGGCCCAGGAGAAGGAGAGCCTCTTGCAGGAGTTGCTATGGCTATACCAGGTCGATTGATAGGACCAGCTACCCTGAGAGACCCCAGTGGTCATTGGAGACATTTTTTTTTTAGTTGTGGTCTTGGGGATTTTGCAGGACCATAAGGAGAAACCCACACTTAATTCCCTTCTCACCTTAGAATTTTCAGAGCAAAAGGAGAAATTGAGCCTTCCCCACTTCTCCTCAGTGTCTCAGTATTTTAAACTATGTGGATCCACAGCACAGTCAAGGGCCCAGGAAGCTGAAAGCCATTTTATTTCTCAATCCTAGAGTCCACCAAGCCTCTAGCCCACTGGCCCTGTGAAATGGATGTGTGCCCAACCAAATGCTGGCTACACCAGTTACAGTCTCCACTTGGGAAGCAAAGAAAGAACAAAATCTTTCATCTTCCTTGGTAAATAAACACTGATCTCCATAGCTCTTTTTTCTTTTTCTTTTTTTTTTTTTTCTGAGACATGGTCTTACCCTGTTACCCAAGCTAGAATACAGTGGCATGTCATAGCCCAAAAAGACCTGGGCTCAAGTGATCCTCCTGCCTCAGCCTGCCAAGTAGCTGAGACTATAGGCACGCACCACCATACCTAAATGTTTTTTTTTTATTATTATTTTGTAGAGATGGGGTCTTACTATGTTGCCCAGGGTAGTCTTGAACTCCTGGCCTCTGCCTTCCACAGTACTGGGGATTACAGGTGGGAGCCACTATGCCAGGCTTCCACAACTCTTAACAAGAATATTTATAGGTTAGGCTCAGTGGCTCATGCCTATAATCCTAGCACTTCAGGAGGCCGAGGTGTGTGGATTTCTTGAGCTCAGCTTGAGAAAGAGTGAGACCCTGTCTCTACTAAAAATAGAAAAACTAGCCAGGCATTATGGGGGGAACCTGTAGTCCTAGCTACTTGAGAGGCTGAGGCAAGAGGATTGCTTGAGCTCAAGACTTTGAGTTGCTGTGAGCTATGATACCACGCACTCTACACAGGGCAACAGAGAGACTGTCCAAAAAAAAATTTATAGCCCCAAACCAATAAATGGACATTTAATCAACAGATGATTAAATGTTCCCCTATTTGAGGAATCTTCCTTTAGGGTCTGAGTTCTTGTGGAGGTTGGGCATGGAAAGTGCTACGCCATCAGTTTGGGTCTGGCCGGCCTCCTGGATGGCCAGATGAGTAGGAAGATAGGTTTCCTTAATCTCCTAGATTGATGAAAGAAAAGACTTTTTCACCAGGCCAGCAGAGCAGGGCCTGGAGCAGTGAGGCAGAGAGCTCCCTTCTGAGCACCTGGGCCCACCCTTCTCATTCCAGTTTTCCATTCTTGGGTAAGTGCCCGTGTTCTAGAAAGGGGAGTGAGAGTCAGGTTCTAGAATGATTTTCCCTTGAGATCAGGTCTGGAATATTAGAAGGGCACATCTACTGAGAATAAATTGCCTTGCATTTGGCTACTTCCCCTGCCGATCATTGCTGCTTTTCCTGGCTGCTTAATCCTCTCCTAGAGAGGCTCCCCCTCAGCAGTGATTTCTAGAAGCCCCATAGATCTTTTAGTGCCAGGTTTTGCCTCACCCCCGACCTTCCCTCCTGCAGACATGAACCTGGCCCACACCACTGTGCTCCTGTGGGCTTGGGGGAGTCTCCATGCCTTTGAAATCGTAGAGAAGGAGAACATTTTTCAAAAGACCCCCTGCCCCGCTTTCCTGATGTTTGACAATGCAGCCTACCTGGCCGACATGAGCTTCGAGCTCCCCTGCCACTGCAAGCCTGAGGAGGTGCCCACTGTAGTCTGGTTCTACCAAAAGCACCTAGGCAGCAGCCACACCAAGGTGCTGACAGACTTCGATGGGCGGGTGCTGACAGAGGCAGCTCAGGTGCGCGTGGGCAGTGACATGCTGGTCCGCTTCAGCATCCGCATGTTTAGCTTGCTAGTTTTCCGGGCCCAGCCCGAGGACTCGGGCCTCTACTTCTGCGGCACCCGCAAAGGGGAGTACTTTTACGCCTACGATGTAGACATCCAGAGCAGCAAGGGAATGGTGGCCACCTTCCAGGACCAGGGCCAGAAGCCCTTTGAAGACGAGTTCTCTGGGAAGCTCCATGTCTTCACCACTTTCTGGGAATGGACTCCCTGTGATCGCTGCGGAGTGCGTGGGGAGCAGTGGCGCTTTGGCCTCTGCTACCTGCAGAGCCCAGAACTATCCCCACGCTACCGCCAGACAATGCCTGACGTGGTGTCCTGTGGCTCTCGGGCTGTGTCGAGCAAGCTGAGAACCAAGGTCAGGCACCACACTCCCGAGCTGCTGGTTCGGAGCTGTGTAGTACCCTGTCAGGAGAAGGTGAAGAGCCAGAAGGGTGTGCTGGCCATCTTCAACTACGTGTCGAGAGTGGGTAGCCGGCCTTGGGTGCCCCAGGTGCCCATTCAGTTCCACCAGCAGAGATTGGGCCACGGACTCATTATCTCCTGTCCTGGAGCCCGGCCAGAGCACGCTGTGGCCTGGGACAAGGACCACCAGCACCTCTACCGCACACAGTACCTGAAGGGAGTCAACAGGTCCATGAGGGTGTTCATCGACCACGGCAACCAGCTCCACATCCGCTTCACTCAGCTGGATGACCGGGGCATCTACTATTGCTGGCGGCAGGGGGTGCGGGTCGCTGGTTTCCGGCTGGCTGTGACATCTCGAGGGGTCTACCCTGTCTCATTCTCAGACCCCGAGACTCGCTCTGCTGTGGAGCTCACCCTGATAGGCTACCTGTTCATCATAGCAGTCTTTGTCACCATTCACCTCTGTCATTGCTGCTGTTACTTATTACGCTGGTGTCCCAACTTCTCCTACTAGGCTCTCTCTTGCCCAGCTCTGAAGACCAGTTGTGCTTCAATGTGTGTGTTAATGATACCAGATGCCTTTGGGTGGGTGCCCTGGGCCGGAACGTGTGGCGAGGTGGTAATGGACACATCTGTTGGTTGCTCCCATTTTCATGAGTGGGTCTGGGAGCTGATCCAGGATGTGGGGAATCCTGCAGCAGGTGGGAGATTGGGGAGCAAGGTCAGGATGGAATAGAGCTAATGTGTCTTGAACGTACACTCAGGTCAAGAAGGAAGGAGAGAAGTGAGCTTGCTCAGATGGCCTATTCGGTGTTGAATAGCATTTGAGGCACTTTACCCTTTGGCTTTGAGGATTCCTGAGTGGGTGAAACTGAAGGTAGTGGGGAGAGGAGGGAAGGAAAGAATGGAGGGAGCTAATGTGTGTCCTCTTTGGCTTCCTCCCAGCCTTGTTTTGGGACTGGCAGGTAGAAATAACAGGTTTGGGAATAAAGGTGAAAACTAGAACAAGGGAAATGAGTGAGGAAAGTAGAGGTCCAACTCAGGCCTTTCTAGAGAGGCTGTGCCCAAGCTGGGACCTGGGGGTGACAAGAGAGGTGGGAGCAAAGGCTGGGGGCTATCAGGCACAGGCTCAACTGAAGCAGGGCAGTGTTGGATGGGACTTGATATGTGGCTACTGCCATAAGGGTTGGGTCCTAAAGATGGTCAGGAGTAAGAAGCAAGTTGATTTTGTCCACAGCCATGTGTTGGCCATGTCGCACCTTTTTTTTTTTGAGACAGAGTCTCAAGCTATCAGCCTGGCTAGAGTGCTGTGGCATCATAGCTCACAGCAACCTCACACTTGGGCTTAAGCAATTCTCTTGCCTTAGCCTCTCAAATAGCTGGGACTGCAATGCCTGCCACAATGCTGGGCTATTTTTTTGTTGTAGTTGTCATTGTTTTTTTTTTTCCTTGTTTGTTTATTTAGCTGGCCCAGGCCGGGTTCAAACCTGCCAGCGTTGGTGGATGTGGCCAGCACTCTACCCACTAAGCTACAGGCACCGCCCCCATTCCCACCTTCTTGTGAACAGATCAGAGTCCACTCTGGGGAAGGCCACAGCATTTGTCTTTATTTTTCCTCAGTGACTAAAGGCAGCAGCAGCAGTGCTCTTCAGGTTAACAGCAGGGGACAGGAAGAAGTCTGAGAAAGGGTACCAAGTCTTGGGAAGAGGGAGGGCCCCCCCCATGCCTCTCTCCTTTCAGCCTTAGAGGGGAGAGGATGGTCCTAGAGTGGACCCTATTGGCTCCATTTTGGGGCACAGATATCTGCCATGTTCCCACAAGTCTACCTAGGGAAAGCAGAGGGGAGCTCTGGAGAGGAAGCATCAGCCCTGAGTGCCTGGCCTCCAGGCCACAGGAACTCAAGCCCATGTCTTCACTCTTGTTTATGCCTCAATTTCCTGCTGCCTAAAATACTGGGTACATAGTGTGTGTGAGTAAGAAAGGATCTCAGAAGCCCTTGGGTTATGGGAAAGCAGTTGGTCATTATGGAGAGGGGGTCAGGAAGCAGCTCAGCCCCGAGGCTCAGAGGTCTGGGTGGATGGGATTGTGCAGCAAGGAAGAGGCCTTTATAACTGGAACAGGGTTGTGCCCTGCCCCCGTGGACAGCAGCTCCTCTCTCTCCTGTTTCAGCATCTTCAAGATGAGTCACTTCCCTGATTCCCACAACCCAGAGGCCAAGTGTAACTGGTCACTCACAACCCCCAACTCTTGGGTCCAGCACCATCCCAACCACTGCCTCCACCATCTCTGCTACAGCCCCCTTCAGCCTGAATAGGGGAATCCTCCAGGGCTTGACCTCTCTGCACTCACACCTAGGAGCCAGGCAGCCCCTCTCTATCCCTTCTAGCATCCCTTCCTTCTCCACTTACGCTGTAGATCCCCCAAGTGCTAAGAATCATGTGCCCACATGCCCCCAGCATGTCCACAGACTGGGGACCTGGATGACAGCTCAGTGGGACTGACATACTTGAATTGTCACTCAGGAGGCCCCTCTGGGATCTCAGCAGGCCCTCACCACCCACTCTTAGAGTGGTCAGGGTCAGTCTAGAAGAATAAGCCTCTGGCTAGGGCAGCTTTGCCTGTGGGAACTTCCCCCTCCTGTCTTGAGTTTCAGTTTCCCAAGGAATCTCAAAGGCCCAGTTCCCAGATAACTCCTGAGAGCTCAAGCTCTGGCAACAGTTGCCATAACAACAGGGATCCGGGATATGGAAAATGATTTATTAGTTACCCCGTGTCTCTCCTCTTCTACGTCCTCATCCAAGCTGCCGGCCATGCCCCTCCACACTGGCTCTCTGGGGTAAGTGCTCTGTTAGTTGGAGCTGCTGGGTGCTGGGTGGGTGCTGCTGGCGGACCTAATGCTGATGGAGCCTAGGGCAGCAAGCTGGATAGGATTGGAGGGTGGGTGGGAGCTCAAGTCGGGGGAAATGAGCTATCAGAAGTGGGGGAACTCTCCTGCTTCTGCCACAGGCTCCTCATGCTGTAGGGTGGAGGCCACCAGGTGGAGCTCGCCTCACATCACATCCTTGTGCTCTTGCTTGGATTCCTTAATGACCTGCAGGGCACAGGGAAGGTGCACAGTGCAATAGTTAGGAACGCACACAGACCCCAGGTCTACCTTGCCAGGCTGTGTACTCACTACTTCCCGAGGTGGTCAGGGGAGGTGATGAGATAACACTGGAAAAGCATTTGGCACCATGCCTGGCACATGGTGGTGTAAGGTTTGCTGTCACTGTTGCTGGTATCATGGGGACAGGAAGGAGTAAGCCAAATCCCCTTTTCCCATTCCCCTGGCAGGGAAAGCTCTCCCTTTCCTCAGCTGATAACTTCAATTCTCTTTTCCATCCCTGAGGCCTGACACTGGGGCACCTGAATCTGAGGGCCTGAGTTAGGGCCCCACTTAGTGGCCCAGGCTCCCCTTAGAACTGCCTGTGGAGTGGCCAGGGAAACTGGGCTACATTCAGCTTCCTCCCCCTCTTCCAGAGTTCCCCTGGCAGTGTCTAAGAATTAGTGGGGACCTATGTGACAGCTCCAAGCTTTCTTTCGCTGTCTGGTCTTGAGGATTCCTGAGGCAGCTGAAGCCCAACTGGGCCAGAGTCCCTCTCACCTCTCCATCCCGCATCTCCACAGTCTTCACCACGATATTCCTCTTGAGGTGGCCTTCTGACATGGACTTGGTGTCCAGGCTGGTTTCTGCAGGCATGAGGAGAGGGGGCTTCCCATGGGCTCTGGTGGTACTGAATATCCTCTCCCACCCCCAGCTTTCTCATCACACCCTGTGATGATGAGTATGAGAGGAACAGCCTAGGCACTTCCAAAGAAGCCAGAGATCCCCAAACCCCTACAGGGCTGGGCAAGTTCTGGCTATTCTGTATTCTGGCCTGGCTTCATTTCAGCCCCTCCACAAGCCCTTGCCTGGCACCTGGATTTCTGACAAGTCAGCACTGTGCCAAGGAAGGAGCACATGGGCTTCGAAAGCAGGCAGACCAGAGCTCCAGTTCCAGTTCAGCCACTAACCAGCCACACAACTGTGGGTCAGTTAACTCAGTAATCCCCAACCTGTTTTGCACCAGGGACCAGTTTTGTGGAAGACAATTTTTCCTTGGACTGGGGGTGGGGGGATGATTCAGGTGCATTACATCTCCACGTCAGATCATCAGACATGAGAGTCTCAAGAAGAGTGTGCAACCTAGATCCCTCACGTGTGCAGTTTACAGTAGGGTCTGCACTCCTGTGAGAATCACATGTTGCAACTGATCTAACAGGAGGCAGAGCTCAAGCAGTGATGCAACAGCTGTAAATACAGATAAAGCTTTGCTCATTCACCTGCTGCTCACCTCCTATTGTGTGGCCCTAATGGGCCATGGCCTGGACAGATATATGGTCCAGTACTCAGCCCAATACATGGGCCTAGGGGTTGGGGACCACAAAGTTAAATGACCTGCTCCAGCTTTGGTTTCATCATCTGCAAAAAGGGGGTCTGGGGGTGGCACCTGTGGCTCAAAGGAGTGGGACGCCAGCCCCATATGCTGGAGGTGGCGAGTTCAAGACCCAGCCCCAGCCAAAAACTGCAAAAAAAAAGGGGGAGGATCTGGTGCCTACTTATGTAAGTGGGAGTGAGGATTCAATTAATTCAAGCAATGTGGGTTAAACATCGGGCATATATTAGTCCTCAATACACGTGGTCCCTTTCGGGTCCCCTTTCCCCTTTCCTCTACCACTTATCTGGACCTAAATGATCCTTGCCATTCCTAGCACTTGGTAGTATTATCTCTCCCTGGTCAGCCCGGTTAACCCTCCTGATGCTGAATTAAGCTCTGGAATATGCATATCTAGTGTTCTTAAATATTCTAGCCCAGAAAAAGATTTTCTTTTCCTAAGCTAAGAACCTTTAGGGCCATATACAAGTAAAAAGATATTTAGTTTTCCTCCCCTCAGAGAGAAAAATATAACATGTCACACTCAGTAATATT
The DNA here is from genome assembly GCF_027406575.1 of Nycticebus coucang. Taxonomy (NCBI): domain Eukaryota; kingdom Metazoa; phylum Chordata; class Mammalia; order Primates; family Lorisidae; genus Nycticebus; species Nycticebus coucang. The sequence goes on from NC_069797.1 coordinate 60,347,707, forward strand.
TAAAATTAAGAGCAGGGAACATACAACTTTATTCACTACAAGAGCAGCAGCCCAGAGGGAAATGATCCTGTGGACTGAATCAGCACTGAGCTGAGCAGCAGAGCCTCGGGGACAAACAAATCAAGCACAGAGCCTGGCCCCCAGGCACAGAGAGACCCAAGGGGCCTTCCCAGGGATGGGGAAGAGGTGAGACAGAGGTTGGTGTTTGCTCAGAGTCCCCAGAGCATCTCATCTGAGTGCCCAAGGCCACACTACCTTTAACACTAACCATTTCTGCTATTTTAATCTAAATTTACCCTGTGGCAGGTCCTGGGCTGGGCACTGAGGTTCCTGGAAAAATGGCACAGTCTTGGATCTTTAGGGGAAGCCCTGGGAGGAGGAAGCCCAAGAGGAGGGGGAAAATGGGGCTGGTGAGGCTCCCTCCTTGTCAAGCTGAGAGGTAGGCAGCTAACCGAGAGCTGGGGCTCCGTTTACAATCTGCTGAGCCTGTATTGGTATAACTTGTATTGTGAGGCTTTTGAGATGTCTTGTGACCTTGTGAGTTTCCCCTTCTTTGGTGCCTTTGCCCCCTGTAGTGACAAGCAGTTAAAAAAAAAAAACATAAAACACTCAGAAGGGCAGAGCTTGCTCAGGGATCTGTAGACAAGGCAGAGGTAGGGGGTGCAGGGAGGGGGAGTGGGGACCCAAGGCAGAGCAGGGCAGGGGGGGGGCTCCAAGCCCCACCTAGAAATGTCCCAGGACAGTGTGCTCTTGCTAGCAGCCTTGCAGTAAATCATGAAAGTCCCCAAAGAGAGCCCAGGCCCCTTTTCCCTGGTCCTCAGCCCCAGACTGAGCAGCCCACCAGCCTTGGGGAGAGGGCAGGACTCCCACAGCCTTTCCACAAGGTCCTGCTCTACTGACCTCGGATCTGCAGGTTGGAGAAGGTCTGCACAGGAATGGTGATACTGAAAGAAAGCAGAGGGAAATGGATGGCCAGGCTGCCCTGGGACACTCCCAGGCTGGGTCCTGGTCCAGGGTTATCATGGCAATCTCAAAGCCCTTTTCCTTGCCAGGAAAATCTGACTCTACACCTAGCAGCCAACATACTCTTTGGAGCTCTGGAAGTCTTCAAGGGGCTTGAGTGTCACCTGCACAGGGAGCAACTCTATCCAAAGGAAGATGACAAAGGGAGGGGAAAGTGATGAAGAAAGGTCCAAGAGAAGAGATGGTTCAGGGGAAAATAAGTCCAATCTCTGTTTGGAGGATAAGGAGTGAACCTCTTAGTTTGGGGGGTGGTGACCCAAGTCCTTGGCCCTGAAACTTAATCAATATTGGTTAAATCCGATCATTCGTTCATCAAACATCTATTGAACCCATACTGTGTGTTAGGCATGCACTGTGTTGGGCATTGGTGTGGGAGGAGAGCTGGATACAAGGCTGAATGAGACTCAGTCCCTGAAGAAGAACCTATGGAGGGCAGCAGGGAGAATTCCTCAGGGCTGTGACCCGGGCTCACCGGTTCTCCTCGCCCTCCAGCAGCTTTCTGTAGGTGGCGATCTCAATGTCCAAGGCCAGCTTGACGTTGAGCAGGTCCTGGTACTCCTGCAGGTGGCGTGCCATCTCATCCTTGAGGCTCTGCCCCTCCTCCTCCAGCCGGGCCAGCGCCTCCTGGTAACCAGCCGCCTCCCGCGCGTGGCGCTCCTCCAGCTCGCGCATCTGCCTCTCCAGGGACTCGTTCTGAGAGACGGAGCGGGCAGATTTCTCCGGGGCCCTTCCTGGAGCTCGCACCGGACACCACTAGGAGGCTTACAAGTCCCTCCCCAGTCCCAAGCCCCGCCCCCCCAGGGTAACTTTTCAGAGCCCCAGCACCTCCTGGGATGGCCAGTCCCCTCTTCCGTCCGCCCTGTCCAGCCCTGCCGGCGCTCACCGTGCCGCGCAAGGACTCAAGGTCGCAGGTCATGGCCTGCAGCTGGCGCCGGTAGTCATTGGCCTCATGCTTGGTCTGGCGGAGCAGCTCGGCGTTTCGGGCGGCCGCGTCTGTCAGGTCCGCAAACTAGATGGGGAGAGGGTCGGAGGTTGAAGGCAGCTTGGGGCCGCGGGGCTGCAGCGGGTGAGCGGCACTATATATGGGGAAGCTGTGTGGGCAGGCGGTGTCTGGGAAATCAGGGAGGTGGGCAGGACCCCAGGGCACTGGCCGTGGCTGGGATCGTTCCCAGAGTAGCCAGAGTGACCACAGAGTAGCCACTGCTGAACCTCAGCACCTAGCACAATGCCTGGTCAGCCAATGAATGAATGAACAGTGCCACAGAATCTAGAACCTTCTTCACTGGCGGCTGGGTCTGAACCTTGTCCTCCCACACGGTGGACAATGGGTTCTGGCAGAGCCCTGGGTTCTTGGAGTCCCCTCTCCCCCAGCCTGCAGGGAGGCCCTCACAGCTGCGCCAAGCAGGGACCCTGCTCAGACTGTCAGTGGCTTCTGCTGTTCATGCTCCCCAGCTTGGTACTCTGGGCCAGCATCTCTGTGCCCTGCTTCTCTGCTTTTCTGCTTCCAGACCTTTGTGCAGGCTCTATCGTGCACTGGTAGTGCCCCCTCCCTCTCCTCTTTATGCCCATAGCCTGCCTGCCCTGCCTAGTCCAAAGGCCCCTCTACCACATCTCCCTGGTTCCCACCCTGTGCATTAACTCTGTGCTGTGGTGTTCTCTGTCGCACCATCACTTCTTCTTGGTCAAATACCTCTCTGTGTCCTAGGAAGTGTCTGTCATACAGTAGATGCCCAGTAACCCAGAACACAGACTGGCAGAGGTGTAGAGTGCAGGCTCCCAAAAGAGATAGGTTGGGATTGGAAACCCAATTCTACCACTTAGGAGCTGTGTGACTTTAAGCAAATCAGTTAACCTCATGGGCTTCAGTTCTCTTATCTGTCAAAGAATGGTACCTACTTCATAGTAAAATAATCCATGCAAAGCACAGGGTCTGGCACATGACAAAATTGGCCAATAATAATAGTAATAGTAGCAGTAATAATAATGAGTACTTTTGGAAACATACTGGCTGTGTGACCCTGGGCAAGTTATCTCACTTCTTTGGTGAAGATAAGTTGCTCAAAGAGGATATTCTCCCAGCTTCTTCTACCCTCCTTCCCCCATTCTCTTGTATGAAGCAAGGAGTGCTGCCTGGAGGAGGCAGGTTGGCCCACAGGCAGGCCTACCTTGGACCGATACCATTCCTCTGCCTCATGCATGTTGCTGGATGCCACTGCCTCATACTGAGTGCGGATCTCTCTCAGGGCTGCTGTGAGGTCTGGCTTGGCCACATCCAGCTCCACGTGGACTTGCTGTCGGGCCAGCTGCTCCTGGAGTTCCCGAACCTCCTGGCCAAGGGGAATGTAGGGGTCCCAGGGTTCAGAACCCAGGCCACAACTGGCTTCCCCACAGCATCATGCCCTCTCTGCCCACCATGGGCATGGCTCAGGGAAACAGTGCAGGCCTTGTTGGAAGAAGTGGTATGGTTCAGGCTGAAAGAGGCAAGAGGTAGCTTGAGGGTCTTCTCATGCATCCTCCTGGCAGGGTTGGATGGGCAGGAGCCGGGTGCTGAAAATGTGCTGGTGTTGTCATGGGTGAGCGAATGCATCCCTATGGGTGTGTGTGCTGTGGGCCCCCAGGTTCCCTGGGACCATGGATTCTGAATCCAGGGTCTGAGGTCAGGGCTCAGGAGGTTTTTTTTTTTTTTTTTAAATTATTATTATGAATGGCTTTCATTTTAATGGAGACAGATGGTGGAGGGAATGGAGTCAGAGAGCCTATGTGACCTTAGTGCATTCTTTAACTTCTCTGGGCCTGAGTGTCTTTCTCTGAAAAGGAGCTCAGTACTGGAAGGATTCCTATCTCACAGGGCTGCGAGGCAGCAAGGCCTATGTACTTAGTGAAACGGAGTGTGTGTCTCCATGCATTTCACCAGGGTTAGGAATGCTGGTTAGGAATGCTCTCTTATTTCTCTCTCTCTGCCAGTCTGCCAATCAGTTTCACTCCTTCTCTCTAAGTATCTCCCTCAGTCTCAGTCTCTCTGTCTCTCAGTTGTAAGCTGAGCTTTCCTCCCTCTGCCCTGGCCTCACCTCCTCATGGATCTTCCTCAAGAACTGGATCTCCTCCTCCAGTGATTCAATCTTCCTCTCCAGATCCAGACGGGCCAGGGTGGCTTCATCTGCCTCCTGCAGTGGGGAGGGGGCAAAGGGCCACTCTGATCCTAGACTCCTCCTCCCCATTCTCCAGCCTTGTTCTACTCCTCCTTCTGGGGCAGGGTGGGGGAGCAGCACATTGCTCTGTAGGGCTGAACTTGGGGGCTGTTTGAGTGGGCTTCCACCAACACTTTCCCCCGCCCCTGCCCTCTACCTCTCTTACCTGTCTAAAGGCGGCCAGGTTGTTCTCTGCCTCCAGCCTCAGGTTGTTTTCATCCTGGAGCCTGGGGTAGGGGGACATATTCCTAGGTCCAGGCTCTTCTGAGGACACTTGAATCCCTGCCCTACTCTCCCTGGAGATGGCTGTCACAGAGATTTCCCCCACCCACAGGACCAGTAGAGCAGGAGGAGGAGTGAGGGTTCAGGGGGGCCCTAGACAGAGGCCTTCACTGGGAGGATGAGCAGGCAAGGGCTTTTGCTTTAACTCATTACTCAGGTTCCTTATCAGGGCTGGTGCACCTGCTCTTGCTCACACAGGCACATCCACTGACACACATTCCCTGCTGCACATTGAGGGCACACACGTGCCCTGCCAGCTCAGCTAAGCACCATGCACTTGGAGATTCCTCCAACCCAGGTAACTACCTTTGAAATGGATTTTATTATGATCCCCACTATTGTGGGGACCTCTGCTGGGGTCATAAGCTGGTGACAGGCAGTCACCTGTGTTCTGCACCCTGCCTGTACTTTCTGCTACTTCCTTTACCCCAGAGTCCAGTCTGCCTTATGGAGACCAGCCTTCTCTACTTCTGACTCCCCCTTTATACAGGTCCAGGCTCAGAGTAGGTGAGCCCCTTGCCCACAGTCACAGGCTGCCCACAGTCTCAGGGCCCAGCTATGAAAGAAAACAGGGCCATGCCTGCTGGGATCCTGACTGTTCCTCACAGCTTTCCTCAGTGGGGAGGTGCTGAGAGGACACTAACTCCCTGTCAGAAGGTGCCTTGGTCATATCCCCAAGGCCCTATACCACTTTCTGGTCCCTTCCCTCATGCTGGGGAACAAGGAGAGCCCCCCAAGGTGGGGAGACCCAGGGAGTAGGGAGGCAGAGCCCCTGTCTGAGCTTCTGCAGGTCTGAAGGCACTCCCTCTCGGGTTCTCAGTCTTCTCTGCTCGCAAGGACCTTTCCCCCTCCTCACTTCTGCCTCAGGGTGCCCAGGTCCTGTGCCAGGTTGTCCCTTTCGACCTCCAGCCGGGCACTGTTGGCAGTGAGTTGATCTAGCCGCAGCCGGAGCTCGCGCAGCTCGGCCTGGTACACGTCAGCCAGCTTGGTGGGCTCCTTAGACCGGAGCTGGTTCAGCTCAGCAGCCAGTGCCTTGTTTTGCTGTTCTAGGAAGCGAACCTTCTCGATGTAGCTGGCAAAGCGGTCATTGAGCTCCATCATCTCTGCTCTCTCACTGGCCCGGGTCTCCTTGAAGCCAGCATTGAGTGCCCCGGCCAGGGAGAAGTCCACCCGGGCCGGGAGTGGAGTGGGCATTCGAGCCAGGGAGTGGCGGGTGCCAGCACCCAGGCGGCGGCCAGGAGTCAGACCCCCCACCACCATCTCCGCAGAGGAGGAGAGGTAGGAGCGACGAGCAGTGGAGGTGATGCGTCTCCTTTCCATCCTGCCTTGGCTCTGCTCGCTATCCTGGGATGTGAGGGCTTTATGGAGGGGTGGGTAGGACTGGTGCTGCCCTGCTGCCCCTGGTAACGCCCCCCTGGCATAGCCTGAGGGGGTGGGGTTGGGCCACAGCCCAGCCTTGGGGAGAGTGCCTCTCACCCCATTGAGGACATTGTGCCCAGAGGGAAGGCTTTCTGGGCATGCCAGCCCCTGCCTGAGGAGGGCAGTGCCTGGGGCCTGATGCTGGGTCTGAGGTCCTGACCACTGATCAAATAGACCCTCACCCTAGGAAGCTGGGTAAAGAAAGGTTGGCTGGACGTATATATGTACAATTATTATGAAGCAATTAAAAATTAAAAAGGAAACAACAAAGGACAGAAGGAAGAGCTGGATCAGATGACCCCTGACCTGCCTTCCAACTCTTAGATTTTCCTGCCCAGGCCTCTTTCACTCAGCAGCACCCCTTTTGTAAGTGCCTGCTAGATGCTGGAGATTTGGTGAGACAAACCTGTTCCTTACTCTCAAGAAACAGCCTATGTTATAGTTTCCTACTGAGCCCCATTCCCAACAGATTGCTGGAGTCTTTGCTCTGAACATACATATCCCACAGTCCTGCTTTCTGATTCCCTGGAGTTCTGGGGTTGGAGGCCGGACTGGACACCAGCCCTTTGTCTGAGGGTTGATCACAGCCTCTAGCTAGCAGTGGATGGAGGGCAGAGGACTGTGAAGGCCCTAATATGTCAAGAGGGGCAGACTCTCTCTGAGCCTCTCCCTGGGCTGCTCTTTAGCCCCTTGTCTGCCCCACCACGACACCCTCCCTTGCCTGGCCTCTCCGCACCCGCTCCTGGAGCCCAGGCCCTGACAGCTCCACAAAGCAGTTAAGAATGAGCTGGCTATGCTGGCTGGAATCTCTATTCCTCCAACACTGTTTCCCTGGCCACCTACCCCTCGCTCTCCCACTGGAGATTTATCTCCTTTGAGTTCCCACACATCAGCCTGAGAAGATGAGAAAGGACCGTGGGGTGGGTGGGCTTGGGAACCTATGAGCCATGGCATCTGGGAGCCTGGGCCCTGTTGTACCTTGACACAGGTCCATCCATTTTCTGCACTCTGGTACCACAGGGTCAGAGCCCTACCCAGGCTCCTCACTCATCTGTGTCTGCCAACTTTGGATAAGAGACAGCCCTCTTCTCCCCCCTATCTCTCTGCCACCCACTGCCCATGCCTGGGCTTCAGATCCCTTTCCTCCCCGGGCACTTGCTGAATAGAGCCTTGTTCTCCACTGCCGGTAAGGGCGCCACACAGCAAGGGCAGCCCCCAGCAGGCGATGCTGCTTTTATCCCAAGATGCCAAGCTGTCAGGCAGGGGTGCAGTGCAAGCCCCCTGCTCAATGGGTTTCTCGGAAGGCATCTGAGGGGGGTTGGGGTGCAGCGGGAAGCAGGCATTGTGCCCACCTCTGACCATTGTGTCTGTGCCAAGGTGAGTCAGCCAGTGGGCACGAGGAGAAGGCCCTGAGGGGCAGGCAGCCAGCATTACCAGGTCTGCAAACAAAGCTTCTTGCTCACTCCTCAGCTCTGAGCCAGCTCAGGCCCCTGAGCCCTGGGGAACAACAGTTTCCACTTCACACCAAGGGCTGTTCTGCATTTGGACATGGCATACACTGCCTGCTGAGGTTTCCCCCATGAGTCTCAGTGTGGCAGGGATAGGGGGCTGTGAGAGCCTCTGAGGCTCTAGCCATATTTAACCCTGTGCCTGAACATCTTGAGGAAGGGGTGCCCAGTGACCTTTGATCTTTCTGTCAGTTGAGGATCTGGGAACAGACGGGGCTTTGAAGGAAGAGCAGTACTGGAGATGAGCTAGGCATGATGGCTCACGCCTGTAATCCTAGCACTCTGGGAGGCCAAGGTGGGTGGATCCCCTAAGTCAAGTCTCCCAGCCTTCAGCCCCTCAGCCACACCCCCTGGGCCCCTGTTACAAGCCCAGGTTCCATCTTTAACCCCTGCCTACCCCTCAGACCCATCCCCACCCTCAGCCTTTAATAGTCAAAAGGTGTCAGTAGGCTGGGCACTCCTGTAATCCTAGCACTCTGGGAGGGATTGCTTGAGCTCAGGAGTTTGAGACCAGCCTAAGCAAGAGCAAGACCCTCTCCCTAAAAAAAAAAAAAAACAGCAAGGTATTGTGAGCTCCTGTAGTTCCAGCTGTGATAAGAGAATCACTTGAGCCCAAGAGTTTGAGGTTGCTTTGAGCTATGACACCATGGCATTTAACCCAGGGCAACAGAGTGAGACTCTGTCTCAAAGGAAAATAACCCCACAAAACAAAAAAACACAGAAAGTGTCAGCACAGAAAACTAGAGGCAGATGTGCTCACAGTTGTTTGCCAAACTTTCGTTATTTTTTAAATTATGCATTTGTTGTAGAAAAATCAGAAAATACAGATAAGCAATATAACAAAATTTAATTAGCCATAATTTTGCCACCTGGAGATAGACACTACCAGATTTTTTCCACACATATAAACTTGATTTTTTCAAAGTGCATGCATGCTGTACAAATTATTTTGCAATTTGCTTTTCTCACTCAACAATATGTTGTGAACATCTTTCCATATCAATAAATATTTATCTACATCATCATTTTAACAGCTGCATGGTTTCCCGCTGTATGCATTCATTTAACCAAGCCCTATCTCTGGACAGTATGATCTCTGTTTCTCTCTTTCTGTTCTCTTTCTGTTCTAAACCACTCTCTGATTCACATCTGCCCTAGACAGACACAGCCAAGAGAGACAGGAAAACCCTCAGCCCTGGCAGCCTCTTCCCCTCCTCCTAGCCTGGCTCAGTCCCCATTTTCTGGGGGCCTCCTCTCCTGCTTCCCCAAGCAGAAGACCCCAACATACAAAGCCTAAGGACAAACCTTAGGCTGCTTACATGGAAGGATGCTGCTGGCACAGAGTGGGGTGACCAGACACCCCCTAAAGGTACCTAAAGCCAAGCCCTACCTTGTTTCAAGCCGACATGGGGACAAGATGACCTCCTTATGTACCTCCCTTGCATCAGAATCTGACAGATAACCTTCTGCCTACAGAGCAAAGTCCAAATGCCTCTATTGAGGACAGATCAAACCTACATCGGGCCTCAACTGCCACATAAGGTGCTTGGTGTTTGTCAAATCCACCAGCTTCCTCTGCCTACTGCTCCGCTTGTGCCACTGCCCCTTGCCCTGTGCCTAGGACAGCATGGTGGTTGGACAAAGAGAGGATGAGTCTCTCTGGCTGACCCTGGTGACTACCAGATCTGTCCATCCCAACCCCATGCCTGAGGATGGGAATTGAGCCCAATGGCCACTAGATGGCAGTGCTCAGCTGCCCAGGTTCCAGTGGCCACCAGCCACAGCTGCTCAGGGAAAGGGAGAGAGCAGATATCATTGAGGTAGGGTAAGTGGGTTCTCTAGAACTCAAGTTTGTATCACCCAGAGGCATTGCCCCTTTATTCCCTAGACTGGCCTCTGATTGCTATGCAATCCCCTCCAGGAGAGAGAGCAAAGCCTTGGCCACAAGTAGTTGTGAAGTCTTAATGACTTCAGGAACCTTCCCTGAATCTCCATTTCCATTTCTATAAAAATGAGGACTCACCATACCTATTCCCAAGCAAGGTAGTTGTGAGGATAATATCATCAAAAGTTGAACAGACCAGGTGCTTGACAAATCACAGCACACCTACCAGGTACCTTACCTGTCTACATGTTAGCACATCTGTGATGGGGGTGGCCCAGAGGGGTGGGAGCTGGGTCTTCTGGGGTGGGGGAGGGCGGCTGTCATGTCTTACTGACTCCACCGGGAGTAGGTGGGGACCCCCCTCAAGGGCAGTTACCTGGACAGGAGGAAAGGGCTGCAGCTAGTGAAGGGAGAGTGGGAGTCAGCATCATTTACCCCCAGACCAGCTCTTGCAGAGGATATGTGTAAGTTATCTTGGCCCTGGATTCTCACTTGAGTAAAAGCTGTTTCCCAATCTGCTTGTTTGCTTCCCTGATCCCATGGGCTCTGTTTCCTCTATCCCTTCGCTTCCCCACCCCCAGGCTTGAGCTCATGGTCTATGCAGGGTGAGAAGCTCTTGAGGAGTCCATGCCTCCTGTGAGTGTGGGTCTCAGCTAAGGCTTCCTGAAGCAAGGACCATGATGGAGACTTTCTGATATTAGGACCTATGTCTTTTTTTTTTTTTGTAGAGACAGAGTCTCACTTTATGGCCCTCGGTAGAGTGCCATGGCATCACACAGCTCACAGCAACCTCCAACTCCTGGGCTTAAGCGATTCCCTTGCCTCAGCTTCCCGAGTAGCTGGGACTACAGGCGCCCGCCACAACGCCCAGCTATTTTTTGGTTGCAGTTCAGCGGGCCGGGCTTGAATCCGCCACCCTTGGTATATGGGGCCGGCGCCTAATCGACTGAGCCACAGGCGCCGCCCATGTCTTTCCATAACGCGGTCTCTCTAAGGCAGGGGTCCTCAAACTTTTTAAACAGGGGGCCAGTTCACTGTCCCTCAGACCATTGGAGGACTGGACTATAGTTTAAAAAAAAAACAAACTATGAACAAATTCCTATGCACACTGCACATATCTCATTTTGAAGTAAAAAAACAAAACAGGAACAAATACAATCACACTGCTGCATGTGGCCTGCAGGCCACAGTTTGAGGACCTCTGCAAGGACAGGGCTGCTCCCTAAGTCTCACCCACAGGACAGGAGCCATTCCTTCACCCTGGATGGGAGCTCCCTAATGTGAGAACCCATAGTTCTCTGTCAGATGGATATTCCCAGAGGGCAGGGGCTGTCTCCCTGTTCATTTGGACAGGGCGACTCAGGGAAGGGACCATTCCTTCTCCCCATCCTTAGTCTGTGTCCAGCCAGGCTCTGTTGGTTGGGGACTGACTTCTGTGGCTGTGGTATAGTTTCTGGGTGCACTCCTAGACCCTTCCCCTTGCCTAGACCCTCTCACTTGCTGTTAGTGGCATCAGCTCACTCCCCTTCACAGTTCCCAGGGGGCCTGCCTTGGGGTTAACAAAGTTCCTTTCTCCCTCACTTCTCCCCAGCCCAGCCAGGCCAGCTCGAGTCTGCCCCCTCCCTATACCTCCTATCCTCTAACCCTGAGATCAGCTTTTTAATTGCTTTCCCAGATCCGCTCTGCTTCCTACTCCTCTCCATCTCCTTGCCTGATTTGGTCCCTCTGGAAGGTGGAGGGTGAAAGGCAGACAAGGCGGGAGACCGTATGTGGCCCTGGTGGGAGGAGAGGGCTGGTGGCTGGCCTGTTATTTCTGATCCAGCAGTCCTCCCACAGACAGGATGAGAATGGGGGCAAAGGGGCCTGCAGGTGAGCTGGGGGAACCCTTGGAGTGAGCTAGAAAATATATCCACAGTCTCCAGAAACTTGGGATGACTCCTTTCCCTACAACCTTCATCTCAAGCCCTCCTGGATCCCTCTTTACAAAAGAACCATAGAGGAAGGGAAGACAACCAGACCCCCCACCCCCAACATAGCCAAAGGGACATTCCTGGGGAAATCTGGAAGCCTGAGAGGCAGGACTCCGGAGTTAATAACTGCCAGGGAGGCTCCCTAGGTGGTAATGAACTCTGTTGGGGGGCTATGCTGATGGCTGTGGGTATGAGGGGCCCCAAAGAGAAGATCCAGTGCCCTATCCTTGGGCAACATCGATGGAGGTTTTGGCTTACATTTAAGTGAGAGGGATAGGTGCCATCCTGCATGCAGGGACCATGTCCTGTTCTCTTGTGTTTTCAGCCCATGGTACTGACCCTAGTTCTGTGAACTGGGCAGGAATTTGTACTCCTGGGTGGGGGTCCAGGTATGAGCTATGGGACTGAAGTAAGAAAGTGGGTGCACAGGGTTTGGGAAGACAGGACTTCTGAAGTGAAGTGAGGGGTTCTGCTCAGGCCTTCAAGGTGGACGAGACAGGGCAAGGCAGTGAGAGGGAGTATTAATTAGACCAGGCTGGGCCTGCAGTGGACAGGGCAGCAGCCATCGATTGCCATGTCTTGTGGCCAACTCTCTTCATGTAAGAACAATCCAATCTCAGAGTCTTACCCCCACCCACAAAGGTCAGCTGGGAGCTGGCTGTCAGCTCACTGCCCCCCTGAGCCCTACGAGCTCCCTGCAGAGCTTGGAGCAGCCAGACTGCCTGTCGGTGTGGGATACCACAAAGCGAACACTCTCAGCCTGACCTCCTGTGATTGAGGGCAGGAGCCACACGTGCTTAACTCCATCGGCACAGAATCTTTGTGCATTTAATGGGTCACCCAGAGCACATTTTGCACCACAGAGCCACAAATGTTTGCTGAGGAAGTGGCTGGCCGCAGAACATCCTTGTCAAGAGTGACCTCTTCCACTTGCAAGCTGCCCCCAGTCCAAGCAAGTTCTACCTCACACGGTGGACTCTTTTGTGTGAAGGTTGCCCTTCTGGCTCTAGTTACCAGCTGGCTTGCCCTGAACTTGCAGGGGTGACGGTGATGATGAAATGAGATAATGTATGTGAGGGCCCCAGGAAATAGGGAAGCTTATTCAATTTGAATCCAACCAACATTCAGCAAGGCCTCCTGAGGTCAAGGCACCATGCTAGGCTGCTGGGGGCTACAGATGACGTGAAGCTGCTGACTGCTTCTGTGGAAATCATGGTACGCAGGCAGGGGAAACTCATTAGGACTAATTGGAGAGGAGGGAACCCCAGGCACAGGAAAAGAAATGGTTATCTGTTCACTTCCAAAAGGAAGCAGTTCAGTGTAATGCAACGAACCAGACCCTAGATCCTGAACACTTGGGGGTCTAACTCTGGGTAAGTTTTCCCATCTTTTCCTTATTATCTCATGACATCACAAAGCTTTGTGAAGAGGCCTGGCAGCCAGTAGGAACAGAGACTCTTAGGGATAGATGGAGCTGTAGAGTTAAATCAGGGCTTAGCTTCAGGCGCAGGGCTGCTAGTGGGAATAACTTTATATAGTCGTGGAAGGGCTCACTAGGTCAAGGGGGAGGAAGCTGCTCCCCCCAAACAGCTAGGACTCACTTTGAATTTGCACTGTTATTTATACATTACTTGCAATGTGCTAAATACCTTTAAAATGTTTGTTTTCAGAATCAAGTTAAACACAGACTCCTGTAATTTTGTTTACATTATTAATTTGTTCAACCACCCATGTCTTCATTCAGAGAACCGAAATAAATGTATGTTGAACTGTCAAACTGTCGTACAGTTCAAATGAGTGGAGATGAAAGTCACAATCCAGGTGGTGGGGGTGAGGGTAGGGGCAGACTGCACGGCTCACACTGGTGTGGGCTTAGCTTAGATCCTCACCTAAGACTTGGGGAACACTGAAAATGCTCTTCCTGACAGGACTCCTAGCAACCCACCCACAAAGCTACAGAATAGACCCACAGATATAATTGCTTCTAAACTTGCTGAGGAACAGAGATTCTTAGGGGTAGATGGAGCTGTAGAGTTAAATCAGGGCTTAGCTTCAGGCCCAGGGCTGCTAGTGGGAATTACTTTATATACTCACAAGTTTCTCAAGTTTTTTTTTTTTTCCTTGCAGTTTTTGGCCAGGCCCGGGCTTGAACCCGCCCGGTACATGGGGCTGGCACCCCACTCCTTGAGCCACAGGCATCGCCCGTTTCTCAAAAAAAAAATTTTTTGAGACAAAGTCTTACTACATTCCCCTGGGTAGAGGGCCATGGCATCATAGCTCACAGCAACCTCAGACTCTTGGGCTCAAGCGATTCTCTTGCCTCAGCTTCCCAAATAGCTGGGACTACAGGCACCCGCCACAAGGCCTGGCTATTTTTAGAGATGAAGTGTCCTTCTGGTTCAGGCTGGTCTTGAACCTATGAGCTCAGGCGATACACCCGTCTCAGCCTCCCAGAGTGCTAGGATTATAGGTGTGAGCCACCACACCTGGCATCAATTTTTTTTTTTTTTTGAGACAGAGTCTTACTCTGTCATCCTGGGTAGAGTATCATAGCATCATAGCTATGATGGTTATTATTATTTTTATTTTTATTTTTTTTGTAGAGACAGAGTCTCACTTTATGGCCCTCGGTAGAGTGCCATGGCCTCACACAGCTCACAGCAACCTCCAACTCCTGGGCTTAAGCGATTCTCTTGCCTCAGCCTCCCGAGTAGCTGGGACTACAGGCGCCCGCCACAACGCCCGGCTATTTTTTTTTTTTGGTTGCAGTTTGGCCCGGGCCGGGTTTGAACCCGCCACCCTCGGTATATGGGGCTGGCGCCCTATGGACTGAGCCACAGGCGCCGCCCTATGATGGTTATTATAGTAAGCTCAAACTCTTGGGCTCAAGAGATCCTCTTGCCTCAGCCTCCCAAGTAGCTGGCACTATAGGCACCCACCAAATGCCTGGCTACTTTTTTTTCTATTTTTAGTAGAGACGGGGTGTCATTCTTGCTCACACTAGTCTTGAACTCCTGAGCTCAGGCGATCCACCCTCCTCAGCTTCCCAGAGTGCTGGGATTACAAGTGTGAGCCACCAGGCCCAGCCATTTCTTGAGGTCTTGAAGAGTGGCAAGGTGAGAAAGGGAAGGTGTTGCTGTCCTACCTGGGTGTACAGAGAAACACTCACCAAGGATGGAGATAGTTTATTATTATTACAAAAAATATATCTACATCTACATGTATATTTATATATATGCATATGTGCAGAAATAAAGGATCAGAGTATTACTAGCATTTATATCTAGGTTATTAACATTATGCTTAATAGCCCTTTCCTTTTTATATTTCCTTTTACACTGAATATGCATCCTGTCCCCAACAGGGTAAAAGCACTAAGGGGTCTTCATTTGGAAATCAAGGCATCATCCCCAGGACTACGGCCAGAGACTGGGAGGAATAGGGAGATGCCTTTCTGGGAGAAACCTGAAAAATGAAGCTGGGGCTCCCCCAATCCCATCCTTCTCCTTCTCCACTGCCTGGGGGCCATCACTGTGCAGGGCTCTGTGTTAGACAGGCCAGGAAGAGAGTCCAAAAGAACTCCCTGCATGCTTGGAGGGCATCATAAATGAGGGGGAGACATGATAGCACCTTTAAAATAGCAACATGTTAACACTCACAAATGAAAATGTACCTGCCGAGAAGCTGAGCGTGATAAGAGATTAATAAAGAGTGAGTAGCGGAATGAGTAGTTGGAGGAGGGGTGTTAATAAAGGAAAGATGTGTGAGTGTTAACTGCTCAGAGGTAAGGAAGGCAGGTCAGGGCTCCCTGTTATAGGTGGCTCCAGGGACCAAGTGGGGGTGGCCTGCCTACAGGGGCTGGTGGGTCAGGACACATTGGTGGTCACACACCCTGGTGGTCAGGACATTTACAGTGCTCTCCCAACCCCAGTGAGTTCCTTCCTGCTCCTCCTGTTCCCAGTGCGGAGGGGACTCGCTGGCAGCTCTCCAGGCCAGGTGGATGGGGGAGCTGCAGGGAGGAAGGAGGAAAGTGAGGCTCTGTCTCATTGTCCCCCTCATCCCAGCCTACCACTCACCTCTCTCATCAGTGTCCCCAGGATGCTTAGCAGCATCCTAGGCCCTTCTGTCACCCAGGTCTCAGGCCACTCTAACCTTTCCTACTTCTTGTCTTCATCTGCCACCATGGCCTAGGCCATCCCTGTTCCCAATGCTGGTTACCTGGGATTGTGGGGGGGTCAGCTGGCCTCAAGGTGCTGCTGGGGAGGCGGGCGATGCGGCTATGGCCCCGGGAGACTGAGGAACTGAGGGAAGGAGGGGAAGGAAGGTAGGAGGTTAGCTGTGAGATGTGGGGTTATGTGCTGGGGATGGGAGTAGGCACTAGACACAGCCTTGAGAGCAGGGGTGGCTGAACACAAGTAGGAGCTTCCCCAATCTGAGGGTAGGACAGACTGGCAGGAGAAGAGGCTTGTGGGATTTGGGACATGGGAGGGGAGGAGTGGTGATGGGGTAGGCAGTCCTATCACAGGATTAACCAATGAATCCTGAACGTCTCCCTTGAGGACAGGGGGCCTCTGGCCCTCTTCAGTTCTAGGGTGATCCCAGAATAACAAGGGCCAAGAAAACCTCAGTCAGAAAACTAGTTGCTGGCCCTGCTTACAGAGCTCAGCTGCTGCTCCAGGGGGGTCTAGACGCACACTGGGGGCAGAGAGCTGGCCCAGGTGTCCACTGCTCTGGTAAGAGTTCTTTCTCTGGACACCTCCTCAACCTCACCTCACAATACGCCTCCTCTTATAGGCTGAAGTCCCAGGCAGGGAAGATGTTGGCTTGGGGCCCTTCATGGTGAACAGCACAGGTCCACTGGGGAGAAAGGAAGGGAAAGGGAGGCAGAATGACAGGGAACCAAAAGTGGTGCCAGTTACTTCCTTCCTTCAACCCCTAATGAGGGGAAGAGGGAGGTGGTTGGATGAGATGACCTCTGAGGTTTCCTCCTACTACAAGATGGACTCCTTTCCCTGCCTCACTTGGCCCAGGCTGACAGCTAAGTGACAGGCCTGCTCTGGGAGGACATCCAGATGTCAGTTTCTGGTGCGTTCAGGGAACCAGAGTTCAAACAATTTCACCCTTCCACCTGCCCGGCTCTGAGCTTGTTACTGAGAACTGCTTTGTGGGCTATGGCAGGAACGGGGGTGCAGGTGGGCAGCTGCTGGCCTCTGTCTCACAAATCCAGGTCAGTCTGCCACTCGTTCTTGGCCTTGAACTGTCCTGAGCTGGCTGCTGTTCCCCTACCCTGCTATGTGGGTGGAAGATGAGGGTGAGAGCTTCATCATCTCCCTGGGAAAAACTTAATAAAGTTTTCTGAGGACCACCTCTCCTATTCTAAATGCTGGGCTAGAGAGCAAAATCTGGGGATGGGAGTGGCAGGAATAGATATTTCCCAGTGGAACACTGAACTCAAGGCCAGAGGGCCCATGCGAGGCAGAGGAGCAGATGGTATTGGGCTCCCCTCACTCAATCCTGCTCCCTGTTGACTCTTCCCAAGCTGGGGTCCCATTAGCTACCCGTGAGTGTGCTGCAAGCCACCACAGAGCTAATGGCTTTGCAGCCTGGACTGACAAGGCATGGGCTCCCAAGACACAGCCCTTCCTCCCTAGCAACTGTATATCCTGCTCTCCTGGGCCTAAGGAGGGAAGCTGATCATGACCAAAGGGAAACAGCAAAGATCCAGTCCAGGAGTCAGGCTGTCCTCCACTCTCCTTGACAGCATTACTGTCCCTTGCTGGCCACTGACCCCCTGTTGGGAGGGGTAGGAATGAGGCTAGAAAGAAGACCCACCTGGGCATGAAGGGCTGGTCCAGCTTGTTCCGCTCCTGGGGTACTGTCTCCCACCCAATGCCTTCAAGGAAACTGAGCTTGGAGGGTGTCTCCTCAGAGAGATCAAAGGTGGCATTGAGATCCCCAGTGGGCAGAGCCAGAGGGGTAGAACAGTTCTGTATGGCAGATGGGCCCAGGGGCACCCGGCTTTTGATGACTGTGGCTGGGCATACACGAGAGGAATGGCAAGGGGAGGAGGCCCTTCCCCTTTTGGGGGTGCTGGGCCCAAATGAAGGCTGGGCTTCAGGCAGAGACCCTCTCTTTAGGCAGGGCAGGAAAGACTGGCGCTGGCACTTAGTTCTCTGCTTTGGGGCTGGGGGACTGTCTGGCTCCAAGGGGCTGGGTCTCCTCCTCCTCTTCTTCTCTGTGGGCCATCGGGATGCCTGGGCTGGGGTGCACTCAGGCCCAGATAGGATCCCCAGAGTGTGCATGGGGCCCCTCAGTCGCCTTGCCATGGTCCGGGTCATGGGGCCAGAGTACCTTGGAGACTCTGAGCAGAGAGAAGGAAGCATTGAAGTAGATCAGGGACGGCCAGAAGGATGCCAAGTTTGTAGAACTTGAAGAGCCACTAATTCCTTGGGTGTCTGGGGGCTTCTCTGTGTACAGAAGCCCACAGTCCCAAGAGTCTAGCTTCCTAACATAGTGAAATAAGCAACTCTGCCCCAGTCAGGCCTTGGAGGCAGCATCAATAGACAGGGTAGAACAGGGTGCTACTCACTTGACTCTGAACACAGCTCCTGAGCAAAAGGTGTCCCTCCTGTCAGCCCAGGAGGCCTGGAGGCCTCTGCCCCAGGTTCAAGTTTTTCCTGTTGCACCAGCTGCTGCAAGGTCTCAAACTCTGTGATCATGTCAGGTGTCAGGAGGTTGGCTGCTTGGAGCAGGGAGTACTGCCGCTGGGCTAGGCGCAGCACCTTCAGAGCCAACCTGGAACAGAGGGAAGGGGACCCCCCAACTCAGACACAGCCTAACCCGGATCTGTGCTGCTGTGTAGCTGTCCCCACCACTCCAGGTGTGGTTGAGGAACATAGCTGGGTGGTGTCCTGGCTTCCTCCTGCCTGCCCCAGACTGGCTGGCCAGCCTCACTACCTTCCCAGCCTGGGCTCCTGCTCTGCCCTACCCTTGCTGAAGACCAAGGCTAGTCAAGATGGCCACAGGTAATTGTGGCAGGTGTCATCATTATACATGCCCCATGACATTGACCTGGGAAGTAGGGAAAGGGCACTAAGTGGCCTTGGCCTCGGAAGGGCTGAGTTTCTGCTTAGCTCTGCCACTTAATAGTGTTGTGATCATAATTTATGATAGAAGCAATGCAAAGTAGCAGTTAAGAACCCAGCTCAAACTGGGTGTGGAGGCTCACACCGGGTACAATGGCTCACACCTGAAATCTTAGCATGCTGGGAGGACGAGGTCTAAGGATCACTGGAGCTTACGAGTTTGAAACCAGCACGACCAAGGGCAAGACCTAATCTCTACTAAAAATAGAAAAATTAGTCCAATATCATGGTGGGCACTTATAGTCCCAGCTACTTGGGAGGCTGAGGCAGGTGGATCACTTGAACCCAGGAGTTTGAGGTTGCTGTGAGCTGGGCTAATGCCATAGTACTCTAGCCTGGGCAACGGAGTAAGACTTGCTCAAGTCAGACTGCGAGCTTCCTGCTCAAATCCTGGCTCCAGCATCTCTCTGCTATGTGATCTTGGATGCATTGGTTAACCTCAGTCTCACCCTTAAAAACATATCTCTGTTGGAAAGATTAAATAAGTTATTTTACATACAAAATGTTTAAAGGATACTTGGCATATTATAAGCACGATAAGTTCGGCTAGCTATTGTTTTCTGCAAAGTAATACCATCTACGTTGTTAGGATAAGAGGGAATCAAATAAGATAGGCTATGTTTATCTTGGTTCTGAGAAGATCCTCAAAAATGCATCCAGTCTGTGCTTTCTATTAAATGGCTGGGATTCTGGAAAAGTATTTGTGAATCAACACATATTTCACATGCACTGGGGGGCTATTTAAAGGAAATTATGGGGGTAATGTGATTACTGATGCTGTAAATTTAGATTCTAATAAAGCAAATTTTTTTTCTGTAAGGCACACACCTATGATAAAAGAACAAACACAATTATCTCGGTGGGGATTATTCATGGAAAATGATTTAGCCTCAGGTAGCTCTACCTGGCTGGACATCTCTGAACCCCCTCCGCTGCCCTCAGTCAGTGTGTGCTCTGGGAACACAAACTCATTTTATAAAGCAGCCTCAAGGCCTTTTTGAAAGAAGGCAGGATATAAATTAAAAAAGACACAGCAGACTCATTCTATGTCTGCCTGAGACAAGCATTATAAGGAAGATTAGACTATGGAAAAGAGTTGAGAGTTCAGGGGAAATGCATTGTCTTCATCCTTCCAGCCCTGTGACCCTGAGTGGAGGTCTCAGTACCACATCTCATGTGTCAGATGGACACTTGGTTTAAATCAGGGTTTTTCAAATTAGGTTTCAAAAACCCATGAGACAAAGCAACCCTGTTTTGTCTGTTCTACACATTAGACTTCAGCACGAGATTTCATGGACTTTGCAGTTAAAAAACATTCTGGAAAACCACTGAACTGGAAAATCTAAGATCTACCCAGTGCCCTGATGGCCCAAGATTCTAAATTCTAAAGTCAAAGAGAGATTATTTTCAATTATCTGGCACATAGGGTATTTCCAAATATGAGAATAATTTAGAATGCCCTGCAACCCCTGGCATTAGGGGTCTTCTGTCACATTTTATTAGTGCTTTATCCTTGAGAAGTCATCCCCGGTAGGGAAGGGGAAACTGTGGCCTCAGGGCCACATGTGACCTTCTGGATCCTTTTTTTTTTTTTTTTTTGTAGAGACAGAGTTTCACTTTATCGCCCTTGGTAGAGTGCCGTGGCGTCACACAGCTCACAGCAACCTCCAACTCCTGGGCCTAGGCGATTCCCCTGCCTCAGCCTCCTGAGTAGCTGGGACTACAGGCGCCCGCCACAACGCCCGGCTATTTATTTTTGTTGTTGTTGTTGCAGTTTGGCTGGGGCTGGGTTTGAACCCGCCACCCTCGGCATATGGGGCAGGCGCCCTGCTCACTGAGCCACAGGCGCCGCCCAACCTTCTGGATCCTTGAGTGTGCCTTTTGACTGAATCTAAATTTTACAGAACAAATCCTTTTATTAAAAGGGGTGCAGCAGAGAAAGCTGAAGCTTTTCTTGCCTCTTTTGATGCTTAAAAAAGAACAATCTTGAAATCAGAAGGCCAAAGGTTAGCTGAGAGTAGTGGTGCACACATGTAATCCTAGCACTCTGGGAGGCCAAGGCAGAGGTGTGCTTGAGCTCAGGAGTACGAGACCAGCCTGAGCAAGAGCGAGACCCTATCTCTGCAAAAAATAAAAAAATTAGCTGGATGTTCTGGGACACTATTGCAATTCCAGCTACTAGGGAGGCTAAGGCAGGAGGATAGCTTGAGCCCACAAGTTTGAGTTTGCAGTGGGCTATGATGACACCATTGAGATGAAATGAGACTCTGTCTCAAATAAAAAAAAAAAGGCCACAGGTTCCCTGCCCCTGCAAGGGCTGATTCCCAAATCATAGCCAAGGTCGAAGCTACTTGTCAGAGACCACAAAACCAGAACAAAGCAGAAATGAGGACCTTGGTGTTCTTTCTCCTCATGATGAGGGAGACCAAGCAGAGAGACCCTGATTCATCAGTGGTCGTTTGTGGTTGTCCCTGGAGTCTGGGGGGACATACCACCAGTACATCCTTGCCTCTCCAGGCGTCGGCAGTAGGAGACAGATAATGAGCCGCCAATTATTCAAGCTGCAGCATTTTTGCTGAGTCGGGAACAGACACTCCTCAACAAGAAATAAAATTAAACAGGCCTTCTGTCCAGAAGCTTTAAATACACTGCCTAGCGTGAAGCGTGCTGGGGAGAGAAGAGTGGGGTTGGCAGTAGCAAAGCTAAGTGGCAAGGGATTTATGTGCTGGGGGCCAAGGAAAAACTACTAGCAGCATCTCTCTATTAAGTGTAGAAAGAATGGTCCAAAATCCATTTCTCTTTGGCTTTGAGTGGTGGTTGGTAGTTACTTGGTGGTTTGTAGTTACTTGGGTGACAAATGGGCAGTAGCTGAAGGTGGGAGAAAGAGCCAAGAATTTTCTGGTTTAAGAAACTGTTCTGGGCGGCGCCTGTGGCTCAGTGAGCAGGGCGCCGGCCCCATATACCGAGGGTGGCGGGTTCATACCCGGCCCCGGCCAAACTGCAACAAAAAAATAGCCGGGTGTTGTGGCGGGCGCCTGTGGTCCCAGCTACTCGGGAGGCTGAGGCAGGAGAATCGCCTAAGCCCAGGAGTTGGAGGTTGCTGTGAGCTGTGTGACGCCACGGCACTCTACCGAGGGCAATAAAGTGAAACTCTGTCTCTACAAAAAAAAAATATATATATATATAGAAAAAAAAAAAGAAACTGTTCCAGAGCAGGTGAACTCAGAGATTGGGAGTCACCTGCTCTGAAACAGTTCTCCAAAAAAAAAAAATAGCCACAATCTGTTGATGAAGACACATGACAAAACACCTGACTCAGGAAGACTGTCCCTCTTAGCTCTTCCCTCCTCACTGAGGACAGGCCACTTTGCCCTCAGACTGGAAAGCAAAGCTTGAGTCTAGCCCAAGCAGCCTTGCCCTAAGTCCATGCCAGCCAGCTTTCTGGACAGAATCTGGTGTTTCTCTTCCCTCTCCTGCTCGGCTGCTATGTGGAGGAGTAAATAGAGATGATGATGATAAGTATATAGAGTAGGTGATAGTATCAAGGAGTTGAAAGCAGGTAGGGGACAATGTTGATGAAAAGAGACTAGATTCTAAATTGGAAAGAACTGGAGTTTTTCAGATGCGTTTTATACTCAGTCCTGCCCCCAGGAGGTTGATCCTATCACTTTCCTCCTTGGACTCCAGAGTAGAAGGAAAAGACACTTACTGCAGATCCCTGTCCAGCTTTGGTGGTGAGAGGTGGCCCATGACAGGCTTGGGCTGCAGGCTCAAACTAGGAGGACCTGGCAGCGGATGCTTGAGGCTCTGCTCTGGCATCTGGATTGAAACCTAAAAAGGAAGGAGGAGGCACAGCTGGAAGAGCCAGGGAGTCCTCCCTGCCTCTACAAAAGCAGCCCCTAAAATCTTTCCCTCATCCAACCAAGGGAATGGCAGCTTCTGGAATGGCCCAGGTCCTGGGAAAGGCTTTTGCCTTCCCAGTCACTTCCAAATGCCTGAAGGTCTGACAGAGTATCAGGATCTGTGCAGGATCTGAAAGTCTCTTAATGACTAAGGTGTAAGACATCCAGGTGGAGAAGTAGGAATGAAGGGACCCCAAGTCAGGGAAAGAGCTCTAAGCCCTCCTGTTGCCCAGGCCTAACACCTTCAGGTCCTACCTCCTCTGCTGGGCCTTTGTCCTTGTCCTTTGAAGGTTGCTCATGGTCTAAAGAGTTCTCTTCCACAACTCTCTCCTCCTGGGCCCTCATCCCCAGGCTCTCTTCTGGAAGAGATCTGGACCCCACAGGAAGCTCTGGGGTGCAGAGCTGGCTGGGAGGGCAGGGTAGTAAGGGAGAGTTGGGAAGGCTGAGGGGGAAAGTGAGAGTCTGAGAGGCAGGATATGGGGCAGATCTCTGTGGCACCCAGGTGGTATACAGTCCCTAGGGACAGATGCTTGGGTGACAAATGGGCAGTAGCTGAAGGTGGGAGAAAGAGCCAAGAATTTTCTGGTTTAAGAAACTGTTCCAGAGCAGGTGAACTCAGAGATTGGGAGTCACCTTCTCTGGAACAGTTTATACTGCCTTGATGTGCTGGGGTGTCATTGGCTCCTCTGACATAGGGCATTCTAGGTGGCAATTGGGTATTGGGTACTGGGTGGAAGCCCATGACCCAAGGTGTTGGGACAGAAGCTGAGGAAGAGGGTGCTGGCTCTCTATCTTGGGCAGGCTGAAAGTTGGGGGCAGGCATGAACAGGAGAACTCACTGTTGCTGTGGCGGGCCTGGCTTGGGGGACCCCAGGAGGTCCTGATGTGGGGTCTGGGCTCCTGCCTCATACTCCTGGAGCTTTTTTCTCAGAGCAGCCACCTAGAACAGAAGCAGCCCAGGTCCTCAGAGGGCCAGCTGAGCACAGGAGCTGAGGGGTGGGCCCAGAGCCCTGACTCTACCCCAAAGCTCCTGTCCCTCATGCTCTGCCACCCCCAGGCAGGCTCCTCACCTCAGCCTGGAGCAGCTGGCAGATGGTGGCATACTGGCTGATGTGACAGTCCAAGCTGATCACATTGCTCTTCAGCTGAGATGGAGCACAGGGGAGAAATGTGTTTGTTCATTCAAAGCCGCTTTTATCAACCTTGATGGTCAATCTCTGCACTAGGCAACTCACGTAACTGTGACTTGCCCTCACAAATGGGGAAACACACCACAGGTCAGGAACATGCCTGAGATTATAGCAGGGAACAGAAGATTGCCTCCAAAGCTGAACCCTGACTCCTTGACCAAGATATTCTGGTCAGGCTTTTCCACAGTGGCTCCAGAGAGCCAGGGCTTCCTGGAGGAAGCAGGGAAGGGAAGGCTGAGCAGATGTGGCAGAAACCAAAGCAACTCTGCTGTTATCTGTGTTAATGTATGTGTTTGCTGAAAATATGGTCCTACTGCTAAAAACAAGCCTGAACCGTTCTATTGGCCAATGCTCAAATACCCATTCTGGTGCCTCCGCCCCGGTTTTGGAGACCATCCTCTCTACCCTGTTGGAGTCTTCCCACACCAGGATGGGGGCTGTGTGGCTTCTACCACAGAGACTCTCCCAAAAGACAGAATCTAGGGAACAGCTTTCCTCTGCCTTGGGGAATACTCGGGCCAGGGATCTGAGGAAATGGCCTGGGGCTTCCTCAGTGCTGAGGCGGGCCCTCACAGGCTGGCACGCACCGAGAGCCTGATCTCCTTAGCCCTGTCGGCATACTTGAGGGTGTTGTATGTATCCTCATAGGCCAGGCTGGAGGGGCTGACAGCAGCGATCATCACAGTTCTGCAGTTGCCCCCAAGGGAGTCTTTGAGTAGTCGGGTCAGTTTGCTATCCCGGTAGGGCACGTGAGTCTTGCGGCCCTGGGGAGCAGCGAGCAGGTATATGGTGAGGTAGATGGACAAAGCTGACGCATGTTGGGGCCCGGCAGCCTTTAGCCCAGGGCTTGGGAGCTCAGTTGCTATCTCGGGGAGGACGCCACTCAGAATGCTTTACCTTGGCATCGGCCAGGGCATTGAGGACATTGATGAGTGCCAGCAGAGAGCGGTTGATGTTGGCACCCTCCCGCAGCCGCTCTCCCTTTGCATGGGTACTGGATGCCCGCTCTGAGCCAGCCAGGTCAATCAGACTCATCTTGGCCACCTGAACGGTCTGGGTCAGTCCTGGAATCCGGTCCTGCTGCTTCACGAAGATCTGGGGTAGGCAGCAGGGGTGAGGTGGAGGCATGTCTTAGAAGCCCTGGCTTCTGACTCTGACCCATGACCTCTCTCACCTGGAAGATGGCATGGGAGCGGGAGGAAGTGGCATTGGCATCAGTAGAGTGCTGTGTGCGGTTCCGGTTGCCCCTGGTCAGCATCTCCAGCAACTGCTCAGCTGAAGCTGGCTATAGAGGAGATGCCCAGTAAGGGGGCTGTGGTCTCCCCAACCAGGAAAGGCCACTCTTTAGAACCTGTGTCATCCCCCTTGCTATCACTGCTGCCACCACCACCACAGGGTCCAGACCATCCTCAAATGGTCTGTGAAGAAACTCTGGAGAGCCAAAGGGGCTGCTCATCCTGCCCCTGCCCAGCAATATACCTGATGGAAGGAAAGTCCTTGTACCACCACTCCCTTGTCAGGGTCCTCACGGATGGCAAGGGGCCCCTTGGGCTGCAAAAGATCGTGGATCTGCTCATTGTACACCTGCAGAGAAAGGAAGCAGGAAGCAGATCTGAGAGAGAACCCAGCAGGAAACTTCCTCCTTAGAGAATGGCACATGTGAAGATACAAGGCCACCAGCAACACTGAGGGATGGTGTTAGTGACAAGAGCAGGGCTGCTGGGTGTGTTCTCAGGCAGTCTCTCACAGGGCTGTATCTGGGGCTGTGGGCTCTCATTGGGCCCCAGATCTCCATTAGCTACTCACCCCCACTGGTCCCCCTCCCTACCAGCTCACTCTCCCTCTCAGGGTGTGAGGAGGGGTGATGGCACTGGCCCAAGGCAGGGAACAGCCCTACCTCCTGGTAGCTGATGAGCACCTCAAAGTGCTTCTCCTCCTGGCAGGCCTCAAGACGCTTGAACAGCTCCATGGTGGTCAGGTACATGATTCCAGGGTCCCCCTCCCTTCCCAGCATGGTGTGGGTCTTCCCAGCCCCAGTGGCACCATAGGCAAACACTGCAGGGGACAGAGTAGGGAGGAGAGTGGCCCCCACCAAATTTCCCCCTTAAGCCCCTTTCCTCTGCCTTCCATGTCTACCCATCTGCTGCTCCTACCACTTGCACCCCATGCTCCTGCTGCAGAGTCTGCATTCTCCATGTGTTTTTTCCTGGCTCCCCAGAGGCCAGTGGGTTCTAGGAAAATGGGACCTCTCTTACACTGGGGCTAGTAGTCCCTCCTTCTACATTCTGGGCAGCTTCCTCTGCAGAATGCCTATGATTATTTCCCTTACATCACTTTCCTCCATTCATAAGCACACACTTGGGGGTATGATTTTGTTTGTTTGTTTGTTTTGCAGAGACAGAGTCTCGGGGGTATGATTTTGTGCTTAGCATCTGCCCCCCACCCTGCCTAGGCTGTAATCATCCAGAGGAAGGAACCCTGTGGGTCTGTTTGATTGTATCCCAGGGCCTGGCAGAGTGCCTTGCACAGAATAGAGTAAATAAATGGGGCCCCACATAGAATGAAAGGGCCAGAACTCTCCTCAAGTCCTGAGCATGTCAGAAGATACATGAAACCATCCCCTTAGGAGGAGGCAGGAAGCAAGGCCCCTATTAAGCAGGGCTCAGTTCTCACCTGAACAGTTGTAGCCCTGGAGGAAGCCATCCAGGAGGCTGTGAGTGGTGTGCTGGAACACATCCTGTTGGGTGGCAGCCTCACCAAAAACCCGGTCAAAGACAAATGTCAGGTCTTTGCCCTTCTTCTTGGGGCCATCATGGATGCCACCCCATTTCAGGCCAGGGAACCCTCCATTGGGCTCCTCAGGGTTAAACACCAGCACACGCTCGTCCACCACCTGAACCACAGGCTGACGTTGACTGTCCAACTCCTGAGGGGTGGGGGGCCGTACCCGCACCACCACCCGTACCATGCTGTCCTCCTTTGCCATCACCATGGCAACACCTGGGCAGAGAAATGATGAAGATGAAGACCAATCCCACCCCAGGCCTGACCAAGTGCTCTCTCAGCATTCAAGGGCCATCTGTATCTCCATCCCAAGGGGTGATCTCCATTTTATACACCAAGAGTATAAGAATATTGGTGTCAGGCAGCGCCTGTGGCTCAGTGAGTAGGGCGCTGGCCCCATATACTGAGGGTGGCAGGTTCAAATCTGGCCCCGGCCAAAATGCAACAACAAAAAATAGCAGGGTGTTGTGGCAGGGACCTGTATTCCCAGCTACTCGGGAGGCTGAGGCAAGAGAATCGCCTAAGCCCAAGAGCTGGAGGTTGCTGTGAGCTATGATTTCACAGCACTCTACCGAGGGCAACAAAGTGAGACTCTGTCTCAAAAAAAAACAAAAAAAGAATATTGGTGTCAGCACCAGTTATTAATAAATATCTTTTTCTCACCTGAAATATCTGTCAAATGACAATATTCTCAGAGGTCCATTACTGTGTTTTCTCTCATGTTCCTCTAATCTACTTGTCTAATCATTTTTTTTTTTGAGACAGTCTCACTATGTCACCCTTGATGGAGTGCCGTGGCGTCACAGCTCACAGCAACCTCAAACTCTTGGGCTTAAGTGATTCTCTTGCCTCATCCTCCCAAGTAGCTAGGATACAGGCACCTGCCTCAACGCCCGGCTATTTTGGGGTTGCAATTGTCATTGTTGTTTAGCAGGCACAGGCAGAGCTGGAACCTGCCAGCCTTGGTGTATGTGGCCGGCGCCCTACTCACTGAGCTATGGGCTCCAGGCCTACTTGTCTAATCTTCTGCCAATACCACACTGTTTCCATTGTCACTTTACAGTATGCTTTATATCTAGTAAAGCAAGAAACTGCTTCTCTAGTCTTTCTTTCTCAGAACTTTCTTGGTTATTTTTAGGCATAAAATTATGTTATTTGACTTTCAGAAAAGTTTACAATTTTAGCCCTAACCCAGCACCCTCCTCTACCCTCAAAACCAAAACAAACAAACAAAAAAAAACCCTATTGGGATTACAATTGTACTTATATCAAATTTATCTATTTATTCTATTATACTGTATTACACCTCTTTAGGCAAGACTGTGGCTACTGCCTTTCTATTTGTTTTGATATTTTTTATGTCCCTCAATAAGATTTTATTGTTTTCTATCTCTTCAGATAGGTTCTGAAATTGTTCTTTTATTTACTTATTTATTTTTTTGGAGACAGAGTTTCACTTTGTCACACTTAGTAGAGTGTCGTGGTGTCAGCTCACAGCAACCTCAAACTTTTGGGCTCTAGTAATTCTCTTGCCTCAGCCTCCCAATATTGCAATCATCGGATAATTAATTTGGATTATTTTGAATTTCTGGATTAATATGAGGAGAATTAGCATCTTTTCAATATCAAGTCTTCCCATCACAACTTTATAATCTTCAGTAAAATTGTATAATTTTCCCCACATAGGTATTACACATTTCTTAATAGGTTTATTAACAGTTATTACACAGTCTTTGTTATATTGTAAATAGGCTCCTTTTAAAATTACATCTTCGGCTGGGCGCCTGTAGCACAATGGTACGGCACCAGCCACATACACCCAGGCTGGTGGGTTCGAACCCAGCCCAGGCCGGTTAAATAAGAATGAGAACTGCAACCAAAAAATAGCCAGGTGTTGTGGCAGGTGCCTGTGGTCCCAGCTACTTAGGAGGCTGAGTCAAGAGAATCGCTTAAGGCCAAGAGTTTGAGGTTGCTGTGAACTGTGAGCTGAGTCACAGATATTCTAGAAAAGTTCAGCCCAACTTTACCAAGGGCGACAGCTTGAGACTCTGTCTCCAAAAAAAAAAAAAATAAAATAAATACACAAAATTACATTTTCAGGCGTTGCCTGTAGCTCAGTAGGTAGGGTGCCAGCCACATACAACAAGGCTGGCGGGTTCAAACCCGGCCCAGGGCCAGCTAAACAACAATGACAACTGCAACAAAAAATAGCCAGGTGTTGTGGTACGTTCCTGTAGTCCCAGCTACTTGGGAGGCTGAGGCAAGAGAATCACTTAAGCGCAAGAGTTTAAGGTTGCTGTGAGCTGTGATGCTATAGCACTCTACCAAGGGCGACATAATGAGACTTTGTCTAAATAAATAAATAAATAAAGTTACATCTTCAAATTCATTTTTGCCACTATATAGGAAAGCTACTGATTTTCATGGCAAATCTTGTATCTGGCCACACTCCTGAACTCTCTTATTGGCTCTAATAGATTGTCATTGATTCTCTTGAGTCTTTCAATTAAATGATAATATACTTTGCAAATAATGACAGTTACTTTCTATTTTTAGCTCTTCTTTATTTAGTTCCCCACCTCTGCTGCCCATTGGGAATGTGAGAATGGCTGTTGAATTTTATTAAAAGCTTTTTGGAACTTGCTAAAATGATTACAACAGTATTTCTCCTTTACTCTGTTAATGGAGAAGATGACACAACAGATTTCCTAATGTTTATTAGGTTATAATTCCAAGCATTTATTTTTTAATTATTTTGAAGACATGGTCTCACCCTGTTGCCCAGGTTGGCCTCAACTCCTGGGCTCAAGCAATCCTCCTTCCTCAGCCTCCTGAGTAGCTGGGAGAGAGCCACTGTGTCCAGCCCATTTTTCTTGTTTTCCCCAGACTTCTCTCCCTGGTTTTTCATTTCCCTTTTGAGCCAGCTTACCAAGAATAGGATATAATTTTTGGAATGCAGGAGTCACAGATATTCTAGAAAAGTTCAGCCCAACTGTAGAGATATATTAACATGGATAAGGATAGGCACTTTTCCTGGAGGATATGTATAGATGAATGTTTTCCTGGTAAAGATCAGGCACCACTGATGGGTCACAATTACCAAAGTCATTCAGCAAAGTGGGGTTTCTGCCTAATACTCCAGCAAGCAGCTCAAGTTTTCACTGGGGAATGAGGCAGAATAGAGTTGATTTGGAACTCCTGTCCCTTCACCCCTAAACGTCTTACCTTCTTCCCCATGCAAAACAAGAATAAGATATCAACGAATAATAATCCTCTTACATGTGTGTAATTCTATTCCTGTCCCAGCAATCAGATTGCCATAATAAACATATTAGCTACATGCTCACTATGTCAGTGACCATTCAAGGCATATCATTTCTTTTTATCCCCATTGCAATCCCACAAGATAGATACTATTATTATACTCATTTTTCAGTGAGGAAATTGAGACCAAGAGGGTTAAGCAATTTGCCCAAGGTCCCAAAGCTGGTGAGTGATGGAGCTCCATTCCAGCCAAGGCAGTCTAACTACAGAGCCGGCTATACGGCTTTATAATGATATTATATATTATGCTATGATGATCACATTGTTGTAATAGTCCCTTATGTTTGTATAATAATTATAATCACTTTTATAGAATTAGCACTATGTATTCAGCACTTTCAGATATATGGACTGTACCTAATTTTCTGTCTTCCACCCTTGCATTCTCAGCCCCAGGAAACTCCCCTTTTGTACTGGGGGAAGTGTAGGCAGAGGGTACCTGGGTCCACATGGGCTGCCTTCCTGACAGTCCCAGTTCCCCATGGGGAGGGTGTCAGCTGAGGAGCCACAGAACAGGCTAACAATCTAAGCAGGAAATTAAAAAGGGCACTGGCAAAGGAGTGCGTGTAACATTTACAGTTCTCTCCTCCCCGCCTCCTGAGGGCCAGGGAAGCTCAGTCTGTTTGCCTAATGAGATGTTTTCCTTCTTTCTGAGCCAGTGCTAGGGGCATGGGTGCCGGATGTAGGTAACACTTGGCATGGCTGCTGCTAGGACGCCTGGGTCCTGATCCTGTTCTGCATCTGACTGAAGGGAAGGTCTTTCCATGAGCCACACCATGTGGGTGTCACATCAGCTTCCCCCTCTCAGAGCCAGAGGAAACAGCTACATTTCTGCTCCCGCCCCAGAGGGATGGGGAGATTAATGAGAGAACGTTTGTCAAGTTTGCTTTGATCCTTGGTTGGAAAGAGCATTTCCGCCCAAAGTACAAGGGAGATGATTCTTTAATAAGATCTTCGGGATTCTCAGCCAGCCACAGTCACGTCCTGTTTCTAACCCAGGGCAGCTCATTAAAACCCAGAGGCTAGTGCTCTGCTGAGCTGGGGCTGAGAAGCCAAGATTCAGTTGTTCGGGGGATGGCCTCCTCTGCCCAGCCTCTGGGACAGGTCCAACAAACCTAAGCTCTTTAGAAACTCCTTAAGAAGAATTTCAGAGGACTTGAGGGGATCCCCATGCAGCGCTGGGAGCTGGGAAAGGCAGGGGAAAAAGTCCAGCCCTGAATGTTCTACTTTTATAGGGGTCACATAGTCTCCTGCATCCCTCCTTCATACCCCTCAAATACTTGTTTTTTGTTCTTAATTAAACTTGAGAGCAGGACCCTCCTTTGACATAGCCTGAGCATCCTAGGAGCCTGGGCACCCAGCCCAGCATGCAGCAGATGCTGTATTTGTCCTATGAATGGACAAAGGCCAGGAAAGAGCAGTCTAAATCCAAAAGTCTAAAAACAATTATCATTATAGCTAACATTTACTTTGTGCTTACTATGTATCAGACACTATGCTAAGTGCTTTACAAATGGTGTTTATCTTTCACAACAATTGTTACATCCCTACTCTACAAAGGAAAGAGGAGGCACATGAACTTGTCTCCCAGATGGGAAGTAGCAAGGCCAGAACTTGACCTTGTTCTATCACCAGAGGCACTACTCCATTCTTAAGCTCTTTTGCCCTGTAGTTGGGCTTTAGTAGCCCCCATCTCTCCCTCCCCTTGGTGCCCATAAAAGAACAGCATCCCAGGACCACTGATTCCTCCTATGTGTGATTGTGCAGAAAAAGGACTTGTATTCATGTTTTTTCTTTTTTTTTGAGACAGAGTCTCACTTTGTTGCCCTCAGTAGAGTGCCGTGGCATCAGAGCTTACAGCAACCTCCAGCTCTTGGGTATAGCGATTCTCTTGCCTCAGTTTCCTGAGTAGCTGGGATTACAGGTGCCTGCCACAACACCCGACTATTTTTTTTGTTGTTGTTGCAGTTTGGCCTGGGCCAGGTTTGAACCTGCCACCCTTGGTATGTGGGGCTGGCACCCTACTCACTGAGCCACAGGTGCCGCCTGTGTTCATGTTTTTTAAATAAATGATTTTAGTTTTCTTTCTTTCTTTTTTTTTTTTTTCTGGTAGAGACAGAGTCTCACTTTACCGCCCTCGGCAGAGTGCCATGACGTCACACTGCTCACAGCAACCTCCAAGCTTTTGGGCTTACGCGATTCTCCTGCCTCAGCCTCCCGAGCAGCTCGGACCACAGGCGCCCGCCACAACGCCCGGCTATTTTTTGGTTGCAGTTTGGCCGAGGCCAGGTTTGACCCGCTACCCTTGGTATATGGGGCCGGCGCCCTACTCACTGAGCCACAGGCGCCACCAGTTTTATTTATTTCTAATCTTGTCATTTTAATTTATTTTTGTCTTAGAGTTCTGGCTCGGAATTTTGGTGAATAAATGCAGTAGTAGTATTGTGTCTCTTTCCTGCTTTTATAAAGAATGCACCTATTATTTTACACTTTGTTGGTATAAGAAATTTATCTCCATGTCTAGTTTACCAATATATGCAGAGGTTGTCAAAAATATATATACACAGGCTCACCCACTTGCTGGCACTAAAAAAAAAAAAAAAAAATATATATATATATATATATACACACACACAATTTAAGGAAAAAACTGTATCAAAATTGTAATACTCAATGTATACGAATAACAAAAGATGAATACTAGTCATGTTAAGCACCTCTTGTAATTGCAGAAATCAAATATGACTTGAGTATCACAAATTTAATAGTTTTTTCCTTTCTTAAAATGTATACATTTTTTTTGGCACCCAATGTGTGTGTGTGTATATATATATTTTTTGTTTGTTTTTTTGAGACAGAGCCTCAAGCTGTCACCCTGGGTAGTGTGCCGTGGCATCACAGCTCACAGCAATCTCCAACTCCTAGGTTTAAGTGATTCTCTTGCCTCAGCCTCCCAAGTAGCTGGGACTACAGGTGCCACCACAACGCCTGGCTATTTTTTGGTTGTAGTTGTCATTGTTGTTTGGCAGGCCCAGGCTGGATTCGAACCTGCCAACTCTGGTGTATGTGGCTGGCACCTTAGCCTATTGAGCTACAGGCATGGAGCCCCAATCTATATTTTTTTTAAATCACAAATGGACATTGAATTTTATTAAATTCTATTTCTGTGCCTAATGAGAGATTGTTTTTATCTTTAAATCAGTAAATGTGTAAATTTTATTTTTGAGTCAGAGTCTCACTTTGTCACCCCTGGTAGTGTCATGGCATCACAGCTCACAGCAACCTCAAACTCTTGCGCTCTATCCTCTTGCCTCACTCTCCCAAGTAGCTGGTTGTGCCCACCACAACGCTTAGAGATGGGGGTCTCACACTCCTGAGCTCAGGCAATCCACCCACTTCAGTCTAGTTTATAATACCAAAAATACCCAGCATCCTCCTAGAGTGCTAGGATTATAGGTGTGAGCCACTGTGCCCCGCCTTGTAAATTGTCTTAATAGGTTTTCTAATCTTAAACCATTCTTACAGTATGGGGATAAACTCAACTTGGTTATAAGGTTTTTATTTCATTTTGATTTTATATACTGCTGGTTTCTAGTTGCTAATATTTTAAGATTTTTACTACTTCATTTATAAAAGGGATTGACCTGTAATTCTGTATTTTTTTTGCAGTTTTTGGCTGGGGCTGGGTTTGAACCCGCCACCTCTGGCATATGGAGCCGGCGCCCTACTCCCTTGAGCCACAGGCACCATCCTCTGTATTATTTTTGGTATTATAAACTAGACTGAAAATGTTTTCTCTCTTTTTTAGAGTTTGTATAAAATCAGAATCATCTTTTCCAATTGCCTGTAAGTTTCTGGTGGAATTTGGTGGGGTTTTAGATATATGTGAAGGTAGATTTTAAACCAATTCAGTTCCCTCAATGGAAAATTGAATTCCTCAGTGGAATAGTCCTAGGTCTATTCAAAATTTCCATAACTTCTTGAGTCAGTTTTAGTTGTTTTTTTCCTAGAAAAAAATTCCAAAAGCATTGTCAAAAAAATGACATTCCATTGAAGTTTCTTTTAATCTCTGTAACTAAAGTTATATTCCTATTTTCATTCTTAAGATTGTTTTTGTGTGTTTCCTGCTTTTATTTATTTATTTATTTATTTATTTATTTTTGTAGAGACAGAGTCTCACTGTACCGCCCTCGGGTAGAGTGCGTGGCGTCACACGGCTCACAGCAACCTCTAACTCTTGGGCTTACGCGATTCTCCTGCCTCAGCCTCCCAAGCAGCTGGGACTACAGGCGCCCGCCACAACACCCGGCTATTTTTTTGTTGCAGTTTGGCCGGGGCTGGGTTTGAACCCGCCACCCTCGGCATATGGGGCCGGCGCCCTACTCACTGAGCTACAGGCGCTGCCCTATTTTTTTATTTATTGAGACGGTCTCACTGAGGGCAGTGGCATCACAGCTCAGTTGCTGGCATCATTGTAGCTTATAGCAACCTCAATCTCTTTGGCTCAAGCAATCCTCTTGCCTCGCCTCCCCAGTAGCTGGGACTATAGGCACCTGCCACTAAGCCCAGCTAGTTTTTCTGTTTTTAGTAGAGAAACGGTCTCCCTCTTGCTCTGTGTGGTCTTGAACTCCTGAGCTCAAGCAATCCACCTGCCTCAGCCTACAAGTGCTAGGATTATAGGCATGAGCTACTGTGCCTACCCTGTTTCCTTTTTTTAGAGAGACAGATTCTTGCTGCTTAAATTAATCCTATTATACAGTAATTTGGTATTGTGAACTATGTGGATTCATAGGAAAGTCAAGCACCTAGGAAGCTGAAAGCAGTTTTGCTTTTCACTCTTATTCCATCAAACCTCTAGCCCACTGATCCTGAGAGATGGATGTAGGCTCAACCAATTCTGGTGGCTATCCTAGTCATAGTCTCCATTTAGAAAAAAGAAAATCTGGGCAGCACCTGTGGCTCAGTGAGTAGGGCACCAGCCCCATATACTGAGGGTGGCAGGTTCAAACCCAGCCCCGGCCAAACTGCAACACACACGCACACAAAAAAAACAGCTGGGGTTGTGGTGGGCACATGTAGTCCCAGCTACTCAGAAGGCTGAGGCAAGAGAATTGCCTAAGCCCAAGAGTTGGAGGTTGCTATGAGCTGTGATGCCTCAGCACTCTACCGAGGGTGACAAAGTGAGACTGTCTCTAAAAAAAAAAAAAAAGAAAATCTTTCATTTTCCATGGTAAACACACTAATCTCCACAGCTCTTTTTTTTCTTTTTGTAGAGACAGAGTCTCTCCCTGTCACTCAGGCTGGAGTACAGTAGCATCATCATAGCTCATTAGAGCCTTGAATTTCTCAGCTCAAGCATCCTCCTGCTTTCACCCTTCCAAGTAGCTGGGACTACAGGTATGTACCTACTGATTACTCTGTTTTGTAGAGATGGAGTTTCGCCATGTTGCTCAGGCTAGTCTCAAATTCCTGGCCTCAAGTGATCCTCCCACCTCGGCCTTCCAAAGTGCTAGGATTAGAGGCATGAGCCACCATTCCTGGCTCCTTTCTTTATCAATATTGCCAGAGCTTTAGCTTTTGGGGGGTTTTTTTGGAAACAGAATCTCACTCTACTGCCCAAGCTAGAATGCTATGGCATTGGCCTAGCTCACAGCAACTTCAAACTCCTGAGTTCAAGCGATCCTCCTTCCTCAGCCTCTCAAGCAGCGGGGGCAACAGGCACCTGCCACAACACCTGGCTATTTTTTCTATTTTTAGTAGAGACAGGGTCCCACTCTTACTCAGGCTGGTCTTGAACTTCTGAGCTCAAGCAATCCCAGAGTACTAGGATTACAGGAGTGAACCACCGCATCTAATCAGAGCTTTGACTTTTTTATTTATTTTTTTTTTGTAGAGACAGAGTCTCACTTTATGGCCCTCGGTAGAGTGCCGTGGCCTCACACAGCTCACAGCAACCTCCAACTCCTGGGCTTAAGCGATTCTCTTGCCTCAGCCTCCCGAGTAGCTGGGACTACAGGCGCCCGCCACAACGCCCGGCTATTTTTTGGTTGCAGTTTGGCCGGGGCCGGGTTTGAACCCACCACCCTCGGTATATGGGGCCGGCGCCTTACCGACTGAGCCACAGGCACCGCCCTGACTTTTTTATTAGTCTTTTCAAAGACACAGCTTTTGGCTAAGTTAATCCTCTTTGTTACATATTAAATTTCAATTTTATTAATTTCTTTTTTAAAATAAAATATTTGTTCAGCATTCCTCATTTCATTAATTTCTGCTTCTAAATTCTTCAGTTTGTATTCTACATATGTATTCTGATGTTCTGTTCTATCTTATTAAAGTTTAATATTTTAAATATTTAATATTTGCTTCACTTTCAGCTTTTTTTTTTTTTTTAGACAGGGTCTTACTCTGTTGCCCTGCATAGAGTGCCCTGATGTCATAACACACAGCAACCTCAAACTCATGGGCTGGAGCAATCCTCTTGTCTCAGCCTCTCAAGTAGCTGGGACTACAGGCACCTGACACAATGCCCAGTTAGTTTTCTTATTTTTGGTAGAGACAGGGTCTTACTGTTGCTCAGGCTAGTCTTGAAGTCCTAAGCTCAAGCAATCCACCTGACTTGGCTTCCCAGAGTGCTAGGATTATAGGCGTGAGCTACTGCGCCCGGCCCACTTTCAGCTTTTTCACCAAATGTTCTCATGCAAGCATGTAAAAGTATAAATTATGCTTTAAGTATTGCTTTAACTACATCCTATAAGTTTTATAAATAAGATTTTTATTACTGTTCCATGCTAATTATCTTTTAATTACAATTATGATTTCCTATTTGACTGAGTTAAGTATATTTTTAAAAAATTTCTAGCCAGGCATGATATAATTCTAGCATTCTGGGAGGCTGAGTCAGGTGGATTGCCCGAGCTCAAGAGTTCAAGACCAGCCTGAGCAAGAGTGAGACTGGTTCTTTATTAAAAGTAGAAAAACTAGCCGGGAATTGTGGTGGGTGCCTGTAGTCCCACCTACTTAGGATACTGAGGCAAGCAGATTGCTTGAGCCTAAGAGTTTGAGGTTATTGTGAGCTAGGATGCCAGGGAACTCTACCCATGGTGACAAGAGTGAGACTCTCTCAAAAAAAAGTATAAATGGAGCTGAGTTGGAGAATGTAAAGACCAAGATTTAAAATAACCCTCTGAGGATGGGGGAATTCACTAATGAAACAGGCAGAGAAGGACTGGATACCTTTATAGTGGTTGAAGCATGGAATGCAGTGATAGCAGAAGAAATAGAAGAGAGAAGAGATTGGAGAAAGCAATGTAACATTGAGGGGGAGCTCTTTCAGAAAAATGTTTAGATGTTCTTCTCTGAACTAGGATTAACTTCTATGTGCTTCAGTTTCCCAACCTGTAAATTGTAAATAATATTAGTATCTACCCCATAAGGTTGTGAAGATTCAATGAATCCATTCAAGCTTGATAAGTGCTCAATAAATATTAGCCATCACTATTAGAATTACATGACATATGGCATTTTCCTATGTCCCAGTGTCTTCAATTAAATTCACTAAGCACAGACAAGGTTTTATCTTTTCCATGTCACTTCAGTATCCTAATGTGTCAAAGCTAAGAGAAGTATCTTAGAAACAGTAGCAGAGGCCTGGCTTTCTGTCATACAGAAGTTCTTTTACTCAGCCAAATATTTACCGAATGTCCCAGTAACTAAATTACAGCCACGGGCACGTACAGCTTTGCAATCTGTTCTGTAAAGATGCGTGGAGAGCTGCTTAGCTACTCCATGGTCATGTGCGGTGGGGTCTCAGTTCTATCGTACAGGCGACAGAAGGACCTTTCACAGAGCCGATGTACAGAAGGCCAGGCCTTAGTACAGATGTGCAGGCCCAGTCTAGAACCCGTACAGACGAGTAAAAGGTCCCAATTGCCCATCCAGATTCCCCCGCCCAGCTTCTCACCCAGTTCAGAGGGGACCGCCCAGAACCTGCGGAAGAGCTTCGTATTTCCGCTGCACCTTCAAGGATAGTGCCAAAAAAGGCCTGGCTCAGGCTTCCACCCCCAGCAACAGGATCAGCGCACCCAAGACCGGAGCGCAGGAGTCTGCGGGGCCGGTTCAGCGGTCGGCCAGGGCTTACCCTTCGTCTGTTCCCTGCCTCTGGTGTAGCTGCTCGCTCGCGGGTTCCTTCCTCACAGACAGGAGCTGGCCCCACACACTCCCCTGCCGGCGCCAACCTCAGCCCCGCGCCACGCGTTCAAATTAACAGGGCCGGCTGGTTCGCGCTTCCCATTGGTCACCACCTGGATCGCTGATTGGCTGTTTCCTAAGCAACGAAGTGCAGCCCGGAGGTGGCGCGCTGTTAACACTGCGCTTGCGCACCTCCCATTCCGGATTCCTGGAGGTTCTCTGGTTCCGTCTCTGAGGCTGACAAACCAGAGTGGCCGGTAGAAACCTGTACGGGGTTGGGATGTGCGTAGCCGCGGCCTGTCTGTGTGGTCGCTGGGGGTGGGCTTATCACAAATTACGGCAACAAGACACCCAAAGGGGTTTTAAGCCTGCTTCTTGTTTGGCTAAGCTGGCGTCCGTTTATCTGAGGGAATTCTAAGCCACTGTCCTGCGTCTCACCTCTCTCCCAGACCATCCCAAGAATGAACACTTCAAGGATCTCTGTGATGTGGCAAAGCCGGCTGGACGCAGTGGCTCACGCCTGTAATCCTAGCACTCTGGGAGGCCAAGGCAGGAGGATCACTTGAGCCCAGGAGTTCAAGACTAGCCTGAGCAAGAGGGAGATCCCCGTCTCTACTAAAAATAGGAAAAAAAAAAAGAAAGAAAGAAAGAAAGAAACTAGCCAAGCATTGTGTCGGGCGCCTTTAGTCCCAGTTACTCGGGAGGCTGAGGCAGGGGGATCGCTTGAACCTGCGAGTTTGAGGTTTAGAGTGAGCTATGATGACTCCACGGCACTCTAGCCTGGGAGACACAGTGAGACTCTGTCTTCAAGGAAAAAAAGAAGGCAATTCCACACACTTGACTTTCACAGTGTTAAGAGCATCATGACTAAATGTTGTATGTGAGGGTTGGCCCCCTACAGCACTGGTGGGCTACACTGCCCCCGTCCTTAATAGCTGCCTGCTGCTTGGATTCTGCTGGGACAATCTCATGTTGATTGCTACACCAGAAGTCATGGGTGTCCAAGAGTGGCCAGCCCTGGCCTAGCTGTCACCCTGGGTAGAGTGCCATGGTGTCACAGCTCACAGCAACCTCCAACACCTGGGCTTAAGCGATTCTCTTGCCTCAGCCTCCCAAGTAGCTGGGACCACAGGCGCCCGCCACAACACCTGGCTATTTTTTGGTTGCAGTTGTCATTGTTGTTTGGCAGGCCCAGGCTGGATTCGAACCCACCAGGTGTGGTGTATGTGACTGATGCCTTAGCTGCTTCAGCTACAGGCGCCGAGCCTGGGTGTCACCATAACTGAGTGTTAGTTTCCTCATCTATAAATAGGCCAAATATCTTGCCCTTTCTTTTTACCTACAAGAATATGGATATGAAAACCTCCAAAGCTCCAGCATGGGCAAGGGGGAAGCTTTCTGTGAATTCAATTTAAGACCAAACAGATGAAGGCTGCGAGGAACCAGTTGCTCACCACTTTCAGTACACCTGATTTTTCCCCACACTAGGACTGTGGGCAGATGTTGGGGCATGTAGGACAGAGGAAGGCAGAATTCCCTCATTGAACCTGCCATCAGGCTAACAGAGTCACTATTTAATATCTGATTGACTCGTCCCAAACTCTTTATTCACCTCCTTGGACTTCAATTGCCCTCTCTACGATAGAATAGCACTGCCAATTTGATGAGGTTAGTTATACAAAGGTGCTGTCTGCAAAGCTACAAGAAAACATACTCTTGCCATCTTCACCAACCATGAGAAATAAAACTGTTAAAGAATGGCCTACAGCATAATGGTCCCCTCCCCCTTAAGGAGATGTGTATTTTAACAGGTTTGAGGTCCCTAGGAGCTATCGGGTATCAAGTGTCTCTCATGTACTATAAGCAAGCTCTTGCTTTGGTCCTAGTCTGGATCAATTATCTGGAGGTGAGGTGAGCCAGAATGAAGCAGGGGCAGAGGCAGGCCCTGCTGTGGACAGTGGAAAGGGGGCACTTACTTGCTGGACAATCTTGGGCAAATTACTTACCTTCTCAGAACCTCAGTCTCTGAAGTTATAAAATAGGGAATAGGCCTGGCGTGGTGGCTCACGCCTGTAATCCCAGCATTTGGAAGGCCGAGGCGGGTGGATTGCCTGAGCTCATGGGTTCCAGACCAGCCCGAGCAAGAGTGAGACCCTGTGTTTAAAAAAAGAGCTGGGCATTGTGGCAGGCTTCTGTAGTCCCAGCTACTTGGGAGGCTGAGGCAAGAGAATCCCTTAAGCCCAAGAGTTTGAGGTTGCTGTGAGCTGTGACACCACGGCACTCTACCAAGGGCAACAGCTTGAGACTCTGTCTCAAAATAAATAAATAGGGAACAAAATAATACTCAGCTTGTTACAAAGATTAGAAATAATCTTAGGTGAAGTGTCTTGCAGACATTCAGTGAAATAGTAATGGATATTCTCATATTCATTCAATAGCTGTTTACTAATATGAAATAGGTCGGCTCAGAGGATAGAGTAGTGAGTGATGAACAGACACATCCTACCCTCATGGAGCTTGCAGTGTATGGGAGAAATTAGACAATTAAGTATGAACAATGGTATGAGATATGTGCTATAAAGAGAACATACAGGGGCATGGGGGCTGAGGGAGAAGGATGCTAGCTGAGGTATAAAGGAGGATTAGAAGCTAGTATGACCAAGGAGGCTGTTTCTTAGATCTCGAAGACAAGGGAAGAGGATCTCACAGGTGAGAGTCAACCTTGCTGAATGATGCTGAGAGGCCTTAGTAGGGCCTGGCCAGACCTGGCTTAGTGGACACAAATGGAAAACTCCTGGGCCCTATATTACATATGCTAGTAAGGGCACATTGGTGTGGAACTGTCCCCATAAGAATTTCGAGGCCTAAAACCCTGACCTGAGGGCTGAGTGCAGAATTTTTCCCTTGTCTGGAGATAGAGGTGATTCTGGGCTGATGTGGTTGGAGATGTGAAAGGCAGCAGGCTCTGTGCCCTTGTGAAATGCATGGACGTCTCACTATCTGTGATTTCCAAGACCCTAGGTGCTGAAAGAAAGCAGAGTGGAGGCACATCCTCCCACCTGCACCCTTATCACTGTACAACCATTGCACTGGGGTGCGGCATTAGCTACTTCAGATATAGAACAATTTAAAAAGTCCTTGTCTTGAGTTCCAAGACATCATTCTTGCCATCTTAAACTATAGGGTTTAAACCCATCTTATACCCAGGCCAAACTTTGGAGTCAGGCCTAGCACAGAAGCCAAACATGATGAGGACTAAAAAGTGTCCACAGGTTTTTCATCAAGTAGCTATGACATTGACAGGAGCAGTTTCAGAGGAGGGGTGGTGGCTAGATGAGAGTGAGATTTGAGGAAGTAATGACAACTCTTTTTTTTTTTTTTTGTGGTTTTTGGCCGGGGCTAGGTTTGAACCCACCACCTCCGGCATATGGGACCAGTGCCCTACTCCTTGAGCCACAGGTGCTGCCCGTAATGACAACTCTTTTAAGGCATTTGCCTGTCAAGGAAAGCAGAGAAATGAGGTGGTTTCTAGAGTGGGTGAAGGGTCAGGGAGGATTTTTAAGGATGGGAGAGATTATTTATTTAGAGACAAAGTCTCATTTTGTCATCCTTGGTAGAGTGCTGTGATGTCATAGCTCACAGCAACCTCAAATTCTTGAGCTTGAACAATCCTCTTGCCTCAGTTATTTTATTTATTTTATTTTTACTAAGAAGGGGTCTCACTCTTGCTCAGGCTGGTCTCAAACTCCTGAGCACAAGTGATCCACCTGCCTCAGCCTCCCAGTGCTAGGATTACAGGCGTGAGCCACAGTGCCTAGCTGGATGGGAAAGATTTGTTATTATTATTTATTATTATTATTATTATTATTATTATTTTTGCAGTTTTTTGGCCAGGGCTGGGTTTGAACCCACTACTTCCGATATATGGGGCTGGTGCCCTACTCCTTTGAGCCACAGGCACCACCCAAGTGATGGGAGAGATTTAAATGGTGATGGGAAGGAACTGATATAGAGTGAGCAGCTGAAGATTAATAGAGATATGTGGGAGATTATTGTGGGTAGAGTGATTGACCATCCCAATTTGCCTGGCTGAGATTGAGGTGCTTCCCAGGTATGGGACTTTCAGTTTGGAACTGGGGCAGTTGGGCGAAGATTAGTTGGTCTTCCTGGTGAGAGAGCACAGGATGCTGAGTGTCTTGGGTGGAGGCAAGAAAGGAAAAGGAGAGAAGCGGCACAGATGAAAGGAAGTTTGTGGATTTTATAGTGGAAAGCTTATAAAATCTCCCT
This sequence comes from Nycticebus coucang, assembly GCF_027406575.1. Taxonomy (NCBI): domain Eukaryota; kingdom Metazoa; phylum Chordata; class Mammalia; order Primates; family Lorisidae; genus Nycticebus; species Nycticebus coucang. The sequence goes on from NC_069797.1 coordinate 60,389,801, forward strand.
CTTGTGACTTCTGTCTTTTTTGTGAGGTAAGACATATGCTCATCCATTGGAGCTCCTTCTCTGGCTGTGGTCAGGCATTGGACAGTTAGCTTTAGATTCTATCTCTTGCCCTTGCTACTGGGACTGATCCATAACAGCACTCAATAAATACTGGCTGAAAGGATCAGTGAATAAGACTGGGGTAGGTATTGCAGGCTGGGTACTCTAGAACGGACTGGGACAGAAGTCAGTGCAGAAAGTTTATTGGGGAGTGCTCTTGGAATTGACACCTGTGGAAGAGAAGGGAAGGAAGCAGGACTGGGCAGAAGGAGAAGTTCAGCTGGAAGCTCTGAAGCTGGGAAGACTATTTGGAGTTGTCTTGAGTAGGGGCTGGAGGCCAGGGAGTTAAACCTCTAAGCTAATCAGTTATGGGAAGCTGGCTGCCCCAAGAAGCAGCAGGACATTGAGCAAGGCAGCTCACATCAGTGGAGGAAATCCCTGAAAGGGGGCTGGTAACTGGGAGCCACCTGCTGGCAGCATTCCCAGCAGCTTGGGGAATAGATCATTGTCCTGAAAGAGACCTGGGCAGGGCATCACTGTGTCCATCACAGCAGGGAAAGCTGAAAGTTTAAGGAAAGTGAGAGTTGTTTGAAATAGCTGCTATTATAGTAGGATGGTTACTTTGTGGCAGGCATGGTATTATGTAGTGAGACATTGTCCTACTTGGAAGATGCTCTGATTCTGGTCTTGAGAACAGGCATATTCCTGCTCGAGGAGTTCAGAAAGGCTTCAAGGAAGAGCAAGCTTCAGGCAAGTGAATAACCAAGAGCTTAGCAGGTCCCTCTCTAGCTCTGGTCAGGCAGGGAAAGGTCTATAACTTTCCTGGCCTAGGCAGTTTTCCTAGTCCAGGCTGGTGTTCCCCCCTCAGGGAGCAAAGGGGCCTGTGCCTTGAGAACATGACAAGGAGCCCGTGAATTTTTCCTTCACCTCCTGGGAAGATGCAGGAGGCCCACCTCCTACATAAGCTACCCAGGCAATAGGGAAGAAAGAATCCTCTGATTGGGAGGGCATGAGACCCAACCCTTCCTCTCCTTGAGGGACAGAAATGGAGAATGAGGCTCGGCGCCTGTAGCACGGTGGTTACGGCATGAGGCACAAACACCAAGGCTGGCAGGTTCGAACCTGGCCTCAGCCAGCTAAACAACAATAACAACTGCAACAAAAAAATAGCCGGGCATTGTGGCGGGCACCTGTAGTCCCAGCTACTTGGGAGGCTGAGGCAAGAGAATCGCTTAAGCCCAAGAGTTTGAGGTTTCTGTGAGCTGTGACACCATGGCATTTCACTCAGGGCAACCTAGTGAGACTCTGTCTCAAAAAAAAAAAAAAAAAAAAAAAGAAAAAAGAAAAAAACAGGGAGAGAATGACCAATCAAGAGGTCTGTGCCCAGAAAAGTTAAGCCATGTGGCCTTGGGCAAGTAGTTAATTCACCACCATGTCCCTTTTTTCAAAAAATGGGGATGAGGCTGGGCATGGTGGCTCATGACTATAATCCCAGCACTTTGGGAGGCTGAGTTGGGAGGATAACTTGAGGCTGGAAGTTTGAGACCAGCCTGGGCAACATAGTAAGACCCCATTTCTATAAAAAATAAAAAATTAGCCAGGTGTGGTGGTATGTGCCTATAGTCCCAGCTACTCAGGAGGCTGAGCCAGGAGGATCACTTGAGTACAGGAGTTGAAGGTTATAGTGAATTGTAATTGCACCACAGATGAGTGGGCCAGGGCTTCATGGTGTATCCTTGAGCTTTCACCTTAAATTGGAGGCCATAGAGCAGAGATGTGGGAAAATCCACATTGAACACCAGAGGACTCAGGGCACTCCTTTCTGAATAATTAGTGGCATATCAGGGGAATCCCAAACCAAGCCCCTCCCTAGTACCCCACACACCTAGTCCCAGAGTAGAAGAAAAATCCAGGTGTCTTCATCTTCTTTTATGACAATGATCTCCATCACAGGCATTAAAGTGCAGTCAAAAGAACTTTAAATCATGGGGTGCAGGAAATTTAAGTTGTAATAATAATAATAGTGTATTTGCATTTTGCATTGTAACTTACCAAACAGGTTGTCATCTATTGTCTCACAGTAGCCCTTCGAGTAGATAATTTTAATATCCAGCTTCATTTTGTGGATGGGGAAATTAAGAGTCAGAGAGGTGCTGTGGTTTTCCTGAAACACTGAGCATGGTCAGGACTTGAACCCAATTCTTCTGTCTCTACCTCCTGTATGTCTACTGGGTCCTGGTATCTCTGGTTCTAGCCCTGCCCTGAACCAACCTAAGCAAACAGTCTCCTCTCTGGGTCTTAGTTTTTCCAGGTGTGTAATGGGAATTGCCATTCTGTGGCTTTGATTCTCAATTTTGGCAGATGGAGGAAATGAGAAGGATATGGAAAGTATGGGGTAGGCGGCTCTCTGGTCCCTTTCTCCTCCAGCCCGCAGTTGCTACCTCTTAGTAACGCCTTTATGCCTTTCCAGTTCCAAACATGTGTAGACTTTTCACCTCCACTTTATTATCACCTCATTTGTGGGATTTTAAGTTTACCTGGAAGGAAGCAAGGAACTCACACCTCCAATTCCACTTTTCAAATATACCTTCATCACTTGTGAAAATAAACTTATTAACAGCATCTAACCTGCTTCAGCTTTATCTGGGGGGCACCCAGATAAATAAATGCAGAAACAACCAGGCTAGGGGAAACAACACAGCTAGCTGATGTAGTGCAGCTTCTGCACCTCTGGGATTTTCTGTTGGCCCTTGGGGGCCCTGTTGGCAGGTTCAACAGAACTCAGGCAAGACCCAGAGAATCTCTGACTATAAACCTTCTCTGTGTTTGAAAATCCAGCAGTGCAATCTACCATATAAATAGGATAAAGAAGAGAAATCACATGATTCTATAAATTAATAGAAAGACAATAAGAAAAGCATTCACAAAAATCAAAATTTGTTCCTCCTCTGGTGCTCAGATCTCCTCCAGGAAACAGCTCCTGTGCTTCCTTAGTACCCCTGTCTCCTGGATGCTTGTCCAGGATTGATTCTCTGGGCAGCTCCCCCTCCAAGCAGTAAATGAAATATTGGTTACCAGGAGTGAGGCAGGAGGCAATTAACCCTTAGACCTCACCATGGCAGATATGTTCATAGCAAGCTGAAGCAGAGAGTTGAGCACACCTGCCCAACCCTCCTACAAAGTCATGCAATTAGGGCAGCCCTGAGTGGTGGGCCTGGCTGCCCTCTCTGGTCCTCATAACTCCAGAAACCAAGACAGTGCCAGCTCCTAGGGCTGGCAGCTTCCTGGGCACAGGAGGGCCTGGCATTTCCCATGTGGATGAGCTCCAGGGGGCACCTCCGTCCTCACCCCCCTCCTGGCAGGAACCTTAGTCACTAATTAATCACACATCTTTCTAAAAGGGAGGCAGCCTGGGGAGGCTTGTTGCTTCCTTCTTTCAAAGTGGACTTGCCATTCTGCCTGTCCAATTTCCTTTCCACCACCCATCCAGCCCTGCACCCTGGAATGTTCTTGTGCCAGAAAAACTCCTGACCGAGGAGGAGGGGAGACATAGCCTTGCTCTCAGGGTTCCCCAGTTGGATAAGAAGACAGTCTATCCATCAGGGAACCCCAAATTGGAGAGTACACTGTCCCCTGCTCTAGAAAAAGCACAGTATCTACCCTTTGAACCACTAATGGGAGCCCCAGTCTCTGCATTCAGAAGTCCCCAAATCCTTGGTCTCTGTGGAGACTATCCCACCCTCAGGGAGCTGACAGTTTGAGGAAAAAGTATAACCTTTGAGGCCACCCCCCTAGTCTGATGGAGGAGACACAGATCTTGCCTTCAGGAAGCTGCCCAATCTGCTAGTAAAGACACAGTCCTTGCATGAGGGAAAAAACAGACTTTGCTCTTGGGGAGCCCCTGTTTGATGGGGAAGATACTTCCCCAGTAGGTTCTCCTGCAGCTGGAATGTTGCTTGATTGACAACTTCAGGCTGGCACTGCAGGACACTCCTGATGCTCGGCAAAGGTTGGTAAAGTCCTTGGCTTTAGTCCAGTCCCAGTTATGCCACAAACTTACTGCATGACCATAGGCAAGTCACAAATTTTTTTCAGACTATGATTTCCTTGTCTGCAAAATGGAAATTTTTGTCTCATCTCTCAAAATGACACAAAGATTGTCAAATCCCCAGAAAGAAAGCAGGCCAGCTGGCCAGCCAGGCATTCACTGCACAAATGATTAACATGCTTTTCATTGTAATAGAGGTCTTGGACCAGTCCCCCAAGGCCTCTGGGGAGGGGTGGAGAGCCCCTCAGGTGTGGTGCTTGGGTAATTCCAGGCCAATGTGGCCATTAAAGAATCACAGGGAGCTGTGGGCAGCACCAGGGGGCAGGAGGAGTGCCTTCTAAGCTAATCACTCTTCTCACAGAGACTCTCATTCCAGCCAGACCTGCCGGGGGTTTTATTGGGTTTGTGGGGACCCGCAGATTTCAATCTCCAGACCCCACAGGGAAGGAACAAGCATTAAGCTAATTTTATTAAATGGCCACAGCTGGCAATGGGGGAAGTAGGGAAGAGAAGAGAGGATAAAGAAAGTCATTCAAGTCTGCCAGCCATGACAAGGGTCCATACATGGGCTTGGCCAGGAGGGAGGCCACCCCTCCTTCCTGTCTCTCCAGCTGAGCCAGACCGGGGAAGGGAAGCCAGATAGGATTCTCCAGGAGGCTCACCCCATGGCTGCTGCCCAGGGTAGATGCTTATAAATACATCAGGCCTATGCAGGGCCATGGTGGAAATGAAAGGCCTGGACTCAGGCTGAGCCAACACCATCCTCAGTTCTACTTTGGAGAGCTCATTTCTTTATGAAATATGGGGGTACTGGGTAGGAACATGGTCTTTGGTTCAAATACTGGCATTTGCCTGTTCGTAGTTCTGTGATTTTGGCAAGTTCCTTAACCTCCCTGAGCCTCACCTAAAATGGATAAAATAACAGCATCCTTTAAAATGTTAAAGGGCATGAGAGCTTTCCCTGCAAATCTACTCCCCACCTCCCCACACACATATCCATGAGATAATATTTGTAAAGTTCTTACATAATATCTGACACATAGTGGGTGCTCTCTAAATATTAGCTGTAATTATTTAGGAATGCCCTGCATGACCGTCATGGGCTTCAGTTATAGGTGAGACAGGCTGTGGGAGGCCAAGGAGACTTAGTGTGTCTTGGATTTAAGTGCAATCACAGAATTTAGCAAGTGCCATATTAAGCCAAAATATTTAACCTCCATGACTGTGTGTCTGTAGCTCAGTGGCTAAGGCACCAGCCACATACATTGGAGCTGGTGTTTTCAAACACAGCCCGGGCCTGCCAAATAACAATGACAGCTGCAACCTAAAAATAGCTGGGTGTTGTGGCGGTGCCTGTAGTCCCAGCTACTTGGGAGGTCAAGGCAGGAGAATTGCTTGAACCCAGGAGCTGGAGGTTGCTGTGAGCTGTAATGCCACAGCACTCTACCCAGGGTGACAGCTTGAGGCTCTGTCTTAACAAAAAAAAAAAAAAAAAAGTATATATAAGTATATATATATATATATATATATATATGTATGTATGTATGTTTAACCTCCATGGAAGAATAAAATCTGAACTTGAGTGAAATAAATACCTAAAAGCATTTTGCAAACTTTGAAGTTGTGTATTTGGCACAGACATTATACCTCTTGAATCCCAGATCAAGTAGGTCTTCTTACCACACTGTATGCTGAGAAATTTGAGGCCCAGAAGTGAGGTGTTTGGACCAAAGTTAACCAGCTTTTAGTGCAAAGTTTGCTCCTTTTTACAGCAATTCTAGGTCACTAACCTAGAATTGAGTCTGAGAGAAGTGACTTGCCCAGGATCATACACAGTGGCAGACAGAGATGAGAGCCAAGATCTCCCAGTCTGAAGATTGCCTATGCCTTTGGAATGCTTAAGCCACTTTGAACGCAAAAATGGGACTTGTTCACCAAGTTAGATGATGTAAGTGGGCTGCTTCCTGTTCCAGCTTCCTAGGCCCCCTTGGGCTGTGGTGGGCATTGGGCCCTTTAGCCAGTCTCCTGGAGCAGCTCTGACTCTGGTACCTGGTTTTCCCTAGAAGCTTTCCCTAGCCTCCTTCCCAGTCTGGAGGAGAGCAAGGTCTGTGGTCCTCTCGCGCATTCCTCCCCAGGGCACATTCTGAAACCCCCACAGGATGGAAATGTTTTTATTATAGCTTTGGTCAGACGGGGCACAGCTGAGCTGGGGCTCTGGGGGCGCTGGAAAGCTATCCAGCCCCCAACTCACCCTTCCCCCAGGCGGTGCCACCCTCGAGGAGGCGGCGGGCAGCTCTTCTTAGAACGCAGGAAGCAGTCCCGCCAACCCTCCCCGAGATGGGGCGGGCTGGCAGGCTGGGGTGAGCGGTAACAGTTCTATTGTACAAATATACAGCATGGGCTGGGGCCGGGGCGGTAAACACCTCCTCCGGGGGACCGGGAGCGGGCGCGCTGGGCCCAGCTCTGCCGCAAGCCGACGGGAGGGCCTACGCTGCGGCCCGGGCGACAGTGTGGGTGGGCCGAGGGCTTCGGAGCCGGGTCGGGAAGCTAAGGGGTGGACCGGGGACGGATCTTCACCTGCCCCGCCCCGGAAGGGAGCCCTGGGGGTGAGGGACAGGAGATGGAGACACCAGGAGCTCAATCGGAGTAGATGATGAAGCCGGAGAACGTGCTGTATTTGTTGCTGTTGCCGCCATGCGCTTTGCCTCCGTCGAGCTTGATGAAGACTTCGTCGCCCGCGTCCAAGTGCAGAATCACGCTGTTGCTGGCGTAGTCGTAGTTCTGGTCTGCGTCCTGGGCGATTGCGCTGGCCCGCACCTGCGGGGTGGGCGGGGGGATTTTGGGGGGCGGGGACCGGAGAAGGTGAGAGGGTAGGGAGGTGAGGCAGCCACTTGGGGGAGGATCTGGAGGCCCTAAAGTCCAGACCTGTCGCCCCATCAGGGCACCCAGCCTGTTTCTTTCCCTGCTTCTCTAGACATCCCACCCACTGCCCTTCCAAACACACCTAACGCGTTTTGAGGAGAGGGATCACAGAGGAGCCCTGGATTTCAACAGCAGGTCTAATCTGGGCCTTAATTTGGAGTCAAGGTGGAGTTTTCCTCCTTAACTCTCCCATCTGGGCTTGGAGAACTGAATGCCTCCAGAATGCCTAAGCCTGAAGGTCCTTCTTTGCAGAGAGGAATTCTCTGGATCCCCAGGGATGGGGAGCCTTCCTATTTCTCATCATTTCTTTCTCTCTGCTTTAATAATAATGATGTCTTACATACATTTCAGTCACATCCACCTGGTCTTGTGTCAGGAGATGGACACAAGGGCACACCTTGGCCCTACAGGTTAGGTGGCTGGACCAGTGCCAAGTTGCTGGTAAGCAACCATCCCAGAACCAGTGCAGGTCTATGGACTCCTTGTCTGAAGTTCATGCCAGTCTCTCCCACTGCAGCAGTGAGACCAAAGGCCTGGCAATTCTTTCCCTTCCCAAGACTTAGATTGAGGCTGGGTGCCAGCCTCCAGGGAGCTGTAGCTACTTGTGACTATTACCCCACCTCAAGAGCTTAAGCTCCTCCTGTCTCACCCCAGGGTGGCAGAAAGGAACTGGGTGGGGAGAATACAGACCGTACTTCCCCCTGCAATTCTGTCTGATCTAACATCCTTGCTGTTCCTTGCCTTGATGGAGGGTGGAGAGGAACAGGCAGGACGATGGGTCAAGGGGGCACCAGTATTTGGGTTTGAAGCCTACCATCACCTTTGGGGACTCTGACTAATCATAGCTATTGTGTGGTGGTGGAAAAATTATCTCTAGACATTCCTTTACTAAGACTAAGGCAACACCAAGCCTGAGAGTGAGATTCTGTGGCCTCTCCAGGGTATCTTGGGTAGAGAAAGGGAAGACCCATCTCCAGGACTGTGGCTTGTGGTGTGGGGAGGCTGCATTGAGTGGGGTTGTCTCAGCCAGGCTTCTCAAAGGCCCCTCTATACTGTCCCTTGAAGGCAACATCCCTGCCCCTCCAGCTCCCCCCCCCCCCCCCAGGGCTGATGTCCGGGCAGAACCCAGCCAAATTAGGGCAGGGGCCCATCTTCTCTCCTGGGCTAGAGGCAGAACTGCAGGTCAGCTATGCCAAAGCTGCTGACTCAGCCACCATGCTGCAATGAAGAGGACCCGACATATTTGCATTCAGTCCTCCATTTAAAGCCCAAATCCCTCCAGCCCCTTCTCTTCCCTCAACATCTCTTCTCCAACTATTTGAGTGCTTAACTGGGAAAACTGGTCAGCAAAGGGATGTGTACAACAAGGGAGAGATGCTGTCTTTCAAGGAGCTCAGTGAGAAGACCTTGTCTCACCACTGCCACCTTTGTAAAAAGGCTTTCAACAGGGTAGAAAAAAATTTTTAATCCTGAGCTATTAGGGAAGAGCTGAAAGCAAGCAACTTCTGTATTGTTCCCTGGGCCCTAATTTTGATAGTATTTATTATTACACATGCATTTCATTATCTTTGCTAATAAATTACTACTAATAACAATTATTTTTATTACCCAGATTAATTTAGCCTTAACTCATTAAAACAGTGTGCTCCTTAATAACCAAATCCATTAGAATACAGTCATCTGTCATTAGGAATCTCCTGGTGATGTGACAGGCATCAGAACTGTTATGCTTATGTTTATTATTTATTCATCACCATGATTGTTGCTGTAATTATCCTAATTATCCATGGAGGCAGGGAGAATTTATGCCCTTCCATCCTTAGATGGTAGGGATCCAGGAATGGAATCTGGGGGTCCCAATTCTCTGCCTGACTGGAAACAGTTGAGGTATCCCCTTCCTGGCGGGGCTGAAGGGGCAGTCTGGGGAATTGAGGTTGCAATGGAAGCAGGAAAGCAGGTCTTGGCCTTGTAACAAGGGGACACTGGAGAACCATCTCCTCCAGGGCTGCCAGGAGGGGAAACTGAGGTAGTGGTTTGACCAAGAGAACTGGATACCCTGGGGGTATCCAGGAAATGTGTCTCTGCCCCCAGATCAATACTGGGGTCTTGGATGTGCATATGTGGCTTCCCCTGGCAGCTTGGCCTGGGGGGATGCTTGTGTTTTCATACATTTATTGGGTCCCTAGTGCGCCAGGCACTATGCTCTTTGTTGTGAAAGGTATTAGGGGCCAGAGAGGCTAGCTGGGGGGCCACCTCCCACCACCAGGTAAGATGCTGACCTCCAGTTAGATCTTTATATTGCAGCCCTTAATTCATATATACCACCACCTCTCACCTCAATCGGACTTTGTTGTCTGAGCCCTTGCCCATTTGTAATACTTCCACGCAGCCTCCTATCCTGGAAAAGTAGCACACTGACCATGACCATAAGCCCTGGCATGTCCCCACACAACCCCTGGCCCATTTACCAATTTTGTGTCCTTGACTCATCTGAACTATGGATCTTGGAGGCAGCTGTAGGGAGCTCACCTCACCCTGGTCACCACCCCTAACCTAGAGCCCTTTCCACAGGTTCTTCATGTTCTAATGACCAGGGCTTCGTACCATCAGGTTTAGGGCTGTTGACTAAAAGCCACCCCTAAGGACAAGTGGACCTCAGACAAATATGGGAGGGATCTTAGCACCAGGGATGAAGGTGGTGCCCTCCCACTCCCATCTTGCTCAGGAAAGGGCCAAAACTCAGATTTGACTCTGCCTTCCCAGATAAATTCTGGAAGCCTCTCTATAGGCAGGAAACCAGGAAGGAAAAGTCCAGAGCAGCCCCCCTCCCATTCTGAAAGCAGGGGAGACTCAAGCTCCCTTCCCGTTCCTATATATTGCCCAGTCTCATCATTTTTTTCTCTGCTTACATAAATGTCCTCATCCACCTCTGGGCCAGCCTTTACCTTCATTTGACCTTATATTTTCTCCCTAGCTGTGTCTCCTTACCTTAGGGATCCACTGAATCGCTTCCTCCCAGCCAACACATCTGGGGGCAAAAGTCACCAATTGGGCTCCCAGCCCACCTTCAATACTCTACTCATTGAGGTGTGTTATTGTGTGGTTATTAGTGCTTTCCTACATAGGTCATGAGGTCCTAGAGGGCAAGTTCACTTACCCCTGGTACCAAGCCCCAAACATGTCTCCTAGTAGGGGCTCAAAACTAACATGTGGAATGACTGGTGAGATTAAATGAATCTCTTGGGCAATCTGGAAGGAGAAATCACAAAGGATGCAGGGGAGGGGGCTGTAGGCCCCACTATTTATCTTGGGTTTTGGTGGAGAGGATGATCCGAGTAACAAGGTGCTAAGTCCTTGAGAACCATAATTAAAGCCATCTCCTTTTTTTTCTACTAGCCTGTAGTGCCACCTCTAGTGAGCACCATTTATCAGGCTCTGCCAACACCCTGCCCCTGTTGAAGGGGAAAGTAGGGGCAGTTTCACCTCCTAATGACTGAAGCAAGTGCCCTTGGCCCAGGTACACAACATCTTTAGGGCCTCCTCTTGCCTCATCTCTGGTCCCTGTTGGGATCTCCTGTGGTGGTACAGGGTCTGGGGTCCGTTGGTGGCCTGGCGGTAGCCTCCCTGTCCAGGCAAACTCCCAACACCCTAAAACCTTGGTGTGGTAAAACTGGTAAAGGAATAAACTTCTTTGGTAAAGGAAAAAACTCTTTGATGAAGGTGACATTGCTTTATCCCTTATTGGTGATTAATAAGGGAAATCCTGGGGCTGTCTGCAGAAGAATCCCTTGCTGGATACTGGGCCTCCCAGTTGGTCAGGAACCAAGGATAAAAAGGAGAGATATGGGAAGCCTAATAGATATAAGAGGGAGAGACACACAAGGAGTAGAGAAGAGGGGGGTTAACACAAGGGAAGAGAGGCCAGAAACCCAGGGAGAGACTAAAGTGGCAGACACAGAAGAGAGAGAGACAGAAAGAGGCAGAAACCAGAAAACAGGGTGGGGAACCAGCCAGGCAGGGGAAAGAAAAGAGGGGCAGACTTACAAGCATCTGATAGGCATTCTGCTGACTCCCCTTGCCTGCCCCTTCCCTTATCCTCGAGCCTTGCAGACCCACAGGCCAGCAGAGCCTCAAAGTAGTGCTGGGTAGTAATACAACAGGAAGGGTTCCAACAAGATCTTTGGGTCTCAACCTCAGGAGATTCCTTCCCAATTCCCACTAGCCCAGCTAGAGTTCTTACCAGGGGTCCCCTTCTTCCAAGAGAGTGCTCAGCCTGACCTTGCTCCCAGGCCCCCAGGCCCCAGTGAGCTGGAAGCAAGGGAGCTGAGTAATGTAACCCTGGGGCCAGGTTGGGTCAAGGTCAGTCCTGGGGAGACAGACCATTCCATGGTGAGATAGGTGCCCACACAGTCTGGATACCAGACTCCCTGAACACTGGGTGCCTTCGAGCTCCAGTGTCTGGAATGGGGACAAGGAACACAGAAGATCCCCCTACACTCAAGGAGTCAGGACAGATTGGACGCTGGAGACCAAAGAGGAGGGATAGTTTACATCTCCTCACCCTGCCTCAGGAGGAAAAACTTTTTGTCCCGGAGGCAGCCTTCTTGAGGTGGGTAGCTCTGACACAGGTCCCCAGTCCTAGATTTTGCAGTATCTGATGGGCCCAATGGTCCCTTCCTGAGGGTGAGGGATGTATTGCAGCTAAGAGCGCTGGGGTTCTTTGCCTTTGCACCCCAAACATTTCCTGCAGCCCGCCTTCTAGCATGCGCGCATAGCCTAGCGCCTAGTTGCCTGCGGACGTCCGACACCGCTTCTCCCTACCCTGTGCCCCCAGCCCATCCTCGCCCTCCCATTATTGCCCGTCCATATCAGCCTGAATCCACCTCCCAAAGGCCAAACCCGCAAGGACAAGTCCACGTTCCTGGAGTCCTGCGCTCGGATTAGTTGGGTTTATGTCCCGCATTTCCACGCCGCCGGTGCCCAGGAACCTAGGAGTCAGTGCAGGGGCGTTCGCTGGCATCGACCATCCCAGCATGTGATGCCTAAACGGGGTCTCCCATCTGTATCTGCCTGGCTGGCTCGCCAAATCTGGTCCGGTACCTGTTTGCCCCAGGTTCCCACGGTGCCCTGCCCCCAAGCCAGCCCCAAGCCCGCTCCCACCTGGCCGTTCTTGCAGAGGTCCGCCCACATACTGGTGCCGTCGCCGCCACGCATGAGGACATGGTAGGTGAAAAAGTAGGTGCCGGGAATGTTGCATGTAAACTTGCCGCTGGCCGCGTCGTAGTTGTTGCCTAGGTTGGTGACCACGTCGTCAAACTTGAGCACCTCATAACCCTCGTGGGGGTTCTTGAGGCCGGCATAGAAGGCCACGCGCGGCACAGTGGTGTAGGTGGCCGTGCTGATGGCGCCGCTGCCCCCTGCGCCCGGTAGCCCTGGAGGGCCCGGCTTGCCTGGCTCACCCTTCTCCCCGGGCGGCCCCACAGGGCCCGGAGGACCGGGGTCTCCGGGAGGCCCGGGGGGACCTGGCTTGCCGGTGCGTCCCGGCTTCCCCTGGGGGCCCTGCACCAGCGTGGAGGGCGGGGGCGCACCGCTCTGCTCGCTCAGGGCGTCGCCGCCGTCGGGCCGCGCGCCGGCGCCGGGGCCCCGCGCGGGGTAGGGGTCGCACACCATGCGGCAGGTGCCCAGCATCTCATAGTGGCCGTCCGGGCCACCCGAGCTCACCAGCACAGGGATCAGCACCACCAGCACCAGCAGCATCACCACGCCAGCGGCGGCCGCTAGCAGCGTCTTCCGGCCGGCGCGGAGCCTGGGGAGCGCCGGGCCGCCGGGCCGCGCCGTCGGGGCAATGGTGCCGGCGGGCGGGGGGCGCGGGCTAGGCGCCCACGCTCAAGGGCGGTCCGGCGGGGCTGCGGGCATAGAGCCGTGCCCCGGGCGCCGCGCTGCGCTGGCTGCGCTGCGGAGCCCAGCCGCCGGCTTCAGCTTCGCGCCTCCCTCCCGCTGCGCTACCGGACTGAGCGCCGCGGCAGCCGGCTCCCGCCTCCCACCTAGCTCCTCCAGCCTTCCTGTGCTGGGGCCACCGCCCCCTCGGCCGGGCCCCACCCCACCCGCTCTGTGCGGCTCCGGGAGCGCTAGGGGTGGGGCTGAGGGCGGGGCCGGCGCCTAATTGGGCCTCCAGCGCCTCGGGGTGGGAGGGGCAGGCAGGGGCGGGGCCGCAGAGATCCGGGCTGGAGCCCGGAGAGGAAGGGGGCTCCCGAGAAAGCGGGAGACGGAGACTGGGAAATGGGGAGGGGGCTAGAGTCAGAGAAACAGGAGGGGCTTTCAGAGGGAAGGGGGAGTTGGGATCAAACAGCGAATGGAAGAGAGGGCCACAGGGAGAGCTAGAGAGCGCCGAGGGGTTCGGGAGAGGAGAAGCCTCGAGGGTCTGTCACGAGGAAATCCAGAGGAACACAGAGGCTCTAGGGGCCACGACCCTCAGGGGGCAGAAGCGAGGGGAGCGCCCACGTCTGCTGGAGACAAAGAGGGCACTCAGGGGAGGACGGAGCGGGGAGCGGGAAGGTAGGTAGGATGAGAAAGGGGGTTATGAGGAGGAAAAAGAGGGAAAGCAAAGGAAGGACAGAGAGGGGCCGTTTCCGCACTCTGGCCTGGCAGATCGCGCGTCTGAGAGATCTGAGGATCGAATACCTGTCAGGGTACCCGAGCAGATCCCGAGTACTGAGGAGCTGCCTCCTCTTTTCTGGCTCTAACTGTTCCAGGAACCTAGCTTCTCCCAGGTCCTCACCTTTCCTTTCCTCGCCTCTGTCTCTTCCACGCCGAGCTCCGCCCAGGCTGCTTTTTCCTGGTGCCCCTTTATCCATCTTTCTCTCATCAATCCACTTATCCCTGCCTCTAGGCCAAGGAGAAATGGGGATCCTAAGAAGCTAGGCACCCCCACATTACTTCTCTGAGCTGACAGGTACAAATACTATCCCTGAGTGGTGGCCCCCCTTTTCCTGCTGCTTTGAGGAGGGGGCTGACCTCACCCAGCCCTTCGGCTCCTCTCTCACCCCCACCAGTGACCCCTAACTCTTCTCTCCATTGTGTGAGACTCTCCTCTTCCTCAAGTGAAATAGTGTTTAGGTTGCATAAACTGAAATGTGTCTACTTCCATCAAAATATTTGTCACATTATTTGAGATCCAGCTCCATGCTGCTCCACTGCTCCTCCTTCAGAATGACACCCCTGGCCTCTTCTCTCCCGAGAGGTCCCCCTTCCTGCTTACCCTCTCCCTGCTGACCTGCCACCACGGTCCATATGATCTCTGATCTTCCCTACCCAAGGTTGAGATTGCTTACCCCAGTTCAGGGCTGGAAAAAAAGATATGTGAGAACATCTAATGAGGGGTCTGTGCGAGAGGACCATTCCTGAGCCCAGGTTAGAGCGACCCCCACTACCAAGGAGGGAGCTTTAAAAAAAATCAGTAAATAACATTTATTCAGGGCTTACTGTGTGCTAGGCCCTATGTTGAATAGTTTACATAGGTGATCACACTGATCTTCACATCAATCCAAAGAGGTAAAGCCTATCATTATTTTCATTTTACAGCTGGGGAACAGAGGCTCTGGAAAGTTAGGAGATTTGCCCAAAGTCACACAACTAATAAGTGGTAGAGCAGGGATTCAAATCCTCAGTCTGGCATCAAGAGCTTCCAGCTTCAAGGAGAGAGGGTCTCCAGGTGCTGTTTATTACCCAAAATGCAGGGAGATAGGGAGTCAGGGCTGCTGGACCTCCTCAGGCTGAGTGAGTAGTCCTCAGCTGTCTGCTGTCAGTCCAGCGTCCTGATCTCCCACGGCGGTATCCTCAGTGTGAGGCCCTCACCCTCTAAGACCCCAGGGGCATGTGCACGGTCGTCAGCGCATGATTTGTACAGACTCGGCTCTCCCAGGTAAGCAAGTACACTGGCCCCTCCTCCGTTACCTCGCTGGGGCTCGCCCACCGCTCGCAACCCTGCAACCCTCATAGAGCCCGCCAGGAATGTTACAGCTGGCCGCTGGCGGGCCTAGGAGGAGGCGGGAGCACCCACCCCCGCGCTCGCCGGGGCGTCGGAGAGGCGAGCTGGCTGCTGCACGGCGCCCCGCCTCCCGCCCCGACAGAGCGCCCGCTCCCCTGGCGCGTTGTGGCGTCTCTGTCAGCCCAGCCGGATTCTCCCTGCTTCGCTGGAGTGGAAAATAACGGCTTCAAACTTTGCAGAGAGGAGCTAGTGCCAGCACTTTAATTAACAGCCATCTTGGCCTGTGAGCCGGGGCCGCGGGTTCGGTGCCTCCCCTGGGCTCGCCAAGCCCCGCCCAGGTCCCCGAGAGAAGCAACCTCCACCCCGAGAGTTTAGCGCCCCTTTTCTCCAGAGATGAGGGCCTGGCGATGGGGAGCAGGTGCTGTCTTGAGGGGCGTCTCCTGGCTTAATATCTGAAAACCCCCCGGGTTCCCCTTTCGTCCCCACATTCCCTAAAGTCTGGAGGTTGAAGATTCTGAAATTAAATACCTTCATGTCGGTTCTACCTGGTGGTTTTAGGTAAATCGCCTAACCTGCAGTGCCTCAGGTGTCCTCCTCTGGAAAAGGGTGGTTGTGAGTATTAAATGAGCAGGTAAAGCTCTGGGCTCAGTATCTGACCCTTATGTACCCAGTAGAGGGTTGATAGTATAATGCACCTCAAGGCTAAGAAGGCCTTTGCTCCATCCCAGGCCTAGGGTCTCCTGAGTCCTGCCATCTTCTTACAGGTTGCTCTGCATGGCACTAGGAGAGGGGGATAGTGGGGCTATGTAGAAATGGGACTAGATGAGTGAGGAAGGAACCCTGGAGTTCTGGCTCCCAGGTCTCTTCTTCAACTATCTGCCAACACGAGGTTTTCAGAAAGGGAAAGGAAGTAGTGCATCCTCAGTAGGGAAGGAAGGATGCTGCCAGGGTTGGGCCTGAAAGTCCAGCTTTGCTTTCCCTCACACCATTCCAGGGGTGAGAATTGGGTGCTGAGCATTGGGGTGGATTGTGGAAGGCTCAGGAGTGGGGGGCAGGTAAGGATCTTCACTTATGCATAGCTGACTTTAGGAAACTGAGTGGTTGTCCCATGATATTTTGGGGTTCTCTGAATGAATGTGAGTGGGTGTGAATGTGTAAGAGACTGTTGGTGTTAGTGTGTGTCTAGGCTTGTGAGTGATGAAGGGGGTTGCTGTGCCCTGACTCATCAGCTGGCAAATCAGCATTTGCTTATTTTTACATTTACTGAAAAAACCTAGCTAGGCTATATGAGGCGGTAGTAGTGGTACATCCAAAGATGAGTAAGACCTAAGCAGTGCCCCTGAGAAATTATTTGGTGGGCAACACAGGCAGAAAGAAAATTATAAATGCTATAATAATTACTGTAGCTAACATTTTCGAGCACTTACTAAGTGCAAGATCCTGTTTTAAGCCCTTTGTGGATTATTTTATCTAATTTTAACTTGTTATCATGGATTTAAAACTATTATGTGGCTTATATCATTTAATAGTAATAACCCCCATCAGGGAGGTACTATTATTTCCCCCATTTCATAGCTGAGGGATGGAAGGCTAGGGTAGAGGTTTGCATTAGGTGTTATGAAGCTCAGAGGAAGAATGCCCTGCCCAGAGGAGTTCAGGAATACTTTACAGAGAGATGTCATTTTTTCCATCTATCTGTTCATCCATCCATTCCTTCATTCTTCATCCATTCTCTCAACCCATATTAATTGACTGCTCACCATATCTTTTGTTACACAGGACACAATGAAGAGCAGGAAAAGCCTCTGACCTCATGTAGTTTACATTGTATTGCTGGAACCTAGACAATTGAACAAGCAATTGCCATCTAGCCTGATAAGTGCACTGCAAGGGAACGTGTATAGTAATATAGATACACTCAATGGTGTCACCTAAATTCGTCTGGAGGCAAGGAATCATGGGAAGCTTCCTGGAGGAGGTGATATTTAAGTTAAGCTCTGACAAAGGAGTCAGCAAGGTGAAGAAGATGGCCTCCAGAGGTGGAGGAAGGAGGAGACAAGGAAAAGTATTCTAGGCAGAGGGAACGGCATGTGCTGAGGACCAGCTTGCAGGGCTTTGTGGGCTGTGGCAAAGAGTTTATAATTTATACTAAGGGCAGTCATAAACTACTGAAGGGTACTTTAAGTGAGTGGGTGATATCAGATTTTTCAGATTAGAATGATCACTTTCGTTACTGTGGGAGGAAGATTAATATAGAGTAAGAACCAGGTGTGGTGGCTCATGCCAATAATCCTAGCACTCTGGGAAGCTGTGGTGAGCAGATTGCTTGAGCTCACAAGTTAGAGACCAGCCTGAGCAAGAGGGAGACCCTATCTCTAAAAATAGCTGGGCACTGTGGCAAGAGCCTGTAGCCCCCCTACTGGGAAACTGAGGCAGAAGAATTACTAGATCCCAAGAGTTGCTGTGAGCTGTGACACCATGGCACTCTACAAGAGGTGACAAACTAAGACTGTCTCAAAAAAAAAAAAAAAGTAAAGAAAGAGTATTGGTAAGGAAACTAAGTAGGAGGCAGTTGTAGTGGGCAAAGTGAGAGCTGAGAGTTGCCTGACTTGAGAAGGCAGGGGGTGGTAGAATGGCGTATTTGTGGACAGATTGGTTTGGATCGGTTGAAGGTCAGGACATTTTCAGGTTTCTGGAAAGATCTTGAAATGTTTATTTTATTTTATTTTATTTTATTTTTTTGCAGTTTTTGGCCAGGGCTGGGTTTGAACCCACCACCTCCGGCATATGGGGCTGAAGCCTTACTCCATTGAGCCACAGACACCACCCCTCGAAATGTTTATTGAATAAAGAAAGGATGAATGTTGTTGCAGTTACATGGGCACCAAGATATAAAGTACATAAAGCCAGGTGCTTCAGATACCCTATTTCATTTAGTCCTCACTACAGTCTAAGTAAGGGGGAAGCATTATGTACATGTTGGAAATGAGGATGCTAAGACTCAGAGAGGTTAGGTGACTCACCTGGGATCATACATCTGGTAAGAGGGAGTTGTAACACAGGTATATTTCACTCAGGTGGGGTGAAAATCAGCACCCACTCTGCCCAGCAGGCATGTACCTAGTGGAGAAGACAGAGGCACTTGAGAGTCAAGGCCCAGTAGTATAGTAGGACTATTTTTGTTTTCTGGTTGAAGTCACTGATCTACAGCCCTGGCCTGGACAAGATGTAGAGCTGGACACCAGAAACCAGAGACCTGCTCTCAAGGCTACCAACTTGCCATATGTGTTTGGAGATGTCTCATCACATTTTAGGGCTTCCATTTTTTTCTTAGGGCTGGGTAATTTTCTGGGGCATCTCAAAGGCAATGATTGGTATCCATTAAAACATTTTAATTCTCAGCATGACATTTTAATTCAGACACTATCAGATTCTTTCCTTTTTTGAAACCCCCTCCCATAATTTCAACACCCCTTTGGAGAGGGAGCATTTGGTCAGAAAATATGGAAGAATGGAAGGTGAGTTGTGATTTGGGATGGGGAGGCCAGGGCATACTGAGGCCTGGCTGGGTGTCAGAGGTTGGTGAGGGGACCTTCTCCAGGAGACTCTCCCCCAGCACTGTCTCCTAAGGACAAGAGAGTGGGATTCAGGGGACACAGCCCAATTGCCCAAGTCATTGGCAGGTTTTCTTATACCTCTGACACTATAGAACTCTGGGAATCTGCCCAACCTGGGCATTCACACCAACATGCAGCTCAGCAGCCCCAAGAAGGCCCTGGCTAAATGAGGGGGGACCTAATGGGAGGGACCACCTCCACTCAGCCCAGCCTGTGTCACCCAGCTGCATGTATAAGTGATGAGTTTCTGCAGCCAAACATGAACCAATATAATGGCGGGTGCCCTGGGTCAGCTGGGGAGACAGATAGCAGGAGGCAGGAGTGACAGGCAGTACAATTATGCTGAGCCTCTTTTATAGGCAGCAGAGAAGGCCCGCCTGGCCAGCATGGTCTATGGGCTCCCCACCTTCTCCCATAGGCTATGACTCTATGGCAGGGGAGGAAGAGGCACTGGGGCCAGTAGAGAGCAGCTGGTTTTCCTGGGTTTTGGGTTTGAGGATGGAGTATCAGAGGGAAAGCCTCCTGCTCCCCAGGGTGACTCAGGAAGGCTCCCTCTTTTGGAAGCCCTGTCCCTTCTATGAAAAACATCCTTATTCTTACCTCAGGAGACCATAGAACTTAGGTCTTAGAGAGCGCTCTTAGAGAACCCTCCTTTGACAGGAACTCTGAGTCCTGGAGAGGAGAAACAGCTTGCCCAAGGTCACAGGGCTGATCTGAGGCAGAGCCAGGATGGGAATCCCAGGGATTCTTTGCAGTAAAATAGCCGGGCACTGGGCGGATGCTGTAGTCCCAGCTACTCAGGAGGCTGAGGCAAGAGAATCACCTAAGCCCAAGAGCTGGAGGTTGCTGTGAGCTGTGACGCCATGGCACTCTACTGAGGGTGACAAAATGAAACTCTATCTCTAAAAAAAAGATGCAATTTTGCTATGTTGCCCAGGGTGGCCTTGAACTCCTGAGCTCAAGCAGTCCTCCCAAGCAATTGTAACAATTTTTTTTCTTTTTTGCAGTTTTTGGCCAGGGCTGGGTTTGTACCTCTGGCATATGGGGCAGGCGCCCTACTCCTTTGAGCCACAGGCGCCACCCCCAATCGTAACAATTTTTGAACAACAGACTTCATATTTTCAGGTAGCACTGGGCCCTGCAAATTATGTAGCCAGTCCTGGCCCTGAAATAGAGATGTGCTTTGTTCTTGAAGGGGCTCCCTGGGCCTCTCCTTGCCCCAAACCTCACCCCAAGATGGCCCAAATGGAAGGAGACAGGTGCCCAGAAGAAGCTAGTGTTTGGTTAGCTTCTTGGAGATCCTCATCTAATAACAACAGCTGACCACGCATGTGTGGGGTTGGGGGAACTTGGCTGCTCCGTCCTGTTGGCCTTGATCCCATCCTTGAGGCCTGCACTTTGTCTGTCTGTCCATCTGTGTACCCTGGTCAGTGTTGTGTATGGGGGGATATCCTGGGCCACAGGACTTGTGGTTCCCTGTCAAGTGAGGAGACTTGGTCCCTCTGTTCACTGATCACTCCCCCAGGACAGGAGGATTTGGGGATTGGTAGAGGGGGAAGGGAGGGAGGCTTAATTAGCAGGCAGAGCTAGGCAGCTGGCAGTGGGGCACACAGATCAAGCTGACTTTTCCCACTATAGATTTGCTCTCAGGGAGAGGCTGGGAGAGGCACTAGCCGGCTGGCTTAGGCTCTCACTTGGCTATTTTAGGAATATTCTTAACCCTTCTCATGCCACTGCCTTCATTAGACTTCTGTTCCAGAGCACAGAGTGCCAGACTGTCCCCTTTCCCTCTTGCCCCTCCTCAGTCCCTATTCCTCCCTGGCAGCTGAGAAGGTCAGAGTTTTCTCAGTGGTGGGGCGAGTTGATTTTTGCCAAGGAAATTTCCCAGGCCCCTGAGCCCCCTTCTTTGTCCTGCTCTGTGCCTTCTCCCTGCACCTCATCACAGCTCTGGACTAAGAGAAATAGCAGATAGAACACCACCTCAGCCCTTCTTATCTTATAAAATTGGAAGGGTTAGACTTCCCCATCTCAGTGAAAACATCTGACCTGGACCCAGGAGAGTCAGAGGGGGGAAGCTGCAGGCCTGATGCCCTGGGCCTAGTTTCCAGTGGGGTGTCCCACACAGAGCCCCTTAATGTCACGGGGTTCCCTCTGCCTTTGTTCTTTCCTACTCTAGATCCTTCCCAGTGTCCAGCTTCTTGGAAGAAACCAGGCCAGGATAGAGATACTACCTGGGCAAGGCCAAGGGGAGTTCCACTGAGCATAGGAGGGCTTGGCATTAGTAAGTCTGAAATTCT
This sequence comes from Nycticebus coucang, assembly GCF_027406575.1. Lineage (NCBI taxonomy): Eukaryota > Metazoa > Chordata > Mammalia > Primates > Lorisidae > Nycticebus > Nycticebus coucang. The sequence goes on from NC_069797.1 coordinate 60,410,711, forward strand.
GGCCAAAACAAGGGAATAGATCTTGTCTCACTCAGTGTCAGGGGTTCTTGTGTCTGTGCTAGACTTGACTGAGCTGAAAGCTCCGTGTTATCCAGGCCTTGTGGTGTCATCCTCAGGCACAAGCCTTTTGAGACTAGGAGTTGGAGTGTGCTACCAGATGCTTCTGGGAGAGCTTGACTTAGAGATCTAGGCACATGGCTGATGATGCCACACAAAGTCCAGCAGCCTGTAGTGTGTCTGACCCTGTGCTGGGCACTGGGTATAGAGGCTCCACAATAAAAAATCAGTCTCTGAAAAGGGAAGCTCTCTTGGGCTGGTTCACCAGGTGACAAACCATAGTGTTGAGGGACTGGGAAAAGTGAGTCCTCCCCACAGGACCTAACACCCTCCTCCAGGTTCTCACAACCAGCACAGCTTCAGCAGTGACAGCAATGGCTGGGGTGGGGTAAGGTCAGGTGAAAATGCTTTAGCTCCCCTCAGGGGCTGCAGAGAGGGCTCTTGTGATGGGGGTCACTGAGCTGCGTGTCCTCCAGCTTCCAATCCAGAAAGAGCCTGATGGATTGATCGAGGTGTCCTGGGAAAGATTTTGAGTTCAAAGAGATATACCCTCCAGGGACCCTGGAAGAATTTTCTGTGTTACTTAAAAAGTAAGAAGTCCTCTCCCTTTACCCCTAATTGAAACTATGAATAGGGCAGCGCCTGTGGCTCAGTTGGTGGGGCGCCGGCCCCATATACCGAGGGTGGCGGGTTCAAACCCGGCCCCGGCCAAACTGCAACCAAAAAATAGCCGGGCGTTGTGGCGGGCGCCTATAGTCCCAGCTACTCGGGAGGCTGAGCAAGAGAATCGCTTAAGCCCAGGAGTTAGAGGTTGCTGTGAGCTGTGTGATGCCATGGCACTCTACCAAGGGCCATGAGGTGAAACTCTGTCTCTACAAAAAAAAAAAAAAAAGAAAAGAAACTATGAATAGAAGGCAGGAGGTGGCAGGAAAGTGGGGAGCCCCTGTCTTTATCAGGTAGGGGTAGGGCCGGTTGGCTCTGCAGTTCCAGAGGAGGACATCCTGGGTCAGGCTAGCTTTGGCAGGGCTAGGAGCTGAACTCAGGAGTCCTGGATGCCTCCCCTCCCCCATGTTCCTCGTTTGCTAGCTCCCTCGTCCCTGCTGGCTCCCAGGCTGGGAGCCCCAGCTGGTAGAGGATGTCTTGCTCCTCAGCAGCTGGGATTTGTAAATATTTATAGGAACATGGAACAGATCAGTGGCTGACAGGCCCAGGGAGCGGGCAGAGGCCCTGCCCAGAGCTCAGCACTTCACTCCTCCTTCCTCACACTCTGGCCTGGTTTGAGAGCCCAGAATGGCAAAAAGGGGCGATGAAGCAGGGTGTGGGCTGGCAGCCTCCACATCTAGGACATGAGCATGAAGGATGCGCTTGTCCATCTGCTCCTGGGCTCAGCTTCCACCCTTAGAGCCACTTACATCCCTCCATGCTGGCTTGGGCTCACATGGGCAAGGCCATACTGCCCCCACCCGCACCTACTGTTTCAACACTTGTCCCACACCTCCTTGTCCCACTTGTGTACACACATGCTTTCTAACTCCAATATCCATATTGATGTTCACTATCATGCTCATGGGCTCACACCTTTGCACACACACTGGCTTACACTCACAGACCCACTGGGGGCACAGACTTCAGCTCTTCCCCACAGACTTCAGCTCTTCCCCAGCTCTTCCTGTTTCCTATCTGAGGAGGGCTGTGAGTGTAAGTGTAGGAGCAGGAGGGAATAGGTCCTGAAGTCAAGGGGTGGAGATCAGGGAGGGGGAGATGGAGAGAGGCCTGGACCAAGGGCCATTCAGAGCTGACATCAGTAAGGCAGAGACAAAGGCAAGCCAGAGAAACAGGCTGACAAGGGTCAAGGCTGAGGGGGCAGAAACTGGGGACAGAGGGCCCCCCGGATGAGAAGCTGTCACATTGCTGCTTCAGTGGGCTTGTGAGACAAGCACCACCCCTAGCTGGAGCCTCTCCCCTCTGGATCTTGTCATTGTGGCTTTGCTTTACTGCTTGGGCAGGCAGGAGTGGTGATAAGCAGGGAAGACAGTGCCCAAGGCAGCTGGCCGTGCCACTCCAGCCCAGCTGCCAACTCACCCGTCAGTGCCCGTCTCATCCCCCACAGGGACCCAGAGAGACCAGTGATCAGCTGGCTGCCCTTACTGCCCACTGTCACAGTTGTGGGGAGGGGAGCAACTGGTTTCCCTCCCCATAAGGTGGGCAGTGCCAACCAGACCTTGCCCAGGCCCCAGGACTCTGAAGCATGAGCCAAGCTCTGATTTCAGACACCCAGGACCTACCAGACATAAACGGGAACCAGTGCACGAGACAGGGGCTTGAGGAGGGGGCTGGGGAAGAAAGCCCTTGTGAGGAACTTGATGTGTTGTTGACATAAACTTTTTATTTCATTTGCTTTACCATGCATAAGAACGATGTTCCCACACCATGTGCCCCTGGGTGCTGTGTTAAATAATCGTCCTTCTCGCCTTGGGTTTGTCTCAGGGCATTAGTTCTGGGGCATCAATCAGTCAGTTTGTGCTCTGCAATCTGAGAACGACCATTTCTATAAAATCAGAAAGGCAAAAAGGAATAATAATAAAAAGCAGGGAAAGTTGCATTGACTGCTGTTTTCCTGTTTTTCTAATCACTGGTGCTGCTTTCCACCCAGGTTTTGACGTCCTGATTGATTCATGCTTTCACAGGTCCATTCAAGTGTTTATTCAACAACCATTACTCATCTAAGTGCCAGGCCCTGTGTCCTGAGAGCCAGTGAAAAAGTCACACATGGTTCTTGCTTGCACAGTGTTTAGAGTTGATCAAACCCAAACAAAGATGCAATAAAGTGTGTTTCCTCTAGGGGGCCAAGGGACCAGTGTCCAAGTGCCCAGCCTGGGGCCTCAGACATTATGCTTTTCCAGTTGAATGCTTGGAAATGACCCAGAATCCTTCCCACGTTCCAGGATCAACATCTCCTTCCTACCCATCTCCTGCCTCTGCAGGTCTACTTTCCCACAAAATCAGGCCATCTGGTAATGGGGGAAAGGGTATGAATGCAAAACCAAATCTCAACTTGGACACTTGCTGGCCAGGTGACTTTAGGCAAATCACTCCATCTTTCCAAGTCAGTTTCTTTCTCTGTGAAACACAGTGACAAATACCCATCATTAGAGTACCGCTGGCATCAAAGGAGAGTAAGTATATAAAGCACCAAAGATGGTGCCTAGTACATGGTAGAGCCTCAACTAATGCTAGCCCTTTCCCCTGCCCCTTAGCCAGTGGTATACGCTTATTGCCTCAAGGGCAGAAAGGGGACACTTAAGAGGTATTGGGAGTTGCAGGAAGACCCAATATTCCATGCACTATGGATCTATGCTTCATGCTGTCCTCACAGGCGGACTGATTCTTTTTTTTTACTTTTCAGATTTATATAAGGGTACAGGCAATTAGGTTATATTGTTTTCATTTGTTAGGTAGAGTCCATATTTTAGTTGTGCCCTTCACCCAGGAGGTATCGGGTGGTCAGCTTTTGTTTTAAGGAGAACCTCTTCTTTGAGGGTGGAGAAGCCTGGTTTTGCCTCCTGAACCACCAGAACACTCCAGAGAAAAAGCCCTTTTCTTCAATTAGTTTCTTCCTTCTCTGGCTCTGAAGTTTACAAAAGCATATCATGGGCATGGTGGGTGTGGAGTGGTGGTGGTGGTTGGTGATGATAGTTGTGATGGCAGCAAATGGTGGTAATGATGCAGGTGATGGGGATGTTGGTGGTAGTGGTGATGGTGATGGTGGTGATAACAGTGGTATTGGAGGTCATGATGGTGGTGGAGATGGTCATAGAGGTGGTGGTGATGATGGAGATGGTGGTGATATTATTAGAAGTGGTGATGGTGATGGTGGTGGTAGTGATGGTGGTAATGTTGGTAGTGGTGGAAGCTCAGCCTTGTCAATATAGCAAGACTCCATCTCTAAAAAAAAAAAAAAGAATCCTGGGTGGCGCCCGTAGCTCAGTGGGTAGGACGCTGGCCACATACACTGAGGCTGGCGGTTCAAACCTAGCCTGGGCCAGCTAAAACAACAATGACACTGCAACAAAAAAATAACCGGGCGTTGTGGTGGGCTCCTGTAGTCCCAGCTACTTGGGAGGCGGAGGCAAGAGAATTGCTTAAGCCCAAGAGTTTGAGGTTGCTGTGAGCTGTGATGCCACGACACTCCTACCTAGGGCAACAAAATGAGACTCTGTCTCAAAAAAAAAAAAAAAGAAAGAAAACGAATCCTATGCTCAGATTTTGAAAGTTAGAAGAGAGTTCAGTTTCAGTTAATCTCCGAGGGCCTACAATGTGCTGGGCCCTGTGGTCCTCACTTCATTTTCACAGCTATGCCCTGAGATTATGGCCTCCTTTTGAAGATAAAGACACTGAGACCAGAGATAGCAAGAGACCTGGCTAGAGGCATGAAGATATATTTAAACACTGGCCCCTTTGACTTCTAGTCCAAGTTCCTTCTCTATGCCATTGTCATTTCACGGTAGGGGAAATGAAGATCCAGGGAGGTCAAGTGGTTTGCCCAAGGTCATGCAGCAGTTAGAGGCAGCCTGGCCATTTACTCTGCACTCCTAGGTCACAGCAGCCTTTGCTGCTCACCAGGAGTAGGGTCAGAGAAGGACAGAAGGCCTCCAGCCTATTACCCCTCACAGTCCTGACAGAGGCCTAAAGCCCAGACCTCCTTGGTCCCCTGTGGCAGGCTCTATGCTGTCCTCCTGACCCTGTATACTGTCAACTCCAATCTCCCCTCCAGCCTCCGAGTGAGTGTGACAGACATCCCAGTGCTGCCTGACCCATTCAACCTGTCACCTCCTCTCCGAGATCTGACTGTGGGCCTCCCTTGGCCTGAGCCCTGTGCTGCAGCATCTCTGACTGGCATTGAGGTAGAGGGACAGGGGCTGCCACCGCTCTGTACTCTCATCCTTGCCTGAGCTCTGAGGTGGTAAGCTTGAAATCCAATCATCTTGTTCTCCTTGCCTTAAAGCAGGACTTTAGTTTCCTGTTTTAAAAATGGGTAGCTCTAGGGCGGCACCTGTGGCTCAAAGGAATAGGGCGCTGGCCCCATATACCAGAGGTGGCGGGTTCAAACCCAGTCCTAGCCAAAAAAAATGGGTAGCTCTACCTTGACCCACTTGCAGTTAGTGAAAAAAGGTTTAGAGAGAGAAAGAATTGTGCCCCAGCTGTACATTGTCCACAGGCTTCCTCCTCCAGGGAGCCTTCTGCAACTCATCCCTAGCCCCGACTCTCTCTGACCTCTCTGCACTATTCCTCTAAACTTAAAGCTGCGTGCCTGGCTCCAGGTCTGAATCATGATGGTGATGTTGATGATGATGGTGGCGGTGGTGGTGGTGAGGGTGATGGTGGCAGTGCTGATGTTTGTGATGGCAGAGGAGGTAGTGGGATGGTCAGAGTAAGGTAGGGACTCCTGGAGGGAGGGAGGTTGACTGGTCGCCACTTTCTTCTGCTTCTCCCCTACCAACTCTTTAATAATAGCTGCTATTATTGAGTGTCACCTATAAAATAGGTAAATGCTAATAATACGTAATAATTCATTTACTTCTCCCAACAACCCTATGTGGTAGGTGCTAATATTTTAGAGATGAGATGGCTGAGGTGCAGAGAAGTTAATTAATTTGCCCAAGGTCACAGTTTGCAAAATAGCAGAGCCTAGACTCAACTACAGTCCCACACCAAAGTCTCACTCCTGCTTCCTGGATAGAGCTCTATCCATGGGAGAAGAGCTGGGGGAGATTTCCAGGGGTTCCACTATTTTGGGGTTCTAGGGCCCAGCAATGCCATTCTATCTTCCTGCTTCCACACAGGCCTGCACCCTTAGGAGCTCTGACACGGGAAGTGTGGTTGGGGAGGAGGCTAGGTTCTTCCTGGTGGCATTAGCAGCAGGAGGTGAGGCTCTGCCAGGGCAGCTCACTCCAGCTCCTAGCTGGGGCTCCCGCCCTTGGGAGCTCCATCATGCTGGCTCCCTCCCTCCCAGGATCTCATTATATCCCTAAGAGAAACTGACAGCCTCAATATCTTACTTTGCAAATATAGTTTATTCCTTCAATAAAGCCGCCTGCGCAGGGGAATGTTTAAGCCTTGCTCTCCCCCGAGAGCCTCATTTGAATTTCTAAAGTCTTTAGTTGCCTCCTCCAATGGGGCAGCGAGTAATGAAAACGCAGCAGCCAGCTTTGAAGGGATTCATTTCCTGTCCAGTCTCCGCGGATGGCCAGCCGGACCTACTAAAGAGAGGACTGCTGGTTAGCTGGGTGCTGGGGGCAGAAGGCAGAGAGGCCTTGGCCTGCATCTGGGCGCCCAGGAGCACATCAGGATCCAGCTCATGCCCACATGGGTCTCCAGCCTCCAACCCTTGTTGCTGAGGTCCTTGCTTGTGGGCTCAGCGCAGGGGCCCCTCTATGGGGCCTTTCAGCCGAAGAGTCCCTCTACAAGGCCTCCCTGCCTGAGGACCCATTCACAGAGACTGTGCCCGGGGACACCTCCACTGTGCTCAGGGGCCCCTGGACCTCGTCTCTGCCCCTCACTCCAGGGCAGCCCCTATCACAAGCCCCCATGGGAGTCTCTAATTAAAGGGCCGGCATACCCCTTGGGGACTCATTAGGCCCGCTGTGCAGAGAACATTTAATCATTGCTCAGAGCATCGATTGGAAAATCAATTTCTTTGTCTCTCTGCACGCGGCGCTGGAGAAGTGGGGGGAGCGCTGACCTCCTTCTGCTGCCATGTAAAGTGCTGCACATTTAATCAGGGAACAGAAATCAATTAGCCACTTACGAGGTTGGCTTTAGTTACCGAGTTGCAGGGCTGCGCTGCAGCTCAGCGCTGACAGAAGTGAATCTCCTCAACCTGCCTGGCTGGCCAGCACCATGCCCCCAGATCTCCGGGGCCCATGCCCTCTCTTCCCCACACACTGGGTACCTGCCACCTACACAGACTCCCACAGAAGCCCTCCCCAGACCCCAAGCCTCCCTCATCAATCTCCCTTCCTGTGTTCTGCTCTCCCAACCCTGAGAAGTCACCTGGAGATGCAAACTCCAACCTCAGCTTCCGACTCAGGGAAGTTTGCAACTTGAGTCTCAGGTACCTCATGTACCTCATGCTCACTTTCCTCATAAAATGGGAATAATGATAGTACCTACCTCACCAGAGTATTCTGGAAATTCAGTGAGATCATCCTTGTGAAGCTCTTACCAAATAGAGCTCAATTGAAGAGAAGTTTGAACTTACATCAGTAGGGTAGTCCTTCTCGCCCCGTAATCAGCCAGGGCAGTCAAGGGGACAGTGTTGGGGGGGGCTGGGAGTGGGGTCAAGGCCAGGTGGGCCCAGTGCCCCCTTCACCCGCTCCTGAGGACACTCTGGATCCCTTCTGAGCCCCCTCTGAATCTTCCACAGCCACACACTCTGCTGCTCTCTCACCTGTGATCATGTCCCCAGCTCCAGGGAGACAAACTTTCCAGCAATGTTTGACGCACCCCCAGTTACACACACCCAATTACACAGAGTTGTCCACAGTCTGCATGCCCCATTACACACAGTTCCGCGGTTTCTCCCACAGTTGCAGTCTCAGCCTCCCGGTGCTCACACACAGTGACACACACAAGTACCTTCACCCAGTGTCCCCCACACAGGCTCCTCTGGGGGTCCCCCAGCCCACAGAGCTGCACACCAGCAGCACACTCTCTAATACACACACATATACACATGCTCGCACACTGAGTCTGTAATAATATTAGACATGCCATTTCTTTTGCATGACAGTTCCAGTGGAGATACTCAGAGCTGTCACTTGGATGAAAAATAATGCATAATCCTCGTCTTCCTTCCTTCCCTTCCTTTTCTTTCTTCCCTGTTTAATGAGCTCCTAAAAATATTCCTTGCTGTCTCGCCAAGGCTGTGGGCTAAGTGTGAGTCAGGCCTCCCCTCCCCCTCCTCGGCCCCCTGACTGGGATGGGGGATGAGGCACGATGAGTCCCGGTGCCTGAGCCAGGCCTGGTCAGGCCACTCTGTCACCCAGGCCTTCTGAAGATCTCAGACTCCTGCTCTTCCCCTCCCCTGGCTAGCTCACCTGAGCTGAGGATGGGAGAAGCCAACTAGACACTGGCAGGAGTGAGAGGAAAGGCAGAAACCCCCTCTGGTGCCTGACTGCCATTGGCAACGCCCTCCACAGCTCTGGACCAACTTCCCAGGACCACCCTATCCATCACCTATCCCAGCTCAAAAGGGAAGGGCCCCCCACATCGCCAAGGTCCTTTTGCCACCTCCTTGTACACCTCCTTCATCCTCTCTCCCGGAACTCAAGAGGAGAAAGGACGAGGGGGAGAGTCAATGGCTCTCGGAAACCCCAGCTTCTGCCAGTACCTTAGCCTGGCTCTGCTGGGAAAATTGCAATTGTTAGTTTTTTCCAATTCATCCTTTAAGTTCCAGGCCAAAATTACCTCCTCCCTGAAGCCTTCCTGATTCACACAAAGGTGTTTGTTTACTGTAGGTACACTTTATTTTATTTTTTTTGAGACAGAGTCTCACTCTGTCACCCTGGGTAGCATGCTGTGGCATCATAGCTCACAGCAACTTCAAACTCCTGGGTTCAAGTGATCCTCTTGCCTCAGCCTCCTGAGTAGCTGGAACCACAGGTGACCATCCCAGTGCCCAGCTAATTTTACTTCTTTTTTTTTTTTTTTTGAGACAGAGTCTCACTATGTCACCCTAGGTAGAGTGCTGTGGTGTCACAGCTCACAGCAACCTCAAACTCTTGGGCTTAAGTGATTCTCTTGCCTCCCAAGTAGCCTCCCAAGTAGCTAGAACTACAGGCTCCCACCACAAGGCCTGGCTATTTTTGTTGTTGTTGTAGTTGTCAATGTTGTTTGGCGGCCCGGGGCTGGGTTTGAACCCGCCAGCCCCGGTGTATGTGTCTGGTGCCCTCGCCACTGAGCTACAGGCACCAAGCCTAATTTTACTATTTTTAGTAGAGACAGAGTCTCACTCTTGCTCAGGCTGGTCACCAACTCCTGAGTTTAAGCAATCCACCCACCTCCGCCTCCCAGAGTGCTAGGATTACTGCATGAGCCACCTCGCCTAGCCACTGCTGTTAGGTACATTTTAATAATAATAAATTTACTGAGGAGAAGCAATTGTGCGTGGTACTTCATGAGAACTCTGTCTCTCTGTGAGACTCTGTCCACCCTGTACTTTGTTACCCTGTTTCCATGGACCACTGTCACCACCTTCCTTGGCCATCAACTCTGACCGAATGAGAACTTGTATAGCCAGAGTGATTGAAAGGATGGATGGATGGATTTATGGATGAATGATTGGGAGGTTATGTGGAAGGAAGAGCTTAGAGTCAGGAGTCAAGGGCCTGAATGTTCATTCAGTTTCTACCAGTGTTCACTGCAGCTTTGGGAAAGGTAAAAGCCTCCCTCAGTCTCTCCATCTGTAAAATGGGAGGGCTGGGCCAGATAGCGTCTGAGGTATCGTGCAGCTCTGACAATCCTCGTTCTATGCTTCCTCACAGTGTCAGATAGAGTGAGCCTGTGTACAGCCTTTAATGTTCCATCCTACCAGGTGCTAGGGGCTGGTGGTGGTGTAGGGAAAAGGACAAGCTCTTTGGGCCTTTATCTCCCCAAACTTCTCTCAGCCTCCCCCTTCCTTCAAACCTGTTTCTTTGTCCCAGTTTCTTTCATCCTCACTTCTGTGACTTCCTTTCATTCTCTGTCCCTTTTCTTGCTTTTTTTTATGGACCTGCATTACACCCATTAGTGGCTTAGAGCAGGTGGCCCCCTCCACTTCCTTCCTCAGCCTCCCCCCAGCCCCCTCTCCCAGGCCCACCTGCTTCAGAAGCCCCCTCCTCACAGACCTCCTCATCTTGTCCCAGCAGCTCCAGTCCCGAAAGGTTAAGCTAATAGCAACTCCTTCCCCATCAGCTGCTCTTGTTTGCTCTACATAATTGCAGGAGAGGGGGCTGAGAGGGGAGGGACTTTGAGCTGGCTGTGCAGACTGGTCCCTGGGAAGTGGGAGCTGGGGGGAGGTGGCACTTGTAGAAACAGGGAGCTGGGCTATGTGTGGGCTGATCATATGGGATGAGAATGGGGCAGAAGGCCAGCTGTGGCATAGTAGCCTAGAGAAGGGGAGCTGTAGTCTAGAGAAGGAAAACAATAATAGCGATGGATGTAAGCATGTCTATCAAGCCTGTACCATGTGTTGGGCACTATATCAAGCCCTACTGGCTTCATCTCATTAAATTTTTACAACAATCCCACAAGGCAGGTTTGGCTCTTGTGACCATTACTTTTTTTTTCCTTGCGCCCCTTTTATAGGAAACTGAGGCTCTAGGAGATTAAATAGGTTACATATTGCTAAATGGTAGAGTCTCAAGCAGAGACTGCTCTTAATCCCTCCTGCTGAGGGGCATCAGTGTTGGCAGGGGCCTGGGAGGCTATTAGGTCCAACACACTCATTGTCCAGAGGGACAGATGGAAAGGGACTTATCCAAAGTCACACAGCATTGTGACTGTGGATCCAGTCTTGATGCAGAGGGGTTTGCTTGTCTTCCTAAGTGCCCTTGGAGACACCCTATGTGTGGGTGTTCAGGTGAGGGGTGGTGAGGTGGACAAGGCCACACTCCCTGAGAGGAGGGTGTGGAGCCCACCTGGAGAGCAATGCCTCTCTGCCAGGGAGCAGCAGCCCTAGCCTCCTGCTGGGTTGAGTGCTCCAATAATTCATCAAGGAGGTAGGGGGGGGAATGTCATAGCCATAGGAGTGAATTTAGGCCAGCACTAGAATGTTAGAGTCGGAAGTCGGCATGGTTGAAGTTCATTTCCATGGGGTGGGGTGGGTGTGGGGCCCTGTTGGCCTCCTCATTCCTGCCTCCCATCTCAGGTCCTGTTTCCCTGGCTTATCTGCTCCAATCAGAACAACCTGCCTTTTGTTTTCCTCCCAAGCAATGGAATGCTTTCCAGGCAAGTACCATCTCCCCCTTTAAAATTCACACTAGGGGCTCAGCAAGCTGTGGCTCATGTGGCTAGGGCACCAGCCACATACACCTGAGCTGGCGGGTTCGAATCCAGCCTGGGCCCACCAAACAACAATGATGGCTGCAACCAAAAAATAGCTGGGCATTGTGGCGAGCACCTGTAGTCCCAGCTACTTGGGAGGCAGAGGCAGGAGAATCGCTTGAGCCCAGGAGTTGGAGGTTGCTGTGAGCTATGATGCCACAGCACTCTACTCAGGGTGACAGCTTGAGGCTCTGTCTCAAAAAAAAAATAAAAAGATTCACACTGGGGCTCCCAGGGCAGGGATCAAGCCTCCTCCATTAGATTGGACATTTGCCAAAGGCAGAGATCATGTCTCTCCCATCAGACTGCAGACTGTCCTCCTCTAGCCTCTACCCCTGTGATCAGATGGTCACAGCAGCTCTGTCATTGGCTCCAACCTGAACCAGCACCCCCCCAACTCCATCCCCACTTCACAGTAGTAAGTTACTCTGTCCCTTTTGGGGATCCATAAGACTTTCCTTGCAGTGACCAGCTATCAGATGAGTGGACCTCCTTTTGTCTGTCTGGCCCATTGGCGACTGTCATCATAGCAGGTAATCCCCTTGCCCTTCATGGTGAGCATCCATAAGCTCCTGGGTAGGCATTGACATTTCCCACCACTCACACCACCAGTGGGTCCCCTCGTAACAATACAGGTAGGGCTAGTTGGAGGGGGTGCCTCAGAAGCCACCTTCTTGACAGAGGGGTTTTCAAGGCTCCGCTCATATGCTTCCAGCATGGGGCACTCACTGCCACTTGGAATAGGAGACTGACCTGCTTTATGGAAAAACTGTTCTCATAGGAAGCCAAAATCTAGCTCCCTGTGCTATCTGTGCAAACCTGATGTTCCCTGTACATCTGCCTGCCTCTTGCTCAGTGCTGGAGTGTTCCATTCAAGAGCTGCAGATCACTGCCTAACACTGGACCACTGATCCCACATCTGCAGCCCATGGTATGTTGGGGTGCAGGCTCCCCACTCCCACTGGCACTGCAGGGACAGCTGTGAAGGGCCAAGCAAGTGGACAGTCTCATTTGTATTCTGAGTGGTCAAGCTGTGCCATGGCTTTCTCCAAGAGAATCCTGTCCTCTCTCTCAGCTCTGTCTCTCAAAACTTCTCCAAGCAGCATCAATAATGGGAATCGATTCATCAATGAGCATCCTGGCCTCGCAGCCCCCACCCGCTGTGGAGCTTTGCTGCATCCCTAAACACTTCAGCTCTCCAGGTCCATCCTCCATGCCCCATGCATTGCTTCTAGAGCCCTAGCCCTGACTTCCCACCTGCCAGCATCCCAGGAGACTAGGTTCCTACTCCTGGCTCTGGACAGCTATGATTTGGCTGAGCAAGGAGTGTAGCTGAGGTTGGAGGAGGACATAGGCCAGTTGAGCCTTTCAGATATCATTCAGAGTAGGAGAGGGGTGCCATCCCTTAGGGATGTGGGAACTGACCACCTTGTCCCAACCTCCAAATACTCACTGCCCAGAATGTACCTCTTAACACTGACTAGCCCCCAAAGTGATGACCACTCATTGACCCATCCCAACTTCCCGACACTGGTGGCCCATGCCTAAGCAGCTGTCTAGTGTCCGTCCAACCACCTGTTGCTGACCTTCTACCCCAGATGGCCCAACCGTAATATGCTAGTACAACTTCCTAACACTGGCCTCCCAACACCAACTGCTCAACATGATCCCTCATCATTGCCATTTCTACAATCAACATCCAATAATGAGCTCTCCAAACTGCTACAGGGATCCTCAAACTGACCACCCCAAATTAACTACCTCTAATCACTCTCCACTGTCTACTCAGAAAAGATCCTTCATCACCTGTAACTTTGTGCTTCACCTACAACTTTTTGAATGGTGGCTAGTCACAGCTGGACCAGACTGGGACTGATATGAACTTCCTGGCTTCCAGGACTTTCTAATTGGTCCATGGTGGATCCATGGAGTTGTGGCTCCATCCATCTGACCAGGCCCTGCCAGCTCCTGCCAGCCAACGCATACCAACAGCATCAGAGCTGGGTGGGAGGGTTTTTCTATCCCTGGGCTCCTTGGAGAATCCTGGCTGCTGCTCACTAATCACTTTCATAATGTCTCTGTGCCCAAGCCAGGGTATTAGTTGGTGAGTGACAATCCCGGGAGGGTTCCAGATTGGACTGGTCTCATAAGGAAAGCCTCAAGATCTCTGCCTTTGATGTGAGTTGCAGGTAGAAAGATCCCCTCCCTGCCCACTCCCCTTCCAGAACCAGGCTGGAGAGGAGTAGAATAAGTTAGGGGAAGGCTCTGAGAGGGGGATAGGGGATGGCTGGGCTGGAGGAAAATTAGGTGGCAGAGGATTCCTTATAAGGCCCAGAAGGGGCGGTGGCTGGGACAAGGGGAGAAAGGAACAAGGAACTAAGTAATGGCCAGGGCAGAAAAGAGGAAGAAGGGTGGGAAAGGGGTGTCGTTGTTAGCACATTGGGCCTGTGGGCTGCCCCGGCCTCTCCTGGCCACTCCTGGCTTCCCCTGCTTAATGGAAAGCTCCATGGACAATCGGAGGCTGGAGCAGAGCGATGGCTCATGATTTCCTTTCACCAAAGACTGAGAAGTAGGGCCATTAATTAGACAAGGGAATGGCTGATCTGGGCCGAGGGGCCAAGTGACAGAAAATCACTGTGTCCCTGGAAGTTCTGACTGGCTCTGGCCTCAGGGTCGGAGGCTGTCTGTCCACCCTCATCCTCTGTAGGGCCTGTCCAGGTATCTGTATGTGCTAACCACTAGCCCCTGCCTGCTGCCTACCTTGGAGCAAGGCCCAGGAGATCTACATGCCCAGTGGGAAACCTGTTCCTGGATTTGATTCTGACATTCCGTGGTCAAGTCTTGTCCCTTCCCCAGGCCTCAATGTCCCCATCATCCTTAGAGGAACAGTGTTGCCCTTCACTGAGAGTGATCTCTGGGCTCCCCCTTCATCGTATGGGCTCTGGCGATGGATTGGAGGACACTCATACCACAGCATGACCCAGGGTGGGCTCCAGAGCTGGAAGGTTGCCAATGGCCACTGGCTCAGGACAAAGGATGGATGAGGGAAGAGCAAGGAGCTTGGAGAGCTGAAGGAATTGGAGGTAGAGGAGGTGGAAGGCAGAGCAGAAGTCAGGATGCTTGCCATCCCCTTCCACCAGCCACCCCCAGATGATAGGGCAGAAACTCTCAGGGTGATGCAAGGACTTTCTCCATCATAAGAACTTCTGAGTTGGTAGGCAGGAGACAAGATGCCCTTGTGGTTCCTTCTGGCCTCAGGAGTCTCTGAGGCCATAAGCCTAAGGCTGAGCAGGCAGCAGCTGCATGCTGTGCTGTCTACTGTGGGGGTGCAGACAAGGGGGATGTTTAAGATGTGGCCCCCGATGGTCAGCCCCTTACTGTCCATTGGAGGAAAAGGGCCTGGTGCCCTAGAAACCACAGGAGTGCTATGTCCACTGAGCCTCCACATGTAGATATGTAAACATGCACACACACAAAGGAGATGGCAGGAGTGAGATAGCGTGGTGCAGGACACGGATTTTATTTTTTTGAGACAGTCTCACTCACTCTGAGTAGAGTACTGTGGCATCATAGCTCACAGCAACCACAACCTGCTGGGCTCAAGCAGTCCTCTTGTCTTAGCCTCCCGAGTAGCTGGGACTACAGGAATGTGCCACAATGCCTGGGTAGTTTTTCTATTTTTAGTAGAGATGGGGGGGTCTCACTCCTGCTCAGGCTGGTCTTGAACTTCTGAGCTCAAGCAATCTACTCATTCAGCCTCCCAGAATGCTAGGATTATAGACCTGAGCTACTGCGCCTGCCCAGAACACAGGATTTCAATGAAGGAAGAACCCAGGAGATTTCAGAGAGCTAGGAAACTTTCAGCAGGAAGCTGGAGTTACCGTGGGTCTTCAGGATTCCCCAGGACGTGGATTCATGGAGAAGAGAGAGGAGGCACTGCAGGCAGAGGGACCAGCCTGTGCAAGGTGTGCATGTGGGAATGTGGAACCACCTTCAAGGACCCAAGAGTGCAGGCAGGATGTGGAAGAAGCTGAAGAGGGGTGGTGGTTAGGAAATCTCTCAAATGTCCTTTCTTCATTATTTTCTGGTCCCTCTATCTGTGCATGTGGTATGATGGGTTGTGTGTGCTCACGGGCTAGACGAGGTAGGATGTTTGAAACATGGGCCATCTTGGAAAAGCAGGTGTTCTGGGTGGTGGAATCTTTTCCCTTGCATTTTCCCGCCCCTTCTCCGCTTGCAGGTCATACAAGTTAGGTTTTGGGGCCACGTTCTGGGAACCTGCATCCCCAGGAGTAGACAGAGGAGGGGAACCATTTCCACAGGATGCAGCCAAGGCATCCGGTGTGTCCTACCTCCTTACCTTGTCCCCTTGCTCTAAACTGAGCCCTTCCCACTTCTCTAGTTCAAACCCAGTCCTGTTCCTGCTGGTCCCAGGGCTCCCTGGAACAGGATGGAAATCAATGAGAAATTTGCTGCTATTTGTAGATCTCATGTCCCTGCTGGTCCCCAACCCTGGCTGGTCCTGACCAAGTTCAACCCTGCCCACCTTCCTCTCTCGGTCAGATCACTGGCACTGTGCCTAGCCACGTGGAGCCCAATGTGCAGTGGTGGGCCAGCTGAAGTGGGGATGTCACAGCCCAGAGGCCCCTGCAGGAGGCAAGTCTTATCCTTTACCTGGATAAACTCCCGAGAGTCCAGAGGAGATAAAAACAATGCAAAGACTCAGGAATCTGTATTTTAAAAAATCCTCCAAGAGATTCCAACAGAGCTGGTGCAATAATTGCTGGGAAATTAACAGCATTGGCTCAGCCAGCCTGCCTTCTACCTGCTGGCTGCGTGACCTTCCCTGTGCCTCAGCATCCTCATCTGTGGAATGAGGGCAACAGCTACAGCCTCACTGAGCCTCTGTTTGGAGGATTAATGGAGGAAACCTAGGCATAGGTCTTAACTCAAAGCCCAGCACTTAATAGTCAATCAATAAATGACTGATAATAACAGTAAGTGAGACGAAGGGCCAGGAGCACCAGCACACTGGCCTTCTGCCTGGCCAGGCAGCCCCTCCTGGTCCCAGATGGGTAAGCCTGACACCTGCCTCAGAGCAGTGTGCATTGTGTCCCCTCCCGCTGCACTGAAGGCTCACAGCTAGTCCCCTGGGTGCTGGGTGAGAGAGATTTTCCAGGGAAGTGCTGGGGTAGGTTTGGCCCTAGAGAGCCCCTGGGGGATTCCTGACCTGCCAATCAGGATGCTGCTTGAGGAAGCTGTAAAATGCTTCCTCTTAGAGAGGTCTGGGAGGAGGCCCACCAGAAGGCTAGACACCCCTAGTGGTCAGTACCTCAGATTACAGAAAAAGCCATAGCGAGCCTGAGGGCATGAACAGTAAGATAGGAGAAAACTAGAGGCTTCCTTCCCACGTGGGCAGGTAATCAATTCTAAAGAAAGAAAGCCCTAGGCTCATGCGTGTAATCCTAGCACTCTGGGAGGCACAGAAGGAGGATCACTTGAGGCCGGGAGTTTGAGACCGTCCTGAGTAAGAGTGAGACCTCATCTCTACAAAGAATATTAAAATTACTGGGCATCATGGTGGTTCATACCTGTAGTCTCAGCTATGCTAGAGGGTGAGGCAGGAGGATCCCTTGAGCCCAGGAGTCTGAGGTAGGATGATGCCACTGCACTCTAGCCTAGGTGACAGAGCAGACCGTGCCAGCAAAAACAAAACAAAAATTGCCCTTCTTCAAAGGAGCCCCAGGTACCCACAGGTCACCTTCTGCTACCTTGAGAGACACAAGGCATGATAGTTATAGGTGTGGGGTTCAGCTCAGCTTGCTTGGTTTCTTTTTTCAACTTTATTGAAGTATAATTTACATACAATAAAATGCACACATTTTAAGTGTTCAGTTTGATGAGTTTTGACAAATTTATATACACGCATAACTACCACTACAATCAAGATATGGGACAGTTTCATCATTTTGAAAGGCTCCCATGTGCCCCTCCCCACCCTTCCCCCAGCCCTAGGCAACCACTCATCTGCTTTCCTGTCACTATACATTAGATTTGCTTTTCCAGAGTTTCATATAAATGGAATTATGTAATGTGTACTCTTGGTGCCTAGCTGCTTTTACTGAGCATAATGTTTATGAGATGCATCCTTGTTTTCATGTCAGTAGTTTACACTTTTTTATTGCTCAGTAGTATCCCAATGCATGATGGTGTGATAATTCGGCCACCTATTGATGGACCTTTGTGTTGTTTCTAGGTTTTGGTGCTTGTGAAAAAACTACAATGAACATGTGTACACATACAAGTCTGAGTGAACACATATTTTCATTTTTCTTGGGTAAACCCAAATAGTGGGATTAACTAGGCCCTAGAGGTAATGCAGACTTAACTTTATAAGAAACTGACAAACTGTAGTAGTTGCACCATTGTTATTATCAGCAAAGGAGCATGGTGGTTGCTCTACAACCTCACCAACACATAGCATGGTCAGTCTTCCAATGGCGGTGGTGTAGTCTCATTGGTTTTAATTTACACTTCCTTGATAACAAATGATATTAAATATTTTTTTCATGCACACATTAACCATTCTGTATCTTCTTTTGCTGCTTTTAAAATGGGATTATTTGTCTTATTATTGAGTTTAAGAGTTCACTGGATACAAGTTCTTTGTCCAATTTATGTATTATAAATATTTTCTCCCATGCTTGTCTTATTATTTTCTTAGCTGTTTAAATCTTGATTCTACTCGTTCCATGTTGTACAATCTTGAGCAAGTTACTTAGTCTTTCTGACTTTTGCTTTCCTCATCAGTAAAATGGGCATAATAGTCCCTGCCATATAGAGGTGTTGTGACATTTAACTCAATGTATGTAAAGAGCTTGGACTCAGAAGAGGCCTTCAACTCATGGTGGCCATTACTACTATTATTTTCAGGCATTTAATGGCCTTTCTTTCACCTCTCCTGGATCTGCCTCTGATAGGGTGATGTCTCTTTTCTATCCGTTTGACTTCTGAGAATCCCATTGGCAGCTAAGGCAGGGGTAGGATGGGGGCACAATGATTTGTGTCACTACCCCTGGTGAAGCTGCAGCCCCAGGGTCCACCATCCTGGAGCCCCATCGCACTCTGCTTGCCACCTGCACAAACTCAGATCCTTACACTAAAAGTGAAATGTGGCCATCACTCTTCTCCCCGCACCCATTGCCACTGGTCATGGCAGGCTCACTGCATAATTCAGAGGTTTGGCCCAAAATAGTTCTATTCAGGCCCAGCCTCTTCGGTAGAGGTGGGGGAAGAGCAAAAGCAGCAAAGAGAATAGGGACAGAGCTCAAGGAGTAGGGCGCTGGTCCCATATGCCAGAGGTGGCGGGTTCAAACTTAGCCCCGGCCAAAAACCAAAAAAAAAAAAAAAAAGAGAGAGAATAGGGACAGATACCTCAACCCAAGAGAAGACTCTGGAATCAACCTCCCACCCCAAGTGCCAGGGGGCCAGGGAAGCTTCTAGAACAACCTAAAGTGCTCCCTTCTCTAATTCTGTCTTGCCCATTTGCATCCCCAAATCCTCCCACCCTGGGGAGACAGAGTTACCTGAGGGGAGCTGGGAGTGTGGCACTGCCCACATCATTCACACCTGCTGGCCCTGGAGTCCCCACCTGCGTAGGTCCAGCTTCCTGACACTTCTCCAGGCCCAGTTCTCAGGCAACTTTGTCCCAGGACTGCTGTCTTCACCTCGCCAATCAATCAGTTGGTAAGTCCACAAATATTTGCTGAGCACACGTCTTGGGCAAAGCTGGGTCGTAGGACATTGGAGGGCACTTGGTTGTGCATAGAGAGGCTTGCAACTTACAGGATGGAAGAAACAGGACATTCACAGAAAGGACAAGGACCATGCCAGGGCGGATGAGCACTAGGGGTCAGGGATGGGGTAGGGGAAGGCTCCCAGCTTCAAAGGCCTGACTTGAACTAGGCCTGCCTGGATGAGGGGTCAGATTCAGGGAGAAGAAAAGGCAGGAAGAAGGGATAGTGTGAGCTGCATGAGGGGGCGGAAGGGCCGAGGCCATCTGAACATTCATGAGAACACTGGCTAGCACAACTGACATGTGAAGAAGTCAGCGGGTGGGTCTGCGTGTCTTTCAACCTTTAGTATTTCTATAAAGACAGGGGCTGTACCATTTACAACTACCTGGGGTTTCCCCCCAATATTCTCTGACATGGTGGTAAGCCCTCTGCTTGAGTTCAAAACCTAACATCACTATGTCATTACTCCATGACCTTGGCAAGTGACTTAATTCTATAGCTGTTTCCTCACCTGTTCAATAGAGGAGTAACAGTCTCTACCTTGTGGTCTCATTGAAGAGATTGAATAAGAAAAGCTCATAGTGCTCAGCCTAGCACTGTCCCTGTAGCCTTGGCTCCCATGTTCCCTGCCACGTGGACAGAGAGGAAGCTACAAGAGAGAGGGGAAGCTATCGTTTTCAGGACCCAGACGATTAACAAGGAGAGTATTACAACATGAGGGTACGGAGATGGTGCTGCTGGATAGAAAGCAAGAGGGCTTCCTGGCAGAGGAGGCCTTTAAGCTATAATTTGAGACAAGGTACCTGACTGCAGAATGTCTACAGGCACAGTGGGTGCGGGGGGCATGCTGTCCATGGAACGCCACATTCTCTGAGATGCCATGTGAGTCACAAGGGGTTTTGGCTTTGTTTCTCTGTGTTTTCTCCCTGCACAAGGTCAGCATGTGGGTCACTCTGACTGTAGGTTCTAGAAGGCTCCTTCCCTTTACTCCATCTCTTTGGACCTCCGACTCAGTCTCTGTCACTCTTTGCCTCCACCTCTCTTGGTCTCACTAATTCTTTCCCTTGGCCACTCTTGTTCCCAGCCTCTCTCAGGCCCTGGTGCCACCTTCCCCACCTCCCCGTTGCTCATTCTCTGTCTCCTGCTATTCAGTTCTCCAGGGACTTCCATAAAACTCTGTGGTCCCTCCCTGTGATTGGGGGCAGCTAGGGAGTGAGAAGGGGGCCCTGCCTCTGAGGGGCCCATGCCCCATTGATTAGACCTTCTTTCAGAGAGCAGGAGACATCGATGACTCTGCTACAAGCCTCACCAGCGCTGCTAATATTAGCCCAGGAAGGCAGCTCACTGATGGATTAGGAGAAATTAAGAATTCAAAATCTGTAATTTGAATTGGAGGGCTGCTGCTTGCTGACAGCTAATACGTCCTCAGAAATTAATGAGTGAAGGAGGCATGGCAGCACTGGTTTTCTTCTTTGACAATGTAATTTTCCCCTGTGATCCACGCTTTTGAAGCCCCCATCTCCAGGCAGGCATTCCCCTGGAGGGCTGGGGTCCTGTTTGTCTCAGATCTTATTTGTGGATCCCAGAAATTCTTGGGAACTGGTGTCCTTATTCTCAGCAGAAGCCCTGGGCTCTGTCTGCTGGTGCCCTTAGCATGAAGCCAGCTGGTTCGGAGAGAGGCAAGGCAAAACCGGAGAAAGGACAGAGTCAGGGCACAGGCAGACTTTGTTTTCAGTGCCTGCTGGCCCTGTGTGACACTGACAAGTGTCTGAACCTATCTTTGCCTAAGAACTCTAGTCTATAAAATGGAAATTATAATCCCCCCTTTAAGGGAATGTTGTGAGACCCAAAAATGCAAACATATGGCTTCCTCTCTCTCCCTCCATCCCTCATCTCTCTGTGCATCTCTGTGCTGTTTGGTCCTTCAGAATGTCCCCTTGACTAAACCAGGCTCATTCCTCCTTGAAGCCAACTCTTCTGAGATGTCTCCTGGGCCGTGTTCTATAGTTCCTGAGCGACTGGAGTTTCATTTCTGAACCATCTCTTCTGCTAGGTCTCAGAGTCCTAGGTTATTCCTGGGAAGAGGATGTCCTGTCTCTCAGGCCAGATTGTTCTCTTTGAGGCAGCACTGGCCCTGTGCCTGGCACCCAGCAGGTGCTCAGTAAACTGGCAAATGAATTTAACCAACACCTTCTCTTCCCTTTGCACTGGCCTAACTGTTCCTCCACTCACACCTACTGTGTGCCTGAGAAATGCTTGAAGATACTGGGATCTGCTGAGGCCTGGCCAGTCCTCCCTGGGGACCCAGAGCCCACATCTTGGAGGAGGCAGGGTTGAGGGAGACACGTTCATTCCTGCTGTGAGTAGCTCCCCAGAGCACATTCTCCAAAATAGCACCTTCTAAGCAACTTTTAAAAAAGTGTTGTTGTGGTATTTGTTAAGGCCATGAGAAAGGAGTTAGAGAGAGCCCAGGGAAGCCAGACCTTGAGATGATGGAGATGGAGTCATAGGTTGGGCTTTTCTCCTGGCCTCTCAGCCTTTGGGGCACAGCCTGCTCCTTTCCTCCTCCCCAGACCCAGTCCCACACTCTCTACCTGGCATGTGGCTGAGCTCTGACAGAGGCAGGGAGGGATATCCTTAGCTGTGGGCAGATGGGCTCAGAGCCTACAGGTCCCACAGAATTGGCCACCAAGGAGTAGGTACTGACTTCTCCCACCTTGTGGAGAGCCAGGGCACAGGGAGAATCAGCTCAGTGGCTTCCTTCATTGCCAAGAGGGTCCTGAGGGTCACCTAGGACCAACCCTCTCTTTGACAGATGGGGAAACAGAGGTTCGGAAAGGTGGGCATGTGGTCAAACTAAAGTTATCTGTTTAGTAAGTGAGAAAGCTGGCAGGGTGATCCCTGGAGCAGATAATCCCAAATCCCTCTCCAAGGTTCTGTAGGATTCAGGGAAATCAATGTTCTTCCCAACTCTGCTTCCTCAGGCTAGTGTTTGAGAGCAAAAGTTTACTCTGGATGGTTGGGGTTGAGGGCAGAGAAGGGAAATTGAGAGACAAGTAGTTTTCTGAGTGGCCGAGGGCTGCTTGGGTAGGAGAAAGGCTGCTAGACTCCTTCTTAACCCCCTCCATCCCACTCCTCAAACCACTTGCCTGCGAAGTCCCCCCACACATACACACCAGTTTTCTCCTTTCTGCTGAGGCTCACCCTGGATCCAGGATGAACACGGTGGGGTGCTGAAGGAGGGGGTCTCAGAAGCAGCCCCGTCTGTGGGCCCTGCCTGATAACCCCATGCTACTCTCAAGTCCCCTTCCGATGCCCAAATCGCCTTTTCCCAGATCCAATTAAAACAGTGTTTGGAGCAAGGTTGAAATAATCACATAATCATTTTCTCCAGTAAAGTTACTGGCTAGAGCTTGATTTGAAAGCTGAGCCAGTAATTGAATCTGAGGGGGAGCAATAGCCCAGGAGCTGGGGGGAATGTCGCAGGCTCTCCAAGGGGCTCAGAGCTCCTGGCTGTAACCACCTCTCCTACTGCTGCCAGCAGAGGGTGTTGCAACCCTTCCCCTACTGTCCATCACCACCTCATGCCCTTCCTCTGGTTACAGAAGTCTCTTGGGGCTGCAGGACTCCCAGACCATGAGAGGATGACAGGCTTATGCCATCAGACTTACTCAATTCTCAAGCCAGACGGAGGAGGCCACACGCCCACAGGGTCAAGAGAGCTAGGACTCCAACCCAGGTTTCTGACTGTCCATCCCAGGTTTCCTGTGTCCCATGAAGGAAGTCCTAAAGCCCCAGAACTCTACCCACCCCTTCCTTCCTTGCCCAGCTTTCCCACCCCCATCTCCCATGATTCCCTGGCTGGTCCCACCACAGCCTCTCTGTAGAGGGGAGGGGAAAGGATTTCCTGGACCAAAGGGCCACATGTGTAGTGGTTTTCAGCACATCAATAGCTGACATGCCCAGACTCGGTGGCCCTGCCCAGTCCGCCACCATGTCCTTCCTCCTAGCACCCTCCTTTCCTTCCTTCACTCAGTAAATATTCATTGTGTCCTAACGGCATGTGAGGCCCCAAGCAGGAGACTGACATAGTAGGGTAACAAGCATAACACTACTTGTTATGTTTGTTAACATAACAGCAGGGTTGACAGAGGTTTTCCTGGCTGAAATGACCTCTAAGCTGAGGCCCCAAAGCTAAAGAAGGGTGTATTTTCCCAAGATGAATGCAAAGGCTGGGAGCAGGAAAGAACCATATGTGATCTTGGGCAAGTTGGGGCACAATTTCCTCGTCTCTAGATTGGACTCCCTGCTCTGCTCTCATGCCCCTCAAGACTCTATGGAAGTACAGACATGGAGCTACTTTGTGAGATGGAGAATTTCACTCACCTGAGGATTGTTAATGGAGGGCATTTATCCCCCCTACCAGACAAGGGACAGGGTTGCTAAGGGAGGCTGGAGCAAGAAAGACCTGGAATTTAGGACTTGCTGTGCAGAGCCCTTTTGGGTATTTGGAATTGGAAACTAACAGCCTGGTGGGGGAATTGCCTGACCACACGGCTTGGAGTTGTGGGGGTTGAAGAAATCATGGAGCTGGCAGTGGCTGGCTGGGCTTAGTCCCTTTGATCAGTGTCCAGCTTCCATACCTCCACTACCATCTGGGACTTGGGCACTGCAGGCCCTGAGATTAAGGTGAGACTGTGAGGAAATCTAGTCCTCTCCCTGCACTTTGCAGCCGATCAATATTAGCTCTACCCTCACTGCCTTCAGCAGGGTCAGTGCCAGATGTGCTATTCTGGTATTTTTCTGAGACTGAGTCTTGTCCTGGGTAGATGCCATGGTGTCATTGTAGCTCACAGCAACCTCAAACTCCTGGGTTCAAGCAATCCTCTTGCCTCAGTTCCTAAGTAGCTGGGACTAAGGCGTGCAACATCACACCTGGCTGGGTTTTCTATTTTTAGTAGATACAGAATCTCACTCTTGCTCAGGCTGGTCTCGATCTCCTGAACTTGAGCAATCAACCCACCTCAGCCTCCCAGAGTGCTAGGATTACAAAGGTGAGCCACTGTGCCCAGCCCAAATGTGCCATTCTGGAAGTGACAATGTGGCTGAGGAGCAACCCCCTCCAAACCCGACAGAGACACCCCTATGGAGACTTCACCAAGGGCAAGCTTTGTGTCACCCTTACAAACCACAGGCTTCCTGCCCTTGGGCACTCCAAAGACCATGCCTGTGACCTCTGGTGCCCTTTCAGGCATAGCTGGCCTCCTGGTCAGCAGCTGCAGGGGTTAGCCATGGCAGTCATTAGAGCTTAATTAATCAATTGAGTTAATCAGACAGCTGGGATGTGCTGTGGCTGCAGATGGGGCTGGGAGAAGGAGAGGGCCAGAGCACAAGGGGCTGGCGGAGAGCTGGGGCTGACGGGGCCAGGGCTGGCAGCGCAGCGTGGCAGGTTGGCAAGGGAGCAGGGCACTGGCCGAGTCTGCACCTGAGGTCACTGGAAAGGAGGATGAATGGGCCTGGCAAAGGCCCGTGACGGGCTGCTCAGAAAGGTGCCCTTTGCAGGGTGCCAGAGACAGAGTCTGGGGAGGAGGAAGCAGGACCTCTCCCATCTCCAGCTTCCTTTCTCATTTTTTATCATGTCACGTGTGTCTCTGAAAGCTGTTTGAAATCTTTAATTGACTGGAGTGGGAAAAGGGAAAAAAGACAAAAAAGGTCAGTCCTCATATTCCCAGAGATCCCAGTCTGTTAGGGGGAGACTCTGCTGGCAACACAGAGATCCAGATTCAGAGATGGAGAGACACAGTGTCTCTCCAGGAGAGCTGCTCAGCTCCGGGTGGATGGGAATGGACCAGAGGGATCAGAACCAAGGGCAGGGGGGAGTCCAGTAAGGACATTGGCAGGAGGGGAGCATCTGAGTGGAGTTTCCATTGTGATTTGGAAAATGTTGTTTTGTCTATTTTTTTTCCTCACATTTGACCTTGGTGTTACCTTGGGATGGGGGGTGAGCAGGACAGGAAGTGTGATGGTGGAAGATGGATTCAGGAAATGGACACCTCCAACAGCTCTGCCCTCCAGGAGTTTACAGTTTCTATAGGCGACCCCAAGTCTGAGACTGGAAGCTGTAAGGATGGAGGGCCTGGGACATGCAAGGGGCTATGGAGGTGGATCAGAGGAGGGCAAGCATTTCTGATTAGGTGGGCAGAAAAGGGTTCATAGAAGAAGTGGCACTGGAGCCAGGCCTTGCAGAATGGATGAGGTTTCAATAGGTAAAAGAGGATGTAGAAGGGGGGAATATTAAGGGTTTTATGGTGGGTCTGGAGCTCTTGGAATGCCAAACCAGGGAGTTAGACAATGAATTTGGCAGGCATTAGGCATCACTGAAAGTCTCTAACCAGGAAGAATAGGCTTTAGCATTTGTGCAGAGAGGATGTGTGTGGAGCCAGCTCTGTAGAGGATGGAACCAAAACAGAAGAGACCTGAAACAAAAAAAGAGTGTTTGTGTATGTGTGTGTACAAGGGTATGTGCAGTGTATTCATGTGTACAGAGAGTGTGTGTGTGTCTGTCTAGAGCAGTGGTTCTCACCCTTACGGGGGGTCACAGACCCCTCAAAGCCTTGACAAGAACTTAGACACCTAGCTTAAAAAAAAAAAAAAAAAAAAAAAGCATATCCTTACAAAGTTTTGCCTTTGGGCTCAGCGCCTGTGGCTCAAGCGGCTAAGGCGCCAGCCACATACACCTAAGCTGGCAGGTTCGAATCCAGCCTGGGCCTGCCAAACAACAGTGATGGCTGCAACCAAAAAAAAAATAATACTAATAGCCAGGCGTTGTGGCGGGCGCCTGTAGTCCCAGTTACTTGGGAGGTAGAGGCAGGAGAGTCACTTGAGCCCAGGAGTTGGAGGTTGCTGTGAGCTATAATGCCACGGCCCTCTACCCAG
The DNA here is from genome assembly GCF_027406575.1 of Nycticebus coucang. Lineage (NCBI taxonomy): Eukaryota > Metazoa > Chordata > Mammalia > Primates > Lorisidae > Nycticebus > Nycticebus coucang. Next base: position 60,436,585 of record NC_069797.1, read on the forward strand.
AGTGACAGCTTGAGGCTCTGACTCAAAAAAAATTTTTTTTTGCCTTTGATGATGGGAGACAGGTGGCGTGTTCCCAGACTTCCTGTAGCCTACTTGCTGAAGCCCTGAGGGTTTGGATTGCCTGAAATCCCAGATCTACCTCTTAACTGCAGAGTCTGCAAAAGATAGAGCTAAGGGCTCATAGTGGATGTTGTGACCCAGCGGGTAGGCTGGGGGTACTTGGCCCTGGGTAGCCTGGTGCCTCTCTTCACTCTTGTCTCCTATGAGGGCAAATCTGTAGCCAGGATAGGGAAGACCCCTGGAGAATTAGGAGCTGGGGACACTAGACCCAAGATCAACCGGTCCAGGTGTGAGAGCTCCAGGCTTCTAGGCCCCTTCCTCTGGTACCCAGAATCAGCAGATGTCAGGCTGGGCACTCTTTGTATTGTCCTGAAATAGCCCTGGCTCCAAACCAGGGTGCTCCAATTTGCCCACTTCTGGGTTTGCTATATGGCTCTTGGAGAATCACACCCTTCCAGACCTCCCCTCCTTCTCTCTTTCTCCAGCTGGAGCCTACTTCCCTCAGAAGTTGGATGCTCCCTGCACACCCTGGGAATAATCCACCAATAGCCACTCAAGGAAGGGGCAACCTTAGAAGAGTCCCCCATCCTCTTTCCTCACTGTCTCTTCTCCTCACATATGTTCATGGCTTACAAACATGCACTTTGTGTAAGAAACCTTTCTACCCCATTGAAGCAGGGTTCATCATAAACATCTACCATTCAGAGATGGTGTAGGCTCAGAGACCACCTAGCCTTAGATGAGGCACCAGGAATGAAATGTTTCCAAGTCCAGCTGCCAGGCTCTTCTCTACATCTCAGCTGCTCTAGGTGCTAGCGGATACCCAAAAGGGGAGCTCAGCCTCTACCCCAGCCCCAGGTCCTACCTGGGCCAACTGGGGACTTTAGGGGGGCCTACTGAAAGGAGACCATTGTGATGAAAATGTGTCAAACGATCTATAAAACCAGTGTATGGTGCCCCATGATCGCATTAATATACACAGCTATGATTTAATAAAACAAAAAAAAAAAATCAAAAAAAAAAAAGAAAGAAGACCATTGCTATTAGTCTCCCCCCACCAGAGAGCCCCTGCCAGGCCATAATATTGCCTCCCCCCAAAAGGGTGCTCTGCCTCGAATTTCTCAGAAACTCACTTTGCCCTCTGCCTCCAGAGGCCCCTCCCATTGTCACAGGAGCAGAAGGCCCTACCCTGGGGGCTTCTCAGTCCTGATTTATTTTTTTGATTTTGGGGGGTGTCTGTTGCTCAGGCTAGAGTGCAGTAGCATGATCATAGCTCACTGCAATCTCCCACTCCTGGGCTCAAATCATCGTCCTGCCTCAGCCTCCCAAGTAGCTGGCACTACAGGAGTGTGCCACACACCCAGCTAATTTTCCTATTTTTTTGTAGAAACTCACTCACTCTTGCTCACGTTGGTCTAGAACTCCTGACCTCAAACCATCCTCCTACTTTGGCCTCACAGAATGCTAGTATTACAGCTCTGAGCCATTTCACCCAGCCCAGTCCAAATTTGTGTTTGCCTAAAATGAAAGCCACTTGTCCCATGTTGCTACTGAGCACTTAGAATGTGGTCATACTACATACTGAAATGATAACCAACTGAAAATGTTGGGCTAAGTTAAACCATATTATTTGAATCAATTTTATGGTTTCCTTTTACTTTTTAAATGTGGCTACTAGAACATTTAAAAGTGAATATGTGGCTTGCATTCTATGTCCCCCGGGCAGTACTTCTCCACATAGTAATAGCCCCCTGTCCTGCCTTTTGTGTGACTTCATTATAAAACCTCTGTGAGACTTGTGGGCTGGGGTTGCTTGCCCCAATTTTTTTTTTTTTGAGAACTTTTTTATTGTTTTTGCTGTTTTTGGCTGGGGCAGGGTTTGAACCCACCACCTCTGGCATATGGGCCAACACCCTACTCCTTTGAGCCACAGGCACTGCCCAGGAATTTTTTTTTTTTTTTTAGAGACAGAGTCTCACTTTATGGCTTTGGTGGAGTGCTGTAGCATCATAGCACACAGCAACCTCCAGCTCTTGGGCTTAGTCGATTTTCTTGCCTCAGCCTCCCGACTAGCTGGGACTACAGGCGCCTGCTGCAACACCCAGCTATTTTTTTTTTTTTTTTTTTTGCAGTTTTGGCCGGGGCCGGGCTTGAACCCACCACCCCAGGTATATGGGGCCAGTGCCCTACTCCTTGAGCCACAGGCACCACCCCCCAGCTATTTTTTGTTGCAGTTTGGGCGGGGCCAGGTTTGAACCCTCCACCCTCAGTATATGGAGCCAGCACCCTACCCACTGAGCCACAGGCACTGTCCACTTACTCCCATTTTATAGATAAGGAAGATGAGACTCTGTAAGGTCAAATGACTTGGTCAAAGTCACATAGCCAAGCAGAGGAAGAAGCCCAGGCTTTTCTGACTAGCTCTGAGATGACCCAGATGGATGCCTCTGCCTCCACACTGGTGTTGACCTAGCCTGGACCACTCACTTCCCCCAGCTCCTGCTGAAGCCACTCTTCCCTCCTTACACTCCAGGAACCTTCTACTAGCAACAGCCCCCTGACAGCCCCATTAAGACTAATGTCTCTTGGGCCTCCATTGAAGCCAAAGTCTGGGCTTGCGTGATCCCCCATCAAAGCTGGTGCCTTTGCCCTGCCTTTATTTTTTGTTGTTGTTGTTTTGTTTTTTTGAGACAGAGTCTCACTTTGTCACCCTCTGTAGAGTGCTCTAGCTTCGCAACTCACAGCAACCTCAAACTCTTGGGCTCAAGTGATTCTCTTGCCTCAGCCTCCCTAGTAGCTGGGACTACAGGCACCCACCACAAAGCCCAGCTATTTTTTTGTTGTTTGTTTGCTTAGCAGGCCCAGGCCGGGTTCAAACTCACCAGCCCTGGTGTACGTGGCCAGCGACCTAACCACTGAGCAGGGGACACTGAGCTGGCATGGCTCCTTTGTACCTGCTCCCATTCACACTAGTGGGTAAAATAAACAATGACCACTCCTCCCCAGGACATGCCCCTTTCCTCTCCCACCCTTGTTCCTCTTCCCCCCCCCCACCTGGGTTCCACCTCATCTGCCTCCACCTTGGAAATGAGCATAGTCAATGACGCTAGGGAACTGTTTCTTTAATTTCCCCCCCTGTCCGTCCCTGGAACGTGATAAAAATACCCAGCATTGATCTTTTTTTCTTCCCTTTCTGCCAGGATAATGTTTACCCAGGTGTCAATCAGGAGAAGAATTTGGCTTCCTAATTTCTCTTCTCCTCCCTGGGGGCCGCACATCTCCCCGCCTCACATGGACACTGAGCTGGAATCAAGGTTACTAATAATCCCCCAGCACACACAGACACCGAGAGCACATATATTAAAGTCACATATTGATTTATATTTTCGGGTCCCTCTGCCTTTCTGGCCAGCCTCAGCCTTTCTTTCTGCCAAGGAGAAAAAAGAATTACACAGCTATATTTATCGCCAAGATGGTTAGTGTAAAGAGCATTGTGTCTGAAGGTAATTCCCACCCCCTGCACTCTTTGTGGGTATTTTTAAAAAATAGTCTGGTATGGCCTATCCTTAAGCATTTATCTTTTTGCTATTTGTTCTTTCAATTTTCCCTGAAGGAAGTAGTGAGAAATTTAAGGTAGACTGTCAGAAGGACTTCCTGACATGACAAATGGTGGTTTCCCATCCCCCAAAGAGGCTGGCAGAGTTGTTTTCTCAGCAGAGATAACCTTTTGGCGTGTGGGGATAGGGGTGGATAGGAGCAAGTATGGAAGTCACGGCAATGGATTCAGCCTCTAGAAGTCACTCACCAGTCCAAAGAGAACCTCATAATCAGTGGTCATGACCTATGGTCCCATTTCACAGTGGGGAAAGTTGAGGCTAAGGAGTAAATTCCCATTGGCTGGGATTTGAGGCTCTGGATTTTGTCAGGCTTGTCTTTCCACACCTGGACTCAGGGTTTGATGAGAAAAGAACTTTCATCCAGATGTGGCTGACTCTTGCCCGAGAGGTGGGGATGGCTGGAGTGTAATGGTGGTTCTGGGAGTAGTTGGAAGAAAGAGGACAGACTAGAGAGCCTCATTCTTTTTTTTTTGGAGTGGAGGGCTCAACCTAAAATCAGTCTTTTTTTTGAGAGCCTCATTCTTTAAGGAAGGGTTCTCAGAGCATTAAGCCTGGGGCTTACAGTGTTCCTCCCACCTCCAGTACCGTCAGGGGAAGCAACACTGAGCATGAGAAGGAAGAGAACTCACACACCAACTTGGCACCATCTGCCTCATTCCTGTTGTGTGTTTCTTCCCTTCTCCCACATATAATCTCCTTTGTTTCTCACAAATGCTGTGGGAGCAAGAGTGTCAGCCCCATTTTACACATGAGAAAACTGAGGTTAAATAACTTGCCTAATGTCATGCAGCTGGGAAAAGGCTAAGCCTCAACTACAGCCCACCTGTCCTGATTGCTCTTTGGCCCCTACTTGGCTTCCTGATATTCAATTTGGTGTTGGTCAGGAGCCTTTAGTAAATTTCTGCGTGTTCTTCTGGCTCCTTCCCTGCCTTCAGCCTTGGGTTTATTGCTCTCTCCCAGATCACCTCCAGGCCAAGTCTCCATCCACGGTACTATAGAAGCAGGGCCTCTTGAGGTTGTGCCGAAATGCACCTGGGATGGGGCCATGTTCGAACCTGCCATCCTTGGTATGTGGGGCCAGCGCCCTACTCACTGAGCCACAGGCGCCACCACAGACAGTGGCTTTCTGTAGGTGCTAGTTCTCAGACCTGCTAGAGGTCTGGGAGAACTTTCCGTGATAGAACTTGGCCAGGGTCCTGCTGCCTGTTAGGCCTCTGCTGGGCTGGCTGCCTCCTACTTCTTGTTTGTATTTTTCAGTGGTTTGATTGAGTTGCCGCTCACTCACTGTCCCTCACTTCATTTCTCTCTCTCTCTCTTTTTTGAGCTGGACATTTTCTCTCTCTCTCTCTCTTTTTTTTTTTTTTTTTTTGAGATGGAGTCTTGCTATGTTGCCTAGGCTAGAATGCCCTGGTGTCAGCCTAGCTCACAGCAACCTCAAACTCCTGGGTTCAAGAGATCCTCTTGCCTCAGGATTACAGGTGCCTGCCACCATAGCCTGCTAATTTTTCTAGTTTTAGTATAGACGGGGTGGGGGTGTCTCACCTGGCTCAAGCTAGTCTCAAACTCCTAAACTCAAGGGATCCTCCCACCTTCGCCTCCCAGAGTGCTATGATTACAGGGATGAGCCATTGCCCTGGCCCCCTCACTTCATTCTAGAACCTATTCTACCCTCTAGCAGGTCTGAGAACTAGCACCTATAGAAAGCCACTATCTGTGGCGGCGCCTGTGGCTCAGTTAGTACGGCGCCGGCCCCACATACCGAGGGTGGCAGGTTCGAACGTGGCCCCAGCCAAATTGCAACAAAAAATAGCCAGGCATTGTGGCAGGCGGCTGTAGTTCCAGCTACCCGGGGCGCTGAGACAGGAGAATCCCCTAAGCCCAGGAGTTGGAGGTGGCTGTGAGCTGTGACGTCACAGCACTCTGCTGAGGGCGATAAAGTGAGACTATGTCTAAAAAAAAAAAAAAAAAAGCCGCTGTCCGCCAGCCCGCTGCAAGGACCTCTTACAGGACGTTGTCCCTCCATGTTGTTAACTCCACAAGGCGAAGGTTAAGCCCCCACACTACAGAGCAGAAAACGGAGCGGCAGGTAGCATAAGTATATTCCTCAAGGTCAGAGGAGTTCCTGGGATTGGGGCGAGGTCTGTGTGAACCAAAGTCCTTGCTTTGGAGCTCATTTCTACTCCCAGGCTGTCCCCATCAGACAGGCCTAGTGGGGGCGGGGGCCAGACAGTGCAGGGCACGGTGGGAATCAGCAACAAGGACCCTCCCGGGGAACTTTTCCCACTGAAAGTCTGTTCCCTCGCGGCCACGAGTGATGTATGACTGGAGCTGATGAGAAACGTGCCGCAGAATGGAGGCGGGCGGCCGGAGCGTGGGTAGCTCCGCATTGAGATTCCGCCGGGCGCGGGGGGAGGCGCAGGCCTTGACACCGGCTGGGTAATTGATCTGGAGGTGCCAATTTGCTGCAACTAAATATTTGGTTTCTGCCTCTGCCCGCTCCGCGCTCTGCTCAAACAAACTTCAATTAAAAGCGAAAAGCGAGGGGTGGGGAGCCGGCGCGCCCTGGTCCCCGCGGCCCAATCGATGGCTCGCAGCCTACAGGCTGCCGAGTGCGGCGCGCTGGGCGGGAGCATCACCGACGTGGGCCGGCCGGGCGCCTTCTTCCGGATCGCCGAGCACCGGGAGCCGGGGGCGCGTGAGGCAGCGCCCGGGGGGAGGACCGGGAGGCGGTGCTAGGAGCCCAAGAACCGAGGCTTAATCTCAGCTCCGCCAAGCCGACCCGAACCCACCATGCTCCAAGGGAGTGAGGCGGTGGTGGTGAACCCAAGCAGGGCCAGCCCCGTAAGTCTCAGCCTGTATATTTGAGCAGAGACCCCGGGGAAGGAGTCGTCCCATGGCGCTGCCTTTGCCTTCTCGATGCACCTCACCAAAGCATCTTTGAAAGTGGCCTTACTGGGGGCGGTGCCTGTGGCTCAGTCGGTAGGGCACCGGCCCCATATACCCAGGGTGGCGGGTTCAAACCCAGCCCCGGCTGAACTGCAACCAAAAAATAGCTGGGCGTTGTGGTGGGCACCTGTAGTCCCAGCTACTCGGGAGGCTGAGGCAGGAGAATCGCTTGAGCCCAGGAGTTGGAGGTTTCTGTGAGCTGTGTGATGCCATGGCACTCTACCGAAGGCTATAAAGTGAGACTCTGTCTCTACAAAAAAAAGAAAAGAAAAGAAAGAAAGTGGCCTTACTATTCAACCACATTAACTCAGCAAATTTCCCGAGCGCCGCTGGGTGACAAGAGCACTGGGTGACAAGGTCTATATCTTCTCCCATGTCTGCCCACCTGTCAACCCTTGGGTTGGCCAAAGAGCTGACGGTCAATCTAACCCAGGCCAAACCCCTGGAATCTCAAAGAGAGGGTTTGGAATTGGGGAAGGGAGCAGTGAGACCCTGAGTAATTGGGGAGGAGCCCTGGGGAGGTGGCTACAGCCTGGAGCAGAGAGATCATTGGGTCCCAGTTGCCTCCTTTTGGGGTTCAAGACAAACATGACAACAAGCACTCACGAGGTGGAGTTAGTCCATAGCAAAAGTTTCTGGGCCTCAAGGATCTTCTAGTACTTTGAGGGAAGATTCTACTAGAGGGGTTGGGAAGGTGAACTCATCACTGGTGCTGGGAGCGGGATGTTTCAGGGTCTGTGGGTAGGACAGTCTGGGGCAGAGATGCCAGGAGGCAGTTCTGGGATAGAAATGGTGAGGGATGGGGTGCAGGTGGCAAAGAGGTTTCCAGGTAAGCATGAAGGTCAGGGTGGATCCAGACCCCTGGAAAGTGGAGGGGAGCTGGGATGTTTTCGAGTGGAAGTTTCTTGAGGGCCAGAGGTAGGAAGTAGGCCAGTGCTGGGAAGGTAAATGAGGGACCGTTGGCCTCTCCCATTTTCTGTGCTCCACCAGCTGAGTGGAAAGATGGCTAGGATGGAAGACTTACTGTCATGAAGTGAGGTGCTACTAGTCCCATTGGCTGCAACCTGTAGCCCCCTTTCTCCCTTCTTCCTTGCCACACTCCTAGGACCCCCTGGGTCCATGGTTGGCTATAGAGCACAGGACTTGCCTGTGTGGACTCTAACTTCCAGACACACAGATACTCACTCCTCAGTGCACTAAGCTCTGGAGGAGGTTGGTCTCAACATCCCCACTGTCCTCCGCATTCCATTCCTGGGTCCTCCGCATTCACCCTCAGCCTCCAGAATTCGTTTTCTCTCTCTCTCTCTTTCTCTCTGGCTTGGAGCACCAATCTCCCCATTACAAGGAAGCTGGATCCAGAGCTCTGTACTAGGCTGAGGAAGAGCCCTGGGCTGGACTGCCCCCAGTAGCCTCCCCAGCCACCACCCTCCTCCTCCTCTGGGGGCTGCAGCACTCCTTCTTCCTGAAGCCCCTTCCCAGCCTGCAAGCTAGGCTTCTGCTCTCTCTAATTCCCTCTTTCCCTCCCTCTCCCTGAGCGCTGAGCTGTGGAGCAGAATGATTTCCTGTAATTGGCCAGCAATCCGGCCGCCCGACTTGTTCTATCGACATGCTGGTTAGCTGGAAATTGTATTGGAATCTGAGTGACGGGGAGGGAAGGCGAAGGTGGGGAGAAAAGAGAGGCGGCTTTGGGTCCCAGCTGGGTGCAGCCTCAGCTCTGTGGGTGGGATGGAAGCGCCACCAGCCACTTCTCTCCTTTCCTGGAAGGAGCCGGAAAGCAACCTTTGGCACCCCACACCTTCATCTTGTTCCTTCTCTCCCACCATCTCCAGGGGGGGTCTCCTTTGCCCACACCATATGCCTCCCCCATATGCCCCCCATGGCCTGAATCATCTCAGCCACCCCATTCCCTCTCCTGCCCCCTGGGACTGTTCCTTCTGACATAAAATGCCTTTATGAGAAGTAGGAGCTCTCAGCAGATGGGCTATCCTTCTCCCATTCAATTTCTAGCCATAGAGGCTCCATCGTGGGGTGTCCCAAATGTTACCTGCCCCTCCCCACCAAAGAGACTGAACATCTTAAGAGGAGTTGTCAATTACCAGCTAAAGCACCCAGATGTGGTTAATGGGGGCAGTGCTGGCAGCTGGGGGAGCACTGTGTTGGGAGTCCAGAAGCTCCTGCCTGTGGCTCAACCTCCGAGCCTCTGTAGAATTCTGGCCCCATCTCCCTCACAGAGCTGAGAGATTTCCAGGAGGTAAACGCGTGAATGTGATTTGTAAACTAAAACTGAGTATTACCCTTCGGGCCAGCCTGGGGAGGAGGTAGTTTTAGGGGCCTTTCTGTGCTCTTTATCCCGCCCAAAGGCAGGCGCGCGTGCAGCCTTCGCCCGGGGCTCCAGCGCTCCTCGCCGGTAGGAAGACCCAAGTGGGGATCAGAGCCGCAGCGCCGAGCGCGCGGCTGGAGGCCTGTAGCCCCTACAGGGGTGGGGATGGGGTCACGTCCCTCCGCCCTTTCAGAGCCCGGGCGAGAGGAAGTGGAAGAGCAACGCAGCCTTCTAATTAGCACCCGGGGCCAGGCGGAGCGCTCGCGGCAGCCGCTCAGCCGGGATCTAAGGTAGTGGCGGGCCCCGAGGGAGAAAGCGCCCGGCAAGAGCCCTCTGCCAAGGCCGGCCCCAAGCCGGGCGGGTGCTGCCACCTGCCGGCCGGAGAGGAGGCCGCCGCTGGGGCGCAGGGCTGGGCTCCAGGGGGAAGGAGGGCTGCAATTTCCCCCAAGTTTCCCTATGTCCCCCAGGGAAAGCAGGCCTTCTTTCAAGGCGGCCTTGGACCACCACACCTGGGAAGGGAGCTGGGGAGGAGGGAGGCCTGAGGAGCGGGAGTGGGAGCTTGGCCACATCAGGCATGGGCAGGACTGGATTCCTGGTTTTTCCATGCCTCCCAGCCCAGCCATCCTCTGACATTCTCACATTAACTCAGCAGACTGGGTCAGGGAAGCTAATTCTTGGGAACTTTAGAGTTGACAAGAGATTTTCACTGTACTCCATTGATCATGCCCGTTTATTGGCACCAAGAAGCCTACTTGAGAGCAGACACTGAAGGCAGGAGGGTCAGATTGTAGCAGCAGGAGACTGGTGACAGAGCCAGGCCCCCATAACAGGCCTCCTTCTCCCCATAAGAAGCAGCTCTAGGTACAGTGGGCAGAGTTCAGAAGTCTGGCTTGACCAGATCAAATTTCTCCCTCTCTAGGATCAGGAAGGGAATTAACTCTCCAGGGCATTCCACATCAGCACAGTGTCTAGCATACCACAGATGCTCAGGAGGGGCCATTTCTTCAATTACTGGGATGACAGAGCACTGCAGGGGCCCATACCTTCCCTCTCCTCTCTCCACTCCTGCCAGGTCCCATCTGATGGGGAAGCAACTGGCTTCTGCGATTCTCATCTTGCCTGGCTACATACCCACCAGCTCACCTCCACCTTACCCAACCCTTCTTTTGCCTCTTGGGGTTTTGCGATAAGTTAATAAGCTGATCTCTCAGGTATGAACAGCTCTGGGAAAGGGGGCACTAAATATGGCCACCACAGCATTCCCATCTGTCACACTCATTTCTGGCCTTAATAGGCTGTAAGCCACAGGATCAACACATCAGCAGGTCTGCAGGCTCTGGCAGGGGAAGGCTGATGTCTGCACTGGTCTAATTGGGTAAGGGAAGGCAGATGTAACAGTGGGGTAGGAGGGAGTGATGCTGCCTGGCACCTCCATCAACCTACTACAAAGGTATCTAGGACCTGGGTGGAGTCCTCCTGGGGTGCAGGGAGAAGCCAGACAGCTACTGTTCCTTCTGGGGCCCAGGAAATGAGGGATCCAGGCCCCAGTGTGGGAAGAAGCCAAGTGTAGCCCCAAATGGCATCAGCCAAGTCTGGGAACTTTGGTTGTTCCAGACTAACACACTTTATTAAGCACCAACAGTGAACCAGGCTCTGCATGAAGAACATAGAGATGAATAAGACACCGTTCCTGTCCTCAAAGGGCTTACAGTCTAATAGAAGAAACCAACCAGCTTTTAGCAGATTAGTGTACTGTGGATTAAGGTAAAATATGTGTAGGGGGGTGGTATCCCAGAGCACCTAACTCAGCCTGGGACTTCAAACGGTGCCTGAGCTGGGAGTTAGCCAGTTGTAGGAAAAAAGAAAAGGAAAGGTATTTCAGGCAGGGGAGCAGCTGGACAAAGGCACAGAGTTGAGGAACAGTGTGGTGCGTGAGGAAGACCAAGAGTTCAGGATTAGGAATGCAGAGTGATGAGAGGCAGTAGGCAGGGTGTAGGGAGCACTGGAGAAATCCCATGGTGGGATGGTGGGCCTCTGCCTGGCTACAGCATTACCCACACTGCATCCTGGCCAAGGGCTTCAACCTAGGGCAGAACCCTGTTGAACTACATTCGAAAGTAAAAACTCTTTGTCCAGAATGATTTCCTATGGTCCAGGAAGGAGGTCTGGGCCATCACTGGGCATGTCTTCAGAGGGGGTTCAAGCCCAGAGAACACTTGGCCTCCCAGCTCTAAACACTAGTGAGGGCCACAGAGACAGTGTTCTCCAGCCTGCCAGTCTCTGACTATTGCTGCCATGTACCATCATGGACGCTGTTCTGTAGGTCGTGCCAGAGGAGGAAGGCACCCTGGGGAAGTGCCCCAGTGACAGTGGGCTGTTTCTCTGCCTCTGCAGGGCCCCAGCCTGATTCAGAGTGTCCATATGTGTGTTATGTATGTTTTCAGGAGGTTGTGAGGAAACAGGATGTGTTACCTGGCTTCAGCCTCCAAGGAAATGGAGGCCTGGGGCTTCCTGCCATGGAGTGCCCAGCTAGGGGTAAGGCAGAAGGTAGCGGGTGAGCAGGTAGAGGAGGCTGACAATGCTAGCCAGACCTGTGAGGACTCCAAGCCTCAGTGGCAGGTACTCCAGGGAGCGTTCCAGCTTGGCATGCAAGAGGATGACCTGGCGTTTGGTGATGCTCCACTCGCCCGAGTTGTCCAGAACATGGCGGGCCATGCGGGCCTTCTCTGTCAGGGGCAGCTGTGCATTGATGCGGGCCTCTGCATCCTCGCAATTCAGGTTGTTCCGCCGCATCAGCCGCACCAGCTGTGTGTCCCGGTCACTAAAGACATGGCAAAAGAGCATTATAGATCTTCCTACCTCTCACCAGCAAGTTACAGAGGGTGGACAGCCCTGTTAGGGGACTAAACTTCTTTTGAATCCTATCCTACTCTGGTATAGAGCCCTCCAGCCAGGGGGAAAGGCCTGAAAGCTCACTGGTCCTCTCCCATGTCACCCCACACTTTAGGAGGACCCTAATGCTCTGTGGGCTAAGCCCTTTATTATATACAAAGAGGAAAAATTTCTGTAGCAGCTGTTTGGAATGGCCAGGCCTGGATGGCTTCAGTCAGTCCTCTGCATTGGGGTCACCTCTAATACCTGTCTACTTCTATGAGCTACCTCAGCCCCTCTGTGGGAACAAGAGCAGGAGGGGCTCCAGCTTCTCTTTTCTATCATCTGAGGTCTCTCTGCTTTGTCACTAGGCTTGAGTTTTTTCAGTTATAAAATGGGGAGATTTGATCACTAGCATTTGGTCCCTTCTTAGGAATCCTGGAGAGCAAACCAAGCAAGGCCAAACACAAGGGAGGCCATCTTCTATGAAAATGAACTACAGAAGCCACAGATCTCCTTTGGTATAGGGGACAGTGTACTGCTAAGGTCATAGTGCCAATTCCTACCTGGCTGAGAACAAGGACTACATCCCATCCTTGCCAGGAGTACCACAAATCTGTGGCTAAGAAAGCCTGGTGAGAGAATGGAAATGGCTCAGGGCTCCCTGTGAGTGCACAAACTCTCAAGGTGAACTCCAGACCACAGGGCCTCTTGGGATGTGAAGACAGCACCTTCCAACAGCCCTTCCTGGGGCTGAGAAATGGTTCCATTACAGTTAGTTTAAAGCATGGCGCTATCGTAGTAATGGGATTTTTTTAAATCCAAATGCTTACCTACAATTGGCAAATTCCTCAAAAACAAGAATAATCATGTTCTAGTATAATCACACTTTGGGAAATGCCCTATGTCATTTCAAATGCACCAGGGGTAGTTTATTTTTGTAAAGTGCAGATCCCTTTGGTGATAAGCAAACAATGACTCTTCTTTCTAGCATCTCTTGGGATTTGTACCTACATGTGCTGAAAGCAAGACATGAGCAGCACCAAGGATTCTGGCAAAGGCTCCTTTGGCTAGTGAGTGGGGCTAAAGATCTCCTAGGAAGCAGGCAGGATCACTCATCCACCAGAAGCCCAGCTATCTCTGCTCAGCAAACAGACCAACCTCAAAGTAAAGTGCAGGAAGAGGAGGGTGGCAGGGGTAGCACAGTAATCTGGGGATTGCGGATGCGCTTAGCCCCTGTTCTACCTTCTTACCTACAGTCTAAGACTTAAGATGCTTTTGTAAAAAAATTTTATCTCTAGGTACAAAATTCCAATTGTGTTACTAAGGCAAAGAGAATTTCTGGTCTTTAGAGGGTCTAGTTGGCCTTAGCTGATGGTTTTACAAACAGGGAACAAAGAACCCAGAGAGGTTGCAGTTTTACATGAGGAGACATGACCCAGTAGGGGGTGCTAAGAGGACCCCTGGAGTCCCAATACAAGGCTCAAGGGATTCAGACTGGGTTTGAAATGACAGCCCACAGGGGACTCCAGGGGGAGGGCCTCCAACAAAGTAGTCTTTTGAGAGCTACCCTGTGCCCAAAATACCTGCAGAGTCAAGTGCCCACCTTATGTGTCTGCTGTACTTGTGGCATCCGGAAGTTTCTGGGTGGCAAAGGTACTCTGTAGCTTTATCTATTCTTTTACCCTGCTGGGGCTGTGACGCATTTTCTCCCACGGTTTGATCCTCCTGTTTGCTAAACCTGGATTCTGGTTTGCTGCATGTCCTGGGGGACTCTGAGAATAAAGTTCCTTCCTTAGCTGGGCTCTGACAGTCCCCTCCATGCAACTTCCTGTTCATAGGTGTTGCCAATGGGTGACTCTGGACAAATTTGTACCTCCCCCTTTCAATTTTATCTTCAGTAACTCAGAAATATCAACCCTTGCCCTGAACACTTCAAGCTGAAAGGTAAACTGTGTGAAGTAACAAATTGTGGGAGTTGTTTGGAAGGTTGTGAAGTGCCAGAGGAAGGCGAAGGGAGCTGCTGAACCACAGCAGGGAAGTGGGCAAGGCCTGGCAGCTGGGATGAAGTGCTTCCAGTGGCCAGCAGGGGGAGCCCTCCCCAAACACTAGAGAAGCCTGGGGGCCCACTTCTTCCCATACCTGCCCCCAGGAGCAACTGGCCCCCCCCCCCCCCAGGAGCAACTGGGTCCCGCCCAGAAGTTGGTTCTATAGACTCTGGGCACTGCTCCACAAACCTCTCCTAGCCGCCTTGCGGGGAAGGGCAAAGAAGAAGTAGTGTGGGCGGTTTCCCAGGGGTCCTCCTTTTCAGTCTCAGCATGCCATACACTCACCAGTATACCACCACTGTATGCTTCATGTACTTGAGCAACTTCTTGGTCTCAAATAGCAGGGGGATATCCAGAATTACATAGCGGTATCCTGGGGGGAGGTTGGAAAACCCACAAATTCAAGTCTGCAAGAATACACTGGAAATTAACTACATGCTAGGTGAGGGAAGTGAGATGAAACTGTTGGCCCCACCATTTAGAGTGCTCAGCAGAGGGGCAGACCTTCCAAGAACAGACATACTCTGAACACTAGCCAGTTCCAATGCCATTCGGCACAGGATGCTGCAGAAAATCATTTCTGGCTGGTTGATCAGGGAAGACTTTGTAGGGCTGGCACTTGTGCCGGCCTTGAAAAGTAGGCAGGACTTTTGGTACTTGAAAACAAGAAAGTGGAAGTGAGGATTCAAGGAAGGAGGACCTGCAAAGCCCAAGGAGTAGGGAGGCTCTACTGTGTAGGCTTAAGCAGAGGCCTCAGGCAATGTGAGGCAGGGATGAAGAGACAGTCAGGGTAGGCACAAAGCATCTAGTTCACCTTGATCTTGAACCCAAAGAGTTGTTATTTCTCAGGGAAATGACACAGCCAGAGCTGCAGGGGATTGGAGAGAGCTTCCAGGGATATCTGGGCCCTCTCAGCCCTACTTCATCCCAACTTTGCTCAAAACCCCCCCCAAAGGATAGGTTCCCTCTCTAGGGCCATGTCCAGGCCTGGCTCCTGCTAAGAGTCATCTTTGACACTCCATGAGAGGCTCATATGGGTGGTGGCAGCAGCCCTAAAAGGAAAGAGGCTGCTTCTCCCATCAGAGGCAGACCTATAGCCAGGAGTTGCAGGCCTGGGTTGGCGGCAGTGGGAGTGCTTATGACTGCTACCACGACTACTACACAACTCACCATAGGGGGCAGGGAGACCGCTGGCCTCTAGAAGCCAGTGCTGGTCAAAGGCGGCACCCCACCCACAGTGAGTGAACTCAACCACAGGCTGCTGCCCAGAAAAACCGCAGGCCACCGCTCCTGGTTCTCTTTACACCAGTGACCCCTATGTATGTATGTGCAAAGCTGAGAGAGGTCCAGGTGAGCAGTGAGGGTAAGAGACAGGAATATGCATTTGGCTGGAGACCCCTGGCCTGGATGGGGCAGTAGACTGCACCTCTGGAGTGTCCCACTCCAAACATTTCCAACCACATAACCAAACACACATCACACCAATTCCAGCTCTCAAGGTAATATTGGGGATGGGGTGACAACCTCAGCTACTTGGTTTCCTGTTCCCCAGGGCCTGCTCCTCAGAAAGCCCAAGAGAAGCTTGTAGTTCAACAAGGAGGTTAGAGCATGGGCTCTGATGGCTATTTTGGTTGGTAATCCCCTGCCTCCCCACCATGTGACTTTGGGCCACCTTAACAAACCTCTGTGTAAATAAGTGAAAAGAATACCTATTTCACAGCATGAAGGCAAATATCATGAGTTTTGAATGCATGTAAACTACACAGCAGCAACCCCTCCCAGCCCCTCCAAAGTGTACCATAAATGATGGTTACTATTGCAGGAGGGAGGCCAGCTCTCCAGTACCCCCATCTTGGAGCAGGAGCCAAGACCAGTTCCTTTCTGGGCCTTTTATCTCCCTTTCTTGCTCTGCTCACACTGCCTCCTCTCCCCTCACTGTCCTTTCCCCGGGCCCCCTGGGGAGCTCCTGGCCAGCTCTCAGGTTCACTGGCAAAGGGCTATTCAGCTGTCACATCCCTCCTGCTTGATAAGCTCTGCAAACCATCCTGACTCTATTAAGACATCCGCCTGCCTACACAGAGAAGTCCCCAACAGCTGGTGATCTTATCTGACGTTTGATTATACCAATTTTGACAGTTGTATTTGTTATACTCATCAGGGAAAAACTGCGACTGTGGAAGCCACAGCTGTCGTCCCCATTTTTCACCTTATCGAGCTGAAAAGCGCTTTCTGGCTTTTATTTAAGTGGTGGTGGCTGGGGAGGCGGGAGGCTTGGTGGATGACACAGAGGGAGAGCTTTGGAGCGGGTGACATTATCCAATGCTTATTTCAGAAAAGGAGAACTGCTGCCGTCTTGAAGCCCTGCAGATGCACTTGCAATTGGCCTGGGAGCGAATGCAAAAGGGCAGGAATGAAAGGCAGAAGATTATGCTCTTGGGTGGGGGATGGGAGGGGGCTGGCACAGACACATGAAGCAGGACAAAGGCAGAAAAAGACCAGAGAATTCTTGAGGGTGGAGGAAGGGAAGAAGGCCTTATGGCAAGGTGCTGAGATGAAGAAGAGCAAAGTGGGTCTAGCAGGGAGGATGCAGAGCCAGAGAAGATGGGGAAGGGTCACCATCAAGGATGTTTGTCAAGTCATCCCTCTTCTGGAGGGAGGTATTGGCCAAAGGGGAATGGGAGCAAGGAGAGGTTCCCACTTGAGGCGTGACAGAATAAGGGAGGGGTTTGGCCATCACCACAGTGTAAAAGACCAAAGAAAATCTAAAAGTCCCCCCCCATGCCCTCCAAGAAAGAACACCTCAGCATTAGGCCTGAAAATAGGGAGATAGGCATCCAGGCCTGGAATTTGGAGGCCCAGGCTGGGGGGACACATAAGCCAACAGCTGGCAGGCAGATCTCCAGGGCCCTAGGCCAGCCTCTCACCTGATCCCAAGACACTGCTCTCTGCCATCCCACTCTTCCTGGTCACTGACCCCATCTAGGACAGACAGGTCACCCTACCCAGCACTGTCTTGAAGAACAGGGCTTGAACCATAGTGTATTGCTTGGGAGAAGGTTCTTGCTAACTGACCCCAGACTCCTGCCAACACGCTCCCTCCTTTCAGTCTTGGCACTTCACCTGGCTGTCCCTGAGCTTGCTGGAATAACCCCTCCATGGGGCTCTAGCCCCAGAGAATTATCCTCCACTTGGAACCCCTCCCCTGGCTATTCTGGCCATCTTGCCTCCCCACCCCCCCGCTCTGACTTTCAGACTATAACCTTGCTTTCCCAGGTAGCTCAACCAGCACCAAAACTGACAGACTGCAGTTTATATTTGTGAGATAACTATCACTGACATAGACTCTGAATCCTCCCAATAGATTTTCATGTTGGCATTATTATCCCCATGGCACAGAATTGGGGTTGGATCACTCGACAAAGTCACAAGGCTAGAAAATGTCAGGGTTAAGATTTGAACTTAACCAGCTATTACTACTCCCATCCCTACTAGAAAAACCAACTTACTTCCTGGGATCATGGTTCAAAAACCTCTGTGTCTCTTCTCATTAAACTGTCAACCTCCTTAAGAGTTGAGGGACATGTGCTTCTTTCCTCTGGGGCTGGTGGGGGTCTGCATGGCAGGGGTGTCCATAAGCAGTGTAAACTGATCAGCCTCAATGACCTGCTCCCTACCCATGGCCAAACTTTCTGCAGAGGAGAAGGGTCCTGGCCCTGGAAGGAAAGGACTTTGCCCTCATCCCTGGCCCTGGCCCTGGCCCTGGCCCTGGGTCTTACCCCGAAGGAAGTACTTGAAGGTCTCCTTCATCATTTCCTTTTGGATCTCAGGATGAGTGATGGCGTTGAGCAGCTGCCGTCGGTCAGGCTGGTTAAAAATCAGGTCCCCCAGAACCTTGCGATTGATGTCACCATTCTCCAGCAAGACCTCAGTGCCAAAGGTCTCCACAATGCGCCGGTGCGCGGGGTATCCTGGCTGGACAACTGTGGCATGAAGAGGAGGCTGGGTTACTCTCTGGAGCCACCAGGCCAGCCAGAGGACCCCAGCTGACTAGAGACAAGACGATAGGGAACCCAGGGTGCTTCTTTCAGGTGGAGCAAAAACAAATGAGGGGAAGGAAAGCAGTTAAGGAAAAGAGCAGAGTGCACAGAACCTCTTCTGTTCATAATGAGGCAAGCTGGGATTGGGAGGAGACATCTAAAGAGAGGGAAGAGCAAAGAGCAGGCGGTAGAAGAAGAAGGCAAGCCTTCTTTCCTCTGAGATTTACAAAAAGGGAGGCACAACAAAGAAAGGAAGCACAGGGGAGTGGCCACGTACAAGCCCTAGTGGCCCCCTCCAACTCACCATGCCGGGCAATGACATCCACATCAATCACCGCACAGCCCAGCTGCTGGAACACCTGGATCACTGAGCTCTTGCCAGAGGCAATGCCTCCTGTCAGGCCCACCAGGAACATCTTCCCAGGAAAGAGAGAGGTCCGAGAGATTACGAAGCCAGGTACCTGGAAATAACGAGAGAGCGAGGCAAACTCAGCCGATCAGGATGGTCCACCAGAGGGAGAGGCAAGCAGGACCTGCCTGTCGGAGATGAGCAGGCCTAATCAGTTTGGGCCAAAACACCTGGGAGACCGGAAGCAAAGGGAAGAAAGGGAGGCACAGCCTGGCCAGGGAGGCTCCGCCCTGAGTGTGGGGAGCCCTGGGGCCATCTGAAGAGAAGAAACCCTCAGGAAAGGCAGCCAGTATTCTTTTAAAAATATTCATAAAAAAGGCAAACACAGTGCAAATGCTGAGCAGGCAGAACCAGGCCAGGTGCTGTTAGGCAAAGTACTTTCTGCAGGAGGCAGTATCCTGCTGCAGGCCAACTTCCTATGGCAAGAAGACAGACACCTGTCCCTCCTTAGGGTATCCAAGACATTTTTCAGATTCCCACAAGCCCTCCTCTTGGCCTCCCTTTTCTAGCCTGGGACACCGAGGCTCACAGGGAAGAAATGGCCTGCCTACAGCCACCCAAGTGAGTTGCAGGAAAGTCGAGAGTCTGGGCATTTGGCCCCTCTTTTGCCTAACAGCCCTCCTCCCCATAGAAGGTCACATGATCCACCCACTGCGAGCACCAGCACTAGGACTGGCTGGGCAGCTAGTCTGGACCGATGCTCATTTCTTCTCCACAGCCCAGAAGTGACCCAGATGGGAGCTCAGCAGCAAGCAGTATCTCAGTGGCCACAAAGCCTGAGATTTAGAGAAGTACAGACCTAATCAAGTAGGAACATGAAGGAAAGGGTGACAGGTGGGTGGTGTGGCAGTGTTGCCTTTTTTATGAATATTTTTAAAAGAATACTGGCTGCCTTTCCTGAGGGTTTCTTCTCTTCAGATGGCCCCAGGGCTCCCCACACTCAGGGCGGAGCCTCCCTGGCCAGGCTGTGCCTCCCTTTCTTCCCTTTGCTTCCGGTCTCCCAGTTGTTTTGGCCCAAACTGATTAGGCCTGCTCATCTCCGAGCTCAGTGTTATGGTTTGTGGCTCTTTCCGACTAAGCAGCAATAGCACTGCACAAAGGTTAAAAGTGTGACTTCAGGAGCGGCGCCTGTGGCTCAGTGAGTAGGGCGCCGGCCCCATATACCGAGGGTGGTGGGTTCAAACCCAGCACCGGCCAAACTGCAACCAAAAAATAGCCAGGCGTTGTGACGGGCACCTGTAGTCCCAGCTGCTCGGGAGGCTGAGGCAAGAGAATCACGTAAGCCCAAGAGCTAAAGGTTGCTGTGAGTCCTGTGACGTCATGGCACTCTACCAAGGGCGGTAAAGTGAGACTCTGTCTCTACAAAAAAAAAAAAAAGTGTGACTTCAAATCAGCTCCCGGATCACATGCTGTGCAACCCTGTCACTTTCCTCTCTGCACCTCAGTTTTTTTTCTCCCTAAAATAAAGTTTAATGGATCATAATGCTGCCTCACAAGGCTGTTGTGCAGACTGAATGAAAACATGCACATCCACAGCCGGGCACAGTGGCACATGCCTGTCATCCCAGCAACTCAGGAGGCTGAGGCAGGTGTTCAAGGCTGCAGTGAGGTGAGGCTGGGAGTGGTGGCTCACACCTGTAATCCTAACACTCTGGGAGGCGGAGGCCAGTAGATAGCTTGAGTTTGAGACCAGTCTAAGCAAGAGTGAGAACCCATCTCTACTAAAAAATAGAAAAACTAGCTGGGAGTTGTGGCAGGTACTTGTAGTCCCAGCTGAGGCAAGAAGATCATCTGAGCCCAAGAGCTGGAGATAGCTACAAGCTACACTGATGCCATGGCACACTACTCCGGGTGACAGAGTGGGACTCTGTCTCAAAAAAAAAAAAAAAGGCTGCAGTGAGCCATGATGGTACCTGGGTGACAGAGTAAGACCCCATCTTCAAAAAAGAAATTAAAAACAAAAGAAGGAGACAATGCACACACAGCCCATAATACACTGCCTGATGAGTGGTAAATGACTAAGAGATAGTTGTGAGAGTGTGACAGAGGAGAAAAGTTGGGGTTACAGGTACTTTCAAGGCACAGGAAGAAAAAAAAGACTTTTATAAAGTCATATCCCTATTCCTGCAACCTCAGATTATCACATAACAGACTTTTTAAAAAGTCATGTTGCATATTCTGGAGCAAATGGGGTTACTGTGTTTTGGATTTTATTCCCAGGCTAGAAGCAATGAAATCCAAGGCCAGACCTCTCACCCTTCCTTAGCCTCACATCACTTCTCTTGGACCTTTAAATCTGTCAGAGGACCTTTTCTGCTAAAGAGCAGATTTACTGTCCTAACTGCACTTTGCTTGAGTTTATACTGAAATGAGTTTGCCTCCTCTGAGAACATACCAAGTGACAGGAGAGCCAGCTGCTGGGATGTGACTGAGCATGACTTGGGGAAGTAGGGGCCCAAGCTAGAAATTTAAATCTGCCTCAGCTCATGCCACCCTGGGTGCCAGGGTGGAGAGGGAAAATACCCATCACAGAACCACCATCCAAACTGAGAGACTATTTTATCCTACCATTTAAAAATCATTTCTCCTCAATCTCTCTGAGGCTGGAATCACCCCAGGTGATCTCCCTTCAGGTTACAAAAAGAGGAGTTAAGGGCAGGATTCAGTTGTAAAAGAAATAAAAAGTTGGTCCTTCCAGCTGAAGCTTTAAAATAGAAAATCTAGGGACAGCATTTTTAACCCCACTCTGTGTTGTTCCTAAAGCAAGGAGAGTCGCTCCTCTTCTTCTGCAGACCAAGCTGGAGGAATAGGAGTGGGACTTGAGGATAAGTCGGGCCTAATGACCAGGCAAGGGCCAGTTTCAAATGGGACACAATCCCTCATCATTGAAAGCAAGCCACTGTTACCCGGTCACTCAACCTTGCCAGGCTCAACTGAAAGGGCTGGAAGACCATCTGGCTGAACAGACCTCAATACCCCCGTATGCAGATGCCCGGGGCTCTCCTGAGACCTACAGAACCAATCTCTTGGGATGGAGCTGTCCAGGCAGTTCTGGTGTATAGCAGGACTCAGAATAGATCTTAACTTTCATTTACAGTGGTGGAGACTCAGCCCCAGAGAGGAAAAGAAACTTGCCCAGGCCACAGCTATTGGCAAAGGCTAGATGAAATTCAGGGTTTATAACCCCTAGTCAAGACCCCTGCCTTTAATGTACTCAAAAAGAAATATATATATATATATATATAATATATATAAAATAATGTTTTGAGATAGTGTCTTGCTCTGTCACTCAAACTCCAGTGCAGTGGGGTCATCACAGTTCACTCCACCTCAAACTCTTGAGCTCAAAACAACCTCCTGTCTCAGCCTCCCAAGTAGCTGGAACTACAGGCTCCAGCACATACACATCAGGCTAACTTTATTTATTTAGAGACAGAGTCTCACTATGTCACCCTTGGTAGAGTGGCGTTAGCTCACGGCAACCTCAAACTCTTGGGCGTAAGCGATTCTCTTGCCTCAGTCTCCCAAGTAGCTGGAACTATAGGAGCCCACCACAAGGCCTGGCTATTTTTTTCTCGTAGTTGTCCCTGGTATTTTAGCTGGCCTGGGATGGGTTTGAACCCGCCAGCCTTGTTGTATGTGGCCAGCACCCTACCTACTGAGCTACAGGTGCTGCCTTTTTCTTTCTTTTTTTGAGACAGTCTCACTTTGTCACCCTGGGTAGAGTGCTATGGTGTCTCAGCTCACAGCAATCTCAAACTCTTGGGCTCCAGTGATCCTCTTGCTTCACCTTCCCAAGTAGCTGGGATTATAGGTGTCTGCCACAATGCCTGCCTATTTTTAGAAATGAGGTTTTGGTCTGGCTCAGGCTGGTCTTGAACTCCTGAGCTCAGGCAATCCACTCACCTAGGCCTCCCAGAGTGCTAAGATTATAGGCATGAGCCACCAAGCCCAGACCAATTTTTCTATTTTTTATAGAGATAGGTTTTCACTCTTGCTCAGACTGGTCTTGAACTCCTGGTCTCAAGTGGCCTCCTGCATTGGCCTCCCAAAGGCTGGGGTTATAGGCATGAGCTACCACGCTCAGCCTGAAAAGTTTACCTTCACATGATAAGAAAAAATAAGGAAAAAAACAAAAAGAAAGAAAAAGAAAAAATAAGGAAGATAAATCTACCTGTAGGCAAATCAATTCAGAACCAAAGAGAAATGATATCTTGATTATTATACTGTTTTCTTCCTGCAGAATGGAAGGACAAAGGGGCTTGTGGACAGCGAAGGGCACAAATGTCATCTCTAGGCTCCTAGGGTAACCTAATAAATATCTGCCTCTCTTGGTGCCTTGGATGACCATCTGTGGAAACATCCACAGCTGCTTGGCCTATGCCAGGAAGGCCAAGGGGATGGAGGAACACATGCCCAGGGAGGCTCTGGGCCCCTGGCTTCAAAAGGCTGGACAAATAACAGCTGCTCCTGTCCAACAAGCCCCTCTGTCACTCATTCCACTGTGCTTAGAGGCAACAGTTCCTGGGAACTCTTGGGTAACCAAAAAAAAAAAAAAAACAGGTCTTGACCCTTGGGAAAACTGGAGACAGACAATAAGTAACAAATGAAAACAGCTGAGAACAGAGTGCTGCCAGGTGAGCAGGAGTGGCCAGGCAGGCCTTGCCCTTGGTGGCTGTATGCATGCCCCTCACAGATCTGCCGAATCTGTTGGGGCAGGAAGCTGTGGCGAGAGAGATTTCACTGACCTCTCAAGGCTCAGCAAGGACACAGATGCCTTTGTGTCCCTCCTAGACCACCCAGGCACACATGGACAAGTGACCACCATTGTTCATGACCCTCTTCCTGCTCTGGCTCATGTCATCATTCTCCAGAATCCACTGGCAGAATCCACCTCCTCCTGACCCCTCACAAAGGTCTCCAGGCCCTGTGTGACCCCTACCTCCGTGCATGCCCTCTGTTTGTCACATTGACCTTTCTTCTGTCCCTGAGCATGCTGGCTCATTCCTACCTCAGATCCCCTGCGGCGTACTGCTCCGGCTGTACTCACCTCGTGGTTGGCTTCTCCTCATGTATCTGCACTCACCCTGTCATCCATTTAGACACCAGGTACTGTTCAGCTTGGTATTTGCCCCAAGAAGCTTACACTCTGTGCAGAGTTGGAGTGGGGAGAGAGGCATAAAGAATAAGCTCATGGTACTCTTGGCAGGGGTGGGAGTGCCAAAGGGTAGCAAGAATGATGGGGGGTATCGCTGCAAAATGAGGGACTAGAGAAATCTCTGAGTCAGGGCCTGAGAGCAACCAGGGAGCAAGTCACAGTCCTCCCTGAGCAGCCTTGTCCAACATCCAACCCCAGTCAGGCCCCTGGCATCGCTCACCTCTCTACTTTCCTTCCCTCCAGTACTCATCACACTTTGTACTTCTATTTCTGTTTGTGTGACTTTTTTTTTCTTTTGAGAGTCTTGTTCTGCTTCCAACTCAGGAATGCAATGACATCCTCATAACTCACTGCAGCCTCAACCCTCCTGGGCTCAAGTGATCCTCTTGCTTCAGCCTCTTAAGTAGCTGGGACTATAGACCCAAGCCACCATGCCCAGCTTGTTTTTTTATCTTTTGTAGAGACAAGGTTATCTATTTTGCACAGACTGGTCTCAGACTCAAGCAATCCTCCCACCTTAGCTTCCGAAAGTGCCAGAATTACAGGCATGAGGCACCACACCTGGCCTGTTTGTATATGTTTACTTAGCAGTCAGCCCTCCAAACCAGAAAAGGTTCAAAGTGACTCCCATGTAAAACTATTTTTATTCTTTTTTTGAGACAGTCTCACTTTGTTGCCCTCAGTAGAGTGCTGTGGTGTCACAGGTCACAGCAACCTCAAACTCTTTGGCTCAAGCGATTCTCTTGCCTCAGTCTCCCAAGTAGCTAGGACTGACTACAGGTGCCCACCACAATGCCTGGCTATTTTTAGAGACAAGATCTTGCTCTGGCTTAGGCTCAGGGTGGTCTTGAACTTGAACTTGCTCTGGCTTATGTCAGTGGGTAGGGCTCCGGCCCCACATACTGGCCTCACTAGAGTGCTAGGATTATAGGTGTGAGCTACTACACCCAGTAAAACATACAACTAAGACTATTTTTCAATGTTAGATAAAACAAGTTCCATGAAGCCATAAGCCATGTCTAGCTTGTCTTGTGCCTCTTGTCTCTAGCACCATGTATACTGTCCATCACTTACCAGGTGAGTTATGTTGGTCAAGTTACTTAACCTTTCTTTGACTCAGTTTCTTCATCTGTAAAATGGAGCTAATGGCAATTACCTCTCTGAGTTGCTATGAAAAGTAAATGAGATAATATACAAAGTGCTTAGAATAGTGTCTGGCACACATAAGCACTCAATCCATATTCCCTATTATAACAGTTATGTTAGAGGGAGTGTTTGATAACTCTTTATAGAATTAATGGGCAAATGACTCCATAACCAAGTCTATGTATCAGTGTAAGGAAGAGAGAAAATACTTGGGGTCAACATTCTCTTGTTCATAGCAAAAGGAGGCTGGAATGAACCTGTCCCTTTTTCCATTAAAACAGGCTACTTGCTTTGGCCCTGAATCAAGGCCAGCAGTTTGCTGAAGCTGTTGGTTTCAAGCAGGAGCCTAAAGAATTATCTTTCTATGGTCTGTTGGCCATTTCAGAACTTTGGAAATGTAATGGTCAATTCATGAGAAAGAAACAGTATGAGTCATTGGTGATAGATGTAGGCTATTGTGTATTTGTAGTCTTAATACTGGGGTTCCAAAATACCCATAAAATATTATTATACTTATCTCACAAGGATATTTATTTGTTAGAATTATAATGCTGTTAAATCTTAATTACAGCTCCCCAAAATGACTGTGGGTTTTTACCCAAAATAAAAAGAGAATTCTACAGTAAAAAAAAAAAAAAACAACAAACATGCTACTTGCTGCTAGCCAATCTCTCCTGGAAAAAAAATGAAAACAAATAAAACACCCAATGGGTTAAACAAATAAGGAACTGATATTTGAATGGACACACTCTTATCCCTTGGGAGAGTTTAGGTCATTGCAGCCTCTAGCCACAAAGCAGCTAGTGTGACCCCTTTAACGAAGCATCAGACATGTCACCCCTCTACTCAACACCCCCAAACAGGTCCCATCTTAGTGAGCACAACCAAGTCCTTTTTTTTTTTTCTTTTTTTGAGACAGAGTCTCACTATCTTGCCCTTAGTAAGAGTGCCGTGGTGTCACAGCTCACAGCAACCTCTAACTCTTGGGCTCAAACGATTCTCTTGCCTCAGCCTCCCGAGTAGCTGGGACTACAGGTGCCCACCTTAAGTCCTATTGCTTCACATCTCCCAAACAACAACCCCAAACCTGCATGAACCTATGGGGCCAGAACCCCGGCTTCCTCATTAGCTGTGGCTCTTTCCGCCTTCTCTCACAGCCTCTTGGGATTTCACACTGGGCATGCCTGACTGGCCTAACGTATCCCCTCTGAATTGCTTTTGGAAGGAGAAATTTTTGCTCCAATGATCAGTATAATCATTCTGAGCACACATCATTCCCTGACTTGGGGCACAATTATTTTTTTGTGAAACCAGTGGTTGCAAAACTATATTGTTTTCTAGTTAACTATTAAATGCTATTTTTATAAACGCTTTCCCCCCTTGTTATCTTTCATTATCGTTGAGAAGTTGCTGTTTAAACCTGAGTCCAAGTTATCTTCATTTGCCCGGCCTATTAACCACCACCTCCTCCAGCCTCCAGTCACCTGGAGGAAGCCACAAGAGGGGGTGCTGGCATCAGTCTCTCTCTCATGCCACCCCTTGCCAGCACCAAGGAGAGGGAATAAGCCTCTCTTTTCTGAGCACTTTCCAAACACAAACCATCACTCCAGGGAGCTTTCATTGGTAGCATGGAGGTTGTTTGGACTGGACAATTCTCCTGGAATTATGCAGAAAAAGTATCATGGGAAATGCCCACTCTCGAAGGCTTGGGGTCAGAGGGACCTTGGCTGGGATCTTAGCTCTGTTCCTTAACTAGCTGTGTGGCCTAGGGCAATTTATTTCCACATTTTGAGCTTCTCTTTCCTGGAGTATAAAGTGGGATTAATAATGACTACTCACAGGAGTCTTGTCAGGATTAAATGAGGTGACACAGGTCACAGTCACCTCATTTTCGCCAACTCAATGTGTGACAGGTCACAGCCACTGCAGCCTACTTTATTTCCCTAAACAGCAGACAGACCTTCCACTTGCTTAAGCTAAAAACCTCACATCCTGAGCGGCGCCTGTGGCTCAGTGAGTAGGGCGCCGGCCCCATATGCGGAGGGTGGTGGGTTCAAACCCAGCTCCGGCCAAACTACAACAAAAAAATAGCCGGGCGTTGTGGCAGGCGCCTGTAGTCCCAGCTGCTCTGGAGGCTGAGGCAAGAGAATCGTGTAAGCCCAAGAGTTAGAGGTTGCTGTGAGCCATGTCACACCACGGCACTCTACCCAAGGGCGGTACAGTGAGACTCTGTCTCTACAAAAAAAAAAAAAAAAAAACCCTCACATCCTCCTGGCTGCTCCCTCATATCCTTTATCCAACCCACAATGGCCACTGGTACCACCCTGCACCTTCACTGCCTGGCCAGACGCCCCCTGGTGCATGTGCTACCACCTATTAGCTCCTGGTCACTGCAAGCCTCTGAGTGATTCCCTTGCTATACCTGTTTCCTAACAAAACAGCTAGTGTGACCCTTTTAACGAAGCATCAGACATGTCAGCCCTCTGCTCAACACCCCCAAACAGCTCCCACCTCAGTGAGCACAACCAAGTCCTTTTCTTTTCCCTTTTTTGAGACAGAGTCTTACTATGTCACCCTCAGTTAAGAGTACTATGACATCACAGCTCACAGCAACCTCAAGTCTTGGGCTAAAGTGATTCTCTTGCCTCAGCCTCCTAAGCAGCTGGGACTACAGGTGCTCACCACAACACCCAACTATTTTTCTTATTTTTTAGAGACAAGAGTTTCACTTTGTCACCCTCAGTATAGTGCCGTAGTGTCACATTTCACAGCAACCACCAGCTCTTGGGCTTAGGTGATTCTCTTGCCTCAGCTTCCCAAGTAGGTGGGACTACAGGTGCCGGCCACAACTCCTGGCTGTTTTTGTTGCAGTTTGGCTAGGGCCATGTTTGAACCCGCCACCCTCGGTATATGGGGCCAGCGCCCTGCTCACTGAGCCACAGGCGCTGCCCCCCCAAATATTTTTTTGTTGTTGTAATTGTCATTGTTGTTTAGCAGGCCTTGGCTGGGTTCAAACCCACCAGCCCCAGTGTATGTGGCCAGTGCCCTAACCACTGAGTTACGGGCACTGAGCCCCCCCTTTTTTTTTTTGAGACACAGTATTACCCTGTTGCCCTCAGTAGAATGTCAGGGTGTCATAGCTCACAGCAACCTCAAACTCTTGGGCTCAAGCAATAATCCTCTTGCCTCAGCCTCCAGGGTAGCTGGTACTATAGGCACCCGCCACAACGCTTGGGTATTTTTAGAGACAGGGTCTCAATCTTGCTCAGGCTGATCCTGAACTCCCAGAGTGCTATGATTATAGGCAAGAGCCACCCTACCTGTCCACAAACCAAGTCCTTAGGGGGTCCTACAAGGGCTCCAGCCATTTCCTGCTGCTCTCCCCCTAGATCACATCAGCCTCCTCAGCGCTCCTCCAACATGCCTGGCACACACCCACCTTGAGCCCGGGTCCCACTGTTCTCCCAATGGGATACAAGGATCTTCACCAGAGGGCTGTACAGCTCATTCTCTTCTCTGCCCAACTCTTCCCCTATTAGAGATGGTTGCATCCTGTTGGACCTGGGTCAGGGATCACCCAAAAGCAGCAGCAGGGGAGTTCTCACAAGGGAGTGCCCTAAACCCTCCCAAGACAGGGCAGTTTGGATTCTAAAGAAAGAAGCAGTAGCTTGGGCAAGGTGGCTCATGCCTATAATCCTACCACTCTGGGATACCAAGGCAGGAGGATTGCCTGAGATCAGCAATTAGAGACCAGCCTGAGCAAAACGAGACCCCCATCTCTACTAAAAATAGAAAAATGAGCCAGTGTGGTAGCATGTGGCTGTAGTCCCTGATCTTGGGAGGTTGAGGCAGGAGGACTGCTTGAACCCAGGAGTTTGTTGTTGTTTCTTATTCTGTTGCCTCGGGCTAGAGTGTGAACCCAGGAGTTTGAGGTTGCTATGAGCCAGGCTGACATTGTCCCACTCTAGGCTGTCTTAAACAACAACAACAACAACAAACCAAAACAAGCATTAAAGCCAGGGTAATCAGTCTCAAACATTTATTAGGGGAACTTACCCCATACTGCAGCAAACTCAGACCCAAAGTGAGAGAAAAGGGGAGGTTCTACATAGTTATATCCATAGTGGAGGGCAGAGTATGGAGTATACATGATGGTTTACAGAATTTAGTTAAGGGTTGGGGCCAGGTTCTTTCACTGTTTTATTCTTTTTTTTTTTTTTTTTTTGAGACACAGCCTCAAGCTGTCGCCCTGGGTAGAGTGCCATAGCATCACAGCTCACAGCAACCTCCAAACCCTGGGCTCAAGCGATTCTCCTGCCTCTGCCTCCCAAGTAGGTGGGACTACAGGCACCCGCCCAACGCCCGGCTATTTTTTTTGGTTGCAGCCGTCATTGTTGTTTGGTGGGCTCAGGCTGGATTCTAACCCACCAGCTCAGGTGTATGTGGCTGGCACTTTATCCACTTGAGCCACAGGTGCCGAGCCCACTGTTTTATTCTTAATTTTTTTTTTTTTTTTTTGAGACAGAGTCTCACTATATCGCCCTTGGTAGAGTACCGTGGCGTCACAGCTCACAGCAACTTCCAACTGTTGGGTTTAAGCAATTCTCTTGCCTCAGCCTCCCAAGCAGCTGGGACTACAGGTGCCCACCACAACACCTGGCTATTTTTTGTTGCAGCTGTCACTGTTCTTCAGCAAGCCCGAGCTGGTAGAACCTGCCAGCCTCTGTGCATGTGGCCAGCGCCATAACCACTGTGCTACAGGGGCCGAGCCTCTGTCACTGTTTTGGGCAACAAAATAGGTACTTTTATCAGTGCCTGGGAATGTTCAAGCCAGCTGGGGAAAACCTGCAGATGTGGTCAAGACCCAGAAAGTAAGCTTGGAGGAAATAGAAGACCCTATAGAGATATATAAAGTAGCACCCCACTTACCCTCTAGTCTCCTTACCTGTCCACTTCACAGCACTTATCAGCATATCAGCACCCAACACATTATATGCTTATGTGTTTCTTTTCTTTTCTTTCTTTCCTTCCTTCCTTTATTTATTTATTTTTTTAAAGACAAGAGTCTCGGCTTGGCGCCTGTGGCTCAAGCAGCTAAGGCGCCAGCCACATACACCTGAGCTGGCGGGTTCGAATCCAGCCCTGGCCCGCCAAACAACAATGACGCTGCAACCAAAAAAAAGCCGGGTGTTGTGGCAGTGCCTGTAGTCCCAGCTACTTGGGAGGCGGAGGCGGAGGCAGGAGAATCGCTTAAGCCCAGGACTTGGAGGTTGCTGTGAGCTGTGATGCCACAGCACTCTCCCCAGGGTGACAGGTTGAGGCTCTGTCTCAAAAAAAAAAAAAAAGACAATAGTCTCACTCGTTGCCCTAAATAGAGAGCTGTGGCATCATAGCTCATAGCAACTTCAAACTCTTGGGTTCAATCTTCTTGCCTCAGCCTCCAGAGTAGCTGGGACTACAGGTGCCCACAACGAGGGCTGGCTAGTTTTTCTATTTTTTTAGTAGAGACGAGGTCTCACTCTGGTCTTGAACTCCTGAGCTCAAGCAGTCCTTCCACCTCAACCTCCCAGAGTACTAGAATTACAGGTGTGAGCCACCGTGCTGGGCCCCATGTATTTATTTACTGCAATCTGCTTCTCTCCATAGAGTCTGGGCACTGCTAAATCCAAGGTGCCTAAAATAGGGACTGACAAATAGAAGGCCCTCAAAAGACATTTGTTGAACAAATACATACAGTGTGCAGCAAAATGTCCACTTCATGGGTAAGTAGGAACTCCACATTGACTATTTTAAAATAAGAACATATTTGGGCTCAGTGCCTGTGCTCAGTGGTTAGGGAGCTGGCCACATGCACCAGGGCTGGTGGGTTCAAACCTGGCCATGGCCTGCTAATGACAACAGTAACAACAAAAATAGCCAGGCATTGTGGTGGGCGCCTGTAGTCCCAGCTACTTGGGAGGCTGAGGCAAGAGAATTGCTTAAGCCTAAGAGTTTGAGGTTGCTATGAGCTGGGACACCACAGCACTCTACCAAGGGCAACATAGTGAGACTCTAGTCCACTACGGACTAGAGTCCACTGGACTCTATGTCCAGTTCATGGGTAAGTAGAAACTCCACATTGACTATTTTAAAATAAGAACATATTTGGGCTTGGCGTCTGTGGCTCAAGAGGCTAGGGCACCAGCCACATGCACCAGAGCTGGCGGGTTCAAATCTAGCCCGTGCCCACCAAACAAATAGCCAGGCGTTGTGGCAGGCGCCTGTAGTCCCAGCTACTTGGGAGGCTGAGGCAAGAGAATTGCTTAAGCCCGGGAGTTGGCGGTTGCTGTGAGCGGTGATGTCACAGCACTCTACCCAGGGCAACAGCTTGAGGCTCTGTCTCAAAAAAAAAAAAAAAAAATTTTTTTTTTCCCCCCTATGAGAATCACAAAATATTTTGACATCACTTTCCACCCCCACATTATTCCTGGGCTGACAGTATAGTGGGCTCAAAGATGAAGAAACTGAAGCAAAGAATGCCTAGAAGATGTGTTTCTCAACAGACAGGATCTAGAGGTGAAAACAGAAACACACCCACTGTTTAAATACATTCATTAAGGTGAGAAAACAGAAGTTAAAAGACTTAGACATTTGCCTAAGGTAGTTTCAAGCAGTTTTCGCAGAGGGGAATATGAACCCCTGGGCAATGCATGAAGATTTTCCAAGTGTCACAAAGGCAGAATTTAAAGGGGAATAAAATTTTTTTTTGTTTTTGAGACAGAGTCTCATTTTGTTGCCCTTGGCAGAGTGCCATAGCATCATAGCTCACAGCAACCTCAAACTCTTGGGCTCAAGAGATTCTCTTGCTTCAGCCTCCTGAGTAGCTGGGACTACAGGCGCCCACCACAATACCCAGCAATTTTTAGAGATCGGGTCTTGCTCTTGCTCAGGCTGGTGTCGGAACTCCTGAGCTCTGGCAATTGCAATCCACCCACCTTGGCCTCTCAAAGTGCTAGGATTATAGGCGTGAGCCACCTTGGCTGGCCTGGGAATACATTTTTAATTCAATTCCCACAGGCTTTCCTACCCAGCTCCCCCTTCACACTCACCCGTCCCCCAAGTTTCAAAGAAAGGCATAACCAGTCACCCATGCCAATCTTACTAAGGTGCTTTATCCCACAGTGCAACAATCCCCTAGGCTCCAGGAAGGAGTGATTCAAAGCTGAGAATGTGACTAAGTAACAAATCCTTGCCTGAGTCAGGTGGTTTCCAAACCTTTGCCTTCCAAAAGGAAAATCTAAAAGACCTATGACTGGAGTGGCACCTGTGGCTCAAAGGGGTAGGGCGCTGGTCCCATATGCCGGAGGTGGCGGGTTCAAACCCAGCCCCAGCCAAAAACTGCAAAAAAAAAAAAAAAAAAAAGACCTATGACTGGCTCAGTGGCTAGGGCACCAGCCACACACACTGGAGCTGGTGGGTCCGAATCCAGCCCTGGTCTGCCAAACAACAATGACAATTAGAACCAAAAAATAGTTGGGGGTTGTGGCAGGCACCTGTAGTCCCAGCTACGTGGGGGGCTCAGGCAAGAGAATCGCTTAAGCCTAACAGTTGGAGGTTTCTGTGAGCTGTGATGCCACAGCACTCTACCAAGTGCAACATAGTGAGACTCTATCTCAAAAAACAAACAAAACAACAATAACAAAAACCTATGACTGACAGATTATTAATAAATGATTTAATGGACCTGGCAAGGTGGCTCTCGTCTGTAATCCTAGCACTCTGGGAGGCCTAGGTGGAAGGACTGCTTGAGCTCAAGAGTTTGAGACCATCCTGAGCAAAGTGAGACCCCATCTTTACTAAAAATAGAAAACGTATCAAGGCATGGTGGTGCCTCTCTAATCTCAGCTACTTTGGAGGCTGAGACAGAAGGATAGCTTGAGCCCAGGAGTTTGGGGTTGCTATAAGCTAGGCTTGAGGCCATCGCAGCTACAGAGCAAAGACTCCGTTTCAACAAATAAATAAATAAACATTTAAGAAAAAAAAGATTTAATGCAAGATGACAATATGATTTTTTTCCTTTTTTTTTTTTTTTGAGACAGAGTCTCAAGCTGTCACCCTGGGTAGAGTGCCGTAACATCGTCATAGCTCACAGCAACCTCAAACTCTTGGGCTCAAGAGATCCTCTTGCCTCAGTTTTTCTATTTTGAGTAGAGACGGGGTTGCCTCCATTTTTCTATTTTTAATAGAGATGGGGTTTTACTCTTGTTCAGGCTGGTCTTGAACTGGTGAGCAATCCACCAGCCTCAGCATCCCAGAGTGCTAGGATTACAGGTGTCAGGCACCTTGCCCGGCCTTTTTTTTTTTTTTTTTTAAAGAGACAGGGTCAGCTGGGCATGGTTGCTTACACCTGCAATCCCAGCAGTTGGCAGGCCAAGGTGGGTGGACTGCCTGAGCTCACAGGTTTGAGACCAGCCTGAGTCAGAGCAAGACACCGTCTCTAAAAACTAGCTGGGCATTATGATGGGTGCCTATAGTTCTAGCTACTTGGGAGGCTGAGGCAAGAGAATCACTTAAGCCCAGGAGTTTTAAGTTGCTGTGAGCTGTGACATCACAGCACTCTACTGAGGGTGACAAAATGAGACTCTGTCTTAAAAAAGGGTCTTGCTCTGTAACCCAGGTGGAGTGTAGTGGCATAATCACAGCTCACTGTAGCCTTGAACTCTTGGGCTCAAATGACCCCCTTGTCTAAGCCTCCCAAGTAGCTCAGACTATAGGTGACCACTACAATGCGTGGCTATTTTTAGAGATGGGATCTCCCTCTGGCTCAGGCTGGTCTTGAACTCATGACCTCAAGGGATCCACTCATCTCAGCCTCCCAGAGTTCTGGGATTACAGGCTTGAGCTACTGCGCCTGGCCCATCTATTGCACAGATTTAAATGAGAAATTTAACAATTTTATTTTAAAATATCATTATTTACAACTACCCAGAAAATATCTCTGGCAACTACTGAAACCTTCAAAGAAAAATTTTAGTTGTCAATCTAAAACGTGCCAGCAGTAGTTTCCAAAACAAAGTTAAACTCATTGCTTCCCTGACTTTAGCTATCAGTCCTAAATCTTTTCTCCCTAAGGCACAGGAACCAAGAGAAGATTTAAATTCCTTTAAACACACTGTACAGCATATCACCCAAAAGGAGAGATTCAGATCTTGTTCAAGACAAGAGGATTTGGTGAGAATCTAGGGCCCTGCTAAAATGAAACCAGCACCTCAACCAGCCTGTCCACTTTCTATTATCAGCCAGATCTCTCTACCATTTTACCCCTTTCTCCAGGCAAGTCAATCTGATTTATTCAGGTAAAAAGAGCATTCCCTCTCCCGCTTTAAAGCCTAAAACAGTTTCAAAGGCTTCCATTCTGTCACTTTTAGCATTGGGATTTAGGGCTCCGAGCCTGTGGCTCAAGTGGCTAAGGCACCAGCCACGTACACCTAACCTGGCCAGTTCAAATCCAGCCTGGGTCGACCCAAACAATGACAGCTGCAACCAAAAAATAGCCGGAGTAGTGGCAGGTGCCTGTAGTCCCAGCTACTTGGGAGGCTGAGGCAAGATAATGGCTTGAGCCCAGGAGTTGAAGGTTGCCGTGAGCTGTGATGCTACAGCACTCTATCCTAGCACTTGGGAGGCTGAGGCGAGTGGATTGCCTGAGCTCACAG
Source organism: Nycticebus coucang (assembly GCF_027406575.1). NCBI lineage: Eukaryota > Metazoa > Chordata > Mammalia > Primates > Lorisidae > Nycticebus > Nycticebus coucang. Next base: position 60,470,889 of record NC_069797.1, read on the forward strand.
GCTCGAGACCAGCCTGAGCCAGAGCGAGACCTTGTCTCTAAAAATAGCTGGACGTTGTGGCGGGTGCCTGTAGTCCCAGCTATTTGAGAGGCTGAAGCAAGAGAATCGCCTGAGCCCAAGAGTTTGAGGTTGCGGCCATGGCCCTGTACCAAGGGTGACAAAGTGAGACTCTGTCTCAAAAAAAAAAAAAAAGAATTGGGATTTAATGTCAAAGATCATTCTTCAGGTGATAATTTTTCCATAACTAAAGGAGAGCGAACAAGCTGTGAAAACTCCACAAGCAAGCACCAGAGATGCCAATGGCTCCTTTTGGAAAGTGGGAGGAAGACGGGCAGGTAGGTGGTCTGACAATTCCCTTTACTAGCGGTGAGACCAACGCAGCCAAGTCCTGGGGGCCTTCACTGCCTCTGGGGGAGGATGTGGTAAGAGAGGTCTAAGCACTTTACATTCACCCTAAGAGACAGACACTTTTTCACTATTCCCATTTTCCTGGATGAACAAACTCAGGGTAGGAAAGGTATCCAAAGTCACACAACTGGAAGTGGCAGAGACTGGACTGAAAAAGGAAACGGAATCTGCCCACGCAGCGGCTTTGGCCTGAACCTTGGTTTGAATCCACAATTCTCAGCACTAATTTTTCTCCACAGCTGTAAAACTGTAAATAATAGCACCTTGCTTCGCTTGTCTTTGTCAAGACAAAGAGCCATGTATACAAAAGCGCTTGCCCCAGCCTCGGCTACAGTGTGCTCAAGACACTGTGACACTGGCCGGCGTTGTGGTGCGCGCCTGTAGTCCCAGCTACTCGGGAGGCTGAGGCAAGAGAATCGCCTAAGCCCAAGAGCTGGAGGTTACTGTGAGTTGTGATACCAAGGCACTCTACCGAGGGTGATAAACTGAAACTCTGTCTCTACAAAAAAAAAAAAAAAAAAGACATTGTAACACAGGCCTTAAAAAGGCGCAGACTCCACCACCCGCCAAGCCCAACGGGTAGGATGCCTCGGGTACTCGTTCTCCGAGCCCCTAGCCCACCCGGGCGCTGGGAAGCCAGACAGCCCCGCACCTCCACCACCCGGTCCGCCCCCATCCCCGGGCCAGCCGCTCCCACCCGCACGCACAACGTACCGGCGCCTCTGACCCGGCCTAGGAAGGCACGGCTCGCCCAATCTCCGTGGCGCTTACTGGTCGGCGAGGCGGGGTCTCGGGGGCCGCGCACGAAGACCGGACGTCCGGTGAGCGGATGGGGCGGGGCCAAGAGGTAGGCGGGGAAGAGCGTGGGACAGGGTTAGGGTGTCAGGGCCAGGGCTTCCCCAGAGCCATTGCGTTTCTGTTGCTCGTAGGACCGGGCTGGGAGGATCTGCAGAGTGCTAACTTCAAGTTCGGACTCGGCCACTTACTACTTGTGCAGCCTTGGCAATGGTGACTACAGTAGTTATCTGAGCCGTTTCAACCTGCCAGTCCTCACAGCCCTTCAGGTGGATACTGCCATCATCCCCATTTTACACAAAAGAAAGCTATGTTCAGAGGTAGATCCATTTGCCCTCTCATGAAAAGTCATTTGACTGTAGAACCAAATCTGCCCATACAAGCCTACCAAGTAAGTTTCTCATTCTGTCTCCTCTCTTCAAGGGGGAATAATCGCTACTCTGTGGGGATGTTGAAAGAATCAGAAATACATTAAAGCATCTAATTATGCCTCATATAGTGATCCTTGATTGACTCTCCCTTCTCTCTCCCTAAAATGTATCTCACTTCTTCCTTTAAAGTGGGAATCTTGTCTATACCACTCAAATACCCAGTGCCTAGCAGGGTAGGGACTCAATATAGTGAGGAATGAAGTAGTTTAAAATCTTTCTCTGATCTGCCAATCCCTGAAAGCTGTCTCCTACAGTGAAGGAGACCTACTGCCATCACCCCAAGAATAGGATTACATTTTACAATCACAGGGCCATTGGGTCCAAACACCCTGCCAGTGTTCGGATCTCCTCCGTATCATCTCTGCCATCTCTACTTGGATGTGTCCAGTGGCAGGGAACTCACTGCCTCTCAAAACAGCTTGTTATCTTTGAAGTCCAGTCCTTCAGTTAGAACGTTCTTCCTTAGATAATCTCTCTCCTAGTTTTAAACCATTTGGCCGTGCAAGGTTAATCTAATTCCTATTCTATAAAGCCAGCTCTGTCCCTTGCTTTGACCAAACAATTGTGTTACTCCATTTTGCATTGCTATAAAGGAATAACTGAGACTGGGTAATTTATAAAGAAAAGTTTATTTGGCTTAACAGTTCTGAAAGCTGTAAAAGAAGCATGATGCTTCTGGTGAGGGCTTCAAAGAAACAAGGTGAAAGGGGAGCAGGTATGTCAGAGTGAGAGAAGGAGCAAGAGAGACGGAGGAGGTGCCACACTCTTTTAAACAACCAGCTCTAAGGTGAACTAATAGAACTTACTCATTACTACAGGAAGGGCCCTGAGCCATTCATGAGGGATCTGCCTCCATGTCCCAAATACCTCCCTCCTCCTATATTGGGGATCAAATTTCAAAATGGGATTTGGAAGAGGCAAGGATCTAAACTATATTAACAACTCACAGATAACCTGGCCCTGCAGGTCTCAACCTTTTCTCTACTCCTGACTCACATCAGTAACCAGGGCTGGCCAAGACAGTGATGGGATAGGATAGGAACAGGTCTTCTCCTGTTTCCCCTCCTCTCCAATTATGTGGATGTTCCTGGGGCATATTGTTAGGAAATCTGTCCAAATGATCATACTTTTCCCAGGGTCTGTCTTATAGTGTATATATATATATATATATATTTTTTTTTTATATATATATATTATATATATATTTTTTGAGACAGAGCCTCAAGCTGTTACCCTGGGTAGAGTGCTGTGACATTACAGCTCACAGCAACCTCCAACTCCTGGGCTCAAGCAATTCTCCTGCCTCTGCCTCCCAAGTAGCTGGGACTACAGGCACCCACCACAACGCTAGGCTATTTTTTGGTTGCAGCTGTCATTGTTGTTGTTTGGCGGCCCAGGCTGGATTCAAACCCACCAGCTCAGGTGTATGTGGCTGGTGCCTTAGCCACTTGAGCCACAGGTGCCAAGCCAATATATTTTTTTTTTTTTTTAGAGACAGAATCTCACTTTGGGACTACAGGCACCGGCCACAATGCCCAGCTATTTTTTTGTTTGTTTGCAGTTTTGGCTGGGCCAGGTTCGGTCACCCTTAGTATATGGGGCCGACACCCTACTCACTGAGCCACAGGTGCGACCCTGTCTTATAGTTAGTATTGTAACTATTGGTGTATTAAGTGAGGGCCTTATGTAGGTGTCCTTGTGAGCCAACAGCAGCTGCACCCATGCTCTGGATGATCTCAGAGGACAGGCTGAAGGGCTATTGCAGTTGCTTCAGCCCACAGACTTCCTCAGTACTAAGCCTTAGCCTTTGCAGTTTTAATGTGATGTCATCAAAGACTTTTCAACTCAAATACATATCTTTCATTATTCAGGACAGCAATAATGAATGTTGAGCTAGCTTTAGCTGCTTACACAATCTCATTTCATTTTGACGCCACCTGCATCTCAGTCACCTGTGTCCTTAGCCTCTACATGATGCCTGGGATCTAGTGGTACTTCAAGTTTTGTTTGATGAACAATCCTCTAACTCCATTAGAAATGAGTCCTTGGACTCCTGGTTCTTAAATTTATTTTCCATATATTAAAATAAATATTAATGAACAATTAAATTTACACCATACTCCACAAATACCATTAATATTTATCCTTTATTTAAAAGCTTCCAGAAAGGAAAAACAAATACCAAACACCCTCTGATACTCTGATAGCCCTCACCAGCTGGAAGTGCAAATTCCTGAGCCTGAAACTTAAGTCCTTTTGTGACCTGGCCCAGAGCCCCACTCTAGACACACATCTCACCATATGTTCCCCCTTGGGAAAGAGAAAGGAGGAATATAACCTAGTTATTACACCAGGCTTTGTGTTAAAATATGCAGGTTCAAGTTTGAACTCCACACTAAGTAGCAGTGAAACTGGGGGAAAAAAAAAATCGCTGAACTTCTTTGTTTTCTCACCCTAAAACAGAAATAACACCTGTCCTGCTCATCACTCATCACACAGAGTCAAACAAGGTGATAGAGTGAGACTATCTCAAACGAATAAACAAACAATAAAAACCCCTAAGTCTGTTTTCTCCAGGAAGCCTTTTCTTTTCTTTTTTTAGAGAGAGTCTCACTTTGTTGCCCTTGGTACAGTGCCGTGGCGTCACAGCTCACAGCAACCACCAACTCCTGGGCCTTAGCCTCCCAAGTAACTGGGACTACAGGTGCCCGCCACAACATCTGGCTATTTTTTGTTTGCAGTTTGGCCGGGGCCAGGTTTGAACCCGCCACCCTCAGCTTATGGGGCCGGTGCTCTACCCACTGAGTAACAGGTGCCACCCTCTAGGAAGCCTTTTCTAACAATGCTGCCCCAGAGATTCCACCCCTGCACCCACCCCCAAATTAACTGACGTACCTATCTAGCTCATTTGTCATTTAATCATACAGGGTCAGGACTTAAAATTTTTTTTGTTTTAATTTAAACTTGAGTTTCCTGGGCTTCAAATTGCCTAGTTATTTTTAAGTATGGCTGGTCTTTCTGATTTCATTTATAAGTGCCTCCTGGGCAGGGAATGCCTGGCACACTCTTTCTTAAAAAACCCATAGTGCCAAGCAGGTGGCTGGGCCCACTGTGCTCCAGGCCCATGTGTGGAGTCTGTGTCTCAGGAAGGAAGGTCACCCTCCATGAAGGTAAGCTCTAGGGAGACAGGAAGCTGCCAAAGACCATCTCCCCATGGCTTAGTTCTTCACCAGCCTTGTTCTTCAGAGAGAAAAAAACCCTTCCCTAGCTCAGCCACACTACTGCTATGCTCTTTTTCTAACAAAACTTGATTTTATCTCCCTCCAGCTAAAACATCTTCAATGACTCCCAAGTCTTTAGGATGAAGCCCAACTCCTCAAAAAGGCTTGGCATCCCCATCACTTCACGGTCTAACTCCTGCCGGCCTCTCCAGTCCTTTCAAAATGCTCCTCACATTCTAAGCTCCAGTCATATCATTCTTCTTTTTTTTTTTAAAGAGACAGAGTCTCACTTTATTGCTCTTTGTTAGAGTGCTGTGGCGTCACAGCTCACAGCAACCTCCAACTCCTGGGCTTAGGGGATTCTCTTGGCTTAGCCTCCAGAGTAGCTGGGACAACAGGCACCCACCACAATGCCCAGCTATTTTTTGTTGTTGCAATTTGGCTGAGGCTGGGTTTGAACCCACCACCCTCGGTATATGGGGCTGGCGCCCTACCCACTGAGTCATAGGCGCCGCCCCAGTCATATCATTCTTATTGCTGTGATTCATCCTACTACAAAAACATTCTACTCTCAGGCACCTGGAATTTTGCACCTTCTGCTTAGAATGTCCCCCCCCAATTTGTCTGCTTCCCTATGAACACTCAGGTCAGCCACCTTCCTCCAAGACCCTTTTCCCCAGGTTAAGGTTCTCTCCTCTGGGCACCCTGTGGTCCCCATTTCCTTATGCTCTACTATAACTGTAAGTCTGTGAACTTCTGAACTTGTGGTGTGAACCCTGGACAGGGATTGCCTTGTTCTATGCCTGATTCTCCATTTCCTGCCAAAGAGCTTAATGTGTCATCATCAGTGCTCCAAGGTGTTGAATAATCACAACCTGGTTTATGCCTTCATAGGCCCACTAGAACAAAGAGTTATCCCTGATATGCTGGGCCTACAGCAAGGGAAATCTGTGATGGACATCATGATAAAGTTTTTTTTTTTTTTTTTTGGTTTTTGGCCAGGGCTGGGTTTGAACCCGCCACCTCTGGCATATGGGACCGGCGCCCTACTCCTTGAGCCACAGGCACCGCCCCAATGATAAAGTTTTTCTGTGGTTACCATAGTACTAATGCTGACTTCCTGGGAAGAGAAATAGTAGTTAATTGGGTATTAACTCTGTCTCAGACACTTTATTAAGTGCTATGTATGCATGTCTCTCTTTTTTTTTTTTTTTTAGACAGAGTCTCACTTTGTCACCTTCCGTCGACTGCCGTGGCATCATAGCTCCAACTCTTGGGCTCAAGCAATCCCTTTGCCTCAGCCTCCCAAGTAATGGGGACTACAAGTGTCTGTCACAACACCCAGCTAGTTTTAGAGAAGGGGTCTCCCTCTTGCTCAGGCTGATCTTGAACCTGTGAGCTCAGGGCAATCCACCCAACTCAGCCTCCCAGAATGCCAGGATTACAGGTGTGAGCCACTTAACCCAGACTGTACCTCATTTTGCAAATGAGGACACTAAATAAATAAAAATAAAAAAATGAGCCGGGCATTGTGGTGGGTGCCTGTGGTCCCAGCTACTTGGGAGCCCAGGAGTTTGAAGTTCCTGTGAGCTATGATGACACCATGGCACTCCATCCAAGGTGACAGAGTAAGACTCTGTCTCAAAAAAAAAAAAAAAAAAAAGAATTTTAGGGAACTAGGTACTAATTATAGAAAATGTAGTAACTAACTATAAGGATACAGGATTATGTATTTCTGCATAACTCCATATGGCAGAACTTTCCCTCAATTACAGCTATCTGAAAATGGAAAGCTCTTTTTTTTTAATGGAAAGCTCTCTTATGGAAGAATGGGATGGAACACATACGAGAACTCTTGGAACCCCAAGAAAGTATCTGTATACCCAATATAGGAAATTCCATAATCGTTTTGTTCTGGGCAATCATTCCATAGCAACGTGACTATAAACCCAAAAGTAAACTAGACTTCAAGATGAAATGTGGCAATGTTTAGTTATCAAGTGGTCATTTAACAAAGGTAATCATATTTACATATATCTCTAAAAACAGAAAATTTCAATCTTATAAAGAAATCACAGATCCTACAAAATCTAAGTAAGGATTCTAACTTGAAGAATCCTGAGAAAGCGTTAAGTGCCTCTCAGGTCCTTTGTAACTCTGAAATTCTCAGAGGTGCTAGATTCCAGAACTTGGGACTTGTACTTGCATTCTGAGCTTGGTCATGACAGCCATGTTACTTGCCTACCTCCCCAAAAAGTTTTCCACTGAACAAAAACTATATTAAAATATAAGGCAATGTGTCTTACTTAAGCTTTGAACCACAGAATGAGAGGGCCAAAGAAACCAGCACCTTCATTCCTTCATACTTTTCCCTGGTCATGATTCATTAGTGTTCATTCAACCTCTACACATCTGTAGGGAAAGAAAACACAGAGGACTGGGATGGAGAATACCAGATGTGCATTCTGGTCCAAGCTCTGCAACTGGGTACCACTATGATTCTTTTTGTAAGCACAATTTCCTTCAAGTTCTATTCTCTATATCACAAGATCATATGAGCTAAAGCAGGTGAAACATTTAGAAGAGATAAATCCTTCTAGCACGTGTAAGAAGGATTTCTTATCTCTGACCTCCCCTTCCCCTTCAGCTACAAATAAGGCATTGTGTAGTGACAGCAATCATGGCTCTAGAGAGATGAGTGTGGTGACAGCTCTCAGACTGAACAGGAATCTTCGACTGTCTTCCAAAGTCAAATATAAATAATTGGGGATTTTCTGATGCTTGGGATATTTACTTCTGCTCTTATTGGTGATATAAAAACAGAGTTGACTGTATTTAGCTCTATGTTTTATTTGTGTTTTCTTTCTCTTTCTTCTTCCCATCCTGCTCTGACCTTATTCCCATGTTAAAAGTTTCTCAAAGGCAAAGACTATTTTCCTAATTAGCCATGGAACTCTCCGATGGTAAGAACTAGTCCTTCCCTCACCAAATACCACACCCAACCTGAATAGGAAAATATCTTAAGAATGGGAGAGCTATTATGTCTGTAGATGCTCTTCTGAGGACTCAGGTGAGATTACTCAATCACAGGAGTGAGACCCAAGGGACTGAAACATTCAGTTAAGGCTAAAAACAGATTTTAAAATGTTGCAGTTACCTTTTTTTCTTTTAACATTCAGGATGCACACTGGAGTCGCAGTTATCTTCTAGTAACTGATTTCTTTGGGTGGATAAATGGGACTTTGGAGGGCTTAAAGGAAGACAGATCTGGATTTGTATACTGACTTGCCACTTTCTAGTTAAGTGACTGTGCAGTTTACCAACCTCTCTGGACCACATTCTTTGTCCGTGAAAAAGGTACTTACATTCTAGGCTTGTTGAGAGGATTAAGTGGGATAATGTACGAAAAGCCTTACCACAGAATCTGGCATGTAAATGCTTATCAAAGAGTCACCGTGGAGGGATCTTGTAGGGAATGAAATAGACATGAGTGCGGAAGAGCTTTGGCGGAGACCAGCACCTGAAGGCCAAGACGCTGTAAACAGTCCGATCTCCTAGATCAATGCTCTCCACACCACAGTCCGCCGCCTAGAATTACCAGTGGTTGGGGGCGGAGGAGCTGCCTAGACTCCCGAGTGAGGAAGGCGGCCAGGAGCCAAACTGGCTTCTCGCAAAAAAGCCCTCTCCAAGAAGACCCGGGGCATTTGGGCTCCCGATGGGTCGCCCCTCCGGGCGTCAGGCCCTCTCACTTACCCGGGAAAGGTAACGGTCCTTAACGGCAGGCAATAACGGCTCACCAGCAGCCCAGGCACTAGCAAGGGCAGACTGAAGTCAAACCTTGGATTTTGGAGCCTCCACGCCTGAAACCCTAAACCACCATCGAACTACAACTCCCAGCATGCCATGCGGCCGCCCGCAGCGGTCGGTGGATCGGCCCCACCAACCTTCGGCCCTTCTTTCCTCAAAGCGTGGCCGGACCGCTAGGCTTCCGGGTATTGCTGCTTCCCCGCACCGCCGCAAGGCCAGCCTCTCATCGTGATTTCTGGGTATTGTAGTCCATGCTGTTTCAGTTTGGTAGGAAAGGGCTGTTCCTATTGGCCGCTCTTCTCGCCATAAAAACTACAAAGCCCAGAATACAGCGGAACGTCCCCTCGTCCAATAGGAGCCCCCCATATAGCTGGGCCGGGGCCGGCTCTAGTGACTCAAGATGGCGGACGAGAGTGAGACAGCAGTGAAGCCGCCGGCACCTTCGCTGCCGCAGATGATGGAAGGGAACGGAAACGGCCATGAGCACTGCAGCGATTGCGAGAACGAGGAAGATAACACCTACAACCGGGGGTAACGAGATCCTCGGAGTCCAATTTGCGTCCAGTCTCCTACAACCTGGGTCTCCGGGGTGCGGGGAAGTCACCCGGAGCTTAGTCTAGCCCCACCCCCATATTCTTATTGGCTGAGACATAGGGATCCTGCCTGGTGATTGGTTGTTGTCTTTGTCATTTACTAGGGAACGCTATATTAAGGACTGGAGACGTTCAATAGTTTTATTATATAAAAGTTTTTCTGTGTAATGTCCACTCGCGTACTTCAGGCGCGTCCGGGGAAAAGAGCATGTTGGACGATGGTTTGCGATGGCACAACACAGGGCAATCTAGTTACAGTACATTTCAGAGGGAACGTTATTTACAGAGGTGTTGTGTGAACAACGTGACTAGCAATAAACGAATAATAAAACGTTTCGTTGCAGTTCGCCGTCAGTGAGGAAATTCATCAAGCTGTGCAAACTCTCTATATAATTATGTTGTAAAATGTCACTACCAGAGGATACCCAAATATAAACTCACCTTATAAACCCTATATAATTAACTATATGATAATGTTTTGATTTACACAGTGTCCCTTGCTCTAAATCCTTAAATTTCCTGAACGATATGTAATTAGGTCTTCCAGCATCTTTGCCCTTTTAACTTTGCAAGGTAGCCTCAAGCATCAAGAAATCGAGTAATGTTGCTTTTTGGATAGTATTTGGAACCTGTGGGTTCCATACTGCATGTCCTGTACTTTATAGTCTTGCTTTTACTATTTATTCTAGGGATGACGAAATGCACCAGGCATTTCAGTGTTGCATTCTTTTTTTCAGATCAGTTTTTGGATGGAAAAAAAGGCTGTTACTCATTCTTTTCTATCTTTCTAGCTGTATTTATGTTTATATTTTTAAACTGAGTCAGAGTCTTTTGGTATATAACCCTTGCTGAGTCTGTGGTAGTTTGATTTTCATTGCCAGCTAGCTTGTTGTTTACAGTATTGGTGGTAGTTTCGAGGTGAAAGTAGAAGGTTGCAGTCGTTAGATAAAACTTTTTTAAAATCTTGCTACATTGTAGAGATAGGAGAGCAAAGGATTACAGTCTTGCACATCATAAGGACATTGGGGTCAACAACAGACTGCATATATGATTGTGGTCCTTTAAGATTATAACATATTTTTCTGTATCTTCTGTGCTATGGTGAGTAACACAAATACTTACCATTGTGTTACAGTTGCCTACAGTATTCAGTAGAGTAATGTGCTGTACAGGTTTGTAGCTTAGGAGCAAGAGGTTATGCCATGTAGCCTAGGCATGTAGTTGGCTATGCCATCTAATTCAGCTGTTCTCAACCTGTAGGTTGTGACCCACAGGAACTGTATTAAAGGGTTGAGGTATTAGGAAGGTTGAGAACCACTGCTCTAATTCGTATAAATGTACTATAATGTTCAAACTATGCTGAAGTTGCCTAGTGAACATTTCTCAAGATGTATCCCTGTGGTTAAGCTAAGCATGACTATATTTTAAGGGGTTTATAAACTGTGCTGAATCCTCGATTAAAAGATACAGCTGTTAAATTCTTCAACTAACATTAGAAATCACAAGAAGGACCAGTGCAGTGGCTCATACCTATAATCCTAGCACTCTGGGAGGCCGGGCCAGGATTACTTGAGCTCAAGAGTTGAAGATCAGAGACCAGTGCCTGTAGCTCTCAGTAGGTAGGGTGCCGACACATACACTAAGGCTGGCGGGTTTGAACCTGCCTGGGCCAGTTAAAACAATGATGACAACTGCAACAACGACAACAAAAAATAGCCAGGCATTGTGGCGGACACCTGTAGTTCCAGCTATTTGGGAGGCTGAGGCAAAAGAATCACTTAAGCCCAAGAGTTTGAGGTTGCTGTGAGCTGTGATGTTATAGCACTCTATCCAGGGTGACAGCTTGAGACTCTGTCTAAGAAAAAAAAGAAAGAGTTGAAGACCAGCCTGAGTAAGAGCAAGACCCTAGATAGAAAAAAATTGAAAACTTAGCTAAGCATTATGGTGTGCACCTGTAGTCCCATCTACTTGGGAGACTGAGGTGGTTGAGGCAGGAGGATTGCTTGAGCCCAGGAGTCTGAGGTTGCAGTGAACTATCTTGACAACACTGTGCTTTATCCAGGGTGACAGGGCAAGACTCTCAAAAAAAAAAAAAAAAAATCACAAGACTATTGTAGAGGGAAAGGAAGCTTGCCAGATTTGGTTTTTATAAGACTGTTCTGTTGCTATAACTTACAACACATCTAATGTAATAAAAATCTTGCTTTGAAGTTTGATATTCCTAAAAAATGGAAGAGATGAAAAAAAGGAAGTGGAAACAGGAAAGGAAAGTGCAGCCCTCCAGAGTAGAGACCTGAATCACTGATGAGAGCTGTTGAATGTGAAAGTCATTTCAGAAGTGAAAGTATGGCTGTTTCTTTTTCTTTTCTTTTTCTTTTTCTTTTTTGTAGAGACAGAGTCTCACTTTATGGCCCTTGGTAGAGAGCCGTGACCTCACACAGCTCACAGCAACCTACAGCTCCTGGGCTTAAGCGATTATCTTGCCTCAGCCTCCCGAGTAGCTGTGTCCGCCACAGCACCCGGCTATTTTTTTGTTGTTGCAGTTTGGCCGGGGCTGGGTTTGAATCCGCCACTCTCGGCATATGGGGCCGGCGCCCTACTCACTGAGCCACAGGCGCCGCTCCTTTTTTTTTTTTTGAGACAGTCTCAAGCTGTCACTCTGGGTAGAGTGCTGTGGTGTCACAGCTCGCAGCAACCTCAAACTCCTGGGCCCAAGCGATTCTCATGTCTCAGCCTCCCAAGTAGCTGGGACTCCAGGCGCCTGCCCACAACGTGCAGCTATTTTTTGGCCTGGGCTGGATTCGAACCTGCCAGCTCCAGTGTATGTGGCTGGCGCGGTAGCCACCTGAGCTACAGGCGCCGAGCCGAAAGTATGGCTTTTTCTTTGCTCTTTACGTAGTTGCTTTTATTTTTCTCTGCTTAACTCTTGCTCTGACCAGTGTCCATAGATCTTTAATTGGTTTTGTTCCCCTGATTTATGAATCACCGTGCAAAATGATTGCCAGAGAGTTCTGTGTTTTATTTGTAATATAACTAAATGATAAAGCGAAAAACATTAGTGGTTTTGTTGTTGTTGTTTTTGTACGTGATTATGGTCTGGGAGAAAAAATTATATTTATTTTGCTTCTCAAATCTAGAGAAACGTGAAAATGAGTTTAGAGGTGGCAGGTGAAAAACAGAGGGCCTAGTCTGGAGGAAAGAGCCTAATTCTGGTACTTAGAATCTGGAGTAGAGTCTAGTTTGTTTTTTTTTTTTACTAACTTCAATTTTGTGAAGAAGCAGTGGTTTTGGGAAAAAGCCTCATGGCATGGTGGGAGAAAGCGTGGCTTTTGGAGTCATTTAAATCTGGTTTCAAAGCTTGGTTTTGACGCTTAATAGTCGACCTTGGGAAAAGTACTTAACCTTAGCTGTTAGTGTTGTCTTAGGGATTAAATGAGATAACATCTGGAATGCAGCCCTCCCGCCTCTTTTTTTTTCATATCTTCCCTAACCTCCCAGCTTGTCCTTCTGCTCTTTTCACATCTTTATATCTTTTTTTTTTTTTTTTTCCAGTTTTTGGCCGGGGCTGGGTTTGAACCCGCCACCTCCAGCTTATGGGGCCAGCGCCCTACCCCTTTGAGCCACAGGTGCCGCCCTATTTTTTATATCTTTTCTCAGCCCTTAATGTGTCCAATCCCTGCCTCACCTGAAGGTAAGGTACATGAGAACAGGGTCGTGTCTTAGTCTGGTGCTTAGTGGGCATTAATGAATGGTTGCTGTATGAATGAGTAGCAAATGCTAAAGTACTTGGCTGGGTGTAGTGGAGTTTTATTTCTCCTTTGTGAATTCAAGGATGTGAGATTTTTCTTACATACACATTTTCTTTTCCCAAATAAATCTCATTAAAACCATTATTACAATTTTTGTGAACTACTTACAGAAACCAAAGAACCTCCAATTTGTTGTGGAAACTTTCTACTGTGTTTTGTTTCTTGAAATGTTTCTTGTCTTTACTGAATTTTTTTTTTTTTTTTTGAGACAGAGTCTCAAGATGTTGGCCTGGATAGAGTGCCGTGACATCCTAGCTCGCAGCAATCTCCAACTTGAGCTCAAGCGATCCTCTTCCCTCAGTTTTTCTATTTTTAGTAGAAATGGGGGTCTCTCACTTTTCTCAGCCTGGTCTCGAATTCATGCTCTCAAGCAATCCACCTGCCTTGGCCTCCCAGAGTGCTAGGATTATAGGCATGAGCCACTGCACGCGGCCTTTACTGAATATTACTTAAAATGTTTCCCATCCGGGTGGCGCCTGTGGCTCAAGGAGTAGGGCGCCGGTCCCATATGCCGGAGGTGGCGGGTTCAAACTCAGCCCCGGCGAAAAACCACAAAAAAAAAAAAAATATTTTCCATCCTTCCTAAAGTGGCAGGTGAAAAAATGTTTTCAAAAGTCACATAGGAGGCTCGGCACCCATAGCTCAGCAGTTAGGGTGCTGACCACATACACTGAGGCTGGTGGGTTCGAACCCAGCCTGGGCCTGCTATAAACAGCAATGACAACTACAACAAAAAAATAGCCGGGTGTCGTAGCGGGCACCTGTAATCCCAGCTACTTGGGAGGCTGAGGCAAGAGAATCACTTAAGCCCAAAAGTTTGAGGTTGCTGTGAGCTGTGATGCCATAGCACTCTACCAAGGGTAACATAGTGAGACTCTGTCTCAAAAAAAAAAAAACACAAAAAAAACCAAAAGTCATTTAAGAATTTACGAGACTATTTCTCCTTTCTACATTAAAGATTCTAAAGTAATACAAGGCCAGTTATGGTGACTCACTCCTGTGATCCCAGTACTTTGGGAGGCCAAGGCAAGAAAGTCACCTGAGCACAGGAGTTTGAGACCAACCTGAGCAAGAGTGAGACCCCATCTCTATTAAAAATAGAAAAACTAGCCGGGCATAGTGATGGGCACCTGTAGTCCCAGCTACTCAGGAGGCTGATGTAAGAGGATTGCTTGAGCCCAAAAGTTTGAGGTTACTATGAGCTATGATGATGCCATGGCATTCTACCCAGGGCAACCGAGTGAGATTCTGTATCAAAAAAAAAAAAAGAGAGAGAGAAAGAAAGAAAAATACACAATAAAGGTTAATGGTGGTTAGAACTAACCTTTATGCTCTCAGGTCTTTCAGGAACTGAAGTTCATAGTTCTTTACACTAATGAAATGATCTACATTCATTGATCTACAGACTAATAAGGAATGCAGTCGTGCTAGTTTCTTATGTCTCTTTGTGTATGAGTTTACGTCTTGACTTTTCTAGTCATGTGTTTCCTCAGTAAGTAAGCATAAACATTTGGTGAGTATAAACCTTCATGTATGTATGTAAATGTATACATATGTAGGCTGAGCTCAGTGGCTCATTCCTGTAATCTTAGCACTCTGGGAGGCTGAGGCAGGTGGATTGCCTGAGCTTATGAGTTGGAGACCAGCCTGAGCCAGAGTGAGACCTTGTCTCAAAAAAAAAAAAAAAAAAAAAATACATAGATAGATAGATAGCCAGGTGTTGTGAATACCGATAGTCCCAGCTACTTGGGAGGGTGAGGAAGCAATCAATCACTTGGGTTCAATCACTTGAGCCCAAGAGTTTGAGATTGCTGTGAGCTATGATGCCACAGCACTCTACCAAGGATGATAAAGTGAGACTCTGTCTCAAAAAAAAAACAAAGTAGGGCGGCGCCTGTGGCTCAAGGAGTAGGGCACCGGTCCCATATGCCGGAGGTGGCAGGTTCAAACCCAGCCCCGGCCAAAAAAAAAAAAACAAAGTACACATATGTGCACATGCATACATAGACAGTGTATATGTATGTGTATCTTTCTGCAGTTTTTCTATATCTGTTTTTTAAAAATCTATCAGCCATTTAATGAGGTTCTTTTTAAGAAATTTAAAACACCAATTTATGAGGGCATTTGTTGGGGCAAACACAGATCGCAGGTAGCCCCGGAGCTGAGGAATAGCCTTGATTTTCAGTAAAATTTGCAGTCCACAGCTTTTTGATCAACCTTGCGCTGTTATCTTGTATTTCTCTTTTTCTGTGGCGAAGATCTCACTTTCGTGGTGTCTGGGCTTCTGCAACTGCTGCTTCTTAAAATAAGCATCAGTAATACGCTTCAGGATTTTAACATTACTGTTGTCAATTTTTGTGGTGGTGGTAGGGACAAATTTCAGATGTGTCCTTTGTAGAGGAACTTGATTGAGGGACAGAGGTCTAGTCACAAGTAGCAAGCCACTGTCCAGTTGCTTTAGGAAAACCACCCTCTTGCCTCTGTGGCTCCCAGTGAGGATAATTAGCATGGTCCTGGGTGTGTTGCTAGATCAAAGTTTTCTCATATGCTGATTAAACTTTTTTTGCCATGGCTCAACAGCTTTCTTCAGTGGGATAATATTTAGGCATTTTGCAAAGTTTAACCACCTGAGTACCACCATTCTTGTCTCCACCAACTGGTTTTGTAACAGTGGCAAGGACCTTCACCTTCTTTTTCTTTTCAATCTTGGATTTAGCCACAGTGTATTTCCTCTCAGTCATTGCCTTTTTGAAACACATGGCAAATCAGAGTATCAGCTTATTTCTCTGATGAGGTCAGGATTTTGGCTGCAGTGGGGCTTCTCCTTCTTGGCCTTAGGTTTTTTCTCTTTAGTAACTGGCTTCTCAGCTTTTTCACTTGCCATCTTGCAAGATGGGAAAGAGTCTGTTAGCTATTTTTTAGAAAATGTGCTTAATTTCCTCCAGTTATTTCTCTAGCAAATTACCCTGAGTAGACGGGGCAAGGTGACTCACGCCTGTAATCCTAGGTCTCTGGGAGGCCTATGTGGGTGGACTGTTCGAGCTCAGGAGTTTGAGACCAGCCTGAGTAAGAGTGAGACCCTGCCTGAGCAAGAGTGAGAATAGAAAAACTATCAGAGGGCAGTGCCTGTGGCTCAGTGAGTAGGGCTGATGGTGGTGGGTTTGAACCCAGTCCCAGCCAAAATGCAACAAAAGGTAGCTGGGCATTGAGGCTGAGGCAAGAGAATCACCTAAGCCCAAGAGCTGGAGTGTGCTGTGAGCTGTGATGTCACATCACTCTATTGAAGGCAACAAAGTAAGACTTTGAGAAAGAAAAACTGTCAAGGCATTGTGGCAAGCACCTGTAGTCCCAGCCACTGCTGAGGCTGAGGCAAGAGAATCTCCTGAGCCCAAGAATTTGAGGTTGTTGGGAGCTATGACACTGTGGTACTATACCGAGGGCAACATAATGAGACCCTGTCTCAAAAAACAAGAAAAGAAAAAGAAACCACCCTGAGCAACTGAGAGGCAAACAGATTAAGAAAATTATGCTGCATTCCCCCTGCAGTTCATAATTCACCTATATGGGTTTCTTTTTTTTTTTTTTTTTTTTTTTGAGACAGAGTCTGACTCTGCTGCCCTCAGTAGAGTGCTGTGGTGTCACATTCATAACAATCTCAAACTCTTGGGCTCAAGAGATTCTCTTGCTTCAGCCTCCCAAGTAACTGGGACTACAGGTGCCCATCACAACCCCTGGCTATTTTTAGAGACAGGTTTTGCTCTT
Source organism: Nycticebus coucang (assembly GCF_027406575.1). NCBI lineage: Eukaryota > Metazoa > Chordata > Mammalia > Primates > Lorisidae > Nycticebus > Nycticebus coucang. The sequence goes on from NC_069797.1 coordinate 60,487,715, forward strand.
GCTCAGGCTGGTGTCCAACTCCCGAGCTCAGGCAGTCCACACACCCTGGCCTCCCAGAGTGCTAGAATTACAGGCATGAACCACCTTGCCTGGCCCACTTATGTGGTTTAATTTGTTTGATTTTAGTTTTTTGAAAGACTTTCTAAATATTGCTAAAGAGTAAATCTCATCAGCTGATAATGGATTATTTAATTTGAAGATAACAAATAAGTGAAGCATATCTGAGTGTTTTAGAACAAGAAAACATTTTAGATCGTTATGTTCCTAGGATTATTTTGGAATTTATTTTATAGTTCTCATCAGTATCATTGAGATGCTTGTAAGTTCTGGGTCAAGAGCCCTTTGGTAAGGGATGTCTCTTTTCCACCCTGCTCTCTTACTCCATGGGACAGGGTAACGTAGATCCTTATAAGTGTTTCTCACTTCCTGATCATGAGATATTATCCCTTATGAAGAAACCTAAAGAAAAAAAAGTGTTTTTGAAAGTAAATCCCAGCTCGGTGCCTGTAGCTCAAGCAGCTAAGACGCCAGCCACATACACCAGAGTTGGTGGGTTCAAATCCAGCCCAGGCCTGCCAAAACAACAATGACAACTATAACCAAAAAAATAGCCCAGCGTTGTGGTGGGTGCCTGTAGTCCTAGCTACTTGGGAGGCTGAGGCAAGAGAATCACTTGAGCCCAGGAGTTGGAGGTTGCTGTGAGCTGTGATGCTACGGCACTCTACCCAGGGTGACAGCTTGAGGCTCTGTCTCTAAAAAAAAAAAAGGGAAAAAGAAAGTAAATCTCATAAAACTATCCTTACTTGCTTTTATTTTCTTCAGTTTCTCCAAGAGTCATTCTTTCCCAAATAATGATGGCTTTTAGCTACATGTAGCTCTAGGAAAAAAGAAATCTTTTTAGTCCCTTTTTCTTAATTTCTCCCTTCAGTTTTTGGTTTTTCAAAACTAGATCAAAGCAGAAATGCAAAGAAAAACCTCATCACTAATATGAAGTAAGTGGTCTAATTTTGTTTCCCAATTAAGTGGCAATTAAAAAGAAACTAATCAAGAGCTGCTTCAAAGAGAAGAGACTGGAAAGCAGAAGAAATGAAAAGTAAATGAGAGCCTATTTCAGGGAGATTGCTGTTCATGGCAAAGCAGTTTTGCTGATTTTTCACATTGTTCAGCTAATGCGCTCACTCTAAAATTCCCTGGCTTTACTAAGTTGGCAGTTAACCCTTTCTTTTTTTTTTTTTTTGTAGAGACAGAGTCTCGCTTTATGGCCCTCGGTAGAGTGCCGTGGCCTCACACAGCACACAGCAACCTCCAACTCCTGGGCTTAAGCGATTCTCTTGCCTCAGCCTCCCGAGCAGCTGGGACTACAGGCGCCCGCCACAACGCCCAGCTATTTTTTGGTTGCAGTTTGGCCGGGGCAGGGTTTGAACCCGCCACCCTCGGTATATGGCGCCCTACCGACTGAGCCACAGGCGCTGCCCTGGTTAACCCTTTCTTTATGGAGCCCATGGAATTATGAATTTAGTAACTTTAGGAGGATGCTTCTTCAGCTCTTCCTCTCTGACTTTTTTCTTTTTAATTTATTTTTTTTTGAGACAGGCTCTCACTATTGCCCCAGGCTGGAGTGCTGTGGTGATAGCCTAGCTCACAGCAACCTCAGACTCCTGGGTTCAAGCAATTCTGCCTCAGCCTCTCCAGTAGCTGGGACTACAGGCACCCATCACAACACGCACATATGTTTTATATTTTTAGTAGAGACATATCTAGTCCTTGCTCAGGCTGGTCTTGAACTCCCGAGCTCAAGTGATCCTCCTGCCTCTGCTTCCCAGAGTGCTAGGATTATAGGCATGAGCCACTGCACCTGGCCTCTCTTTGACCTTCAGAAACTTATTTTTATTGGAGAACCTTAGATATGATCTCTTTGACTTTTTATCTGAAATCTCTATCCTTTAATCCTCTCTCCTAATTCATCAAAGAAGATGCCCTGTGATTAAACGCACTTAAGGCATAAAAAATAACAGTGTTCTCTATTGAAAGCACCAAAAACACTAACCCAAAATTCTTTGACTTGGGTCAGTACTTGCTTAAAGAACTTTTCTAGTGCTGCTCACAGGGAGGCAACTGAGGATTCACTGTTGTTAAAGTGTTAGATAAATGTTACCTGTTACTGTTATTACGTAGTGGGTATTGTGCCAAACCCTTCACATGTATCATATTATCCATGATTTCACTTGTAAACTCTGGTTTATTTTTTGTAGTGAGGCTTGAGAGTTGCCTCTCCTCTTCCTTTGACATCTCAGAGAATCCTTCTAAACTTTCTGGATTTCTTTTTCTACTGAGTGACTTCTGCATCCTGAATCTGCAGCAGGATCCATTTAGCAGGCTGGTAATGGAGGTAACTGGTCCTGTTAAACTCTTGTTGATAGACTATCTTTTCTCAGAGGTCATTTGAGTGGGCAGAATTGTTGCCAGTGTTGAATCATTGCTCAGAACATTACTGATAATAGTCTCTGAACAGCGTTTGATTTCACCTTGGAGTTGGTAGGTCACAGTCTATCTCATCAGACAAACTCATAGGATGTGGATGGAATTTACATGTTTATTTCATTTCCATTTTAAACAGTTTAGTATATCAGAGCTTCTGTGCCCTCTAAAAAAACCCCAGTTATTCTCCATGACAGAAATTGGCTTGTTCACCCTCAAAACTCTGGGTAACTATCCCAAGGAGGGCAGAAGGTGGCAGTAAAAGCAATCTTTTGTAATCCCTTCCCATAACCTGCTGTTCTTTTCAAAGGCCTCTTAGGGTACCTTGGTGACAGTACTAAAGTGTTTTTATATTTCTCATCACTTAGGATTCACAAGCAGTTTTTTATGTAAATAACTAATTGGTAGGAATGTGCAGAGTTTGGGGTATTGCATTAAGTGATTCTGCAGCCACCAAAGTACAGAGAATAGCCAGCTGATTCAGCCATGTGTTTTGTTCCTGGGCATTCTTGTCACTTCAGTCATCTTCCTTTGGGCTTTCTGAGTACTAATAGGATTCAAAGTGAACATATGATGCTTTAAGAATAAATTGATTTGCAAAGGATTTCCTGATGTCTAAAAGTAGAATCAAGAAGATATTAAGAGATTAGGGTTTAGGGCGGCGCCTGTGGCTCAGTCGGTAAGGCGCCGGCCCCATATACCGAGGGTGGCGGGTTCAAACCCGGCCCCAGCTGAACTGCAACCAAAAAATAGCCGGGCGTTGTGGCGGGCGCCTGTAGTCCCAGCTACTCGGGAGGCTGAGGCAAGAGAATCGCTTAAGCCCAGGAGTTGGAGGTTGCTGTGAGCTGTGTGATGCCATGGCACTCTACCGAGGGCCATAAAGTGAGACTCTGTCTCTACAAAAAAAAAAAAAAAAAAAAAAAAAAGAGATTAGGGTTTATTTTAATAAGTTTCTCTGGAAAATTTGAATTTTAGCTCCAAGAATTCACCTTTATTTTTTAGAGGTAGATAAACAAGTGGCCAAAAGTTGTGAATTTTATTCTCTGAGCTTTTTTCTTCAGGTATCATAAAACTGTTGTCTGTGTTGAAGACATTGAAATCATTTGAAATAGTTACAGTGGAGCTGTTTTGGTTTGGTTTGTTTATTAATTAGAGACAGGGTCTCTCTATGTTGCCCAGGCTAAAGTGCAGTGGCTATTCCCAGGTGTGATCTCCCACTACAGCCTTGAATTCCTGGGCTCAGGCATTTCTCTGGCCTCAGCCTGAGCCTTCCCAGTAGCTGGGACCACAGGTTTGTGTCACCATGCCCAGCTGGAGCTTTTTTGTTTTAATTCTTCTAGGAAGGGGACAGATCCTAAGGAAGGAGAAGACAATAAGAAAGTTAGTAAATTTAAAATCTTCATCAGTGGCTTGGCATCTGTAGCACAGTGGTTATGGCGCCAGGCACATACACCGAGGCTGGCAGGTTCTAACCTAGCCCGGGCCAGCTAAACAGCAATAACAACTGCAACAAAAAAATAGCTGGGTGCTGTGGCGGGTGTCTGTAGTCCCAGCTACTCGGGAGGCTGAGGCAAGAGAATCACCTAAGCCCAGGAGTAGAAGGTTGCTGTGAGCTGTGTGATGCCACGGCACTCTAACGAGGACAATAAAGTGAGACTCTGTCTACAAAAAAAAAAAACAAAACCAAAAAAGAGTCTTACACGGAATAAGACTTTAGCATTTGGGGAGAAAGGGCCCCAAGTCTTTGGAGATTGAAAGCTTGTCACTGGGTAGTCGTCTGTTAGCGGTTGACCAGTTTGCTTCACATCTCTGGACCTTGGTTTTCCTCATCTGTAGATAATGGATTAAGCCAGATGGTTCTGAGATTCCTTCCAACACTGGAGGCTTACCCCACTCCTGCATGATGAAAGGTTTCTGTGGGTTTTGTCATCCAGTAAGATTGAGAGTTGGCCACATTATGGACTCTGCCTGCTCATGTTATCTGGAAGTTCTCTGCTCCTGCTGTTCCTCTGTCATCCTGCCCTTACCTCCCACCCGCTCACACATCGAGTGCTGCATTCTATTTCTAGAAGTGCGTGCTGAGGTTCATTTTCCATTTCCTCCTCCAGCCCTGATTTTATACAAGAACATCCACAGGATTTCTTATATGTTTAAACTTGGGATATTTTGGCCTTCCTTAAAAGATGACATTTCTCAATTACTTTTCTTCCCTGTTCCTGGATCTGTCATTGTGCTAATTCAGTCTGTATTTGCTAGGTTGCTCATTAGTGAGTTAATTAACTTACTTGAGCATGTGAGTTTTGACATTTTTGTGTGAACTGCAATCTCCCTTTGATAGCAGGCACCCCCTACCTCCCTCTTGACCCCCCACCCCCCGCTGCAGGCATATTTTACCTAAATTCTCTGCTCTTTATTTTGGAACCAAATGAAACAAGTTTGACTTTGATTTGCTGTGTTCTAAGGCTCTGGTTCTGGCCAATCTCGGTTCCAGGTTTATTATGGTGACTAGCAGCTTAGATCTCTGAGGGAGTTCTGTTTCAATGTGCTGAATCCCAGCATGCCCTGGGATACTTTCCCATGCGTGTGGACTTTAAATCTCTTTTAAAATGATGCCAAGGCTGGATGTAGTGGCTCATCACGCCTGTTTTCCTAGCATTCTGGGAGGCCAAGATGGGTGGATTGCTTCAGCTCTGGAGTTCAAGACCAGCCTGAGCAAGACGAGACTCCTTCTCTACTGAAAAAGAAGAAACACTAAACAGGAGATGTGGTAGGCGCTTGTAGTCCCAGCTATTTGAAAGGCTGAGACAAAAGGATTGCTTGAGCCTGAGGCTTTGAGGTTGCTTTGAGCTATGATGATGCCATGGCACTCTAGCCAGGGCAACAGAGACTGTCTAAAAAAAAAGGCCAATTCTTAGTCTGGCTTCTGTGGGGTTCTCTAGTTCGGTTCTCCTGAAATCCAAATTGAAGCTATTCTTCTGTGAAATGCCATTGACTTTGAGGGATGCTTCTTGAAGTCCTACTCTCAAGGCATCTGAGCTTGGTTTCTTATAAATAGCTAAAATTGTTACAATTACCTTGAAAGCTAACCCAAGCGACCTTCTCAGAAGTCTTTTCCCTGAGTTAGTCATCTTCCTGTTTGGGAGTGTTGACCATGGTGAACTCATAATGTTTTTTCATGGATGGAAGCTCAATGAAAATGACTCATTACCAAGAAAAAAAAAAGAAAGAAAGAAAACCAAACTTCTCTTTGTTCTTCAGCTGTCCATATGCTTGATGTACAAGTTGAAACAAGATTGTTGCTTGGTAGCTGCCTGTACAAATTCAAGCCAATATTAGGAAAATGACAATTAGCTTCTCTGGTTTTAGTGTGCGTCTTAGAGTTTGCCGGGCACTTGTATTGCTAATACATACAACAAAAGAATTCAGCTCAAGATCGATAAAAATGGGGTCCATGAGGTTATGAGTGCATAGAAGTATCTCCACTGAATAGTGAGAACAAAGACAGAAGTTTTTACAGTAGTTTTTATAGTGATTTTACACCCTCGTAATTTTTTTTTTTTTTTAGACCAAGTCTCAGTCTGTCACTCTGTGTAGAGTGCTGTGGCATCATCGTAGCTCACGGCAACCTCAAACCCCTGGGTTCAGGCAATCCTGTTGCCCCAGCCTCCCGAGTTGCTGGGACTACAGGCATGCAGCACCACGCCTGGCTAGTTTTTCTGTTTTTAGTAGAGATGGGGGTCTCACTCTTACTTGGGCTGATCTCGAACTCCCAAGCTCAAGCGTTCTACCAAGCCCCTACCTTCCAGAGTGGTAGGATTACAGGCGTGAGCTACAGTACCTGGCCCACTTACAAAGATTTCTAAAGTTGAAAGAAGTGATTTCTTCTGTTTTCCTCCTATGAAATTGTGTTTTTTAAATACTCAGTTGGTTAAGATGCAATAGTTCTTCACCTTGACCTTTCTGATTATTTCTTCCATAAGATTATAAAAAATGATTCTTATGGTAATTCATATATAGGGACCAGATAATTTATTTCATAAACTGAGGTGAATAAGGACTTTATAAATTATATCCTACAGTAGGACACTGCTTTGTTTCCTAATATCAACCAGTTTTCAAATCCCGGGATGCTGTATATAATCCTGAGACTAAAGTGAGAGTATTTGGAATAAGAAAACCACAGAGCTGTCAGGTTGTAATTGGACCTATATGTTGTGACAAAATTGAGTTATTAAGAGGAAAAAGTTAACTTTAGGCCATACCTAATGACTTTATGGTTCCTGTTCGTTGTTATGGCCTTGGGAGTTTTGCTGGGTATCTGGTTTTAAAGAGTTCACCATATTTCCTCTTTTTTTTTTTTTTGAGGATTTTTATTATTTTTTATTTTTATTTATTTATTTATTTATTTTTTGTAGAGACAGAGTCTCACTGTACCGCCCTTGGGTAGAGTGCCTTGGCGTCACACGGCTCACAGCAACCTCTAACCCTTGGGCTTACGCGATTCTCTTGCCTCAGCCTCCTGAGCAGCTGGGTATTTTTTATTTTTTTTGAGACAGAGCCTCAAGCTGTTACCCTGGGTAGAGTGCCGTGGCATCACAACTCACAGCAACCTCCAACTCCTGGGCTTAAGCGATTCTCCTGCCTCCGCCTCCCAAGTAGCTGGGACTACAGGCGCCCGCCACAATGCCCGGCTATTTTTTGGTTGCAGCTGTCATTGTTGTCTGGCGGGCCCAGGCTGGATTCGAACCCGCCAGCTCAGGTGTATGTGGCTGGTGCCTTAGCTGCTTGAGCCACAGGCGCTGAGCCCATATTTCCTCTTTAAAAGTTCTCAATCTTTCCCCCATGTTATGCCTTCCGTGTCTCACTGATACCATATCTAGAAGGTGTACTTGCGTCCAGACTTCATGACCTTATGCTTGGACTAAAGGAACCTCCAGCCTTTCCTGGATCTCCCTGACTTCACAGTCTTTCTGCATCAGGGGCCATTAACAGGCCTGGCCAGATGGGGGCTGTGGGAGGTAAGAGTGGATGCCTAGGGAAAAGGTGGGCTTGATACCTTCCAAATAAGAAGCTGCTGTCACTGTAAGCTTTCGAGCAAGGGAGGGACACATGGAAAGCTGTTTTCACAGAGGTAAGTCTCACAACCATATGGAGTTAGGATGATGCAAAAAGATAGTAAAGCCAGGGAAATAAAGTCTAGAGGTAACTTTAGTCCAAGGGTAAGGTCATGAAGTCTGATATAAGCATTACTATCAGGAATAGGAGGGATAAATCTGAAGATGTTCTCTAAAAGGAAATGGCAGCACATAGTACCACTTACTATGAGATCATATGTTCGTGATAACCCCAGAGCATTTGAGACACTGAAGTCTTTATGAATTATAAATGATATTTCCCCTAATGTTGCTAGAAAGTATATTTTATATTGTTTAATTTTGGGGTAATTGGTATCTAAACTATACAGTTAAAATCATGCCCTGTGCTTAGCTAATCCTATAGATTGAGCTTCATTGTACTCTCAGGTGGGATGCCTAATTTTCTTTTTTTTTTTTATAGTAGCCCTATCATGGCCTGGACTCCTAATTTTGACTTATTAACATGTTTTAATGTGGCTAAGAAACTTTTTTTTTTTTTTTTAAGAGACAGAGTTTCACTTTATCGCCCTCGGTACAGTGTCGTGGCATCACAGCTCACAGCAACCTCCAACTCCTGGACTTAGGCGATTCTGTTGCCTCAGCCTCCCCAGTAGCTGGGACTATAGGCGCCTGCCACAATGCCCGGCTATTTTTTTTGTTGTTGCAGATTGACTGGGGCCAGGTTCGAACCTGCCACCCTCACTATATGGGGCCTGTGCCCTACCCACTGAGCCACAGGTGCTGCCCTAAGAAACTGTTTTTGTTGCATCCATTGACTACCTCATATAGAGGGAAAGCAGTATAAGGAAATCCCCTTTACCATGTTCACATGCGTGTAATCCCTCCCTAGCAGGAGCAGCTGGGTGTTATTGTTGTTTTTTTGTTTGTGCCCTCCCAGAGGTTGTCCTCAATCCTGCAGGCCTGATACAGGCATTTCTCAGTGTTGACAATTCAGCAATGCTTTTTTTTGTTTGTTTGTTTTGTTTTTTGCTAGGGTTGGGTTTGAACCCGCCACCTCCGGTATATGGGGCCGGCGCCCTACTCCTTTGAGCCACAGGTGCCGCCCTGGTGGTTTAGATTTTTTTTTTTTTTTTTTTTTTTTTTTTTTTTAATGAAGTCTCACTTTATCACCCAGGCTGGTCTTGAATTCCTGGGCTTATGTAATCCTTCTGCTCCAACCTCTCAAGTAGCTGGGACTAGGCTACTACACCTGGTTCCACAGCAATGTTACATTCCATTTTTCCTCATTCCTTCCCCCCTTCTCCCCTTTCCCTTACAGTCTTGTGCTTTATTTTATTTTATTATTTGTTTTTTAGTCTTGTGCTTTAGATCAGCTGGGGAAACTCATATAACCTAATGGATTTGGGGGATTGGGGAGGGAAGAGCAAAACACTGTAAAAAGACCGCCACTGCCTTTTGGCTGTCATCCTTTTAAATTCTGAGCACCAAGGTGGTCTGAATGCCTTGTTAACAGTTATCATTTGCCTTTGGTGCCATCACCCTGACAATCTGAAGAAAATAAGCACACAAAATAAAAGCAACAATGGAAAAGCCTCTTTTCAAACAAATAGGACATTCCTTGCCCAGGGCTCCCTCCTTGAAAGGAGATGGGAATAGGGAGGAGAGCTGGTGCCTTCCAAATGCCCCCTCCAGGACCTGGGTTCTCCAGGCTGCTTCTGAAGCCAGCAGGCTTGATTCAGGAAGGTCTGGCTCCACAGAAAGCTCTTTGTCAGTGTAGCTCAAATCAGATGATTTAAAAAACAAAAAACAAAAAAACCCTGCATTAGTATTTACTTTGTCTTACAGTGGTTTGAATCTAGCCAATGACACTGGAGCCAAAAAGAAGAAAAAGAAACAAAAAAAGAAGAAAGAAAAAGGCAGCGAGACAGATTCTGCCCAAGATCAGCCTGTGAAGGTAACAGGGAGCCTCTGTTTTCTTGTGAGCGAGAGTCACTTTTTCAGATGAGAGAGTTTGGAGGTAAATGTATAGAACAACTTAGATTGACATTCTCCACTGGTATTCAAGATGAAAGAGTTGGATCCCAAAGCCATCCTCTGCTGCCCTATACCTAGGTGATGAAACTGCTCTTAGTACCTTAAAAGACACAGCAGCTTAGACACTGACTTCCAGTCATGCTGCCTGCCAGAATGGACAGGTGCATATTATAGGCGCTGCTGTGCCAGGTGCCCTGGAAGAGTTGTGTGTGACAGCCCCTGGTACCTAGAGCAGTGGTTCTCGGCCTTTTCTGTCTTAAGGCTTCTGCTTCTTAATGCAGGCCTTTATATATTTGCAAGCATTCTCTTAATTCGGTAGTCGCTGTAATGAAAACTGTGAGTCCCACAGAGCGTGTTTCTGAGTTTCACTTGTTGGCCTAGAGCTTCCAACCCAAGACTGACCCACTGGCATAAAATCCACAGGTATGAGTAAAGATTGTATTGTTTTGTTTGTTTCTTTTTTTTTTTTTTTGAGACAAAGTCTTACTTTGTCACCCTCGGTAGAGTGCCATGGCGTCATAGCTTATAGCAACTTCAAACTCTTGGGTTTAAGCGATTCTCTTGCCTCAGCCTCCTAAGTAGCTGGGACTATAGGCGCCTGCCACAACGCCTGGTTATTTTTAGAGAAGAGGTCTCACTTTGGCTCAGGCTGGCCTTGAACCCGTGAGCTCAGGCAATCCACCAGTCTTGCCCTCCCAAGTGCTAGGATTATAGGCATGAGCCACCTTTCCCAGCCTAATTTTTTTTATTTCTAAGATAAAACAACATTGTAAAAGAAAACCTTTATTTCAGGTAAGTATTGTGATCTTCAAAGTAGGCCTGGGCTGGGGTCCAGCTCAAAACATATTCATAATTCTCCCTTAGAAATACCTCGAAAATAAGTCTATAAACCTCTCAGGAAATCAGTTTACTGATACTTTTTTTTTTTTTGAGATAGAGTCGTATTATGTTGCCCTCGGTAGAGTGCTGTGGCGTCACAGCTCACAACAACCTCAAACTCTTGGGCTTAAGTGATTCTCTCGCCCCAGCCTCCCAAGTAGCTGGAACTACAGGTGCCTGCCACAACACCTGGCTATTTTTTGTTGCAGTTGTCATTGTTTAGCTGGCCCCAACTGGGTTTGAACCTGCCAGCCTTGGTGTATGTGGCCGGCATCCTACCCACTGAGCTATAGGTACCGCCTACTCAACACTTTTCTTTATGCTTCAAATGTTACGCTTCTATTTGAATCTCCTACATTGGTGACACATGGCTTCAAGTGACTTTTGACTATTTCTAATATCAAACTCACCATGAAAAAAAAAATACCACTATTGTTGAACTCTGTGTTGTTGGCTTGCCAGGCACTTCTTTTCATTTAAAGTAGCCCCAAACTTTTACCATCCGTACAAGGTAGATGGGGGTTCTTGGTCTTCCCATTGTAAAGATGAGAGAGGTGACTCACCCAAGTCTTTTAGTTAAAAAATTCTGCCCCAAGTCCATGCTTGGACTTTGGGGATTTTTGCTTATTTATTTCTTTGGGTATGGATGTTTGGATGACTCTATGGAGATTTGAGCTCTAGTCTATATCAAAATAGTTTATTTTGAAATGAGAAACTTAACAAAATACCTTTATATAGCCCTTTGTTTTCTTCTTTACAAGAATGATGTAGTTCATTGTAGAGAATTTATTTTGAAAAACGTAGCAAGAGGAAGAAAATTAAAATCAGTTACAGTCCCACCTCCCAGGAATAAGCAGTATAAACATATTGGTTCATATTCTTCCTTTCCTTCACAATTTAAGTGGGAAAAAAAAATTATAAAGTAAAAGTGTTAGAAGAAAATACATGTATTTTTGTCATGCTAGGCTATAGGACCCAGAAGTCATAAAATAAAAATTGTCAAATTTAAAACGTAAATTTAAAAATTTAAAACTTTATAACAGGCAAAAATAAACAAATGGGGAAGATATTTATAGAACGTGTATCAGTAAATTTTAGAGAGAAGTTGATGATGATGTGGGGGATGGACATAAAGTTCATGTACAGTTTACTATGTTAAACTATTTTAAATTGCACATGAACTTTATGTCCAGTCTGTATATTACAATTTCAAATGTGCATACCCTTTGACTCAGTATGCCTCTTTCTTAAACCTTACCCTGCAGAAATACATACACCAGTGAGTAAAAATAGATGGACAAGAAAGTTCATTGCAGTATTACTTGTAAAACTGAAGAACAAAATCACCAAAATGCTCATCAACAGTGGGCTGCCTGAATATGCTGTGAGCCATATGTATAGTGGATTTGGTTGTTAGAATGGGCAGGTCTACATGTTCTTACCAGGAAAGGTGTGTAAGATTCAGTGTTGAAAGAGCAGTTTGTAGACCGGGCACAGTGTAGCTCATACCTATTATCCAGTCCTCTGGGAGGTCCAGGCAGGTGGATTGCTGGAGCTCAGGAGTTGGAGACCAGTTTGAGCAAGAGTGAGACCCTGTCTCTCACTAAAAATGAAAAACTGAGGCAAGAGACTCATTTGAGCCCAAGAGTTGGAGGTTGCTGTGAGCTATGACGCCACGGCACTCTACCCAGGGTGACAGCTTGAGCCTCTGTCTCAGAAAATAATAATAATAATAATGATAAGCAGTTTTTTATTTTTTTTATTATTTTATTATGTAGAATAGTATTATACAATTCTTTTTTTTTTTTTCAGTTTTTGGCCTGGGCTGAGTTTGAACCCACCACCTCCGGCACATGGGGCTGGCGCCCTACCCTTTTGAGCCACAGGCGCCACCCCCTATTTTATTTTTGAAAGGTGGATGTGTGCATTTGGAACTTGGAGGCAAAATAGCCTGACATTATGTTTGCCTCCTCTCATCCTCCCAAGTGAAGACTGTTGATGACAGGATTATAGCATTTGAGAGATGGGCTTGTTGGGTTTTTACTTTGTATATGTGTTACATATCTGTGCATTGTTTGAAATTTTATATCAAATATAATATAAGACGAATAAGGGGAGAAACCCTGTAGGCAGCACCCATTCATCATATATGTATTCTGAGTCTGTGGTCACTCTTTCTCCAGTTGTCATATAATATATGACCTCTAGGATTAGGACAAGATAACAAATCCCCTTCTTTGATTTGTACCTTAACTCTTGAACTTTTAATTAATCAAAAGTCTTACTAAAATAATGGGCCTTTTCTCTCCCAAATTTGTCTTGCCCAGATGAACTCCTTGCCAGCAGAGAGGATCCAGGAAATACAGAAGGCCATTGAGCTGTTCTCAGTGGGTCAGGGACCTGCCAAAACCATGGAGGAGGCTAGCAAGCGAAGCTACCAGTTCTGGGATACGCAGCCTGTCCCCAAACTAGGTATGTATGTACTTTCTTCCCCAGGTGAGGGCAAGGGACATGCCTCAACTATGGCTCCATGGGAGTTCCACCCTGAATTTATGGAGGAGGGCAGTAGAGTCCTGGAGTTCCTTAATGTTTATTTTTAGAGGAGAGTCTTTTAAACGCAGCAAAGAAAAGACTGTTGTTCAGATGTCTTATCATTTCACAGCAGCACACTCTAAGAACAAATAATGATCCTTTTAGTCCATCATGTATTGGCACATGATGATTTGGGATGTCTTCCCATGTAGATTTATAGAGGGACTGTCTTGTTTGTCTAGACAAATGTTTAATGCAGCCTCTTCCCTTTATCTCTCAGCCAGTATATGCTTACTAAATTTTACATTCTGCTTAACAGCAATGGTTTAACACCTGAAATACTATATGTAGGATTTGTCAGCACCCTTTAAAAAAAGCTATAATAAACTCTTAAGGGGGTAGGACAGGCAGAATGTCTGAATAGCTGAGTTAGAGGTACTTGCCAAGACTGAGTGACAGCCAACCTTGATGAGTACCTTCAGAGCCTGTGGTTGACCAAAAGTTTCTGGAGTATTTGCATCATGATTCTGGACACTTTTATGGCCAAAGTCCTGTTTCCTGTGTGGCTAAGAAAGTTAAGTTATGTTGAAAAAAACCATGTTCCCAGGCTGGGTGCGATTGCTCACGCCTGTAATCCTAGCACTCTGGGAGGCCGAGGAGAATGTATTGCCTGAGCTTACAGGTTCGAGACCAGCCTGAGCCAGATCGAGACCTCATCTCTAAAAATAGCCAGGCGTTGTGGTGGATACCTGTAGTCCCCGCTACTTGGGAGGCTGAGGCAAAAGAATTGCTTAAGCCCAAGAATTTGAGATTGCTGTGAGCTGTGATGCCATAGCATCACAGGTGACAGGGTGACAAAGTAAAACTCTGTCTCCAAAAAAAAAGAAAGAAACAAACATGTCCCAACACCAAATGTAAATGATTTTCAAGTTTACCTTGATTACTGCTTTCCTTCAAATCACTGTGAGACTTGACAGTATTTGCAATGGGAATGAGGAGGGTGAGGCAGGTTAGAGCCAAAGACTGGTAAGGGGAGAAAGGCAGCTGTGCCCAACGGTCTTCACCTTCTGCAGAGGTGGGGAGCATCAGTGGTCCATGGATGGGCAGGATGGGCGTTGGCTTAAGAGCTTATAGAAGTGCAGTATCTCAGTTCCAGCCCAGACCTACAGAGTCAGAGCTTACAGGAGATTCATGTCTACTTTCAAAGTTTGAGAAGCTCTCCTCGAGAGCAGATGCAGTTCTTAGACAGGTTGGTCACAACTCAGAAGCAAGCTAAGGGTGTGTGTCCCCATGGGCAATGGAAAGCAGGTGAATGTGAGGGGTGCTGATTCTAGGTCCCAGGCCCCATTGGCTAAACCCTCCAGAGGTTGAGTCATAGCATTGCTGTTAATAGGGTGGGGACCCAGTGACCGCCCCAGTAAGGAGCAGGGAGGATGTAGAGAGCCATATATTCCATTTCAGAATGAAATCTCTGAACAGGAATTTTGTGGCAGCTACCACACTTCTTGGCCCCATTATCAAATGGTGTTTAGTGTTTGGAGTTTTGGGTTGATTTTATTTTTTCATTGGGAATTTGCAAACGGGCCAGGTGCGGTAACTCACGCCTGTAATCCTAGTACTCTGGGAGGCCGAGGTGGGTGGATTGCTTGAGCTCAAGAGTTCAAGACTAGCTTGAGCAAGAATGAGATCTCGTCTTTACTAAAAATAGGAAAATTAGGCAGGCATTGTGGCGAGTGCCTAAAGTTCCAGCTGCTTGGGAGGTTGAGGCAAGAGGATCACCTGAGCCCAAGAGATTGAGGTTGCTGTGAGCTATGATGCCACAGCACTGTACTGGGGGTGACAGAGTAAGACTCTGTCCCAAAAAAAAAAAAAAAAAGGAATTTGCGAATAGGTAACCTTGCTCCATTTCTTCATAGGTAGTAGGACCTGGCAAAGATGTGACTTGGGATTAATGGGTTTTTCTTCCTTTTCAGTCTGGCAGCACTTTGTTGTTTGCCTCTGTGTCTCACCTGTAAATGTAGGAAGTTTGGAGCACTTGAGAAAGCCAGGCAGTAATTCCTAGCAGCCCTGACACTCTCAGGAAGGTGGAACCGTGTTCTGTTTTATTTCTTCTGGATGTGCCTTCTGTACATACAACATGTTTTGTGGGATCTGGAAGAGTGGTTGCCCGAACCTTCTGACCAGTCTGCCTTTTAGGTTCATGGTCAATCAAGCCCAAATTAAGGATCTCTTTGTCTTAGTGAGTCAGCCTGCAGAAAGCACCACCTTGTCTGGCATAAGTCAGCCTGGATGGCTGAGGTGTCACCTTTGTTCTACTAAGTATCCTTAGAGTAGTGTCATTTACAGCTTCTTGCCTTAATTTTTTTCCACCTAAATGGGGTATTAATGATTATAAAACTCCTGCACATTGAGTGTACTATGTACTATGTACTCTTCACGTTGGGAAAGTTCTAATTAGATTTATTTCGCTGAAGAGACCTACAATTCTTTCGAAGTTTAACATTGTCCAAGATTCACCACTGAAAGGCATTCTAACCAGAAGTGTTTTAAGATACAAATGTGAGCTACTGTGCCTAGCCTTCAGTTAGTTTTTTTTGTTTTTTGTTTTTTTTTTTTTGTAGAGACAGAGTCTCATTTTATGGCCCTCGGTAGAGTGCCGTGGCCTCACACAGCTCACAGCAACCTCCAACTCCTGGGCTTAAGCGATTCTCTTGCCTCAGCCTCCCAAGTAGCTGGGACTACAGGCGCCCGCCACAATGCCTGGCTATTTTTTGGTTGCAGTTTGGCCGGGGCCGGGTTTGAACCCGCCACCCTCGGTATACGGGGCCGGCGCCTTACCGACTGAGCCACAGGCACCGCCCTCTTCAGTTAGTTTTTTTTTTTTTTTGTAGAGACAGAGTCTCACTTTATGGCCCTCGGTAGAGTGCCGTGGCCTCACACAGCTCACAGCAACCTCCAACTCCAGGGCTTAAGCGATTCTCTTGCCTCAGCCTCCCGAGTAGCTGGGACTACAGGCGCCCGCCACAACGCCCGGCTATTTTTTGGTTGCAGTTTGGCTGGGGCCGGGTTTGAACCCGTCACCCTCAGTATATGGGGCCGGCGCCTTACCGACTGAGCCACAGGCGCCGCCCCTCTTCAGTTAGTTTTTAAAAGTAATTCTCAAAGGGAAAATGTGTACTCACTTGGTTTCTGTGGGTCCTAGAGAGAAACTTCTCTCTTCTCCCTCTCCCTTATCCTTGTTTGGTTTATTGTTTTTCAGCTCTCATTGTCTTTTCTCCTACATCCTTTATAGTTATACCAAAGGGTTTAGATTTGAGCCTGTGATGTTGGAGGGTAGAAAAAGAATTTTTGGAGGAAGAGTGTATTGGAGGTGGTTAAGAGCCATTATAAAAGGTAGAGGCGACTGGGGGTAGTGGCTCACACCTGTAATCCGAACACACTGGGAGGCTGAGGAGGGTGGATTGCTTGAGCTCAGGAGTTTGAGACCAGCCTGATCTAGAGACCCCCATCTCTGCTTGAAATAGGAAAATTACCACTCTGGGAGACCTTGTGGCAGGCACCTAAAGTCTCAGGTACTCAGGAGTTTGAGGCACGAGGATTGCTTGAGCCCAAATAGTTTGAGGTTGCTGTGAGCTATGATAATACCGTGGTGCTCTACCCAGGGCAACAGAGTGAGACTCTGTCTCTAAATAAATAAGATAGAGCAGGCCACTCCATACAGTAGGACAGGCAGAAGCTGGCACTGGGACGAGGACAGTGCAGGGACCTGGGGCTGCTTCTCAGTTTCATTGGAACTCCAGAGTGAGCAGGAGTCTATTGAAAGTGGCCACTACATTCTTAGTGTTTCCTATAGCTCTTCTTTTTTAGTTATATCTTAGAGATAACAGAACGAGCTTAGGAGGACCGAAGTAAGTCATCCTAAGGATCGTTTATCAAAAGATAGATTAAGACATACTGTTTGAATATTGTATGAAAGTTCACTCAGAATCAGTTGAGAAGCACTTACTGAGTGCTCTTTGTAAAATGCAGATCTGAAGATAACACACACCTCACTGGCCCCTAAAAACCCATTAAGGATATCCCACAGCCCTCAAGATAAAATCTAGCCTCAGTAATAGGGTGCCTGCAAGGCCCTCTATGACTGGCCTCAGCTTTCCTCTCCAGTCTCATCTAGTTTCAGCTCCTCCCCTTCATCTGCAGCCTTTCTTTTACAGGTACTGTGCCCTTGTTCACATGTTCTCCCTACCCCACACACTCCACTGTCTGATTCTTAATTATCCTTGAGATCTTATCTTTGTATATTTCCTTGGAAAGTCTTTGCTTATACACACAGGTCCTGTAGCACTCTTGTGAGGGCAGGAACTCCATACTTCATTCTCATGGCCATTTGTTATGCTGGGTAGCAGGTGCCTGCTTGCTTATCTCTTTGATGTCTGTGATGGTGAGGACCCCTGTCCATTTCATTCACCCGTGCCTGTCACAGAACTGGCACAACTAGGATTCAGTGAACACTTGGTGAAGGAGAAAGTGAATGGAAATGCCTCTTGCATGTAGGACCTAGTAATCAGCCTAAATTAGAAGATTTAAAGATTCTGAAGTATATTTTGGAAAAGGTGTAAATTCAGTATAAGACAGGATATTGAGGCCTGGCCCTTGGATCTTCAGGCTTAAAAACTATTTTTTATATACATAGCAGATTGATTTAAAGTAATTAATGAGGGCTACTTTATAATCATAAATTTATTAAATAATAAATCAATAGAGGCTCGGTGCCTATAGCTCATCAGCTGGGGCGCCAGTCACATACACTGGAGCTGGCAGATTTGAACCCAGCCTGGGCCTGCCAAACAACAATGTCAAGTACAACCAAAAAAAAAAAAAAAAATAGCCAGGCATTGTGGTAGGCACCTGTAGTCCCAGATACTTGGGAGGCTGAGGCAAGAGAATTGCTTAAGCCCAAGAGTTTGAGGTTGCTATGAGATATGATACCACAGCACTCTACTGAGGGTGACATAGTGAAACTCTGTCTCCAAAAAAAAGGGAAAAAATAGAATAAATCAAAATATCAGTTTCTTAACTAGGGAAGAAAAATTTAACCTCTGTCTTAAGCAGACATGTTGGGGAGTCGCATCTTAAGTAGAGGTAGCTGGCTGCTTCCCTGCTGTATGTCTTTTTTTGTTTTGCTTTTTTGTGGGGGGAGACAGAGTCTCACTTTGTTTCTCTGGGTAGAGTGCTGTGGCATCGTAGCTCATAGCAACCTCAAACTCCTGGGCTCAAGTCATTATGGGCACCTGCCTCAATGCCTGGCTAGTTTTTCTTTTTTTAGTAGAGACAAGGTGTTGCTCATGCCCAAGCTGGTCTCAAACTCCTGAGCTCAAGCAATCCACCCACCTCAGCCTCCCAGAGTGCTAGGATTATAAGCATGAGCCACCTTGCCTGGCCTTACATGTCCCTATTGTTACTGGCATGTTCCAGCTTTTGAGCCTTAGCATGTGGATAATGACTTGTTTATTTACTGTTTCCCCAGAAGATGCTACATCTTGTGAGGGCAGGGACCTCATCTTTTTCCCTGGTGTATCTTAGTGCCTGGCACAGTCACTCATGCACAGTTGGTGTTCAGTAAATGTGTCTAGTAGAAGAGAATGAAGTGGTCAGTCCTGGTGGTGATGTCTTCAGTTGTCGCTTGCTTTAGCCATTTCCAGTATACTTGCCCCACGGATCTGTTCCAGGGAAGTTCAGAGCTGCCTGTTACATATTAGAATGAAATGTTTGGGTCAGGAGTCTGAAAGGCAATGAAAGCATGAATTGAGTGCCTAGAGTATGCAGAGTATACAAGTACTATACTGAGTGGGTCCCTTTTGAAGACTAAACCTGAATGTCCTCTGAATTGTGGAAACTAAATAATTACAAGGGCCACAATTAAGTGGTTAATTACACATTTATCAAATAAGTATGATTTGGTTTAACTCTGGGTAGGAATTAGGGGCTGTATCTTCTGAGCACTCCCAAGCATTCCCCACAAATTCCCACAGAGGAGGGGCGTGCTCTGCAGGATTAGGGATATTGTGTCAGAGGGAACTTTCCGGCAGCACTGTGTAGACTCAGTGATTCAGCCTGAAGGCACTTACTTACAGGACTCTCTAAACACTGAAGTCTCAAGTTGGCAGTAGCAGTTAACTGGCCCATACTGCTGAAAGCCAAGGCTGGCAGGGCCACAGTTGAGCCTGGCGCCTAGAAGCCATCATCTGGTTTAGGAATGGGCCTAGTACATTGTTGTTGCTGTTGACACAAAAGCAGCCTTGTTGCAACTCCTGTAAATTCATCCAGATCTGTTGGCCTGGGCCAGGGCCATGACGGCACTTTTTACACCAACTAGGAGGCAGGAAGCCAAATTAGTAAAGATAATGTTTGTCATTCAGTAGCCCAAGGGAAATTTAAAAGGATTTCCAAAAAATGAACCACTTTGGATCCTAGTGATTGTTCCTAGTGATTGTTGTGAATTGGCCCTCAATAGGGGCTAAGGGTAGCTGGAAAGATGGTTTGCAGCTGCCAAGCACAAAATGTTCTTCAGATAGAGGGCTCCTAGGGACAGGAGGAGTTTGCTCTGGTCTGTTTTTGAGCTGAACCCCTTCTCTCCCCCAGGAGGCAGAGGGTGAGGCTCATGGCTGTGCTCTTCTTCCAGGCGAAGTGGTGAACACCCATGGTCCTGTGGAACCTGACAAAGATAACATCCGGCAGGAGCCCTATACTCTACCCCAGGGCTTCACCTGGGATGCCTTGGACCTGGGAGACCGTGGTGTGGTGAGTGGGCCCTTGGCAGTTACAAGTGCAGTTAATCACCATTTTCATAGCAACCCCAAAAGTCATCCCGAGATAGTATCTTCTTAAGTTCTGCTCACTCTTGAGAGCTGAGCCACAGAGGTCTGAATGGTCATTCCCTCCATTGGTTGCTTCCTGGGTCCTGCTCAAGACTCCCCCCATAAATGGCACTTGGCTGTCCTGGCAGGTTGAGAGTTAATCTCTGTAGCTTCTCCTTTTTTCTTTTTCTTTTTTTGTAGAGACAGAGTCTTACCCCATGGCCCTCAGTAGAGTGCCGTGGCCTCACACAGCTCACAGCAACCTCCAACTCCTGGTCTTAAGTGATTCTCTCGCCTCAGCCTCCCGAGTAGCTGGGACTACAGGCACCCGCCACAATGCCTGGCTATTTTTTGGTTGCAGTTTGGCCGGGGCCGGGTTTGAACCCGCCACCCTCGGTATATGGGTCCGGTGCCTTACCGACTGAGCCACAGGCGCCGCCCAGCTGCTCCTTTTTTCACTCATTCATTTTTTTTTGCTCATTCATCACTTGTCTGATTTCTAGTCTTTCACCTAACTGATGAGCTGAGACTGCTAAATGAGAGTCTCTTCTTCCCTGTCCATCCCAGCACTCAGGGCCTCTTCCTTTGACCTGAGGGATTTCTTTCCCCTATAAAAAATGATGAAAAGGCTTGGCGCCCATAGCACAGTAGTTACGGCATCGGCCATGTACACTAAGGCTGGTGTGTTTGAGCATGGTCCGGGCCAGCTAAACAATAATGACAACTGCAACAAAAAAACAGGCGGGCATTGTGGCAGGCACCTGTAGTCCCAACTACTTGGGAGGATGTGGCAAGAGAATCACTTAAGCCCGAGAGTTTGTGGTTGCTGTGAGCTGTGATGCTACAGCACTCTACCAAGGGTGACATAGTGAGACTCTGTCTCGAAAATGATGAAAATGTGAACAGAATTTTTTTTTTTTTTTTTTTTTTTTTTTTAGTGACAGAGCCTCAAGCTATCGCCCTGGGTAGAGTGCTGTGGTATCATAGCTCACAGCAACCTCCAATTCCTGGGTGCAAGGGATTCTTTTGCCACAGCCTCCCAAATAGCTGGGATTGCTGGTGCCCACCACAACATCTGGCTATGTTTGGTTGTAGTTGTCATTCTACAACTACAGGCAGGATTTGAACCCACCAGCTCTGGTGTATGTGGCTGGCGCCTTAGCCGCT
Organism: Nycticebus coucang; assembly: GCF_027406575.1. Lineage (NCBI taxonomy): Eukaryota > Metazoa > Chordata > Mammalia > Primates > Lorisidae > Nycticebus > Nycticebus coucang. Next base: position 60,508,758 of record NC_069797.1, read on the forward strand.
TGAGCTACAGGCACCGAGCCAATGAATAGAATTTTTTAATACCAGACTTGGGCCAGCAGATGGGAGATAGCTGGGAAGGCAAAAGAAGGCCAAAAGGCCTTTGTTTGGGCCAGAGGATAAAAACCAAATGTGATAGGAAATGGCAGTGACTCTTTGGTAATTCCTTCACCAGTCCCAAGAATCATCTCTCTGGAGCTTATCACAGAAATAGAGACTAGTGGCTCTCTACTAGTGATGGAGCAGTTGATAGGAATGGTTGGTTAGCTAGATGGCACTCTTGGTCTACCATTTACCCCTTGGTGTCTTACTTTCCTATTACAGCTATAGTGCTTGTTGTAAAAGAGTCTGTGTCATGCCTGGGGTGAAAAAGATCTGTGAGATTAGGTGTAGTTTTTGGTAGTTTTTCTGGTCCTTCTGAAAAGCTTGGGGCCCCACAGTATTGGAGTTGGTCTTCCACCTGGCAGAATACCTCTAAATGAGCTGATTTCTCTACAGCTGAAAGAACTGTACACCCTCCTGAATGAGAACTACGTGGAAGATGATGACAACATGTTCCGATTTGATTATTCCCCAGAATTTCTTTTGTGGTAAGGTGTAAGAGCTTTCTTAAGGTTCTTGAAGGCCAGGCATAAAACAGAACAGCAATAGGACAGCAGAGTTTTTGTCCCTGCAGATCTTTGAATGGCAAATTAGTGTGTAATTTTTGAATTCTCGCATCTAAAGGAGACTTGCTTTTAGTGGTGCTTGGAATTGAAACCTTATGTAAGACTAGGTGGAGGGGAGACCTTTGTGAATTGGTACCCAGAAGAAAAGATCATCTTATTATATGGTGACTTTACACAAGAAGGGAAGTGTATTGGATGGGGTGGGGAGACCTACAAAGATTTAAAAGAAAAGAAGCAGCTCGACGCCCATAGCTCAGTGGTTGGGGCACCAGCCACATACACTGAAGCAGGTGGGTTTGAACCTGGCCTGGGCCAGCTAAACAACAATGACAACTGCAACAAAAAAAACAGCTGGGTGTTGTGGCGGGCACCTGTAGTGTGCCTGAGTCAAGAGAATCACTTAAGCCCAAGAGTTGGAGGTTGCTGTGAGCTGTGATGTCACGGCACTTTATGTAGGGTGACATAGTAAGACTGTCTCAAAAAAAAAGAAAAGAAGTGTCATTTCTGTCTATTTCCTGAGCATGCTCAGTTGTATGGAAATGGCCTTGTCTGGCCAAGCCTTTTGTCTACCTGGGCCACATTTAATATACAGGAAGGTAGAAGCATGAGGCTGAAATGGAGAGATACTACTTGGGAGGGATGGGAAAGGAATGATTTGTAAGCAGAAAAAGGGAAGTGATACCCAGAGGGCAGACAGGAGATCAGATCTCCAGGAGTGCCATAGTCAGCTCCGTGGAAAGCACTGGTCTCTGAACCAGAGGTCAAAGTGAATGCACACAAATCAGATCAGGCAGGAAATTCTTTCTCTCTCTTTCTTTTTTTTTTAAGACAGAGTCTCATTTTGTCCCCCTCGGTAAAGTGCTGTGGCATCACAGCTCACAGCAACCTTCACCTCTTGAGCTTAGACGACTCTCTTGCCTTAGCCCCCCAAGTAGCTGGGACTACAGGCACCCACCACAACTCCCAGCTATCTTTTGTTGCAGTTTGGCAGGCGCCGGGCTCAAACCCGCCACCCTTGGTATATGGGGCTGATGCCCCACTCACTGAGCCATAGGCACCCCCCATATACCGGCCATGCCCTCATGCCCATTGAGGCATGAAATTTTCAATGTGACAGCCTTGCATTGGGTGAATAAGTAGGCCATGTGGGCTGAGTAGTCAGGAATGGCAGTGGCCAGGAGGGCTTGGTCCTAAGGATAATTAGGTTATTAACCCCCAGGGAGGTGGTAGCATCAAGTTAGAATCAAACTTGGCTGTGGAGCCCAAACAGCTTGTCCAGGTTGCTGGCAAGCAGTGGCATAGCCCCAGCCCCTGTCTGTTTTTCCAGGGCTCTCCGGCCACCCGGCTGGCTGCCACAGTGGCACTGTGGGGTTCGAGTGGTCTCAAGTCGGAAACTGGTTGGGTTTATTAGCGCCATCCCTGCGAAAATCCATGTCTATGACACGTAAGCACCCTCATCCCCCACATCACCACTATTCTGCTTGGTCTAGGAGGGAGGAGAAAAAGGCTACAGGTACCCTCATGAAAAGAGAAGGTCTCAGGAAGGGAGAACACTGAGATGCTGGGAATAGAAATTCATCACAGGGGAAACCACGTGTTGTGACCTGAGTTACAACTGGCTCCCTTGTCTGTGTGTGGGCTGGAAGGGGCCAGTGTGTCTGCTTAGCAGGGGCTCTTTTCTGAACTCCTGTACCAATCACACAGATAGACTTGAGCAGCACCAGAAATGGGTCAGAGTAGCCCGGCATTGTAGCCAGTGTCCGTGGTCCTGGGTACTCTGAAGGATGAGGCAAGAGAATCACTTAAGCCCAAGAGTTTGAGGTCGCTGTGAGCTGTGATGCCATGGCACTCTATTGAGGGCGACATAGTGAAACTCTGTCTCAAAAAATAAATGAAATTAAAAAAACAAATCACTCAAGTGGGCCAGAGCCAGTGTGACCCAGATTCAGATAGTCCTTGGGGCCTATAGTCAGAACCATCTACCACACTCTTCAGCACTTACAGTCTGTGTTCTTGTGGGAAGAAAGGATTCTCTTGATTCCCCCTTAAGGGAATCAGAACCCTTGAAACTCTAGAGTGGTGAGTGGTCTTGGCCTACACTGTGAGGTTCCCCTATGTGGCTTCCCTGGACGCTAATGGGGTGGGGTGGGTGGAGGGGAGTTCCCCAACCTGCCACTAAGAATTCATCAAGCAGATGCTGGTGTTGCCTTCAAATAAGGACATTTGCTCAGCACCCATTCTCCACTAGGGGTGGAGTCTCTAGTGTCCTGTGGTGAGCTCCTTGCCTGGTAGAGAAGTGGGAGGGGAGTCTGGTGCTGAGTGCAGGTGACAGCAAAGTGCATACTTATGCTGGAGGTCCTGTCCTTCCAGGTCTGGCTTCACATGCTTGATGGCCTCACTATTACCTTTGTTAAAAGCCTTGTCACCTAGATTTTTCCTCTCTCTTTAGAGAGAAGAAGATGGTAGAAATTAACTTCTTATGTGTACACAAGAAGCTACGGTCCAAGAGGGTGGCTCCAGTCCTGATCCGAGAGATAACCAGGCGGGTTCACCTGGAGGGCATTTTCCAAGCTGTTTACACTGCTGGTGTGGTACTACCAAAGCCTGTTGGCACCTGCAGGTAAAAATCTCTTCCTGGAAAATACTGGATATGCTGGTGCCCCACTCTAGTGTTGCAACTATGGCCCTCAGCTGGGTGCATGCCCCTGACCATCTTGATCCTCTATTGTCTGCTAAGCTGAGTGGTGGGTACCTGTGGGAGCTAGGTGAACAGTGGGGAGGGTAAAGGGAAAGGGTTGTAGGGAGCTCAGGAGTTAAAGACCAGCCTGAGCAAGAGTGAGACCCCCATCTCTACTAAAAATAGAAAAAACTAGACAGGCATTGTAGTGGGCACCTATAGTCCAGTTACTCAGGAGGCTGAGGCAAGAGGATGGCTTGAGGCCTAGAGTTTGAGGTTGCTGGAGCCATGATGCCAGGGCAACAAAGTGATACTCTGTCTCAAAAAAAAAAAAAAAATCTAGGAGGAGCCATGGAAGCTCTGTATTCACTAGGTGGAGGGGCATGCTGGGGATGGGGGTGACACGTGTCTCTCATGCCACCTACTGGACATCTGGAGGTCTTCGTGCCATTGTCCTCTTAATGGGACTAGCCTGAGTCCTCAGGATAGGACATTTGTGTCCCCACAGGTATTGGCATCGGTCCCTAAACCCACGGAAGCTGATTGAAGTGAAGTTTTCCCATCTGAGCAGAAATATGACCATGCAGCGTACCATGAAGCTCTACCGACTGCCAGAGGCCAGTGGTGGCTGGGGGCAAGGGGCGTGGCCAGGAAGGAGGTCAGGGAAGCCTTTTCCATCAGCAGAAGAGCAGGGTTTCGGGAGGCTTTGCTCTTAACCAAGAAGGCAAACCTACGCATAGTTCCCAGATTCCTGTGCTTTCTATTTCTGTTGTTCCTGTTATCTACAGCAAGGGTTTTATTTTAGTTTGACTTTCTCAGTTCCCTTGAGTCTGCACCTGCGCTAGTTTCCCTGCCATCTGTTGATAAGCTCCAAAAACACCTATTCTCTGTAATTTTAGCCCAAGTAAAACATAAATAGAAAGATGAATCCATTCACTGAACCTTCATATTCACAGCAGCACTTTCCAAATCCCAGTGCAAATGACACTAGAGTGTTGCACTCCCTGTCCAAGTCCAGTGAAGAGGGGAAGCTTGTGAGGGAAGCCCAGGCTTCTAATACCAATTCCTTTTCCCAGATTTGGCATCAAAGGACTAGGCAACCTAAGTGAGCCAGTTTTCTGTCATGGGTATCAGTTTTCTTTTCTTTTCTTTTTTTTTTTTTTTCCAGTTTTGGACCAGGGCTGGGTTTGAACCCACCACCTCTTGCATATGGGGCCGGTACCCTACTCCTTTGAGCCACAGGCGCCACTCCTGGGTCTCAGTTTTCTTACCTTTCCCCAAAAAGCAAATGCTCCTTGTTTTCTAATTGTACCTGGCTTCAGCACCCCAGAGTAGGGGATTCTTAAAGTCCCTCCTCTTCCCTTGGAGCAGTTCCAGTTGGCTGTCAGTCCAGTCAGTTAGGGAAGCCAGCTCATCAGAGGGCCACCTATCAGGCTCCATCAGCCAGCAAACAGGATTAATCACCCTGGAATTGGGTTGATCCATTGGTTTGGGGTCATTAGCGTCCCATCTTGAAAGACTGCTGCAGTGTAGTTGGACCTTGTCAACAAACAGGTTTGGGAGGCCATGGTGGGTGCCTTCTCACTTCTGTTATCCTGGCAGGTTTGCTCTGCATGCGGAGAGGGTGGATAGGCAGAGAGCAAACTTAAAGTGCTGTTGCAGCTGGAAGAGCATCTGGGTCTACTGAGACCCCAGCATGGCTGTGTTTTCAGTCAGGGCTTGGGGTGTGATTGAGGGAGCTGGCACATGGAAAGAGGTCCGTATTGTTCCTTAGAGAGACAAGGATTAGTAAGGAATCTGGGAGGTGAGAAGACCTATAACTCAACAGTTTGAAGGTACTTCCTGTACGGGGAAGCCTTATATCCAGCCTTATATACTGGTGGTGAAGCCAGTAAACTGTGACACCACACTGTTTGTAGACTTGGCCTGACCCCACCTCTTTGTCTCTGAGTCCCTGGGGGATGTTCTGTCAGTCCCAGTATTTGCTCCATAGAGTCATATGATTTCGTTCCACTGGAGCATTTTTCTAGAAGTAGCTATGGGGTAAGACACTGGTTGGAGATGAAGTACTGGGAGTTGGATGCTTTTCTTCTGAATGTAACTTGCCACAGTGTCCTGTCAGGAGCACCACTAGTGTGATGGTCCGAGTGGGCAGACAAAGCACACATCTAGTGTGTGCTGGACCCCAGGCTCCGTCTATGAGGTGCTCTAAGAAGAGAGATCACTGAGTGCAGGAAGACATTAGCTACACTCAGTGTGGTGCAGTTCTGAGGGCTCAGAGGAAGTTCACCCCAGGGGCAAATTGACCCCAGTTAGAGGACAGAAGGTTCAACTTGAACAGCCAACTGGCCCGAGGGTGGAAGGTCTTGTGCTCTAGGTCTGGGAGGGTGAAACAAGGGTGGGGTGTCATGGGTTGTGCTTTTCTTAGGAAGACAGCCTGGGGCTCTATGGGTAATGGATTGATGCTATGGCCTGAGCTTGGATGACAGCCTGGACTGGGAACGGAAGGACCACAAGATAGCCCAGATGCAGAACCTACACCTGAGTGGACAGGCACGGGGTGACAGGGAGGTGCTGAGGATGTCCAAGGTGTGGATACCTTTTGCTTGAGGACCTGGGTGAGTAGATCCAGGGTGATCTCTGATGCCATCTCTTCTGTCTTCTTTCCAGACTCCCAAGACAGCTGGACTACGACCAATGGAAAAAAAGGACATTCCAGTAGTGCACCAGCTCCTCACCAGGTACTTGAAGCAGTTTCACCTCACGCCAGTCATGAACCAGGAGGAGGTGGAGCACTGGTTCTACCCCCAGGAGAATATCATTGACACTTTCGTGGTGGAGGTGAGTGGGGGGGGGGGGGCAGCGTGCAGGGCCTCTGGCTCATTCCCAGAGAGGCATCCTCCTGAAGTAGTTCCCACCCTAGACTTCCTTCAGCAGGTGTATTTGGGGTAAAGAGAGGACATTGTAGCTTGCATATGCTGTAGCGATAGATATCTTCTGGACCTGGCTTGACCTCTTTTCTCCCTGTCCCCACATTTGATAACAGAATGGAGAGAACCGAGCCCCTCTTAGTCAGGTGAGCCTTCAATTCCTTGCCTGTCCCAGCTTAATACAGGGCAGGCCACACATCAGAGACACAGCCTGAGGAGAAGTTCCTGGTGGTGCCAGGCTGGCAAAGAGGGCTGGCAGGTTTGGCCCACGGTCAGCCTGGCGCTGTTCTCAGTGTCCATCCTCTTCCCTGCATATCCTGTCGCAGTTTCCACCCATTTTCTTCAGGGGCAGAGCTGCCTGAAGGTGGCGTGAGAGTAAGAGAAAACATGTCCCTGGCTGCAGTGCCCCAGTGCATGTTTGACGTGGTCTCTTTATTATCTTCTCTTTAGAATGCAAATGGAGAGGTGACGGATTTCCTGAGCTTTTATACACTTCCCTCCACCATCATGAACCATCCAACCCACAAGAGTCTAAAAGCTGCTTATTCTTTCTACAACGTGCACACCCAGACCCCTCTTCTAGACCTCATGAGTGACGCTCTTGTTCTCGCCAAAATGGTGAGGAGCAGACTGGGTCTCCAGAGACCTGTAGGGCAAGGGCAGGGAAGCAATGGTGAACATAGCTTCCAGGAGATAACTGCTCGTGGGCTGCGAGGCTTTGAGCCCCTCTCACCCTCACACTCTGCTTAGGCAGCATCCCCACGGTTTTCAGCCCAAAACTTAAAAGTAGGAGGGAACAAGGATAGCATCCAGACACAGCAAAGGCACTGAATGCCTCCTGATTTATTTCAGTGAGTTTCGTTCTCAGTGAGGTGCCACCACGGAGCCTAAATAGCCAGACCAGCTCTGGGAGTACAGGGGTTTTTCTCACAGCTTTCCCAGCCTGGGAAAGGGGAGATTGGCCTCTGTCTTGGTGAGTCACTGGAGGATCTGACTGTTGAGCATGGGGTGGAGAGGTCATCAGTCAGTCCTTCGTCATGGGGTTCTGGTGACCTGCGACCAGCCTAGCCCACAGTGGGCAAGCCAGTCCCTGACCTGTGAGAACTTCCAGTCCAGTTGGTGAGATTGAGGAGTGTCTTCATCTCAGTCTCAGAGTACCACAGCAGCTGCTGCATGGTCACACAGTGCCCACTGAGGGCCTGAGAGTTGGGGTGTCCATGGAGTAAGGAAGCAACACAAATACCAAGTAGCAGACAGGAGCCAGCTTCTCAGAGGAAGGGCTCAGAGCTTGGTCTCCAGAGAGGACTATGGAAATTACTAGTTTCAGGGAGGCATAAAAAGGCCAGTAAGAGCAGTCATCTGGACACTGAGTGCACACTTGGACACTTGGGGCGGCACGCCATGTCCTGAGAACTGCATCTGGACAGCCAGGCGCCTGCTGCAGTTTGGATTTAACAGGGAAGCAGCAAAATTTCTGAAGGAATCTTCTATAGGATGGTTTTGATATCATAGCAAAGGAAGCAGAAAGATGAGGCAGCCCTCACCTGTCCTCTCCTGGTCTTATTTTTCTCTGTTGCCGTGCAGAAAGGGTTTGACGTGTTTAATGCACTGGATCTCATGGAGAACAAAACTTTCCTGGAGAAGCTCAAGTTCGGCATAGGGGATGGCAACCTGCAGTATTACCTTTACAATTGGAAGTGCCCCAGCATGGGGGCAGAGAAGGTATGTGCTGTGCTGCATGCGGCTGGAGTCTGGCCTCACCTGGCTCTGGGAGTTGGTGTCTCAGCAGAAACAGGGTCACCGGTCAAGGATATAGCAGCAGTCTAGGTCCTTGTTACCTGGTGTTGGGTCCTTGACAGTGCCTCCCTCTGTGGCCAGGCCAGCGGTTCAGGGTTCCCCTTTCATCACCTGGTATGAGGACGGCAGAGGGGGCACATCCCAGAGCCACACGGAAGCTGGAAGGTAGTCTTCAGCTTCTTTCCCCACCACCTGAGCTGCCCCATCCAGCTGGGCAGAGCATTTGCGTTGTGTGAGGAAGCTGGGAGTTGAGTTAGGGTTGGAGAATCTGAGGAGTGTTTCCTCTCCTGGGCTGCCACCCTGATCCTCCTTAGTGCCACAGGGCAGACTTGGGGCATAGGTGGAGGCAGCATTTACAGGTGATCTGGAGCCACTTGTCCTAGGGAAGCCTATTGCTTTCCTGGGAGGGTCTGGCAGATGTGTAAACCTGGTGTGGAAGTTGAGTGGAGGCCTGGTGCGGTGGGGGTCTGCACACAGCCTGTTCTACAGGCTCAGTCAGTTGGAACTTCAGGACTAGGGGCAGTGGGAGATCTTAGGGTGACTGTCAATTCAACCCTTCCTCTCTCCTTTGGCTCTCCTAGGTTGGGCTGGTGCTACAATAACCAGTCACTAGTGAGATTCTGGATAAAGCCACTGAGAATTCCAACCAGGAAATGGAACCCCACAAATTGGTCCGATTTTCACAAATGTGAGAATCCCTGGCAAAGGGAACAGAGCTGAATCGGCTTTACGAAACCGCCAGCGAACTTGACAATTGTATTGCAATGGCGTGGGCTGCGTGATGTCACCTTTGGCCGTGTCTCTGGTCTCCCTGTTTTCCAGTTAATCACATCTTCATGCAGCCGTGATCAAGGGAATGTAACTGCTGAAAACTAGCTCGTGATTGGCATATTATGGAGTTAACGGGTGAATAATAAAAGTATATATATATTATATATATATAAATATTTTAACTATCTTTCATGTTCCAAATGTACAAGGATGTTTGCTCTCTAATGTAAAGCTGAATCCAGATCATTCCTCAAAATTAGGACCCAAGGACAGTGGCAGACTGATACATTGGTACAATTAATTGTTTCCTCCAAAAGGAGGCATTGACTTTTCTTGGAGTAGCAGGAGAAAGTTTGGGGTGGGGGGGCTTGTCCAGGTTCCCTTCTGAATTGGCTAGAGTGATTATCTTTCAGAGGGAGGGGAAGGTGGAACAGGCTCAGATCTTACAGAATGGCAGGTGAAGCTCTTGGGTGAGGCTGATCCCTACAGGGCCAGGCCTTTCTGCCTTTTGGAACAGCAAAGGGGACAAATCTGTTGAAGCAGATTTCATTGATTGAGTCCCTTCCATCTCTTTGGCCTGTAGGATGTCATCCTGCCAACTGACTTAAAAGGGCTCTTTAGCCAGCTGTTGCCAACCCTATAGGGATGAGTCCCCTGTGTGATTTTTGCTTTTCTACTGCTTGGGGTGGCTACAGTGTGAAGGGGCCCTTGCTTCTCCTTGTAGTGTCCGGGACCTGTGAAGACCAAACCAGTGTATGCCCTGCTTAGCTCATCTTAGAGCAAAGAGCCAGCACCTGGGCATCCCCAGGGTGGCTGGGCAGAGATGGCGTGAGGCCAATTTCCAGGCCCCCTCAGCCACCTGGCCTGTGCCTTCCAAACCGTCAGCTGTTTCTTGTGCTCCTTTCCAAGACACAGCTTGCAAGTGGCCGCAAGAAATGGTGATTAGAGGCAGATCTGGACTTGGCAACAGAAATGGCTTCACGCTGCCATTGTCTGAGTCTGATTCTCACTGATACTATTTTCTGGATCTTTGTGGTGATAGTGATGGTATCAGTGCTTCCAGCTTCCCAAAAAATAATCAAGCCTCTGGTCACATGGCTGTCCAGGTATTCTTAAATTCAGCCAAGTGGCCTTAGAGGACTGGCCACGGAATTGTCAGCAACCCGTATGAAGGGTTGTATGTAGCTTTTGCTCTGGGAGGAAGCAAATGGGTGGGTAGTGTGATGTGTGGTGTGGGGGGATTCCTTGCTCTCAACTTGTACAGGAATGAAGGCTTAGCCAGGAGGCCAGGCTCAAGCTTGTCGCACTAAATGAAGCCACGGTCTACAGGCCGACAGGGGCTTGTTTCAGGCTGTGGGTTTTGGTGTGGTTTGCTATAGAATAGAGGTTAATTCTTCAAAGTCCCCAAAGCTGGAGGAAATTGTATGCTTTGGGATGGGGGCTGTGTTTCCCACCAGTGGGAAAGTGCCTGCTAGAGCCAGCAACTCTGCTGAGGTGGATTGTTATCAGAGACATCTAGGGGCCTCCCTTCTCCCAGTTGTTCCTGTGATGCAAACTGCAGGCTCTAGCCCTGATGGCTGTCCTTTGACTCCAAGATATCCAGACCAAAGAAGCTGCTGTTCTTAGCAAGATGTACACTGCATTCCGCAGACCAGAAGAGTCAGAGGGGCAGGGGCTTGGATTTACAGCCTCACTAACAGGCACATAGGCACATGGCGCCCCAAGTCTTTCCTACCTTGGGGTGACCTGGAACTTGGAAAGGCTGCGTATCCTAGTCTTGATCATTTCTGGGCCAGATTCCTGCTTGAACTGCGTCTTGAGATTTGGGCTGCACAAATCTCTGGAGCAAGATTTGCTTTGGTTGACCCAGGTCATGGAATGGAAACAGTGAGGCCCTGGTGGCTGCTGTGGAAGAAACAGATTTCCTGGCAAAGACCTTGGCATCTCCCTTGCCAAAACCAAGTGGCCTGCTCCTTGGACTCTGCTGCTATCTCACGGTGGGGACCCTGCCTGGATCTGCAGGAATTGGCTTGAGGGTATACTGTTAATCTTGTTTTTGTCCAAACAGCCCCTGGGTTCATCACTCAACCCCTTCTCGAACTTCAGGTCAGAAAGTACTGTTTTGGGCTTCAGGGCCTCCCCACAGAAGCCGTGCAGTATGGTGGCACCATCACTGGCTTGAACCAAACAAGGGAAGGACCCCAGAGCCTCCGAGCTGAACTGCCTCATGCAGCTGCTATTGGAAGACCTCCCTGGGCCTGGCCCCCACCCTCCACCACCCCTCCTGGCTGCTGTGTTTTGAAGATAACCTTAACCTCCTACCTTTGGATTGACTCTGCATTTTCCCCTCAGACTCTATGCTTTGCGTAGGGAGAGAGCTGTGTGGAAAGGAGGCCTCAGCTCCCTCTAGGGCCTACACATGGCTCAGTCTCCCCACACATGCCTGTTTCCGAAGAGGCTGATGTCTTTGTTTGAAGGCTGGCCTACACCAAGCTACTTTAACAACAAGTTTCATGGAAAGCTTCAGGCCCTTCTAACTGCCACTGACCCCCATACTTGCTGGCTCTCTAAAGTCTAGAGGTGGGTGTCCCTGTGGTCTTGAATTCTTTCCCCAAATATGACCGGCATTTAACCAACCTAAGGACCTAAAGGCCCTGGACAGCTGCATGGAGCTTCAGTCTAGTAGAGAGAGGGGCTGTAAGGTCGGGAAAGGGCAAGAAAGTCTCTGGTCAGTGCCTACCCACCTGTGGGCAGCCTTGCTATGGCCTGGCCTACCTGCCACAGAACCAGAGGAGGCCCAAGAGATCAGTTTTCCCCTGCTGCAAAGTGAAGGCAGGCCCACAAGCAGACTACTTCTAGGGAGGCTGTTCAGGACAATTTCATTCAATTAAATTGCAAAATACTGACTGACAGGCAGGTGCCGCGCCTGGGAACAGGGAAGGGAAGCTTCACCTTTTTGTCTTGCCTTTTCTTTGGGCTGTGTGTATGTGGGGCATTCATTTCCAGTGTGGGGGAGGAAATACCAAATGCATTGTTGTTCTGCTCAATACATTTCACTTATTTCTAATAAAGGAAGCAGCTGAACAAACCCATCTGCCCTCCTAGTATTTCTGATCAGGTGGCAGTGGACAGATGGAGTCCTAGAGCCTGAGTTAGAGTGAGGGTGACAGGGCCCCACAAGAAAAGTACTCAGGCTCCCTCGTAGCACCAGGCCAGCTTTGAAAGCCCTGTCTTGGGCAAGGCTGCCCTTCTTTCAGGGCAAATTTGGCTGTTTCCCCCATCCTTTCCTACCTGGCAGAGAGGAGCTGGTACTGACCTAGGTTGACTCCATGTAAACGAAGTAGCTGGGCTCCGAGCCAGCACCCGAGCACCTTGGCAGCCTGGACTTCCCCAGCTGGGAGCAGAGCAGCCCCTTCAGCCCAGGTCAGCAGTGGCTCCTCCAGTGCTGGGAGCAGGCACTGCACCTTCTCAGTGTGTTCAGGTGGAACATGTCCCTTGCTGGGCCACTGGCCAGGTGTTTTCTATTGAGGCTTCCAGGAGGTATCATTTTAACATGCCAGATTGCTGGGGTCGCATAGCCGTATTTGGACTTCCCACTGCTCCATTCTAGTCCTTTGGAACTTCTCCATTCCCTGATCTCATCAGACTTTCAGGCCCCTGGGGCTGATGACTCTGAGCCTCTTTCCAGGGAACCTTATTGGAGGACACAGGACCTGCCTAAGCCCACACCTTTGCCCTCTACCCTCCTGTCTCAGACCAGGTCACTGTGGCTCCTGTTCATGCCTTCATTCCTGTTTCGGGCTGGAGAACATGGACCTCCAGGGTTAAAAGCTGTGATTTCTCACTTATTCCAACCTCCCATATTCAGTTCCTGACCGCTTCCTAGCCTTCAAGCCCTGGCCCTTTGAAGGCAATCTCCCCAGCACTGGGCCTTCGTCCTAGTCATCTACCCTTCCTCTTTCAACACCATACCAGAGAAACAAAGCAGGATGGGGGGTGTTCAGCCCTGGCTTGTGCTCACCTGACATAGAACCCCAGCCAGCCACTGACCAGAGATGGCCCACCGAGGACCAGACAACACCGAGTGCTCTTCATACACTGCAACTGGACTTGACCTTGATGTGCCTCTCCCCTGGTGCTGTGGTTTGGCTGCCTGGTCCTCCTGACAGCCCTAACTGACAGGTGCCTGTGCTGCCCAGCCCTAAATTTAGGTCCTGATCATTCTCTTTCAGACATGAATTCATCAAAACCACACACCCTACTCCCCAGCATGAACTGAGAGCAGGGGGAGGCTGGCACTTTGTGTATCAGGTTCTGAGGTTGCAGGAAGGTAGAGGCTGTTTCATCCTCAGATTTTGGTTCTTTTGGGGCTTGGAGCCAATCCAAGGCCTAAGCTGAAGCCATTGTGTGGGGACTGTCATCAGGCTCTGCCCTTGTCAGCACCAGTGCTATTGCCTGACAGAACCTAAAATGCCAGGGCTCCACACTTAAGCCCATAAAGTTAAGGGCCCAGAGTTTTCTCTGGAATGCGTCATCAGGTGCCCATGTGCTCTTCTGGCACTGCTGTAGAGTGGCCTGCTGCTTTCCAACCTGTGAAAAGGCTGGATGGCTGGTGGAAGGGGAGCTCCTAGTCCATGGGATTTGCCCTACTGAGTAGGTAAGAGCCTTGAACCTAGCTGAGCCTAGAGAATGGGGGGCTGTCTGAGGGTCCCTTGGAGTTCCGCCTAACATTCAAGGCCCATGTGTGTTTGTCTGTTCTTATATGCACTCTGGGAGGGGTGACCTTGTGAATTGGTGTCCTTAGACAGTCCTGTGATACTGGCAGCAGCTTTAAGCCAAAAGCAAAGGTCAGGGCTATTTCAAGATGCGGCATCTTCTCTTGCTACCCCCTAGCTGTCTTAAAGCCCTGCTGAGGGAGGGAAGAGGCCCCAGAGACTCTCATCCCAGGCCACTCCCTCCCCATAGGTTGTCTGTGGGTGTAGCATTGTAGAGGGACTCGGGGTGGCAGTGGTAAAATAAAGTCGCTTCTTTATTTTTTCCTCTTTTTACAGCAGGGTCTCACTCACTGTGTTGCCCAGGTTGGACTCAGATTCCTGGGCTTAAGCAATCCTCCTGCCTCTGGTCAGTGTCAACCCAGCTGGGATCATAGGGCTCACCACCATGCCCAGTTTGCTTTATTTTTAAAAATAGTCTTCTACTGTCCTCTCCAGGGCTCTTCTAGGACACAAGTTAAAAACCTACTGACATGTTCCCCAATGCTCTGAGCCTCACCCCTCCCTTCTTGCTTTGGGGAAGGAAGGGGAGTTCAGGTTCAAGAGCTGAAGGAGTTCAGGAAAGCCTGGGGGAAAGGAGGCTCAAGGGCTGGCTAATGCCCAGGGTGGGGGCAAAGGGGTAGCTGTACTCTGGAGGAAGGAGGCAGGATGGCCCTGCTGGAGGGCTAGGGCTCACAGGTGTCCTGCTCCCCAAGTTTTCTGGCAGCAACAGGCCTGGCTGTTCATCAGCCAAGGTGAGGAGGTGGGCTAAGGACAAGAAGTGCCGAAGCTGTCTCAGGTCCCCAGGGCTGGAACTCAACTGAAATCATATGAGCAGCTCTGCAAGGAACAGGTCACTCCTGTTGTTCAGGAGGACCCAGGAAGCCCTTGTCACCCAGGTGAGCCCAGCACCAGGTGAGTGGGCCCAGTGGGCCAGCTGAGGGGGCTGGTACTCCCATCATCCCTCCACTCCAGAGGAGGTAAAGGCTCTACAAGAGATATAGATTGACACCCCCCAGGATGGGTCAGTGGAGCCTTTAGGAATTCTGGATGCGTATGTGGACGAAAAGTGTGGCTGGTGACAGCGAGGCCCCATCCTTGGAAAGCAGGTGGATGTGTCGGTACCCTGTAGGGAGGGTAGCCAAATGTCAGGTCCTCTGCCTATCCCTGGGCTCAGCCCCAGCCTAGGCCTGGTTCAGGGTGGTCTCTCAGGCACCGTGCAGCAAAGCTGAACAAAGAGGCAAGGACCCTGTCCCTTTCCAGCCCCACCAACCTCCACCAACCTTGCTTCAGGCTATCAAGAGGCAGTGTAAACTGGCCCACAAAGTCATTGGGGGAGGTGGTGTCATAATCTTCTACCACGAACCGGACCAGCACCAGCTCCGGAGCTCTCAGCTGGAACTGCAGGGTCTGCCCCCAGCAGGGGTTGAAACCTAGGGCAGAGGCCTGGTAGTCAGAGCCCAGGGCCCAGGGCCCAGCAAGCCCTACGCTCCCTCCATTCTCTGCTGCCTGCTCCCCATCCCACCAGTGCATTCTCCACCATTGTTTTGTTTCGTTGTTTTTTACTTTTCTTTTTTTTGTACAGACAGAGCCTTACTTTATCGCCCTCAGTAGAGTGCCATGGTGTCACACAGCTCACAGGAACCTCCAACTCCCTGGCTCAGGCGATTCTCCTGCCTCAGCCTCCCGAGTAGCTGGGACTACAGGTGCCCGCCACAACGCCTGGTTATTTTTTTGTTGCAGTTTGGCCGGGGCTGGGTTTGAACTCGCTACCCTTGGTATATGGGGCTGGTGCCCTACCCACTGAGCCACAGGCGCCGCCCCTTTACCTTTTTTGTTGTTGTTGTTTTTGTTGTTGTTGCAGTTTGGCCGGGGCTGGGTTTGAACCCGCCACCTTCAGCATATGGGGCCGGCGCCCTACTCACTGAGCCACAGGTGCCGCCCTTTACCTTTTTTTTTTAAGTTTCCTTTTGTCACTCTTGGTAAAGTGCCATGGTGTCATAGTTGACAGCAACCTCAAATTCTTAGGCTTAAGCAATTCTCTTGCCTCAGCCTCCTGCATAGGTGGGACTACAGGTGCTGCCACAATGCCCCGGCTATTTTTAGAGACAGGGTCTCACTCTGGCTCAGCCTGGTCTCAAACCTGTGAGCTCAGGCAATCCACCTGCATTGGCCTCCCAGAGTGCTAGGATTACAGGTGTGAGCTACCACAACTGGGCTTGACTTTTTTTTTTTTTGAGCCAGACAGTCACTCAGGCTAGAGAGCCATGGCATCAGCCTAGCTCACATTAACCTCAAACTCCTGGGTTCAAGTGCTCCTCTAGCCACAGCCTCCCAAGTAGCTGGCACTAAAGTCGCTGGCCACAGGACCTGGCTAATTTTTCTGTTTTTAGTAGAGACGAGTCTTGCTCTTGCTCAGGCTAGTCTGTAACTCCCAAGCTCAAGCAATCCTTCTGCCTCAGCCTCCCATAGTGCTAGGATTATAGGCATGAGCTACCAAACCCAGCCCTTGCCTACCATTGTTGAGCACATAGTTAGTCTCTTTCCGGGCACAGTCTGCAGGCACCCCATGGATCTCAACACGAACCAGGGGGTCCACAATGGAGTGTGGCTTCTCTGCGTTCAGCTTGGGCAGCTGCTGTGCAGTCAGCACCTGAGGGAGGGAGGAAAGGAGCTGGGGCCCATGCCTACCCTCACCATCGGCACTCAGACTAGCCCTTCCCTTAACGGGGCTGAGGCTCAGACTGCCCTCACACCAAACCTGCCCCCAGGCTTCCCTGTTTTCTTTCCCTCAGAAGGGCCTCTCCAGAACCAGCTCTGACCCCAGCCTAGGGCATGGTCTAGGTTGCTGACCTGGATGGTAAGAGTAGTTCTAGGGGGTCCAGGGCACTCAGGGTCAAAGGTGGTATCCAGCTGCCTTAGGCAGGCAGGTTTCAGGACGTAGCCACACTGCCCATTGATGAGGAAGCGCCCGGCATTGAGGTCCATCTCGTAGCCTGGCGTCTGGAAGTTTAGGGCCACTGTGGACACAGCAGAATCAGCTTTCTCCTCTTGCTCAGTCCAGGAGACTTAGCTCCTCTCTGCAAATAGCCCACGGGCCCCTGTCTGGTTTAGTGATGCCTTCTCCCACCATGACTTATCTGGTTAGTGATGCCTGCTCCCACTGTGACTTATGGGGATGGGAGTCATGGCAACCAGGGGACCTAACCCTCATTGTCACCTGTGCACTAGCCCTGGTATCCCTCAGGGCTAGAGGGTGGGGCTGAGATGGGGCATGCTGAAGAAGCCCCCACCCTCAGGGCCCAGCCTTGTCTTGGGTCAGAGCCTGGGGCTTCCATAGGTACCTCAGGGACCACATTCCCTGGATGTCCCAGAGCCCACACTCATCAGTGTTGATGCAGCAGAACTGCCACTAAGTTGTGTGTGTCAGCAGCAGATGGGAGTGGAGGTTTTTAATTTCTACCTTCTTAAAAAACATGAGATTTTTACACTCACAAGAACAAAGGAACCTGATTTCTCCACCAAAATTCTGGCAGCTTTTGAAACAGTTACTATGAACAAAATGTTTATTTCTACCTTCTGTAAAGCTATGTGGCCCCCTCATTGCTGAGGCCTCCCATGGCTGCCCAGAGACCACCCCTAGAGTGGCACCAGGTCCCCTCCTTACTCTCCCAGCGCCACTTACCCAACTGACAACCTGAGTTCCACATCTCTTGGGGGCTGTAGTTGGCCGAGTTCATCCGTAGGCCCAGGGGGTATACACGGGTCAGCTGGCGGGCATTGTGCCTGACGAAGCTGTTGCCTGGGGTAGAGTTGGGGCAGGACTGTGACAGGCCCGCAGGGTCCCTTGCCTGTGCCAGGTCCTGTGGCCTCCTGGGAGCAGAGACGGAACTCCCATCCCTAGCTCCCCGTCTTATCCTTACCCTCCTGACTCCTCCAGCCACAAAGCCTGGTCTCAGGCTGACATTCCCCACCACTCATCCTGCCCACACCCCACCAGCCTCTCTGTAGTCTCTCGAACCCTGCCCAGAGGTCATGCCCACAGGCCTTCTTCATACAGCCTGTTCCTTCTGCCAGGAAATCCCTTGGCCGCTTCTTCCTCATCCTTCCCATGATGTGTCTTCTCAGGCATCACCTGCTCCAAGCAGGAATCCTTTCCCATATCATCCCCTTGTGCTGGACTCCCATGGCTCCTGTTATGGCCTGACTGGCCACCCCATCTCTCTGCCCTCCTCCTCCACTAGCTGTGAGTCTTGAAAGGGCAGAGAGCAGGCCTCCTTCATGCCTGTGACTCTTCCCTCCACCCCAACCTGGTCCAGCTCTGAGGTCACTGATCTGTTTACTGGCCAGCCCCAAAGCTTTCCCAATCTCCTTCCTGAACCACCCTCAGGAGACCCACTACCCTCCTGCCCCTGGATGCCCAATGCCGCAGCTCCTACCTGCCTCCCGAATGAGTTTCGTGGCCTTGCGTTCACTGAGGGAGCTGACCTGGCAGGGCTGGGCAGGGACAGGGCACAGGGTCCGCAGGCGTGTGGCACAACAGTACACAACTAGGGCTGACAGCTCTGGAGAGATCTGCTTGGCCTGGAAGACCACCCTCAGTGGGGTCAGCTGGCACCAGCCCCCTAGAGCCCGCCTTCCTTCCCTTCCCTACCCTACCCCAAGCTCTGCAGTGGCACCAAGCCCTGGCCCACTCACCCTGCAGCACTCACCAGCCGCCTCTGCTCTGAAGCCTCTCCCTCCTCTTCTTCCTTGTCATCTTCTTCCTCCTCTTCCCTGTCTGATAAAGTCCGGCCATCCTCGCCCCGAATAGCTGGCAACTTCTTCCCCTTCACCAGGACCCGGCCCTTCAGCTGCTGCAGAGGCCAATATGAAGGGTTAAGGCTGCTCACCCCTGGGTAGCAGGTTGGTCAGTCATTCACACTCTACCGAGCGAGAGGCAGGAAGGGAGACACACAGATGAGGGATCTTTCTAATAGGAAAAAGTGAGGGACGCCTAGGAGGCCATCAATAGGGCACAGTTAGGAAAATAAATGAGGCGACTCAGGACTAGGAGAGAAGGAGCCCTCTTCAAAATACTTACACGTAAGAAATGAGTGTAGAACGTGATCGCATGACCCTTTCTGGCAACATTTAAAAGAAGATACTTATGTACATAGATAGGTATATATGCATGGGGAAATTCTGGAAGGACATACAAACTGTTGAAGATGGCTACTTCTTATAAAATGGGATGGGATGCTCTTGAGTGGAGGAAAACTCATTTTTCATTTTACACCCTTTGTACTGCTTGATTTTCTTTTTCTTTCTTTCTTTTTCTTTTTTTTTTTTTTTTGAGACAGAGTCTTACTTTGTC
Organism: Nycticebus coucang; assembly: GCF_027406575.1. NCBI lineage: Eukaryota > Metazoa > Chordata > Mammalia > Primates > Lorisidae > Nycticebus > Nycticebus coucang. The sequence continues at coordinate 60,527,705 of NC_069797.1, forward strand.
GCCCTTTACAGTAGAGTGCTGTAGTGGCGTCTAGCTCACAGCAACCTCAAATTCCTGGGCACGACCAATCCTCTGCCTCGGCCTCCCAAGTAGCTGAGACTATAGGTGCCCACCGCAACAACCCAGCTAGTTTTTAGCGATGGGGTCTCCCTCTTGCTCAGGCTGGTCTCAAACTCCTGAGCTCAGACAATCCACCCGCCTCGGCCTCCCAAAGTGTTAGGATTACAGGCATGAGCCACCAAGCCCAGCTGATTTTCCTCTTACTATTTGGATGTTATTTTCATACTAATAAGAAAAAGCAACCTTGCACACACAAGTGAGTCAACAGTCCCTGCACATTTGAGACCAGGAGTAGGAGAGTTTTCTCATGGAGTCCAAAAAGGATAAATATCCTGAGAGGGCAGATAAAAATGTTCTGGGGTTCCTGGCCAGAGAGCTCAGGAAGTTTATAAGACCTCTGGAAGAGGTGGTTTTAGGGTGCTGGCCCCATATGCCGGAGGTGGCGGGTTCAAACCCAGCCCCAGCCAAAACTGCAAAAAAAAAAAAAAAGTTGAGGTGGAATTGTAAGTAGGTGGCACTTGTTGAGCAAAGATGGCTAGGAAGGAAGTTCTAGGTGAAGACAGTGTCAACTAGTAGGGGGAATGGCTCACCCCCTAGGGACTCTGTGGGCAGGGACACAGCAGGCAGGCCACAGCCAAGTCAAGGAAGGCCTTGAAGGCCAGGTAAGAGGGTGGGGTGGGTACAGCCAAGAACGGAGAACCAGAGGGAAGCAGGGGGAGACGACCAGTGGGTAGGAGATGTCAGATGATGGAGAAGCAGGGAAAGATCCAGGCAGAGAGAGGTCAAGGGTCCTGGACAGGGGTGGCATAAGTAGGGACTCCACCAAGGGTGGGGGTCTAGGGGGCATCACCTCTGGGGATGGCAGGTCCTCGGGGTTCTGAGATGCCAGCGCCTGTGTCACCAGCATGTCTCCCAGGATGGTGCGGAGGTGGCGAGCCATGACAGCCTGCTGCTCCAGTCCACAGTGGTTCTCCAGGGACAGAATGACAGGGTATGGGGACAGCTGTGGGGGGAAGGATAATGGCTCAGAGCCACTCCCCTCCCCCTGCCAGTACTTACGGCGCCCCTAACCCCTTCAGGACAGGCACACCAGGCAAGCCTCTGAAGAACCCCCTGGAGGGGGACTGAGTGGGTGGGATGTGGGACACATAATAGGACCGTGTGTACATGGAGGGTAGAGGTCAGATCTGAAGCCTCAGGGGAGGGATGGTGTGTCTGGGAGGCTGAGGACAGCTGCAGGCATGGTTTTCTTGTATAAAATGCTCCTTACATGTGAATGACATGGACCATGTCAGTTATGTTGCAAACTCATTATTTGCTGATGGTGAGATTTCAGAAGTTGCAATGTTCATATAGAGGCTACCACTGAGCTCCTTTTATGACTTATGCTTTGGAAGTCATGATTAAAAGGTCCTTCCCTACCCCCAAAGTTTTCCTCTGGAAACCTTGTGATTTTAATACATGTGTTAAATAGGAAGGTGGGAGGAGGGAGCATCTCTTCAGCTTTATCCGACCCCATTGGACACCTATCCCAGTAGCCCTTGGTGAGTGAAAGATTCTGGGGCAGGTGGTCCACTGGGAAGTTTCTAAGGCTGGGTGCGGGAGTCTTGGCTCACCGTGAAGGCGTGGTCATGTATAGCTTGGACCACATCCCGGAAAAGAATCTTGGAGGTGAGGGTGTGGCCATGGTAGATGATGGGCTCCCCCCCAGGCCCCTCCCAGCAGTCCAGCTCCACGCAGCGGCACCCCTGGGCAAAGGCCCTGCAGATGGACAGATAGACAGTTGGGGTAAGGCATTGTGTGGAGGCCACAGTGCACAGCAATGGCAGGCTGAGCCAGGGAAGCCCAGAGTGGGGGTTGAGCCCTGTGTTCCTCCCGATGTGGGGCTCTCAGGTATGTCCATGTCCCACCATGGTACCTGACGTAGGCCTCGGTGCTGCTGGGCCCCCCAATCTGTGAGTCAGTCAGGTAGGTGTTGTGGGAAGAGGAGATGAAGTAGTGGGCGAGGGGCTGGCTCATGTCCTGGAACACACACGTGTGTGTTGTGTCCAGGGCAGCCCCATCAGGTGACAGCAGGTACATCATGAAGCCATCCAGTGTCATCAGTTCATGCTGCTTGGCTACAGGGATAGGCAGAAGAGGATATCAAGAGAGCTGGGGCACTCCCATGTCCAGCCCCAAGTGCCCCGCAAGGCTCATTCAACTTCATAATCCTGACTAGATTATTTATGGATTAGTCTCTACACATTTAATCTTCCACCAAGCCCTCAGAGGAAGACATGATTATGCCATTTTACAGATGCAGAAGTTGAGTCTGGAAGAGGCAAGAACCTGTCTGAGATGGTGCCCACAGCCAGCCTGAGGCAGAGTTGACTCTGCTGGGAACCACAGCCGTCAGGCACCAAGACCCAGCAGCTGTGCGGACCCCCACCTGTCTCATTGAGCTCGTAGGTCTGGATGAGCTGCTGGGCACAGCCCAGCGTAGCGCCGTCCTCGCCCTGGTCCTGCAGGAACTCCAGGAGCTCAGGGGCGCTCAGCACACGGTCCTCTCCAGAGTACCGGTGAAAGATCTCCTCCAGCTCAGGGCGCTTCAGCAGCTGCCGCAGGAACTCCTCGATCTCAGCACCCTCCAGCCGCTCGTTGTTGGACCGGTCACAGGCCTAGGAAGCAGGGGAGAAACTCAGAGGAGGAGCACCCAGGCAGCCAGCCCTGCTGACCTGCCTTTATCTAGCTCAGGTGGGAAAGCAATGTCCCCCTTTTCACAGGCTGAGAAACTTAAGTGCAAGACCCTGGCTCCTCCAGCTCCCACAGCTGATAAACTGCAGGGCTGAATCTCAAGGAAGGGCTCTTAGGGCGGCACCTGTGGCTCAGTGAGTAGGGCACCGACCCCATATACCGAGGGTGGCGGGTTCAAACCCAGCCCCGGTCAAACTGCAACAAAAAAATAGCCAGGCATTGTGGCGGGCGCCTGTAGTCCCCACTACTTGGGAGGCTGAGGCAAGAGAATCACCTAAACCCAGGAGTTGGAGGTTGCTGTGACCTGTGATACCATGGCACTCTACCGAGGGTGATAAAGTGAGACTCTGTCTCTAAAAAAAAAAAAAAAAAGGGAAGGGCTCTTAGGTCAGCGTCTGTCTCTCTGCATCATGACCTTCTGCAGAATCAAGACGTGAAAGGAAAAATGGTGATCCTGGGCCACAAGGGCCCCTGACGTGAACATATTAGCATCCTCACACTCACACATTCACACCCAGGGTCAACGAGCAACACATAAACGAGAATCCTTAGAGCAGGCGTCCTCAAACTTTTTAAACAGGGGGCCAATTCACTGTCCCTCAGACCATTGGAGGGCCGGACTGTAGTTTAAAAAAAACAACTATGAACAAATTCCTATGTACACTGTACATATCTTATTTTGAAGTAAAAAACAAAACGGGAACAAATACAATTCACACCACTTTATGTGGCCCGCGGGCCACAGTTTGAGGACGCCTGCCTTAAAGCAACCCCTGTAGAGCTGTGGCCCAAATGTCCAGGCCCCATCGTCTTTTCTATCTTTCAGAGTCACCGGGTGATCACACAGTTGCCATCCACACAGGTGTCTGCCATATGGTCCACTGGGCCTAGATGCAGAGCACACCTGTGTGCTCCTGTGCTCCCACATGTGAGGTGTTCATGGTCATGTGAGGAGGTGCAGAGTGGGGGTTGAGCCCCATGTCCCTCCCAAAGCAGAACTCCCAGGCGTGTCCACCCCTGAGAGGAGGGTGTGCATGTATGTTTGCAAGTCAACTCCTGCCTGTGCTCCCAAGTGCAAAAGAGTCCCTGTAGGGCTGGATGTGATGGCTCACACCTGAGCACTCTGGGAGGCAGAGGCGGGTGGATTGCCTGAATTCACAGATTGAGACCAGCCTGAGCCAGAGTGAGGCCTCGTCTCTAAAAATAGACGGGTGTTATGGCGGGCTCCTGTAGTCCCAGCTACTTGGGAGGCTGAGGCAAGAGAATCGCTTGAGCTCAAAAGTTTGAGGTTGCTATGAGCTGTGACGCCAGGGCACTCTACCAACGGTGACAGAGTGAGACTCTGTCTCCAAAAAAAAAAAAAGGTGGGGGTGCAGACTTAGAGAAAGAAAAACAACTTTACTGCTCACTTTGGAGGGTGCCCTATGCCTGGGCTCTGCCTAAGGGTGACAAAAGTTCTGGGAGGCCGTTTCCCAATTCCATCTTGCTCCAGGGGTCTCGGGAGAGGGGAAAAAGGTAACTAGGCCCAGATGTGGCTTTTCTGCAGGGATAGACTGCTCCCTCCAAAAAAACCTAAGGCTGGCCAGGTGCGATGGCTCATGCCTGTATTCCTAACACTCTGGGAGGCTGATCCAGGAGGATCCCTTGGGCTCAGGAATTCGAGACCACCCTCAGCAAGAGAGAGATCCCATCTTTACTAAAAATATAAAAAATTAGTTGGGCGTTGAGGCTTCTGCTGGTAGTCCCAGCTATTCAGGAGGCTGAGGCAGGAGGCTTGCTTGAATCTAGGAGTTGGAGGTTGTTGTGAGATAGACTCACATCACAGCACTCTAACCTAAGCAAGAGAGGGAGGCTCTGTCTCAAAAAAAAAAAAGCTGGGGCAGGAGGTAGCTGATGACTCAGATGGCTGGGAGAGGGCAGAGGGGTGGCAAGGCCAGGAGCCATGGCCTACCTTGAAGAGGCGGTAGGCATACATGTCATTCATGTCCACATTGACCATTCTGAGCAGACTCTTCATCTCCTTGAAGCTCATCTTACTGTCCTGGTTGGAGTCTGCCCGGTGCAGATAAGAGTGGATCCAAGTGTGGGTGCTCAGGAAATACTAGCAACAGGCTGCCCTCCAACTGTACCACAGAGGACATTAGTCTAGGGGCTGCACTTTGCCCTTGGCCAGTGGATTTCTGAGCATGGGAGCAATGGGACTGGGGCTCCCCCAAAGCGGGCTTCCCTGAAGAACGAAAGTTCAGCCTAGGCCAGGGCGCATGTCCCCACCATCACTTGCAGAGACCACGGTCACCATCTGTGTCTCAGTCTCCGGTAAGGGGGGCCATGCCTCCCCTCGGACTGAGGGCTCTCCAGGGACCGAGCCCTACCCCCTCCCCACACCGGGAAAGGATATTGGTCCAGCCGTTCACGCTGGCTCATGGCATCAAGGCGCGCCCGTAGCTTGGCCAGGCCGCGCACCCAGCGCTGAGCCTCTTCAGCCGTAGGCGCTGCGAGGTCCAGGTTCTTGCGGCGGCCTTTGAAGGCGATGGTGAGGCAGCGTGCTGGCGGGAAGGCTCCCCCATAGCGCCGCAGGCCCTCGGACTGGTGGCCCTCGCGGACGTCCTCGATGTGCTGCAGGAAGACTGCGGGGAGGGCGGGTCAGGATGGCGGCCCGGCGGCCAGGTCCCTGGCGCCCTCCATCCCGAGCCCGCACCCAGCGGCTCACAGATGTGCTGAGATGGTGCGCGAGGGATGCGCCGCTGGAACCATACGCTCAGGCCGTCCTCCTGCAGTCGGTACAGCCGCTCCTGGTGCCACGTGCGCGAGCGGATCTTGCGGAGCCGGGAGCCCCGCAGCATGGCACGCACGTCCTCGTCCTCTGTCAGGCCTGGGGGCGGGAGAACCAGGGCGTTGGCCGTACCCAGCAGGCCATGGCTCTGGAAGGCTCCCTCCATCCCCACCCCACAGCGTCCCCAAACCCAGGCCTTTGCCCTGCGGTGAGCTTCCTCACCCATCCCTCTCTTCCTCTCCTTATTGTAATAAGTTGCCATCAAGGTTTGGCTTTAGGCTTGGAGAGCAGGGGGAGGTACAGGTGGGTGCCAGTAACAGGCCCTTTCTCCTCCCTTCTGAGCCCCTGGGCAGTGCCTGGGACTCAGGCCTCACTAAAGGTCACCCTTTCTGCCACCCTCTTCCACCATGGCCTCCAGCCTTCAAGCACAGAATCTGCCACCAACAGCCTTTTCCCTTATTGTGAAACTGTGGCAATCAGGAAAGTAGTCTCACTATCTAACCTAGATCTCTCTTGCTGCAACCTAAGCACCTAGCTTCTGCTTTCCCAAAGACATGGGAGGACAGGGCCACCTTGGCTCCAGGGTCACAGGCCAAGGATTCCAGGACCAGCCTTGCCTGGCTGATCTCCAGGTGTCCTCTTTGTGCCCTGGGTGGGCCCTGCTGAAAGGAAGGTCTGTGACATTCGGGGCTCCCTCTTGCTAGGCCACTGGCACATCCCCAGTGACCTTTCAGTCCATGTGCCCTCTCCAGCCAGTGTACTCCTTCCTTAATAAAAGCAACTGCTCTCAAAGCACTTCCTGCCTGCAAGCCCTGTTCATGTATTAACAGGTAAGGAAACAGAGGCTCAGGGAAGCTTAGGTACCTTGCCAGAATTCTGTAGCTAGGAGTGGTGGAAGCTTCCACCACTGTCTATCTTCCTCCCTTCTTGCTCCCTGCTGCTATACCGGACAGTGAAGGTAGGAGGAGAACAACTTAAATTCAGGGGCCCGGGGAGTCAAGACCCAACTATATCACTTCCCAGTTATGTGGCCCTGGTGGCACTAACCCATGACTGCTCTCAGCCTCACTTCTCTACCCATAAAATGGAGACCACAGTAATACCTGTTGCAAAATACAAAATCCAGGCCTTTGGCTCCATGCCCATAGCTCAGTGGGTAGGGCACCAGCCACATACAATGGGGCTGGCCAGTTCGAACCTGGCCAGGGTCTGCTAAACAACTATAACAACAACAAAAGCCAGGCGTTGTGGTGGGCCCCTGTAGTCCCAGCTACTTGGGAGGCTAAGGCAAGAGAATCACTTAAGCCCAAGAGTTTTAGGTTGCTGTGAGCTGTGACTCCACAACACTCTCCCGAGAGTGACATAGTGAGACTCTGTCTAAAAGAACAGAACAAAACAAAATCCAGGCCTTTCTATAGTGTTACCAACACCATGCCCTGAAGAGGTTTGGCCCTCACCAGCTCTAGTCCCTCAAGCACGTGATGGCCAGCCTTGGTGGTGCCACACCCTGCTCTGAAATTCCTCGGCCAGAGTCACAACTGAAGGTTTGTGAGCTATGGGACCATAGAAGAGCTAGGGACCGGGCAAACTGAACAGTGCATACCCTTTGGAAGGAGGGGGACAGCCAGGAGTGGATGAGGGCCCAGAAGTTCCAGAGAACTGGAATCTGGATCTGTATGTGAAGCCACCAGATTATTTTTTTTAATGTTGGCAACTAAATCAGATTTTAAAAAAACACCAAAGGCTCAGTGCCCATAGCTCAGTGAGTAGGGTGCCAGCTACATACACCAAAGCTGGTGGGTTGCAGCCCGGCCCGGGACTGCTAAACAATGACAACCACAACCAAAAATAGCTAGGCATTGTGGCGGGCATCTATCGTCCCAGCTACTCAGGAGGCTGAGGCAAGAGAATCACTTAAGCCCAAAAGTTTGAGGTTGCTGTGACACCACGGCACTCTACCGAGGGCAACATAGTGAGACTCTGTGTCAAAAAAAATAAAAATAGGCCGGGCATGGTGGCTCACGCCTGCAGTCCCAGCGCTGTGGGAGGCTGAGGCAGGTGGATTGCCTGAGCTCAGAGGTTCAAGACCAGTATAAGCAGCAGTGAGCCAGAGTATGACCCTGTCTCTACTAACATCAAAAACAGCGGGACAGAGCATCGCCAGAGGAAGAAGAAAATGAACAACAAAAAAAGAGTACTTTAAACGAAGAAGAATGAACAAGCAAGCTGAAATTAAAAATAAAAAAATAAAAAATAAATACCAAAAAACCACTGTGTAGGCTAAACAGAACACAACTGAAACTCTCTTCTCATTTCTCTTTTTTTCTTTTCTTTCTTTTTGTTGTTGCAGTTTTTGGCTGGGGCTGGGTTTGAACCTGCCACCTCCAGCATATGGGGCTGGCGCCCTACCCATTTGAGCCACAGGCACTGCCCTCTCATTCTCTTTTGAAGCCTTTATAGGATCTTCTCCCCTGCTCTTCCTCCTTCAAGGACCAGCTCAGATACTACCTCCTCCAAGAAGCCTTCCTTGATTTATACTCAAATGGGAGTTCCTCTCTGACCACCAATAGCACTTAAAGAAAAAACAGAACCGACCTATTTTGTAATTTCTGGGGATTTTAATAAAGCTGAGGGCAGAATGAGGTCTTATCTCCTCCCCACAGTGTTCATCCCAGAGCCAGGTCACAGCTACTGTGAATTGAAGGGGTGGGGGCAGGTAGATGGACATTCTGCCCCATCTGTCTGAGTTTGGGACAGAGGCCTGTAGGCCAGGCTTTCTAGCCATAGCTGTGTATGGGAATCATCTGGAGGAGGTTGCAAACTCCACAGCCCAGAGATTCTGGTCCAGCAGGTGTGGGGTAGGAAGTTGGGCTTCTGTATTTAAAAACAAACTACCTTGTGATATTTGAGGGTGACCATGACTGAGACAGGGTCCCAAGGGCAGGAGGAGAAGCCTGTCTTTCTTAGGAGGCCAAGGAGCCTTCTGGGGTCTGCATGTGGCTGTTTGGGTCGGTACCCACTAGAAGTGGAGGTAGAATCTTCCTCTTTCCAAAGAGCTGGGTATACATGGCATGTACCAGGCCAGGGGACTTACCAGATCCTCCTCTCCGCCATATCAAGACAACCTCTGAGGCTTGGCGCCTGTAGCACAGTGGTTAAGGCACCAGCGATATACACTGAGGGTGGCGGGTTCAAACCCGGCCCAGGCCAGCTGAACTACTGCAACAAAATAATAGCCGGGCACTGTGGCTGGCGCCTATAGTCCCACTACCTGGGAGGCTGAGGCAAGAGAATTACTTAAGCCCAAGAGTTTGAGATTGCTGTGAGCCGTGACGCTACAGCACTCTACCAAGGGCAACATAGTGAGACTCTGTCTCAAAAAAAAAGACAACCTCCGAAATCTCTCATCCTGAGAAATGACTGTGGGAACAGAACAGTCAGGTAGAACCTGCAGCGCCACCATGGCTGGGCCCACGCCTCCCTTACTCCCTCAGTTCTTGGAAAGGGGACTGCTTGTTACCATAACAACCAGGCTTTGCAGCTAGGGCCACCTCTCCTAACACAGCCCGCCCTCCGATGCCAAGCCCATAGGGGTGGGTGGGAGCTAGTGAATGACTAAGACCGGAAATGGAGACTAGAGATGAGTCACTAGGGCCTGCTTTGTTCAGAGTCTTTTCCAAACAGGCCATGGAGACAGGCAGCCTGAACCCCGCACTGGGACAGTTCCCACATTGAAGGGGCTGTACTCCTGGCCCTTACCCCTAGTTCCCCAGGAACGTGTTAGGACAAGGAGTGACACTCTAGGGTGCCTGCCCAACTGGCACTGGCCTTTGGATGACACTGCCTCCAGCCACACACAAATGGCAAAGCCAAACAGAATGAGGGTGCAGTACCAAGCTGGCACAGGTGCTGAGTTCCTGGGCAGGTGCCTCTGTTTCCACAGTTACTGCTTCTAAACCCCAGGAGCAGTAAGGGGCCTGGGATGTTAACAGAGGTAAGTAGGGGAGGTAAGTTTTGGAAATAGGTAATGGTGATGGTTGCACAGCAGTTGTTTGAGATAGAGTCTCAAACTGTCGCCCAGGCCAGGGCAGCGATGTGGAAGGCCCTGGCTCCCTGCCCAGCCACCCAGGAAATTTATAGGTACTGCCAGGCCCAAACCCATAGGTGTTGCCTCAACCTCATTCCTACCTGTTCTGAGCAGGTGTACAAACTACCCACCTCCCACTGTTACCATGGGTTTTTCATGTGTTCAAACCATCTCTGCCTTGACCTTCGGCTGTCAGGCCAGTGCCAGGCTACCCTCAGCAGAGTGGGTAGGGAACCATCGTGAGATAACAGCAGTAAAAACGGAGCAAGCAGCAGTGAAAAGGCGGAAACAACCCCAGTGTCCACCAACCAATAAAAGGATAACAGAATGTGGCCTATACACACAACAGAATAGTAAAAGAGTGACATCTGGTGTATGTTACATGGATGAACCCTGAAGACATTATGCTAAATGAAAGCAGCTGGACCCAAAAGGACAAATACTGTCTGATTCCATTATTTGAGGTGCACAGAGCAGACAATTCATAAAGACCCAGATTGAAGGTCAGTAGAGGCTGACGAAGGAGGGCATGGGAAGTCATTGCTTAATGGCTAGAGTTTCTTCTGGGGTGATGAGAAAGTTTTGGAAATAGGTAATGGTGATGGTTGCATAGCAGTGTGAATGCAATTAATGCCAGTAATTTAACCACTTAAAATTGGCCAAATATGTTATATATATTTTACCATAATTTATTTTTTGAGATAGAGTCTCAAACTGTCACCCTGGGTAGAGTGCCATGGCGTCATAGCTCACAGCAGCCTCCAATTCTTGGGCTCCAGTGATCCTCTTGCCTCAGTTTTTCTATTTTTAGTAGAGATGGGGGTCTCACTTTTGCTCAGGCTGGTCTTGAACTCGTGAGCTCAAGCAATCCACCCGCTTCGGCCTCCCAGAGTGCTAGGATTACAAGTGTGAGCCAACCACTTGGCCCCATAATTTATTATTTTTATTTTATTTTAATTTTTTTTTTATAACAGAGTCTCACTATGTTGTCCTGGGTAGAGTGCTGTGGCATCACAGCTCACAGCAACCTCTAACTCCTGGGTTTAAACGATTCTCTTGCCTCAGCCTCCCAAGCAGCTGGGACTATAGGTGCCGGCCACAACACCTGGCTATTTTATGTTGCAGTTGTCATTGTTATCTAGCTAGCTCAGGCTGGGTTCAAACCCACCATCCTCAGTGTATGTGGCTGGTACCGTGACCACCGTGCTTCGGGCACTGAGCCTATTTTAGAATCTAATTCTGTTGCCCTGGGTAGAGTGCCGTAGCATCATATCTCACAGCAACCTCAAACACTTGGCTCAAGAGATCCCCTTGCCAGTCTCCGGAGTAGCTGGGACTACAGGTGTCTGCCACAATGCCCAGCTATTTTTTTTTGAGACAGACTCTCACTACGTTGCTCTTGGTAGAGTGCTGTGGCATCACAGCTCACAGCAACGTCAAACTCTTGGGCTTAAGCGATTCTCTTGCCTCAGCCTCCCAAGTAGCTGGGACTACAGGCGCCCGCCACAACGCCGGGTTATATTTTGTTGCAGTTGTCATTGTTTAGCTAGCCCGGGCCGGGTTTGAACCCACCACCCTTGGTGTATGTGGATGGCACCGTAACCACTGTGCTATGGGAGCTGAGGCAACGCCCAGCTATTTTTTAACATGGGGGTCTCACTCTGGTGCAGGCTGGTCTCAAAGTCCTGAGCTCAAGCAATCTGCCTGCCTTGCCTCCCAGAGTGCTGGGATTACAGGCATGAGCCACCGCTCCTGGCCCCACAGTAATTTTTTAAATTTAATAATGTAATATACCAGAAGCCCCTGTAAACTTCGAATGGATGAATTATGTGGCACGTGAATTGGTATCTTGATAAAGCTGTTAAAGAGGCACAGAGTAGCTAACTGATTTGTCCCCCCCGCACCCCACAGCCACCAGGTCAGATAGTAGTGGAAATGGCATTTTGGAAGTTGGGGGAGTCAGGCCCCAAAGGGCTGTGTGGCTACAGTGAGCAAAGGCACATGGAACTCTCAGTCTAGGGCCTGGCCCTTAGTGGGTGCTCCACAAGTGATAATAAGGAAACTGAGTCAGGACTTTGGGGAAGTGTGTCAGGGCCCCAGGAGGGAAAAAGCAACCAGATGCTCTGATGTATGCGCTCAGTCCTATGGCATTTGGGCTCTCCCCCTCCTCCCATCCCACCCCCTCCCAGCTGAATGTTTTTAGTGGTCTCAGACACCTTCCTTGAACTGTTTGCTTATCTCAGTCACCAGACAGGTGACAGGAATGGAGTAACAGGACGCTCAGTCTTTCAACTTCCACCTTCGGCCTGGGGAGTTTTTTTTGGGGGGGGTATATGACCTGGGGCCTGAGCATCTCCGTCTGGGGTGTCAAAGCCGGGGCATGAAACTGCTCATGTCAGAGCTCTAATGGGCCCCCAAATCGCACCCTTTTCATAGATGGGCCACTGAGCTTGGAGAGGGCTGAACACAGATTACGTTGCCATGGCCAGGTTGGGTGCTGGGGCTGTGCGGGGGCAGGGTCTGTGTGATCCTTGTATGCACACACCACACACATACCCTGCTGCCCCTCCGTGTAAAGTGTATGTATATGTGCACCGGGTTGGCAGGGGGGATGGGAGGAAGGTGGGTCTGCCAGAGGAAGAAAATAGGCAGGGTATGTGTGAGAGCCAGCTCGCACAGGAAGGGCACAGCGGCCTCCAGCAGGAATGCCAGACATGTGGGGAACAGTGACAGCCAGCAGCCTCAGGCCAAGGCAGAAGAGGGGAAAAACGCTGTTAACAGGTAGCTGGGGCTGTGAGATGCTGGAAGAAGACGCACTATGGCCAGGGGGCCCAAACACCTGCCCACCCTAACTAACCCTCTAGCCCGCAGGCAGCCTCAGGCATAAGCATATTCCTCATGTCCCAGCTGGCTGCCACACCCAGAGACCGGCAGGGGCTCAGTGCCAGAGTCCATAACATTCCTTGGAAAATCAACAAAGTCAGGAAAGGCAGGCAGTGCTGGCCCTGGCCTGGGCCGGACACAGAGAGATAGATGAAGGTGGCTGCACCCTTCTCTGCAGGGCCAGAACAGGCATGAAGTCTGGTTGGGGGCAGAAGCCAGGGTGAGGGGAGGGCAAGAAGGAAGTGGGCCACAAAGGCTGACAGAGCCAGCCACCCAGCCCTCCCTGACATGCTCCTGCTTAACTGGGGGTGCTGCCCAGGCCAGGCACCTGCCAGGGCTGGGGACCCTCTGAACACCCTACCTGCCAACTCCACCTACAGCAGCCCCACTCACCCAGCAGGAGGTGTCCTGGGTAGGCCATGAGGAAAGCCCTCTCGCCCAGGGGCACTTGGTGGTATGTGCAGGGCAGAGAGGAACAGGAGCAGGATTCTGCCCACTCAGGCCTCTGCCTGCTGGGAGGATTAGGGGCAGGGGTGGAGCATGCGGCATAGGCATACACAGGGCTCTGGGGAGGTGTGGTTGCCAGAAAAAATTCAGGACACCAGTTCAATGTGAGTTTCAGATAAGCAAAAAATAATTTTTAGTCTAAGTATGTCCTACATTATTCATTGTTTTTCGGAAGTTCAAACTTAACTGGGCATCCTGTATTTCACTGGTAACCCTATAAGGACACCCCTGGAGGCTGGCAGGGCCATGGGGGAGAGAGGAACAGCAGGCCCTCCCCAGCTACAAGCTTCTCTTTCATTGATTGTGCTGTGAGCATAGTCTCTGGGCCAGACTGCCTGCGTTCAAATCTCTCAGATGCCAGGCTCGGTGGCTCACGCCTATAATCTCAGCACTTGAGAGGCCGAGGCGGGTGGATTGCCTGAGCTCACAGGTTCAAGACCAGCCTTAGCCAGAATGAGGCCTCATTTCTAAAAATAGCTGAGCGTTATGGCAGGCACCAATAGTCCCAGCTACTCGGGGAGCTGAGGCAAGAGAATTGCTTAAACCCAGAAGTTTGAGGTTGCTGTAAGCTAGGATGCCACAGCACTCTACCAAGGGTGACAAAGTGAGACTCTATCTTAAAAAATAAATAAATATGTGTGGCACCTGTGGCTCAAGGAGTAGGCCGTTGGCCTCATATACCGGAGATGGCGGGTTCAAACCCGCCCTGTCCAAAAAAAAAACTGCAAAAATAAATAAATAAATAAATTGGGCAGCGCCTGTGGCCCAGTGAGTAGGGCACCAGCCCCATATACCGAGGGTGGTGGGTTCAAACCTGGCCCTGGCCAAACTGCAACAAAAAGATAGCCAGGCATTGTGGTGGGCACCTGTAGTCCCAGCTACTAGGGAAGCTGAGGCAAGAGAATCGCCTAAACCCAGGAGTTGGAGATTGCTGTGAGCTGTGATGCCACAGCACCCTACCACCCTACCTAGAGACTCTGTCTCTACTAAATAAATAAATAAATAAAAATAAAAAATCTTCTCTTAGCTACTTCCCAGCTTTGAACTCTAGGCAGGTACTAAACCTCTTTGAGGCTCAGTTTCCTCAATTGTAAAAGGAGGCTAATGGTACCACCTACCACCTATTATTGTGAGCACTAAATGAGATGCTATGTGAAAAGTCCCTGGCACAGTTGTCATTAAGTTATTATTATTATTATCTGAGACAGAGTCTCACTCTGTGCCCTGGTGTCCTAGCTCACAGCAACCTCAAACTCTTGGGCTCAAGAGATTCTCTTGCCTCAGCCTTCCAAGTATCTGGGCCATAAGGCGCCCGCCCACCACAATGCCTGACTAGTTTTTCTGTTTTTAGCAGAGCCAGGGTCTGGCTCTTGCTCAGGCTTATCTCTAACTCCTGAGCTCAGGCAATAGCACCTGCCTCCCCTCACAGGTGTGAGCCACAATGCCTTGCCATAGAGGTGTTAATTAGTATTCATTAGTCTACCTTGAAGACTAGACTATTAGGGCAGACGCTGCCTCTTAACCGTGTTTCCTTGGACAGTGACTTAATCCCTTCATCTTGAATTTCTCATCTATAAGTCACCTGACCTGAGGACATCACCTTCCCCACAGGGCATCTGAGGATTAAGTAGGCTCAGGCCTGATGCCAGCTCAGCACAGCGCCCCACGTATGGTGGAAGCTCTTTGTGCTCTAGATCTCTTTTCTCTTCAACTATTCCTTGCCAGGCCAGAGCCCAGCCCAAGAACGGGGGACCAGAAAGGCACAAACAACTTCCACTCAACGTGGGGGGGTGTCCTTCCTCCTACCCCTTCCTTGAACCCCCAAGAAACAAAGGATTCCCTGCCTTAGTCCCTTGATCTGATTTGTAATAAAATCTGTCCTCTGTTAGCCTAAGGGGTGTGGTAATGGCAGTGGCAGGGCATGGCAGTGAGGGGCAGGGACCATGAGGGTAATGGAAACTACCTGATGATGGGCCTAGGCCTTGGCCCTGATGGCTAGAGGGACTGGGCCCAAGGGTTGGGTTTTGTCACCGCCCAGCCCCTGGGCTCCCTTAGCTTCTGCAGTAGCTCAACAGGATGGGGCAGTGGGGGGAGGGTGGCCAAGATGACATTCCGATACCCACGTAGTTCCAGACAGTGTCACCCTGATAAGGTGCCCGGAGGTCCCGTGCAGGCTTACTCAGCTGACGGGTGCTGCACTCTGGGCTCAGCTGTAATTATTTGTCTACCCATGTCTCTGCCCACTAAACTGTGCACTCCCTGAGGGCGAGGCTGTGTGATATTCAGCTCCGTAGCCCAGCCCAACACAGCACCCTGGCTCACTAATGGTGCTTAGCAAACATGTGTGGAATGAAGAGGCAGACTGGGCTCACAGCTCACCTCTGCCCACCCACGCATCCATGAGCCCTTCAGGGGCTGCCTCCTAAGGCTGTCCTTGGCTATCTCCATGGTACCTTACCTGCCCCCACTCTGCTCCTTAGCGCAAAGAATGGCACCCCCACCTGAGATACCTTTCAGATCACTGATCACATAGTCCAGTCCACCCACAGTTTGAGCCCTGCCACCCCTGCTCAACTAAATCCACAGCCTCCGTCCTTAGATCTCCGTGTTTCACCCCTGCCCACAACCCACATCCACTCTATACAACTCACTCTGCTTGAACCCTTTCTGGGATTCCTCCTGCCCTCTAGACAAGTCCATAATGCTACAAAGAGGGGCCTGGAGGATCTGGCCCCTGCCAGCCTCTCCTCTTCGCCACTCCTTTCTGGGGAGTAGCCAGGGTCCTCACTGGCTACCCAGCACTTCACATGCCCCTCCTTCCCTGGACTCGTCTTTATATTTCACTGCTTGGCCTCCTTGTCAGTGCCTCAGCTCTCCAACGGCAGGAGCCCTAGGGCACGGCATACTGTAGGCACTCCATGAATGCTTGTGGAATGCATGCATAAAGAGATGTCTTAGGTGTCAGTAAGCAGAGTGCCAGGCACAGTACTCAGAGTATAGCACCCAATAACTTCAGGATGAATGAGTGAGAGGAGCGGGTAGTGTCAAAGAGAAGGCAAGACTGGCGATCAGGACCCCTGAATTCTGCCCCACCATTCAGGGGGTTCCATACCCAACAGCAGTTCCAATACAGCTCTTTGGTTGCACAGCCCTTTACACACACACTCATTCAAGCCCTTCACCACTCAAGGAGTCCTAGTCTGCTCAGACTCTGAGAGTGTACCAGTGGGCAGGTGGTAGGGCATGGCCTGGGTATCAATCAGACTTTGCCTTTCACTAGCTGTGTGGTCATAGACAAATTCCTTGGCATCTGTGTCAGTTTCCTCATCTGGGAAATGGGGCTTCTCAGGTGAAGATCCCATGATACCAGGTATGTAAACCACTGTGTGTGAGCTTGTGTCTGAGACATGCTTCATAAATCACGGCTACTTCCTTCTTGTCTAGTGCCTTCCCTCAAGTCAGAAACGACAACTTTGGCCTCCTGACTCCCAGGACAGTATTCTCACTAGTTAGACCAGTCCTGCCAATGAGGTGCCAATGCTTCTGCCCCTGGAATGGGGCTGGAGGGCTAGCCTGGGAGGCCAGCCTCTTCCACGGAGGCTGGCTGCAAACAACTCTCATCCTTCCTAAGGGTGGCCAAGACCCCAAGATACCCTGGAGCTCGGACAGACCCTAAAAGGTTTGGGGGAGTCCGGTGAGGGGTATCCCACCTTTATCTCCCGCTCCACTCTCCCTGCCCACAAGGACCCCAATCTGCGCTGGTGCCCAAATCCGCACTCCAGTACGCCCCGCGGGCGCCTCCTGGTGGGAGAAAGGACATTCTGGGAGCCCTGCTCGGCCTGGGGATCTCGGATGACCCCGGGTGCGACCCCGGCTGGACGGTGGCATTCTACACCTTGCCACAGCCTCCCCAAGTCTGTGCAGGCTGGAAAGTGCAGAACGGCTTTCCGGAACACCCTGTCCTCCCAGAATGCGCCCCTAGAGACAGTATGCGCCCACCCCGAGCCCCCGTGCCCGACACTGACCCATCTTCTTCAGCGCCCGCAACCCGGGCCTCTTGGTACCGCCATCCGCAGGCGCCGGCGAGTGCGCGAGCGTGGCTGTCGCTGCGATCTGGACCGGGACCGGGGGTTCCTCGGGCGGGCGGCGGCAGCTCCTCCAGCGTCCGCACAGCATGGTTCGGTGGAGCCGGGGCCGGGCCCGGGGTCTGCGCGCGGGGACGGGGCAGCGGGGACGCCGCTCCGGCCCGGCCCCGGCTCCGTGCGCGGTCCCGAACGAAAAAACTTAGCGGCGCCGGGCGCGAGTAGAACAAGGAGTCGGGAGGAGGGAGAGAGGGAGGGACGAAGTTCAGGGAGGGAGGACTCAGGAAGGAGGGGGCGGGGCGAGCACGGCGTGGAGGTGGTGCCGGGCGGCGGCCCGGACCCCCGGCTCAGGAACGTGAGTCTCCGCGTTCTCTCCTGCTTGCGAGTCCGGCTCTCCACTGTCCGAGCGATCCTCGGATCTCGGCCCCATCGGTGGTCAGAGTCCCCAGTCTGGGAGGTGGGCAGAGCGGGCACAGGAAGGGGCGAAGGCTGTCCTCTGTCACAGACACTCCCTCCCTTTCTGCGACCCTGACTCAGTGCAGGCACAGGACTCCACGCCACCCTCCGCGTGCGGGTCCTCCCAGCGGGTCTCAGCAGAGAGCCAGACTGGGGACGAGTGTACAGGGCCGCTAGTCCTAAGCTAAGGGTCCCTGGGCCCGGAAAAAAACACAGAATCCCGGGAGTTAAGGCACAGCCGGGGAACGCGAGTGCAGAATCGGGAACGGCGGCGGGGTGGTGGTGGAGCAGACAGTGACGTCATAGGATCTACACCCCCGCACCAGGTCAGGCCGCCGGCTCAGAAAGCTACAAGTCTCAAGCTGACTGGTCTGGAGAGCGTGAGGAGGCGCTAAGTCTAGAGTCCTCAGCAACTGGTTCTGGGGTTCGAGATTTGGACAGGTTGGAACCCCAGTCCGGCGCTCGGTGGTCCCGGGACAGCCACCGTCCGCGGTGTAGTCGTCTGAGGACGTCAATCCGCGGGTGGGCGTTCGCTTGTAGGTTCTGTTGGCCGCGTCAGATGTGCACTTAACTATGTATCTGAAGCCACCCGAGTACGGGCGGGAAGGATGGGATGTCCGGTGGCAGAGTTGTCCTCGGCAGGTGCCCTGAGTCGGGCGGAGAGCTGGTTGAGCACACACTACCACTCGGTGGCTGCCAACAGCGTGACATCCCACGGATTTGCCACCTACTTGGTATTTCTAACCCTTTATTCTCAGATATTTCTGCCCCAGAGATTCCACATACTGGCTTGGGTCCCCACCTTTCTCTGGGGTCCTGAAATTTCTTCCTGAATATCAAATCTTTCTTTTGTACTTTTTTTTGTTTGTTTGATTGACAGCATCTCACTTTGTCACCCTTGGTAAAGTGCCTTGGAGTCATCATAGGTCACAGCAACCTAAAACTCTTGGGCTCAAGTGATCCTTTTGCCTCAGCCTCCAGAGTACCTGGGATTACAGACACCCACCACAACAGGTGGCTAGTTTTTCTATTTTTAGTAGAGACCGGATCTGGCTCTTGCTTAGACTGGCCTCGAACTCCTGAGCTCAAGCATTCCACCGCCTCCGCCTCCAAAAGTGCTAGGATTACAGGCGTTGAGCCACCACACCCAGCCTGCCTTTGTACTTTGGATTCTTGAATTTTTTCCTCCAAAAATAATCTTCCCCGCATTTTTGTCCTGGCTTACTTTCTTTTTCTTTTTTGATAAGCTGAGTTTTATGTATTCACTTTTTTTTTTCTTTTTTAGACAGGGTTTTCGTTTGTCACCCAGGCTAGAGTGCTCACTGCAATCTCAAATTCTGGGAGTCAAGCCATCTTCCTGCCTCAACCTCCAATAGTGCGGGATTACAAGCATGATCCACCACGCCCAGCCTATTTTTAAAAACACAAAAAATAAGAGAAAAAGTTTAAAAAATATATATATTTTTTCCTCACGGTGGGGAGGACGGATGAAGGGCCCACAGACAGATGGAAGAGGGGTCCCATTCTCCATGAATGTCTGTTGTTCTTTGTCCAGTGCAAGGAGAGGATGAGGTCACCACATCGACCATGCCCTTAATTTTAATTTTAGTTTAATTTTATTTTGAGACAGAGTCTCACTATGTTGCCCTCCGGGAGTGCTGTGGCGTCACAGTGCACAGCAACCTCAAACTCTTGGGTTTAAGCAATTCTCTTGCCTTAGCCTCCCAAGTAGCTGGGACTACAGGCACCCACCACAACACCCCGCTATTTTTTGTTGCAGTTGTCCTTGTTGTTTAGCAGGCCCAGGCCGGGTTCAAACCTGCCAGCCCTGGTGTATGGGACTGGCTCCCTAACCATTGAGCCCATGCCCTTTATTTTTAATTAATATGGATACATAATCAGTAATTGTACATATTTATAGGGTGCCTGCAATGTTTCGATACAACCATACAAAGAGTAATGATCAAATCAGGTTAATTGGGGAATCCATCACCTCAAACATTTACTTCTTTGTGTTAGGAACATTTAGATTCCACTCTTTTGGTTATTTAAAAATGTACAATACAGGCTTGGCGCCTGTAGCTCAAGCAGCTAAGGCACCAGCCAGTACACCAGACCTGGCAGGTTAGAATCCAGCCCAGGCCTGCCAAACAACAATGACCGCTACAACCAAAAAATGGCAGGGCGTTGTGGCGGGTGTTGTAGTCCCAGCTATCTGGGAGACTGAGGCAAGAGAATTGCTTGAACCCAGGAGTTGGAGGTTGCTGTGAGCTGTGATGCCAGAGCACTCTACCCAGGGGGACAGCTTGAGGCTCTGTCTCAAAAAAAAAAAAAAAAAAAAAATATATATATATATATATGTACACACACACAATGTAACAATACATTATGGTTAACTATAGACGCCCTATTGTGCTACCCAATGCTAGATCTTATTCCTTATATCTAACTGAATTTTTATACCCTTCAAACCATCCCCTCTCTAACTTCTGCCCCCTCTTCCCAGCTTCAGGTAATCCTCATTCTACTCTCCATCCCCATCTGGCTTACTCTTAAAACTTCCAAAACTCAGCTGTGATGTCCCTCCTTAAGAACTGCTGACCCCAGGTCATGACTTTTTATCCCAAGCGCCCAAGCGTCTGAAGAGCTGAGTGGGTGGCTCAGCTGAGCAAGGTGTGGGTTCAACGGACAGACGAGAATTTCCACCAGGGGGCGCAAGGACTCCGCGACCTTTCACTATGTCCACCAGGGGGCACTGCTGCCCGCTTTGGCAGTCCGGAGCTGGGAAGTCCGACTCGTGGATTAGCCCCGCCTGATTGGGGGAGGCACTGCGAAAGTATTTGCATAATCTTGAAAGGGACGTGCTGAGTGGGTAAGGTATAGAAGCCGAATGTGAAACAGGCTCTCTCATTGGCTTAAATTTCCCCCCTCGTTCTGCGTCCCCATCCCGGCCAGACCCGACCCCGAGGTCAGTCGGAAGCCGCCTGTTAGTGGCGAGAGAGGACCCAGGTGTCCTGGCAGTGGATCCGACGAGGTGAGGCTCGGGCCAGGGTGTTAGGGGCCAGGTCGGGAGACTGTTTGCTCCGCCCTGACTCTGCCTCGCTTGCTCGTTGGCCTGTCCAGGAGTTGGAGTCATGCACCTAGTGAGGCGCATCTGGGGACAGGTCTAGCACTGCGACCCTTGCCTCTCCACTCACCCGCCAAGGTCCTCGCTACCCTGGTTCCACCA
Organism: Nycticebus coucang; assembly: GCF_027406575.1. NCBI lineage: Eukaryota > Metazoa > Chordata > Mammalia > Primates > Lorisidae > Nycticebus > Nycticebus coucang. The sequence continues at coordinate 60,548,518 of NC_069797.1, forward strand.
TGCTGCCTTAAGGTAGGGAAAGAAATTTCCTCAGCTGCAGCTTTTGCCCTCCCAGGTATCTCTCTCAGGCCTCTTAAAGAGCTTAGTTTGCCCCTTTGGAAAGTGGATCCGTGGCTTAGGGTGCCTGGTAGGTCCGGGAGGCCTGCCACAAGGAAGCTTGTTCTCGCAGAGTCGATCAAAAGTAGGGCCCCAGGGCTTGGAGCAGCATGGGCACCGAGCACGAAAGCCCAGAGCCAAACTGCCAGAAACAGTTCCAGGCTGCAGTCAGCGTCATTCAGAACCTACCTAAGAACGGTGAGGCTGAGGGGACCTTCATTTGGGGGTTCAAGACAGCTGGGGTCTTACTCTGGAAAGAAAAAGAAAATGACCCTGATCCCTGCAGTTTTTGCTGACAGGTCCCTGCCTGGTCTGTCCTGGGGATCACTTTCACTTCTTGCCCCTGTCCAGATGCACGGTGTGGGACCCCCCTCCCTCACCCCTTCTCCACTTCTTCCCCTCTTCCACTCCTTACCATCTCTGCCCCCATCTAGGGTGGTTTTCCCCTTACCCCCATTCTCTTGGAGCTGGGGGTGATGCTCTGCCCTCCACTGCCCAGGCACTTACCGCCCCTCCTACGAAGAGATGCTACGATTCTACAGCTACTACAAGCAGGCCACTGTGGGGCCCTGCCTGGTCCCCCGGCCTGGGTTCTGGGACCCCATCGGACGATATAAGTGGTGAGCTCCCCACTGGCAGGGCAAACAAGACTTAGCTGTCAAACAGCCCTCTCACAGTCTTCTGCCCTCAGGGATGCCTGGAACAGCCTGGGCAAGATGAGCAAGGAGGAGGCCATGTCTGCCTACATCACTGAGATGAAGTTGGTGGCACAGAAGGTAGGGAGAGGCTGTGGGTCCTCTGTCCCCCAGCTCCCAGCCAGGTGGCCTGGCCTCATCCTTCCATTTCTCACCCCCACTTTGTTTCCTACACATTGATACTCCTGTGGGAAGCACCACCTTCATTTTGTCCCCCAACTCTGCCTGTCTGTCATCCCTGATTGGATGCAGAGTGGAGTTGTATGACAGGATGGAAGCAGGGTGGAGGGGACAGGAGGGCCAGCTCCTTTCCCAATAGACTCCTTCCCCAACAGGTGATCGACACGGTGCCCCTGGGTGAGGTGGCAGAGGACATGTTTGGTTACTTCGAGCCCCTGTACCAGGTGATCCCTGACATGCCAAGGCCCCCGGAGACCTTCCTGAAAAGGGTCACAGGTCAGACCCCTAGAATGGGAGCTCCACAAGTACTGAGTGAACTGTCTCAGGTCTAGGCTGAGGGGGCTGCTCAGTTGTGGGGAGCCTGAGGTAGAGGGTACCAGGTACTATCTTGGTAAGGACCCCAGCCAGTGCCCTGATGGGGTGGATCTCAGGCAGTGTCCACAGCTAATGAGGAATAGGGACTTGATAGCACTGGGAGGTGCCAGCCTCTTACTAGCCCCACCTCTGGGTGCTATGTCTTGGCAGGTTCCAAAAAGCAGGTACTAAATGGCGATGTTGGGGCTGTTCCAGAGTCACCCTGCCTCCCCAAGAAACCAGTAGCCTCAAGCCCAGGTTAGTGCTTGGGCAGAAGGGACAGAGGACAAAACCCAAGATGGGTGGAAGTGAGAAGGCTGGATGCCATTCTGTGCCTTTCACGCCTCATGCCCATAGACACAGAGCCCTCCTGTGCTCCTGAAGGCAGGGCATTGGGGGTTCTACAATTCCTGCTCCAGGGCTTCATTTTTGGAACACACGTGTGCATCCTGTGGCAAAAACTTCAGGTCCCCTGCACAGTGCACACCCTACACCCCACCTTGTCCTCCATAGCTTCCCTCTTAGCAATAACTCTGCTTACCCCTCCCCAGAGTCTCAGCCACCCAGGGATCTGGACTCTGAGGTTTTCTGTGATTCCCTGGAGCAGCTGGAGCCTGAGCTGGTGAGACCACCTCCATCCCCTCTCCCCCTCCTCACCCCACTGTACCCTGCCTGCCCATGCTTTAGCCCTCAGACTTCTGACTCATTTCCGCAGGTTTGGGCAGAACAGGGGGGAGCACCTGAAGGAGAATCTGAAACCAGAAACATCCCTGTGGCCCCTGGAGAGAAGGGTGAGCTCTTGCCTGACCCTGCATCCCTTTCTGCTCTTCCCTTGGCTGTCCTCTTAGGACAAAGGTGAAAGTCTAATGCTGGGCACCAAGGAGAGCAGCCTCTGTCCAGGAAGGGCTGCCAAACACCTGCCTAGATGGGCAAAGTCCCTGCCTTGCCTCTTCTACCTGAGGGCCACGTAGGAGTCTGCACCCCGGGCCAGTGCAGAGTGAGGGCAGTTGGGATGGGAGGCCTATCCTGCTCTTTTATCACAGCTGCATGGCCTTGGGAAGTCATTCTTTCTTCTTGGGTCCCCCCATTTGAGAATCACATGACCACAATGAGTTCTGCCCTTCTCCCTTCTAGAACTTTCTGTGTGCTAAGTACCGTAGGGTCACTTTCATAAATATTATCTCCTTGATTCCTCTGAGCAAACAGCTTTGTGAGAGAAGTGACATCTTCCCTTAATTTTCAGATGACAAAATAAGGGTCAGAGAAGTTAATTACTTGCCTAAAATCACACAGCTAGTAAGTAGCAGTGCTGGGATTCAGCCCCCTAGCAGCCCATTACTCAGCCATGTGGATGGACTTTGCAAGAGTCACACATGGTGGGTGGCACCTGTGGCTCAAAGGAGTAGGACGCTGGCCCCATATACCAGAGGTGGTGGGTTCAAACCCAGCCCCGGCCTAAAACTGCAAAAAAAAAAATAAAAAAGAGTCACAGAGGGTGCAGGACCATGTTCTACTCCCACCCTTCCCTGGCCCCAGCCCACCCTGCCCTCACCCTCATAGCTAAATTGCCTCCTGAGTCCCCTGCCCTGTGTGTCTGTGCTCCACAGAGGGGCTGGGGAGCAGCCTGCCGGGGCCCCAGGAGTTGGACACGTGGCTCGTGGGGACAGTCCGGGCACTACAGGAGAGCATGCAGGATGTCCAAAGGAGACTGCAGAGCCTGGAGAGTGCGCCCCAGCCCCCTAAGCAGGTGAGTGTCCCTTCCTCTGGGGCAAGGTTGGGGCAGAATTCTGAGTGTCTCATCTCATTCTGGGCCCCTCTTCCAGCACTTAAGTCTTTTTTTTTTTTTTTTTTTTTTTGAGACAGAGTCTCACTCTGTGGCCATGGGTAGAGCGTCATGGCGTCATAGTTCACAGCAACATCAAACTCCTCAGGTCAAGTGATCCTCCTGCCTCAGTTTTTCTATTTTTAGTAGACAGGGTCTCCCTCCTTGCTCAGGCTGGTTAACTCCTGAGCTCAGCCATCTACCTGCCTTGGCCTCCCAGAGTGCTAGGATTACAGGCAGGAGCCACTGGGCTCACCCAGCACTCATGTGTTTATCTTGTGCCACCTTCCCACTTGCAGGCAGGGAGGTCGGGGTGTGAAGTGCTTCCTTCCTGGAAGGCAGGGCAGGAAGGGCCCATTCCTGCTCTTCCTCAGAGAAACTGAGCCTAGGGATTAAACCCAAGAATTGGAAGGGCCACGATGTGTCTGCCCTGTGCACTGGGGCTGGGGTCCCTTATTAAGGACTTCTGTTCTCAGATTTAGGGTTTGCCCCCAAACAGTTCAGCCCTTGAATGTGCCTCCCCATCTGCTTGCCCCTTAAAGGGGCTCCTGCAAAATAAATAACAGCTGCCATTCCAGGAGCCCCAGCTGTGAGCCAAATACTTACTTGCATTCTTTTATTCAGTCCATACAATGACCCCGTGAGATAGATTTGCTTTTCATCTCCCTTCTACAAAGGAGGAAATTAAGGCTCTGAGAGGTTCAATAATTTTCCCAAGAGTGCACAGCCTGGGAAAACCTCAGTGAGCTGTTGTGAAAATTAGATCATGTAAGGGCTTCCCCAGTGCCCAGCACATTGGAAGGCCTTCTCTAGTGGGGCCTACTGTTATTAATACTGTTGTTATTATTAATGTTAAGTGATGGGAACTGGGAGCGGACCCTAGTCTTTCTCCCCTCAAAGATGGTATCCACCATTAGCTCTGAGTGGTTCTGTTCTTGTGAAGCCTGGCATAGTGAGGATAGGACAGGGCTTAGTTGCCTGATGTGGGGATCTCTGGGGTGATCAGCAACCCCTCAGCATAGTGGGTGTGAGCGTTGGAAGCAAGGATTTCCTCAGATTCACAATGGCTAACTTTTCAGCACTGCACAACAGGCTTGCTTCCCCACAACAGGCTTGCTTTCTCTTTTTTCTTTGAAACAGTTACTTATTTTATTTTATTATTATAACATATATTTTTTGAGACAGTTTCACTATATTGCTCTCGGTAGAGTGCCACTGTGGCGTAACAACTCACAGCAACCTCAAACTCTTGGGCTTAAGCGATTCTCTTTTCTCAGCCTTCCAAGTAGCTGGGACTACAGGTTCCCTCCACAATGCCTGGCTATTTTTTGGTTGCAGTTGTCATTGTTGTCTAGCTGGCCCAGGCTGGGTTCGAACCCACCAGCTTTGGTGTATGTGGCTGACACAGTAGCCACTGTGCTACGGGTGCTGAGCCTATTATTTTATTTTTGAGATAGAGTCTCATTTTGTCACCCTCAGTAGAGTGCTGTAGCATCTTCGCTCACAGCAACCTCAACTTATGGGCTTAAGCGATTCTCTTGCCCCAGCCTCCCGAGTAGCTGGGACACAGGTACCTGCCATACGCCTGGCTATTTTTAGAGACAGGGTCTCACTCTGGCTCAGGTTGGTCTTGAACTTGTGAGCTCAGGCAATCCACCTGCCTCAGTCTCCCAGAGTGCTAAGATTACTCTAGCATGAGCCACCACTCTTGGCCCAGTTAATAATTTTAAATGCTGAAAAAAAAAATTTTTTTTTTTTTGCAGTTTTTGTCCAGCGCTAGGTTTGAACCCACCATCTCTGGCACATGGGGCCAGCGCCCTACCCCTTTGAGCCACAGGCACTGCCCTAAATGCTGAAAATTTTAAAGTAGATTATAGATATCATTATGCCCCACCCTGAAGTACTTGGGTCACATCTCTCAAAATAAGGATTCTATAACCTAGCCCAAGCAACATTTTATCACACACAATGATTAATTCCTTAATATCATCAAATACCCAATCCAAATTCAGATTTTCCCAGTTGTCCTGCAATTGCCTTTTCCAGCTGCTCTGTCTGTCCTATCTAGGACCACATACCGCATCTGCTTCCTTTGTCCTTTAAGTCTCCTTTAATTGAGGCCAGTGCTTTTCCTCGTTGTTGACTTGCTGACCAGACTGAGCTGTTCCACCTTTTAGATCTGGTCATGCCCTCATGGTTAGTTTCTTTATGCTTTGTATTCCCTGTGAACTAGAGGTTAGAATTAAGGACTAGATTAGAGTCCAGTTAAATTTTCTTTTTTGAGACAGAGTCTCACATTGTGGATGTTGGTAGGGTGCTGTGGTGTCATATAGTTCACAGCAACCTGAAACCCATGGACTGGAGCAATCCTCTTGTCTCAGCCTCCCAAGTAGCTGAGACTACAGGCACTTGCCACAACACCTAGCTATTTTTTAGAGACAGGGTCTTTCTCTTGCTTAGGCTGGCCTCAACCAGATTACATCAGAGGTGATTTTATTCCCATCAAGGAACACATGATATCTGGATGTCCCACCATTGTGATTTTAGCATGGACTGCTGGCACAGATGAAGGTGTGGCAGTCTGATCCCACCATTGTAAAGTCATGTTTTCCTCCTGTGATCAGGGAGTATCCAGTTCCCCATCAACTCCATTTGCCACACAGTTGTTTTTTTTTTTTTTTTTTTTGAGAGAGAGTCTCACTGTGTCACCCTTGGTAGAGTGTGTGGCATCACAACTCAGAGCAACCTCAAATTCTTGGGCTTAAGCGATTCTCTTGCCTCAGCCTCCTAAGTAGCTGGGACTATAGGTGCCCGCCACATGCCTAGATACTTTTTGGTTGCAGTTGTCATTGTTGTTTAGCAGACTCAGGCTGGGCTAGCAGTTTAGCACACTGTAAACACTGTGCTATGGGCACCAAGCCTGTCACACAGTTTTTTATTTTTATTTATTTTTTTTTTGTAGAGACAGAGTCTCACTTTATGGCCCTCAATAGAGTGCCGTGGCCTCACACAGCTCACAGCAACCTCCAACTCCTGGGCTTAAGCGATTCTCTTGCCTCAGCCTCCCGAGTAGCTGGGACTACAGGCGCCCGCCACAACGCCCGGCTGTTTTTTGGTTGCAGTTTGGCCGGGGCCGGGTTTGAACCCGCCACCCTCAGTATATGGGGCCGGCGCCTTACCGACTGAGCCACAGGCGCCACCCTATTTTTATTTTTTTTAATTTCAGATTAATGTAAGGGTACAATTAGGTTATGTTTGCATTTGTTAGGTAGAGTCCCTGTTGTAGTTTGCCACACAGTTTTTGAAAACAATTGATGATCCTTGTCTGAATCAACAATTTAGTGATTACATAATGTTTGACTTTTAAATTCTATTATTGCTTTAATATCTATTAGCTATGTTTTTTTCTGTAGCATCTCCCTGATCAGCATGGGTTTCCCTGAAATATGATGCTTATGAGGGTAAATGCTAAATTCTTTCTCCTTTTTTTTTGAGACCGAGTTTCAGTCTGTTGCCCTGGGTAGAGTGCATGGCGTCATCACAGCAACAGCAACCTCCAACTCCTGGGTTCACGCAATCCTCCTGCCTCAGAGCCTCCCCAGTAGGTGGGACTACAGGCACCTACCATAACACCTGGCTCATTTTTCTATTTTTAGTAGAGATGGAAGTCTCACTTTTGCTCAGGCTGGTCTGGAAGCTCTTGAGTTCAAGGGATTCTCCCTCCACAGCCTCCCAGAGTGCTAGGATTGCAGGCACAAGCCACCATGTCTGGCCTTCATTCTTTCTCTTTAATTATCTTTATTTAAAGTAAGGAATTGGGCTCGGAGCCCATAGCACAGTGATTACGGCGCCGGCCCACATGCACTGAGCTGGGTGGGTTAGAACCCAGTCTGGGCCAGCTAAACAACAATGACAACTGCAACAAAAAAATAGCTGGGCATTGTAGCAGCTACTGGGAGGCTAAGAGAAGAGAATCACTTAAGTCCAAGAATTTGAGGTTGCTGTGAGCTGTGACACCATAGCACTCTACCGAGGGGCTATATAGTAAGACTCTGTCTCAAAAAATAAAAAAAATAAAGTAAGGAATTGAAGGGCCAGGCCTAGTGGCTCATGCCTCTAATCCCAGCACTTGGCAGGCTGAGCTCACAGGTTAGAGACCAGCCTGAGCCAGAGGGAGACCTTGTCTCTAAAAATAGCCGGGCTGGCTCTGTACCTGTGGCTCAAGCTGCTAAGGCACCAGTCACATAAACCTGAGTTGGCGGTTTGAATCTAGCCTGGACCTGCCAAACAACAATGATGGCTGCAACCAAAATATAGCCACGTGTTGTAGCAAGCGCCTGTAGTCCCAGCTACTTGGGAGGCAGAGACAGGAGAATCGCTTGAGCCCAGGAGTTGGAGGTTGTCGTGAGCTGTGATGCTACGGCACTCTACCCAGGGTGACAGCTTGAGGCTCTGTCTCACAAAATAAAAAATAAAATAAAATAAAAATAGCCAGGCATTGTGGTGGGTGCCTGTACTCCCAGCTACTTGGGAGGCTGAGGCAAGAGAATCGCTAAGCCCAAGAGTTTGAGGTTGCTGTGAGCTGTGTTGCCATAGCACTCTACTGAGGGTGACATAGTGAGACTCTGTCTAGAAAAAAAAAAAATCTGGGCGTTGATGTGGGCCCCTGTTATCTCAGCTACTTGGGAGGCTGAGAGAAGAGAATCACTTAAACCCAAGAGTTTGAGGTTACTGTGAGCTAAGATGTCACAGCACTCTACTGAGGTGACAAAGTGAAACTCTTATCTCAAAAATCAAAACAAAAAAAAACAAAGTAAGGAATTGATTTAAAGCTACCTCAATGGTGACAAATTTCCAGTTTTCCTTTTTTGAGCATCAGTATGGACTCAAAGATTTTACAGATTCACAATTCTAATCAACTACAATCACCATTCTTTTTGATGCTCAGACTAAAAGGGTCAGTGGGAACCCTTTCAAGCTGGGTTCTATGTTCTTATAGGTCCTCTGTTCTTATAACATGACTGCATTAATCTTTAAAAGTGACCTTGCTTTCTGGTACAAGGTGTCTATCCACTCCTATCTTTCCTGCCCCAGACCTGGAATCAGCCAGTTCTGCACAGAGAATATTTAGAAACTAAATTCTGAGGGTCCTCATTTGAAATATGTGGCACGTCTTTTACAATATAGGGTCTTCCGGTCATACCAACAGGGTCACTGCTTGGTGGCCCAGAGGAGACAACCTGGAAGCCCCTCCTTCCCCCCAGCCCCTCCAGACTCCTGTGCGGCACCTTAGATTGCCCCGGGGGTTAAAATGTGGGACAGAGCTGGAGTTCAAACTGTGAGAGACACATGGGGGCTTCTAGAGGTGCCGACATGGGGGCAGGGTCTTCACAGTCATGGTGAGGCAATCTCCCTCCAAGTGGGAGCAGGTTCCTAATGAGGGCTGTGCTGAGGGCTCCCTGTGAAAGGGCTCCTTTCCTCTTGGCAGCAGAGGCCACAGCCCAGTGCTCGGCCTTGGCCCCTCAAGCTCTCGGGTCCCACGCTGCTCTTCCTCCTCCTGTGGCCCTTAGTTGTCCAGTGGCTCTTTCGGACTCGGAAGAGGTGACTATCGGCGGGCGAAGGGGTCTCTACAGCCAATGGAGGAGTCTGGAAGCCACTGTCCTCCTTTGCCCTGAGCATTCCTAGGATTTCAGAGGACAGCCCTAAGAATCCCTCCTCCCATCAATGTTTGCCTTGGAACCCCCTCCCCTAATGGGGGAGCCAGATAAGACCCCGCCCTTCCCTGCAGCTTCTCACGGACTCTTCTTGCCCTCCCCCATCCTCCCATCCCCCCCAAGGCTGCTGCGTTGGTGCAACCCGGATTCTGGGCCTTGATGGGCGGGGTGGGGCTACCAGGTCTTAGCCCCTGCCCACCCCCCTCCACCCCCCAGGTCGCCTGACTTTCTTCCCATCCCAGCTTCTCCCGGAGGAGGTTCAGCTCTTGGGCTAGTTGGGACTTGGGGCCGGAGCCTGGAACTAGGATTGGCTAATAGGCTTCTGGAACGCGGTCTGGAGGAGGGGAGGATTGAGCAGGTCCCGGGGAGAGGGCGGGGTGAGCACCAATTTTTTGGCCTGCCTCCCCCCACCACGAAACCCCCCTGCCCCCGCCACATACTCAGGACATCGTGGAAGATTCACTTACAAATGAATGTTTCACTAAATAAAATAAAACCTTAATCTTCTTCAGTCTGGGCCCCAGTGGAGGGACTGGGAATTGGGTCCAGGAGCTTGAGACCCAAGCTACTTTCCTGCTCCCACCCCTATGGACGCCCTGAAAAGCCAGAAGTTGGTGTTTTTGAATGAGAAATATTTTTCCCTCCTCCTGGGCAAGACACAGGAAAGCAGACCTCGGTCTGAAGGGGTGAAGGAGGGGGGAACCAATGGTGTCCGAGAAGGGGTTGGGGGACTGCTATGGGGCTGCGCCGTCGAGCAATTTGGGGGTGCGGGAAACAGAATGGGGGCGGGGCGCCGGTTCAGGCCCCCACTAAGGTGTAGCTCCCCGCACCCCCGCCCAACCCAGGGCATAGAGTTGAGTCACAGAAGTGTCAGTGCTCCCCATGATCTCTGTGCTTAGGCTTCCCCCGAAACTTTCTGGAAGGCCAAGGCTCAGCGGGAGCCTTGTCCCCGCCCTGCTCTGAGTAGAGAGCAGGGCCCTGCGCGCTAGGACAGCCCCCCAACTCCAACAAGGTGGGCCGAGCTCCCTCCTGAGCACAGACACCTCCACCCCCACTCCCAGGTGAAGTGGACTGCTTTGCTTTCGAACTTTTTCTCACTGGCGGCCTGGCGGCGGCCCTGCTCTACCTCTAGTCAGTGCCAAGTCCTTTCGTGTCCCTTGCGCCGCCCTTGTTCCAGCCTCTCTGAGCTCCTCCTAGTGCCTGCCTGGTGCCTCTGAGACCACTGGCCAGGATCCCCGCTAGCAGGGCCCCAGCAGCCTCTAGCCCTGGGCAGCCACCACCATCTGGACCCCTGGACCTTCCTGCCCCTGGGTGAGGAAGAGGCAGTTCTGAAGGCTGCTGGCTGGAGAACTTTAAACTCTTGATCTTCCACAGTCAGCCCCTAGCCTTAGCCACTGCCCCAATAGGAGGTCACCACTACTCTTCAGTTATCAAGGCAGGGAAGCATCCCTCAAGATATACACAACAGCTACACAGGGCACAGCCAGGAGTCACAAGCAGAGGCTAAATAAACTCCTTGTGATAAGGATGAACAACAGGCCAGGGGGAGTGGAGAGGGACCACACTGGTGTTGGGACACAAGCGTTGTGTTGAAACCAGCTCTGCCACTTGCAGAGTAGCTGTTATGAACTTAGGCAGGATTTTCTTTTTCTTTTTTTTTTGAGACCGAGTCTCTTTCTTTTTTTTTTTTTTTTTTGTAGAGACAGAGTATCACTTTATGGCCCTTGGTAGAGTGCCATGGCCCCACACAGCTCACAGCAACCTCCAACTCCTGGGCTTAAGCGATTCTCCTGCCTCAGCCTCCCGAGCAGCTGGGACCACAGGCGCCCACCACAACGCCCGGCTATTTTTTGGTTGCAGTTTGGCCGGGGCCGGGTTTGAACCCGCCACCCTCGGTATATGGGGCCAGCGCCCTACCGACTGAGCCACAGGCGTCGCCTGAGACCGAGTCTCACTGTCAGCGGGTAGAGTGCCCTGGCGTAATCATACCTCATAGCAACTTCAAACTGTTGGGTTCAAGAGATCTTGCCTCAGCCTCCTAAGTCGCTGGCACTACAGGCAACCACCTGTATAATTTCTCTATTTTTAGTGGACATGGGGCCTCCCTCTTTTTTTTTTTTTTTTTGTGAGACAGAGTCTCAGTTTGTCATTCGTAGAGTGCCTGGCATCACAGCTCACAGCAATCTCAAACTCTTGGGCTTAGGTGATTCTCTTGCCTCAGCCTCCCAAGTAGCTGGGACTACAGGCGCCAGCCACAACACCCAGCTATTTTTTTTTAACATTTTATTTTATTTATTTATTTATTTTATTTATTTTGTGTGTGTGTGTGTGGTTTTTGGCCGAGGCTGGGTTTGAACCTGCCACCTCTGGCATATGGGACCAGCATCCTACCCCTTTGAGCCACAGGTGCCACCCCCAGCTATTTTTTTTATTGCAGTTTGGCCATGGCCGGGTTTGAACCCGCCACCCTTGGTATATGGGGCTGGCGCCCTACTCACTGAACCACAGGCACTGCCCTCCCAGCTAGAATTCTTAACTGCTCTGAACCTGGGATGCTGTGTTAGTGACTCAAGGATGACGTTTTCTTAAGGCAGTCCTGGGGTTTAACAACCATTGCAGCCAATGTGATGGCACACCCCTGTAGTTCCCAGCCACTCAAGAGGATCAACTGGGTCCAGGAGTTTGAGACTAGAGTAAATTATAATTGAGCAACTGCACACCAGCCTGGCCATCACAGCAAGACTTTGTCCTTTTTCTTTTTAGAGACAGAGTCTCACTTTGTCACCCTCGGTAGAGTGCGGTGGCGTCACAGCTCACAGCAACCTCAAACTCTTGGGCTTAGATGATTTTCTTGCCTCAGCCTCCCAAGTAGCTGGGACTACAGGCACCTGCCACAACACCTGGCTATTTTTTGTTGCAGTTTGGCTGGGCCTGGGTTCGAACCCACCCCCCTTGGTATATGGGGCCGGCGCCCTACTCACTGAGCCATAGGCACCTCCCTTTTTTTTTTTTTTGAGACACAGCCTCAAGCTTTCACCCTGGGTAGAGTGCTGTGATGTCACAGCTCACAGCAACCTCAAACTCTATGGCTCAAGCAATTCTCTTGTCTCAGCCTCTCAAGTAGCTGGGACTACAGGAGCCTGCCACAATGCCCAGCCATTTTTTTTGGTTGTAGTTGTCATTGTTGTTTGACAAGGCCGGGCTGGATTAGAACCCGCCAGCTCTGGTGCATGTGGCCGGTGCCTTAGTTGCTTGAGCTACAGGTGCGGAGCCAAGACTTTGTCTTAAAAAAAATAAAACAGGCTGGGGGCTTGTAGCTCAGTGAGTAGGGTGCCAGCTACATATACAGAGGCTGGTGCGTTTGAGCCCAGCCTGGACGTGTTAAATAACAATGACAGCTGCAACCAAAAAATAGCTGGGCGTTGTGGCGGGCGCTTGTAGTCCCCAGCTACTTGGGAGGCTGAGGCAAAGAGAATCACTTAAGCCCAAGAGTTGAGGTTGCTGTGAACTGTGACGCCATAGCACTCTACCAAGGGCAACATAATGGGACTCTGTCTCTAAATAAATAAATAAACAAACAGGCTGGGTGTGGTGGCTCACACATCTAATCCTAGCACTCTGGGAGGCTGAGGTGGGTGGACTGCCTGAGCTCCCAAGTTGGGAAACCAGCCTAAGCAAGAGTGAGACACCGTTGCTACAAAAAGAGCCAGGCGTTGTGGCACGCACCTGTAGTCTCAGCTATTTGGGAGGCTAAGGCAAGAGAATCACTTGAGCCCAAGAGTTTGAGGTTCCTATGAGCTGTGATGCTATGGCACTCTACCCAGGGCAACCAAGCAAGACACTGTCTCAAAAATAAATAAATGAAACAAAACAACCCCCCCCCCCCAATGATCAGGGCATGTAAAATGCCTGGCAAAGGGTTAGAACTCAGCTAATATTAAGGTTGTCCAGCCGGCTGATGACAGAATTCTACAACGTATCAGTCTGGCCACCCCTCCCCCACTAAGACAAATGAGACCATACAGCTGAGCCCGGTTCAGTAAACTGAGGCTGGGGCAGTACCTTCCATATCCACTGAATTGGGGTTCTCTGGATTCTGAAAATGTGGCTATTTGGAGGTCTGTGTCCCAAGTTCTTTGAAAAAACTTTTTCCTCAGGAAGTACAAAGTACTCTCTCTCTCTCTTTTGAGAGAGTCTCACTATGTCAACCTCAGTAGAGTGCTGTGGTGTCACAGCTCACCGCAACCTCTAACTCTTGGGCTCAAGAGATTCTCTTGCCTCACACCTAGCCTAGCTATTTTTTAGAGACAAGTCTTGCTCTTGCTCAGGCTGGTCTCCAACTCCTGAGCTCAAACAATACACCCGCCTAGGCCTCCCAGAGTGGTGGGATTACAGGCGTGAGCCACCGTGCCCGCCCCAAAGGGAAGATTTTATGTTTGTTGAGGGAAAGAAAGGAGAAAAACGGCGTGGGGCGGGGGTGAGGGGGGTCACAAAGACCTGCACCCTAGCTGTAACCACTACTTAGTCACCATGTGGCCTTGGACAAGTCCCTTCATTTCTCAGTCTTAGAGATTTCTTATATCTAAAATGGAGACAGTAATTCCTACCCTTCCTAACTGACTGGGCCATGGTGGGGTCAAATGGATCTATATGTGAAATAAAGTTATGGAGTGCAAATCTGTTGGAATGTAAGGGATTACTGTCAAGGAAGAAATAAGAATGGTTCACTGACTCGGTGTGGCAAGAGGAAGTGAAGATGACACCTAGATTTTAAGCCTAAGTGACTGGAGTAGAGGGTTCTGGTTCTCTGGCCCATTCTGTCTCAGTCCTTTGGGCAGGGGCTTGGAGTTTGGAGAACGTCTCTCAAAGGAGACGGTGGCCCTCCCCATGAATTCACCCCATCAGCTTGGGCCAGAATCCTTTGCCCCCCAATTTTCGTCTTGTTTAGCACCCACTGGAGGAGGGTGCTACACTCTTCGTCCTGAGATAGTAAGGATTAATGATGCCAACTCATTAATTTCCAGCTCCTCCCCAACAAACAGGCCCACTGACTGGACAGGACATCCCTGTCCCCGCTCAGGAAATGCTCCTGGTAGAAGAGAGGAGACCAAGTCGGCCCCGGAGGCCATTTTCTTCTTCAGAAGTGGAGGCGGCGGTGGGGGTGGGGTGGGGGGAGCAAGGCCTTTATCTCACCCCCCCACGCCGCTGGGATCTAGGCTCTCCTGCTTGTCTTCTCGGCCCAGGAGGGCCGCTCATTCGCGGATCACGTTTGCACTGGTCCCTGGGGAGGAAGCCGCTCTCAAGAGGCCGGGGCTGAGACTCGGCCACCTTCACCTGAGTTGTCTCTCGAGGCTAGTCTGGGGGTCGACATCAACCGGGACTCGAACCCGCTTTTTCGTCCTCCGAGGCCTAGTTCAAGGAGGGTGCGCTAAACAGTTACACTGTCCCTTTAAGGCGGCACGTTTTATTCTTCATTTGTTTACTTCTTCATGCGCTTTTTTCTTAATTTTTACAAAAATGTGATCACAATATCCTTCCGCAAATGTCAGAAGCAGGCACTAACCACAAGCCTTGAAGCCATTAATGTAAATTTAAGAATGTAGAGTTAGCAGCCGTCTTTCAGCATCACCCTTCATAGAATTTTATCAATCCTCTTTTACACTTTAGGGACTACTTTTTAGGAATAAACCATTTTTGCTTTAGTCAACACAGATTTATAACCTTCAGAATCCTTCCGCTGAGGAAAGAATACGAGAATAGCCTTTACGACGCACCTTTTCATAAAAATATTCTATGTGTGCTCTCACAGGCTATCGAATCTTTTCGTATTCCTGAAACAGAATGGTACAGTCCAGAACCCGCCTCACTTTCTCTGCGATTGGTCTTTCTTCCTCAATCAGTCGTATGACTCTTGACCAATGATCGTTCACGTTTCTTCAGGGAAGGCTAAGCGATGGGAGGAGGCGGCCTGGGAGTCGCCCCCTATCCGTACTGGGATTGGCTACGTCGTACGGCGCGCGAGGACGGCGGGCCTGAAGGATGGGAACTGCGACTCCCAGCTTCCCGCGACGAGAACCCTGTTACGCATGCGCATGGGCGGGGCGAACAGGCTCCTTTATAAAAGGAGCGCAGAGGCCTGGGAGGCAGCAGTTGGAAGTTGGCAGGTGGAAAGGCAGGTTGGGAGGGAAAGTCGGGGGAGGAGGCGGAAGAGGCGCTATCGGAAGGGGGAGGAGGGAGGGAGGAAAAGAGGAGGAGGCGGAGGAGAACTGAGCTGAGCAGAACAGAACATCGAGCCAAAGGGGAGATGAGTTTGTCTGTCCTCGGCTGAGGCTCCGGCCGGGCCTAGGGAACTGGGAGCTCGGGCTTGAGCGACACCCGTGGAAGTGGAAGGAGGTGGCTCTGGGACTTTAACCCCTTGTGGGCTCTGCGACAGGGGACTTAACCCTTTGTGGATTTGGCCCCTCGGAGGCAGCGTCATCGGTAGTTTTAACCCCTTCGGGGCTGGGTTTAACCCGTTGGACTTACCCTCATCACCTTGCTCACCAACTCTTCGATCGTGGGGGCGCTCTGCGGGGAAGCTTGAGGCCCACCCCCCTCAACACATTACGTACTGTTCCTGCGCTGCACCCCCTTGGACCCGCTAGCTGGCCGCGTTGTGGGCGCTTAACCCTTTACTGACTTGAGCTCCCCAGTTGCAATTGGAATTTGCTGACGGAAGGACTGGCTAAAGGTATCACTGCAGGAATTACAAACTCTGATGGACATTTTTTTTTTTTTTTAAAGAAAAATCTCTTTTTCCTTAAGGACTTACTAGTCAAAATTTCTCTAACTTCGAGAAGAGGACTTTACTAGTTATGGCCGAGCCACTCTTGTCAGAGTATCAACGCCAGCCTCAAACTAGCAACTATACAGGTGCTGCTGTTGTCCGTGAAGAGCGGAACCCTGAACGCCCCCCAGGCGCGGAGGAGCGGGTACCCGAGGAGGACAGTAGGTGGCAATCGAGAGCGTCCCCCCAGTCGGGTGGCCCTCCAGTGCCGGAGGGGGAAGGGAGCCTGGAGCCCCAGCCGCCTCCTCAGCAGACCCCGGCCTGTTCACAACCGACCTGCCTGGAAGCGGGCGAAAAAGGCCAGAATGGGGACGACTTGTCCACTGGTAGTGCTTCTCCGCCGGCGGCAGGAGGGGAACCGAAGCCCGAGTCTGAGCTTAACGCCCAGCCTTGTCATGACTCCGAGGCCAACAAGTTGGGGGCTCCTGCTGCAGGGGACGAGGAGGCGTGGGGACAGCAGCAGAGACAGCTGGGCAAGAAAAAACATAGAAGACGCCCCTCCAAGAAGAAGCGGCATTGGAAACCATACATCAAGTTGACCTGGGAGGAGAAGAAAAAGTTCGATGAGAAACAGAGCCTACGAGCTTCGAGGATTCGAGCCGAGATGTTCGCCAAGGGCCAGCCGGTCGCGCCCTATAACACCACACAGTTCCTCATGGAAGATCACGACCAGGAGGAGCCGGATCTCAAAACTGGCCTCTACTCCAAGCGGGCCGCCGCCAAATCCGACGACACCAGCGATGAGGACTTTATGGAAGAAGCGGGCGAGGAGGATGGGGGCAGCGACGGGATGGGAGGGGACGGCAGTGAGTTTCTGCAGCGGGACTTCTCGGAGACATACGAGCGGTACCACGCGGAAAGCCTGCAGAACATGAGCAAGCAGGAGCTCATCAAAGAGTACCTGGAGCTGGAGAAGTGCCTCTCGCGCATGGAGGACGAGAACAACCGACTGCGATTGGAAAGCAAGCGGCTGGGCAGTGACGACGCGCGTGTGCGGGAGCTAGAGCTGGAGCTGGACCGGCTGCGCGCGGAGAACCTCCAGCTGCTGACCGAGAACGAACTGCATCGGCAGCAAGAGCGGGCGCCTCTTTCCAAGTTTGGAGACTAGACTGAAACTTTTGGGGGGAGGGGGCAAAGGGGACTTTTTACAGTGATGGAATGTAACATATACATGTGTATATAAGACAGTGGATCTTTTTATGACACATAATCAGAAGAGAAAATCCCCCTGGCTTTGGTTGGTTTCGTAAATTTAGGTATGATGTAGCTTGCGTGCTTTCTCCTGTTCTTTAATTATGTGAAATTGAAGAGTTGCTTTTCTTGTTTTCCTTTTTAGACACTTTTTCAATGTGAAAGTAATTTGACCAGGTTATAATGCATTTTTCTGTTTTTAAAAAAATTCCCTCCTTAAACGGAGCTATAAAGTGGCCAAATCTGAGAACCATTAAATTCATTTTAGTTATAATAAATTTAATATTTGTAAATGTAACATATTTCAGTGTGATTTCTAGAGCTAATCAAAATAGTATTGATTTTATGTGATTGCAGTTTTGGGGGAGGAGAAACGAAATCTTAAATTTGTCAGTTTGCAAAAATGCCAATCTCTAATGGGAGAATTTTCAATTTGCTGATGTTTTCCCCTTGAATGGGTTTTAGTATGCTACAATATACAATTCAGGTGAAATATAAAGATTTAATTATCTTCAATACCTAAGTGTGCTTGCTTTCTAGTGCCTTGGTTTTCTTGATGCTGGAGAAATAAACCAGTGTTGGGTGTTTGGGGGAGTGGAAAGTGCCTACAATCTTAAGTTAAAATTTAATTCTGCCTCATCCATTCAGAAGTCTAATAACAACAAAATGTGAACCTAATTTGGCAGTTTGTTAGGTTAGACAGCTATCAGCCTCATTTCATTCCTACAAGTTGGTTTTCAGTAATCTCTCCTTTCCTCTAGTAAGGCTGGAAGGAGTTCCTGGATGCCTGGAAGAGGCACTTGCTAAACCTCTTGATTATTAGTGCAAGCAATGGTTAGATTAGATAAATTTATGGTGCAGCTCTTTATGTTAAGATGTTTAAAGGCAAATATCTTATAAAGGATTTATAAAGGAAATGACTGGGGATTCTAAGGATTTACCCTAATTTTCCAACACTTAATGCTCGCTGTACCAAAAAAAAAGGGGGGGGCACTATTCACCCTTCCATGCGAGTCAAAATTAGAAGTGGCCCCTCACTACAGATCAAATGTTAAGCTAAATGAGGTCCTTAGAAGCTCAATGAGGAACCCTGTACAATCCTTACAGAGCGGCTATTCTCACTCTAACCTGTGCTGATAGCTTGTGTAGCTCTGCTCTTGAAAACGTAGGGAGGCCCTGAGAACTAATTTCTGTTCAACAATCAAAATAGAAATTACAAGATAATTCCTACCTGTCACTATGATTAACCCAGCCTTCCACCTGCCAATGTCAGTGTTTTCCCTAGGGCAATTACATTGCACTAGGGCTTCCTTAACTTGGGGCCTTAGAAACTACAGTAGGACATGAGGTCCATGAACCCTGTAAGATTATATGTAGACTTATGTTAAATATACATTTTTCTGGGGAATGGGTTCAAGAGACTCAGGAGATTGTTAAATTCCTTGAAGGTTAAGAACCCCTGCAGGGCAGAGGTAGGAAACCCTCCCATTGGGAAGACTCCCTGTGCAGCTAAATGGTGATAGCAGAGGTGCTGGGAACTTCAAGAGTAAAATGCACCTTATGATGCATTAAAAAGTGTACACAAATCAAGGGAATTATACCAGTAGGAATGAATCAGGGCCTTCAAAGCTGGACTGAGTTGGTCCTTATTTTGCCTCAGATGGTCCACTGAAGACAATGTACTATTGCTTTTTTCTTTGGCCTAAAAATTGTATTAAATGTCTATTTTGAAATAGTTTTCTTCGTGTTTTTAATTTTTATTCTACTATGACGTTATGCAGCAGCCCCAGACAAACAGCTGCTTGGAAAAGCAACAGTGCCCTCTGGCTTTACAGTCAGAATGGAAGCCTCATTTTGACTGCACTAAAGGATGCAGCAGTGATAATCAGATTTTAGATCCTCTTCTTAAAAAAAGGGATTTAATGATAAAAATGTTATTTTCCCTACTGTTAGAAAAATGAAATTTCCAAAATGAATCTTAGGAAGACTAAATGCATTTATCATCAGAAAAAACTACAGGGTTTGCTTTTAGAAGACAAATTCAGTCCAGTCTTAAAAAATACACCAATATTGGCTGGGCACAGTGGCTCACTCTCAGAGACCGAAGCGTGTGGATTGCCAGAGCTGACAGGTTTGAGACCAGCCTGAGCCAGAGCAAGACCTCATCTCTAAAAATAACCAGGGGTTGTGGCAGGCACCTGTAGTTTCCAGCTACTTGGGAGGCTGAGGCAAGAGAATCAGTTGAGCCCAAGAGTTTGAGGTTGCTGTGAGCTACGATGCCATAGCACTCTACTGAAGGTGACAAAGTTGAGACTATCTAAAAAAAAAATACAGGGCAGCGCCTATGGCTCAGTCGGTAGGGCGCTGGCCCCATATACCGAGGGTGGTGGGTTCAAACCTGGCCCTGGCCAAACTACAACCAAAAAAAAAAAAAAAAAAAAAAAAACAATAGCCGGGCTTTGTGGCGGGTGCCTGTAGTCCCAGCTACTCGGGAGGCTGAGGCAAGAGAATTGCTTAAGCCCAGGAGTTGGAGGTTGCTGTGAGCTGTGTGAGGCCACGGCACTCTATTGAGGGCCATAAAGTGAGACTCTGTCTCTAAAAAAAAAAAAAAAAAAAATACAAGGAAGCGCCTGTGGCTCAGTGAGTAGGGCACTGGCCCCATATACCGAGGGTGCAGGGTTCAAACCCTGCCCCGGCCAAACTGCAACAAAAAAAATAGCTGGGCATTGTGGCAAGTGCCTGTAGTCCCAGGTGCTCGGGAGGCTGACGCAAGAGAATCGCATGAGCCCAAGAGCTGGAGGTTGCTGTGAGTCCTGTGACGTCATGGCACTCTACCAAGGGCGGTAAAGTGAGACTCTGTCCCCACAAAAAAAAAAAAAAATTTAAAAAATATATATATTTATATACATGTGTATATATACACACACACACCAATATTTAGCTTTAAGTAATTTTCATAAATTACTCTGATTTACCTTGAGTCATGCAAATTTATGTCTGAATTTTGCTTTCAAAGGCACTGGCATTTTACCGCATTGTTTTGCATTTATGATCTTAGAACTGTGAGGTTTATTTGAAATTTCAGTTTTTTTGTTTTGTTTTTGTTTTTTATTGAGACAGAGCCTCAAGCTGTCACCCTGGGTGGAGTTCTGTGGCATCACAGCTCACAGCAACCTCCAACCTCTGGGCTCAAGGGATTCTCCTGCCTCTGCCTACCAAGTAGCTGGGACTACAGGCGCCCACTACAACGTCTGGCTATTTTTTGGTTGCAGCTATCATTGCTGTTTGGGGGCCCGGGCTGGATTTAAACCCACAAGCTCAGGTGTATGTGACTGGCGCCTTAGCCGCTTGAGCCACAGGCGCAGAGCTGAAATTTCAGTTTTCTATCAACACTATCTATGGTATTTCCACACTTTCTACTGAAATGCTTAATTGGCACACTGTACTCCTAGCAGAGGGAAGAAACTGAGTTACTTATCCTGGGGAGCTCTGATGATAAATGAACCCTAAGCTTCCTCTAACCTTTCACTAATGTCCTCTGCCAAGCATTTTTTTTTTTTTTTTTTAAGACAAGAGTCTCACTTCATTGCCTTGGGTGGAGTTCTGTGACATCAGCCTAGCTCACAGCTATCTCAAACTTTTGGGCTCAAGTAATCCTCTTGCCTCAGCCTCCCAAGTAGCTGGGACTACAAGCACCCACCACAAGGCTTGGCTATTTTTTTTTTTTTTTTTTTTGTAGAGACAGAGTCTCACTTTATGGCCCTCGGTAGAGTGCCGTGGCCTCGCACAGCTCACAGCAACCTCCAACTCCTGGGCTTAAGCGATTCTCCTGCCTCAGCCTCCCGAGTAGCTGGGACTACAGGTGCCCGCCACAACGCCCAGCTATTTTTTGGTTGCAGTTTGGCCGGGGCCGGATTTGAACCCGCCACCCTCGGTATATGGGGCCGGCGCCTTACCGACTGAGCCACAGGCGCCGCCCAGGCTTGGCTATTTTTAGAGATGGGGTCTTGCTCTTGCTCAGGCTGGTGTTGAACTGAGCTCAAGTGATCCACCTGCCTCCGCCTCCCAAAGTGCTAGGATTACAGGCATGAGCCACCAGGCCTGGCCTCTCTGCCAAATATTTTAACCAGCTGCCAAAAGACCAGGCTTACAAATCAGCAATTTCAGTTTGTACCCTTTTCCCTCCTGCTTTCTGAACTTTGACACAGCTAGCTGGACAGCTTTTCTTGGGCTACCCTACAATATAAAGAATCTCAGAAGACAGGGTTCTTCAGAGTTAGGACAGAGCACCACAGAGTTCCAAATTGGTTTAGTTCTGAAACACAGACGAGATACTGTGTTTGTTTTGGTTTGGGGGCAGGGGTTTAGAGATGGAAATGGAGATGGGGTCTTCCTCTGACAACAGGCTGAAGCAGTGCACTGGCACAATCACAGCTCACTGCAACTTGGAACTCCTGGGCTCAAACAATCCTCCTAACTCAGTAACTGCGACCATAGGCGCGCAACACCATGCTTAGCTAATAGACTAGGTATTCTTTAAAAAGACGCAGGAAACGTAATAAAGATTAGACAAAACTAGGAGTCGGAAAACCATGGTTTTAGTTATATCATTGACACAAACTAGCAGTGCAGCCCTAAACACATCTCTAAAATCCTCTGAGCCTCATTCTTTTTCAGCAAAATAGAGCTAGTACTTGCAATGTGTACTTCAGATAACTACAGTAAGGATTAAAATGGGATGGCATGAAAATGTGCTATACAAGTACAGGGGGGTTTGGTGGCTCATGCCTGTAATCTTAGCACTTTGGGAGGCTGAAGTGGATCATTTTTTATATTTTTTTGAGACAGGGTCTCACTTTGTTGCCCATAACTCACTGTAACCTCAAACTCCTGGGCTCAAGTGATCCTCCTACCTCAGCCTCCTGAGTAGCTGGAACTACAAGTATTTATCAACATGACTGGCTAATTTTTCTATTTTTCGTAGAAATGCAGTCTGGCTATGTTGCTCAGGCTGGTCTCAAACTCCTGACCTCGAGAGATCCTCCCATGTCAGTCTTCCAAAGTGTTAAGATTACAGGAGGATCATTGGAGGCCAGGAGTGCAAGACCAGTGTGGCCACATAGCAAGACCCTGTCTCTACAAAAATTAAAAATAAAAAAATTAGCTGGGTGTGGTGCTCCATGCCTATGATCCCAGCTACTCCGGAGGCTCAGGCAAGAGGATTCTTTGAGCTCAGGAGTAGGAGGTTGCAGTAAGCTATATTGTGCCATTGTACTCTAGCTCAGGCGACAGAGCGAGACCCTGTCTCTAAATGAATATTTTTTTTTTTTTTTTTTGAGACAGAGTCTCAAGCTTTCACTCTGGGTAGAGTACCATGGCATCACAGCTCACAGCAACTTCCAACTCCTGGGCTCAAGTGATTCCCCTGCCTCCACCTCCCAAGTAGCTGGGACTACAGGCGCCCACCACAACACCTGGCTATTTTTTGGTTGCAGCCGTCATTGTTGTTTGGCGAGCCTGGGCTGGATTCAAACCCACCAGCTCAGGTGTATGTGGCTGGTGCCTTAGCCGCTTGCACCACAGGCGCTGAGTCTAAATGAATAAATTATTAATATGATTGTTATTGGTTCTGTTTAAGATCTTAGCAGTTGCCCATTTCATCTGCATTTTTTACTTCATTTAGAATTAAACAAAAGTCCTTTGCTTGGGGAAATGTAATGTAAATGCCCCTAATGACTAAAAAAGTTAGAGAACCCACAAAATTAAAAAACATTATCTATAACCAAGTAAGTCTACCTTCAAAAAAATCAAAGGCTGGCTTTATTTAGTCAAATAGAGTAATATTAGAATAAATATTACAGGTGCTTCCCTGGTCACTGACACCCATAACAGCTGGCAACAAGTATTCACAATAGTGTGGTGGAAAAGTTGGCTTAAGGTAAGATAGTTCTTTGTATCTAAGTACTTAAGTACACTTGAGTTTGTCAGAATTTTGTTTGTTTCTCGGGGGGGAGGGAAGGAAGTAACTATTTTTCACATTTGCACTAGTAAGATTCCATTTTATTATTCTTTCTCATGCAAAGTGTAAATGGTCGATGCTAGAAATGAAAGGTAATTTTTATTTATTTAGTTATTTTCTTTTTGAGACAGAGTCTCATTATGTTGCCCTCGGTGAGTGCCATGGCATCACAGCTCACAGCAACCTCAAACTCTTGGGTTTAAGCGATTCTCTTGCTTCAGCCTCCCTAGTAGCTGGGACTACAGGTACCTGCTAAAATGCCTGGCTATTTTTTTGTTGCAGTTGTCATTGTTGGTTAGCAGGCTTGAACCAGTTTGAACCCGCCAGCCTGGTGTATGTGGCCTGTGCCCTAACCACTAAACGATGGGCACTGAGCCTGAAAAAAAATTTTTTTTTTTTTTTTTTTGAGACAGAAGTCTCAAGCTGTCATCCTGGATAGAGTGCTGTAGCGTCACAGTTCATAGCAACCTCAAACTCTTGGACTTAAGTGATTCTCTTGCGTCAGCCTCCCTAGTAGCTGGGACTACAGGTACCTGCCACGACGCCCGGCTATTTTTTTGTTGTAGTTGTCATTGTTGTTTAGCAGGCCTGGGCTGGGTTTTTTTTTTTTTTTTGGCCGGGGCTGGGTTTGAACCCGCCACCTCCGGCATATGGGACCAGCGCCCTACTCCTTGAGCCACAGGCGCCGCCCGGGTTTTTTGTTTTGGTTTTTTTTTTTTTTTTTTGGTTTACTGCCCTCGGTAGAGTTCTGTGGTGTCACACAGCTCACAGCAACTTCCAGCTCTTGGGCTTAGGTGATTCTCTTGCCTCAGCCTCCCGAGCAGCTGGGACTACAGGCACCCGCCACAACGCCTGGCTATTTTTTTTTGTTGTTGTTGTTGCAGTTTGGCCGGGGCTGGGTTTGAACCCACCACCCTCGGTATATGGGGCCGGCGCCCTACTCGCTGAGCCACAGGCGCCGCTCTCTGGGCTGCGTTTTAACCTGCCAGCCTGGGTTTATGTGGGTGGCACCCTAACCATTGAGTTACAGATGCTGCCCCCCTTCCCATTTTTTTTGTTGTTGTTGTTGTTTGTTTCAACCTGCCCTGGCCCTACTGTTGAGCCACAGGCACCGCCCATTTTTAAAAAGTACTTTAGGCCGGCTTGGCACTTGTAATACAGTGGTTATGGTTCCAGCCACATACACTGAGGCTGGCGGGTTCGAACCTGGCGCAGGCCAGCTAAACAACTACAACTGCAACAAAAAATAGCCAGGTGTTGTGGTGGGCACCTATAGTCCCAGCTACTTGGGACGCTGAGGCAAGAGAATTGCTTGAGCCCAAGAGTTTGAGGTTGCTGTGAGCTGTGACGCCACAGCACTCTACTGCACTCTACCAAAGGGGACGTAGTGAGACTCAGTCTCAAAAAAAAAAAAACAGTGAACTGTAAACTCTCATCTGAAGCGACACTCTGTAGGACTTATCCACTGACTTTGTGTGAAGTATTGAAAAGTCCTGGGTCTGCAGTAAGAAAGGGAAGTGAGGGAGCTTTAGAGTGCTTCATACACAAGAATATGAGAAATGATAACACTTTTCTCGTCATCAACTCAACAGAACCTATCCTGGTTTCCAAAGAGTCAAAGGAGGAAATCAGTTTGGAGTTCTGAAGTTTGCTTTATTTATTTTTTGGAGACAGGGTGTTGCTATGTTGCCTGGGCTAGAGTACAGAGGTATCATCATAGCTCACTGCAACCTCAAATTTCTGATCTCAAGAGATATTCCTGTCTCAGCCTCTTGAGTACCTGGAGCTACAAGCATCCACTACCATGCTTGGGCAATTTTTTAATGTTTTGTATTAATGGGGTCTCACTATGTTGCTCAGGCTGGACTCCAATTAATGGGCTCAAGCAATCTGCCAGCCTTGGCCTCCCAAAGCACTGGGATTGTGGGTATGTGCCACCATGCGAGG
This sequence comes from Nycticebus coucang, assembly GCF_027406575.1. Taxonomy (NCBI): domain Eukaryota; kingdom Metazoa; phylum Chordata; class Mammalia; order Primates; family Lorisidae; genus Nycticebus; species Nycticebus coucang. Next base: position 60,573,362 of record NC_069797.1, read on the forward strand.
CCTGAAGCCTGCTTTAAAGATGTATTTCTATGGGGCGGCACCTGTGGCTCAAAGGATTAGGGCACTGGCTCCATATGCAGGTGATGGGTTCAAACCCAGGCCTGGGGCGGCGCCTGTGGCTCAAGGAGTAGGGCGCCGGTCCCATATGCCGGAGGTGGTGGGTTCAAACCCAGCCCCGGCCAAAAACCAAAAAAAAAAAAAAAAACAAACCCAGGCCCGGCCAAAAACTACAAAAAAAGAAAGAAAAGATGTATTTCTACACGTAGATAACCCCAAACCAACTTTCAGGCAAAGGCAAAAGTCCAAATTTGGGGATGGAGAGGAATATCTAATAGGTTAGTTCTATCTTCCTCTCCCATTATTACTAAAAATATACTTAACAGCAAAACATTTGGACAACTGAAAATGCGAAAAGACAGAGGGAAGATAGTGGAAGCTAAACACAGGAGCATAAAACATTCACTGTGAAAACCAAATAGTTCAGAAGCAAGCACCTTCATCCTGAAGAGGAAGAATGCTTTCAACAATCACTCCTACCTGACGTAAATTCTACTCACACACAGCCACTCGTTCTTAGGAGTTAGCCATTAGGAAAATGTAAAATGTCCATGACTTCATGGTAACAATTGCTTGGCACCCTGAGAAACTTACCCTCATTCAGCCTACTTGCACGGCCACTCTTATGCTGCTATGGACAACCAACACCAGACTTAAAGTGAGTCAAGCCTCCCAACTGGCCCAATGACCTTTGAAGCTGAAGCTGTGAAGTTCCCAAATAACAAAGTTATAGGTAGATGTTCACATAGCAATACCTGAGTAGCTACTACTCATGGTATTTATGGGAGTGGGGGGCACAATGACACCATTTTCAAATTAGGAAACTGATACACACAGGGTTTGTAGAATTTGTTACCAAACATAAAGCAACTCATCTGAAATGGGAGACCCGAGGAGGAAGTTAAAGGACTGGTTGAATATTAGATGAACAACAGACTCAGCAACAAAATGACCAGTTTGGCCCCATAGTATCTGGCCTATGGCCAAGCCAACAAAGTCAATAGCATCACACAGCAAAAGAGTTTGAGTTCCTATTTCCAGTCCTGTGTTTTGCTCAGAAGGTAACCAGGAGACCATTAATAAACTGATTTTATTCCCAATTTTTCTTACCAAGGAATGGAAAAGCTTATAGGTCAACTTTAGGGACAGTAGGCTTTCATTTATAAATAAGTAATAAATTTCTGCACCTGGAACAGTAGGATGCTACCTACTTAGTAGCATCCAAAAGTTTAACTAGATTACTTCATAATGGAGAATGAATCACAAGAGTCTATCTTCCATTACTGACAAAAGAACAACTGGTTATTTCTAAAACCCCCTTCAACTCCTATGACTATCTAGTTTAACTCTTACTAAGTTAGTGTCAGCTTTTCCTAATTGGCATCTTCTCTTGATTGGTGTAAACAAAAATCAACTTACAGTAAGAATCAAGTGTTCTCAGGATTCAGTTAAGATTAAGTGGTTCAGCCAGGCACAGTGGCTCACCCTATAATACCATCACTCTGGGATGCCAACGTGGGTGGACTGCTTGAGCTCAGGAGTTCAAGACCAGCCTGAGCCAGGAGACCTAGTCTCTACTAAAAATAGAAAAACTAGGCTCAGCGCCCGTAGCACAGTGGTTATAGCATAGGCCACATGCACCGAGGCTCACAGGTTCAAACCTGGCCCCAGCCAGCTAAACAACGATAACTGCAACAAAAAAATAGCCAAGCGTTGTGGCGGGCACCTGTAGTCCCAGCTACTAGGGAGGCTGAGGCAAGAGAATTGCTTAAGCCCAAGAGTTTGAGGTTGCTGTGAGCTGTGATGCTACAGCACTCTACTGAGGGTGACGTAGTAAGACTCTGTCTCATAAAAAAAAAAAAATTAAGTGTTTCAAATTTTGGATTAAGAACCCTAGTCAAGGGGGCGGCGCCTGTGGCTCAGTGGGTAAGGCGCCAGCCCCATATACCGAGGGTGGTGGGTTCAGGCCCGCCCCGGCTGAACTGCAATCAAAAAAATAACTAGGCGTTGTGGCCAGCGCCTGTGGTCCCAGCTACTCAGGAGGCTGAGGCAGGAGAATCCCTTAAGCCCAGGAGTTGGAGGTTGCTGTGGGCCATGTGACGCCACCGCACTCTACCGAGGGCCATGAAGTGAGACTCTGTCTCAACAAAAAAAAAAAAAAAAGAAAAAGAAAAAAAAAAGAACCCTAGTCAATGGTGACCCTATTTTTGCTGTTCGGTTATAAGACTTTTTTTTTCTTTTTTAGGCGGAGTCTCACTTTGTAACCCCAGGTAGAATGCAGTGGTACTATCGAAGCTCACTGCAACCTCAAAAACCTGGACTCAAGCAATCCTCTGGCCTCAGTCTCCACAGTAACTGGATGGCCCCATCATGACGGGCTAATTCTTCTATTTTTAGTAAAGACAGGAGTCTCTTGCTCAAGCTGGTATTGAACTCCCATCTAGGCCTCCCAGAGTGCTAGGATTACAGGCATGAACCACTGAACCCTGCCTTTTTTTTTTTATAAAGTCAGGCACTCCCTCAACCAGAATAGGTTCAGGGAGACTCTAGTTGTAAGACTTTCTCTGAGAACATCTGGGGAACACAGGGAGAAAACAGTTAAAGCTATGGAGCTGTCACTTTTCACAAATGAAGAAAAATTACTTTATTATAATAGAAGGGCTTTAGTTCCAAAGAAAATTTCAAGGTTTTTGCTATTAAGGCCAAAGGCTTAGGAATGATCTGACCAACTGTGATTGGTAATGAGATTCATCACAAGGTACCTATAAAAATATAAAATTTACTGCCACTGTCCTTCTTTAGAGCATACCCAGGCATAATTTTAGCTTTTAGCAACAAAACTTTCATTTGAAGATATCCCTGAGCCATAAATCTCTGGATTGATTTCAAGCAGTAGGAAACTAGATGGTTTAATCTGCAATTCAACAAACGAACTTTACATCAAACTTCAATCTTTAAGACGCCTACTACAGCTATAATTTAGAGTGGAGTTTATTCTTTTAAAGCAAGTCTCCCCCACCCCTAATTGCTACATATGTGAAGTAGATCAAGACTGCAACTTCTGTTTTGGTATCATCTAAAATCTATAGAAGTGATTGATTTTCAATTACTTGGAACTTCAAATTAGAGGCTCCCTAGTAACAACGCACCAGTAGCACGCAAAATACTTCCCCCATTTTATTTAGTTTATGGGAGAAAATTCTTTAAACTAGAAAGATTTTGTAGTCTTACAAAGATAGTACTGGAAATACTGTAGTTCGTTAACCCCTGTAGGAGGGCAGCCACTTCTCTAGAATTTTTGGTAAAAGTTAAGGCTCAGATTTCACAATGCAAGCTGCAAGCAGATGTTCATGAAGCATCCAAAATGGGCCACTCTATTTCTGGGCCGTGGCGACTATGAATTATTTTGTGACCCAACCCCGTAAAGAGCAAATCCCCAACCCTTTGTTGTAAACTTTCAAGACAAGTGGGGACAACACACTTTTAGTTTCCTAAAGTGGCTGGTGACGTGCGAGGTCAGGTCGTCCGAGAATTGGGGCTGGATGGGAAAGATCTTGAGGGCAAGAACCTCAGAGACCTCCAAGCACTGGGCTCGTGAAGGTTCCCACGTGCCCCCGTCTGGCTGGTCTCAGGGGGATCAGTGGTTGCTACAGTAGTTAGAAGAAGGCTGTTTCCTTTCGCAGCCTGAGAGGCGGGTGTTTGGGGGTAAGAAGGTGGGTGCACCGGGCTCTCTGCCCTCGGAGCCTCCAACTAACTGCCACGCCTGAGGGGCCAGCGGTCAGAGCTGCGACCTCGGCCCTCCCCCGCGGCGCCAGCCTCTGGAATCTGGCGTCGCCCCCCCTCGACTGTCGAGGTGGGAGTCCTGCCACGCTGGGCCTAGCCGCCATACCCAGGCTGAATGGGGGTGGGGAGAGAAGTCGGCAGAGCTCGGCCTCAGGATCCGCACCCCTGTGGAAGGACGGCAGAGAGGAATCGTTTCACCGGCCTCTCCCCTGTTGGGGTCTCGGGAAACACGCGGTAATTGCCCACGAACCCCGCCCTCTGTGAGAGGGCGAAGCTGCGGGGCTGCCGGGACGGTTTGAGGACTGGGCTTGGCTAGGAAGACTCCAACCTTCACCCTCCCCAGCCCCCGAGCCCACTCCCCGCCGTCTCCCGGCGCTGCCACTTTAGGCAGCCCACTCGGCCCGGCCTCTCCCCGCGCCCGGACCACCCCCCATGGGGTGTTCTCACTGCGCAGGGAGTCCCTCCGCTGCCTCCTCCCAGCCCAAAATGGCGGCGATGGCCACCGCTCTTCTCGTCGCCTTCCTCAAGGCCCGAGGATCCCTCCGCGCTTAGGCCCCACCCCCTCGTCCGGATCTATTTTCTGCCGGGTAAAGATTAACGCCATCAATGAACTTTTTAATTGAGCTCGGGAAAGGTGGGTCCCGATTGTGCTTACGCACAGCTAATCGCTGAGGCAAGTGAGAATATTGGCAGAAGATTTCGCCAATCGAAGGAGGTAATGTGCGTGCGCGCGCGATACCCCCCGCGCAAGGGTAGACGGGTTTTGGAGTTCTCGGGTGTGGCTGCTGACGTGACAGGGTCTTGGCCCTCTTTCCTAGGATAGAAGAACTACAATCCCCAACAGGCGTCGCGCTGCCAAGCTGTTCCCTCCCCCCACTTCAGTGCCTTGAGCGACTTGACCAGAGCTGCTGCAACTGCAGCAAGAGGTAGGGCTGAGGCGTTGGGAATGGCACAGACAGGCGGTCGCACAGAAAGACACACAGATGTAGTCGTGTGCATAGTCCTGACAGCGAATAGGTTAGTTCCACCTTTGCAAAATCTCTTTCCATGACTATTTTCCCTCTTCCAAGAAATCCATCCTTATCCCAATTGGATTTTCCTCCCAGCTGCATGTAGTGAGAAGACTTATCCTTCCCCTTTCGTCTGTTTCCCGCTCTGAGAGGAAAGAGGGAGGCAGGCCAGACCCTGTAGGAAAAGGCCTCAGCCCCAGGCTTGGCCCAGATCCCAACCATGCTTCTAGAGGCATTCCTTTCTGGAGCCCAGCCTGGGGAGGGAGTTCGGGGCACAGGGCTGCAGGCCAGACAGGGGGCTCTAGAGGTAGTGGGAAAGGACTCCTAAGCTTGCTACGTGTTTCTTGCCAGACCTGCAGACCCATTCCACTCCCACCTTCCCCAAGCAGTCTCCTTCCCCCCTTTGGTTGTTGGGGAAACAAGCTTTGGCCTAGCTTTGTAGCTGCCAGCCTGGGTTTCAGTGAATGCCATAGGCCCTAAGCCCTGGCCTGGGGGCTGAGGAACAGGACTGGGAACATGGCATCTCAATCCCATTTGGCCCCTTGCTAGCTGAAGGTGCCAAAAGCAGGGATGGATGAAGCCCTCCAGGCCTTCATTTAAAAATGAAGGTGTACTGGTCTGGTGCTTCAAAATGGCTGCTCATGCCTGGGCAAACAATTATGACCAGCCTGAGTCTTCCTGAGAATCACTCAGGACTTAGGTTTCTGTTGTTCAAATTAGGTGTCACTAGTTAAAAAAGGCATCTGCTGAAAGATTTGGAACAGAAGAAAATGGCCACTCCGAACCAGACCAACTATAACACAGAGTCACCAGCAGTCCTGGAGGAGGCCAAGGTAAGCTCTCACCCTCCCAACTACCTGCATACCCTGAACATGGATCCTGACCTGAGATCCTCGCTCCTTTCTCGGGTAGGAGAAAGATTGGTAGATTCAAAACATCAGCATTTTGAGTCCCTACTAAGTGCTGGGCAATAGGCCAGATGCTAAGTCTGTACTATCTCATGAAATCCTAATGACTCTTCCAGGTAGGAATTATTTCCCTAGTTCACAGAAGCTAACGTTTCTGAGAGCTGAAATGCCTTTTCCAGAATCATGTATAGACTGTATAGACTACAGGCAATAGACCAGGGGTTTAAATTTAGTGTCTTTTGATAACAGAATCTTGTCTTGATCTTAAGGCTAAAGACCTTGGTTGAACTTGGTTTTCTTTTTTGTCCTGGCTAAAAACCAAATATGAAGCAGGAAGAAGAGTTTTTGATTTATTATTTGTAATGGAGGTGGGGAGTAGGATATAACACAGGAGAGAGGAGAGAGGCAGATTGTATCAGGTCCTGAGAGAATGCCACCTTATGATCTGGCAACAGGAGCCCATACCAGCCCAGCCCATGCTCTCTCTCTTGTCACCTACCTTATCCATTTTTCTCCGCTAACCCCCAACTCCCTATAGATGAGAAAAGAACTTAAGGTAGGAGTCAGAGGAGCTTCTGTCCTACCTTACCTAGCCACTTCATTGTTTCCTGGATTTACTGAATTTGGAATTCATAATATGTCAGGTCTAGAAGGTTCAGAGAAGGCAAATGACTCACTCAGGTCCCATAACTTATCCATAGTACTGGTGGTAGTGGTAGAGAGATAAATCTTTAGGATGGAGGTAGCAGGTAGAGCTAGGGGCAGGACTGTCTTGAGTGGGGGGAGGATCATTAGGGGACATTCACTGAGGGCCAACAGCAAATAAGTGATTATGCACAGACAAACAAGCCACCCTGCCTTGGAGTTTCTGGTGGACTTGCTTTTCCCAGGTGGGGCAGCAGCTCTGACTCAGTTGGCCCAAGTCACTGGTGAAGACAAGGCTCATCACTCACATGATTGGTGATCTCCCTGCAGGTGAAGTAATTCAACAAATGCTACACCCCCACCCCCACTATGCCTCCTGTTCCCTGAAATTCTCTGGGTCTCCAAAATGCATATAACATACCCCCAGCTCTTTACAAGACTGCATACACCACACCTCTCAATACACAACCTATACTGTTAGGGACCCAATTTAAGATGTCTGTGAACCATGTTGCATATTATAAAACAACATACTAATGGTAGTTGTTATTATTAGAAATACTGCAAACCACAAACTTAGAGCAATTCATTCCCCATCTTTCACAGTCAGTATTCCCACCCTCACCACACAGAGATAAACAGATGTACACTCTTGACAGATCCTTTCCACCTCTTAGCTAAGTTCTGAACCATTCTTATTGCAGACTGGAAGTTGGCCCTCCTTCTCCTTGGTTAAGACCTCTTTCCTGCCATTCATATAGGAGAATGATACTAACTTATGCCTGGAATAAATATATTCTGTCTTCTTTACACTAGAAGCATAGAAAGGAGAGTTTAATTTTCCAATATCTTTTGGATTCCCCCTATCTTTTTTTTTTTTTATATATTTTTTTTTTTTTTGGTTTTTGGCTGGGATTGGGTTTGAACCCACCACCTCCGGCATATGGGACCGGCGCCCTACTCCTTGAGCCACAGGTGCCGCCCCATGGATTCCCCCTATCTTAAAAGCTTTAGGTAATTTAACAAATATTTATTAAACATTTACCTTGTGCCATGCATAGGGATACAGTGGTGAGTTGAACAGAGAAGACACATTCTCATGGGAAGAAGACGGATGGTAAATGGTCACATGCTAATTGCTGTGTGTTAATTGTGTGATGTAATAGAGTTACTAGGGAGGGGAGATGAGGGAGGGTACTTTAGATAGGGTGGTCAGGGAGGGCCTCCCTAAAAAGGTGACATTGGAACTGAGCCCTGAAGTATGAAAAAGAGTTAGCCATGCAAATAGCTGGAAGCAGGATCAGCTACATAATTTGTGAGGCCCAGTGCAAAAGGGCCCCTTGTTCAAAACTTATTGAAAAGTTTAAGACAGGTAGTTTGGGCCTGGTGGTGCATACCTGTAATTCTAGCACTTTGGAAGGCAGAGGCAGGAAGATCCCTTGAGCTCAGGAGTTTAAGACCAGCCTGAGCAAAATCGAGGATCCCCCACACACACACACACTAAAAATAGCAAAAAATTAGCCAGGCATGCTGTCGGGCACTTGCAGTTCCAGTGCTCAGGCAGGAGGATCACTTAAACCTAGGAGTTTGAAGTTGTTGAGAGCTAGGGTAATGCCACAGCATGCTAGCCTGGGACAATGGAGTGAGACTCTAAAAAAAAATTCAAGGTGGTGCCCATAGCTGAGTGGGTAGGGCACTGGCTACATACACCAAGGCTGGCCAGTTTGAACCCGGCCCAGGCCAACTAAAGTCAACAAGGTCAACTGCAACAAAAAAATGCCCAGGCGTTGTAGCAGGCACCTGTAGTTCAGCTACTTGGGAGGCTGAGGCAAGAGAATCACTTGAGCCCAAGAGTTTGAGGTTGCTGTGAGCTGTGACATCACAGCACTCTACTGAGGGCGACATAGTGAGACTCTGTCTCAAAAAAAAAAAAACAACAACAGGGCGGCGCCTGTGGCTCAGTGAGTAGGGCACCGGCCCCATATGCCGAGGGTGGCGGGTTCAAACCCAGCCCCGGCCAAACTGCAACAAAAAAATAGCCGGGCGTTGTGGTGGGCACCTGTAGTCCCAGCTACTCGGGAGGCTGAGGCAAGAGGATCGCGTAAGCCCAAGAGTTAGAGGTTGCTGTGAGCCGTGTGACGCCACTGCACTCTACCCAAGGGCGGTACAGTGAGACTCTGTCTCTACAAAAAAAAAAGTAAATAAAATAACAATTCAAGACAGGGACAGCATTAGCCAAGTGTGGGGCCTTTCTGAATGTTGGCCTCTGCACAGCTGCACATGTCACCTGCCCATGAAGCTAGCTGTGTCTGAAAGACAAGCTTTCTAGGAAGAGGGAAGAGTGTGTGCCATTTGGGCTTCTTAAGCAAATGCATCAGGAGCCATCTTCCAGCCCATTTTTCTCCTTCCCCTACTTCATTCATTCAGACAGTATTTATGGAATGCCTACTCTGTGCCAGGTATTATTTCAGGCAATGAAATTACAGAGTGAAATACACAGGTGAAATTCCTGCTCTTGCTGTAAATTTACTTGGGGGACAGACAGTACATAGGTAAACCTGTAAACAATCACAAAAGGTGAGGGGCTAGAGAGGACCAAATAACTGGTGTGGGAAGACTGGCTTCAGGCTGTGTGGACAGGACAGGCTTCTGTGATCCATCCTTCCTCTTCCCCTCTCTTTAGACCTTTAGTGCTCCAGGAAGTCCCAGAACACCTCCTGAGCCTCATGACTCTGGCGATTCCTTGCCCCTGCCACTCCAGATGGAGAGCCACTCAGAGGACGAGGATCTTGCTGGGGCTGAGGGTGGCCTGGGCTGGAACGGTAGGGGTCCCCAGACCCAGAGCCCAGGGGCCTGTTCAGCAGAGGCTGTGCTAGGCCGGAAGAAACACCGTCGAAGGCCATCAAAGCGCAAGCGGCACTGGCGACCCTACCTGGAGCTGAGCTGGGCTGAGAAGCAACAGCGGGATGAGCGGCAGAGTCAGAGGGCCTCGCGTGTTCGCCAGGAGATGTTCGCCAAGGGCCAGCCGGTGGCACCCTACAACACCACTCAGTTCTTGATGAATGACCGAGACCCAGAGGAGCCCAACTTGGATGTGCCCCACAGCATCTCCCACCCAGGGTCCAGTGGGGAGAGTGAGGCAGGGGACAGTGATGGGCGGGGCCGAGCTCAAGGTGAGTTTCAGCAGCGGGAGTTCTCTGAGGCGTATGAACGCTACCACACAGAGAGCCTGCAGGGCCGTAGCAAGCAGGAGCTGGTGCGAGACTACCTAGAGCTGGAGAAGCGGCTGTCGCAGGCTGAGGAGGAGACAAGGAGGCTGCAGCGGCTGCAGGTGTATACTGGCCAGCAACCCTGTAGCCAGGTGGAGCAACTGGCAGCAGAGGTGGAGAGGCTGCGGACTGAGAACCAGCGGCTTCGCCAGGAGAACGAGATGTGGAACCGAGAGGGCAGCCATCGCAGTGAGGAGCTGGGCACCTAGGGGGACCCATGGAGAAAGTCCTATTTCATGCCCATTCAGGCCAGCTGGGTCTCCAGGAGGCAGATGGCAGAAGAAAACCACTGTCAGCACTCTGTGTCCCCTGAGAACAGCTGAAATAGGTTCAGACTTCCTCCTCGTCATTTCCACAGTTGGTTCTTTGCTGTCATCTTACTTTTTACAGAGAAATTAAATGGTCTTGGTGAGATCCAATGAGAGTGGCTAGGGTTCATTTCACTAAGTCTAAGAATCAAAACATTCACGTAGGGTCCCAGTCCCCCCTGTCCCAAGGCTGGGAGGAAGCAGACCTCCCATCAAAGTCTCCAGGATACCCAGATTCTGCGCTGTGTGTTCTGGAGCAATCAGACTGCTCTGAATGTTTTTTTGTTTTGTTTCTTACCACTATAATACTGAGGATGCACTGAAGGTTTTTTAGGTGGGAGGGAGCTCAGTCTGAAGCTTTCAACCAGAACCTGACACTTAAGATGCTAGATTGCTGGGCAGCGCCTGTAGCTCAGTGGGTAGGTCTCTGGCTCCATATTACCAAGGGTGACAGGTTTGAACCCGGCCCGGCTGGCTAAATCAGCAGTGGCAACTGCAACAAAAATAGCTGGATGTTGTGGCGGGCCCCTATAGTCCCAGCAACTTGGGGGGGCTAAGGCAAGAGAATCGGCCTAGCCCAAGAGCTGGAGGTTGCTGTGAGCTGTGAAGCCATGGCACTCTACCAAGGACAACAAAGTGAGACTCTGTCTCAAAAAAAAAAAAAAAAGATGCTAGATTGCTGTGAGGAGCCGGGAGCTTCCTCTGGAAGAGAGAGGTAGGGCTTTGGGAAAAGGGCCGAACCCAGGGGTTCCTTCAGAAGTTGCACCCAGGTTCCTGAATTCTATTGGGTAGGGGCTACACAGGATGTCTTGCAACTCCTTGACAGTTCCCTACCTCTAACCCTCCTGGCAAGGGGTTGGGCCTGGGATTAGTCACCATGCACTCAAAGGAAGTAAGTATTCTCCTGATGGAAAATAAAGCCAAGAGGCAGAGAGGGGCAGGGCCTGGTCCCCAGCGGGGCTGGTCTGCCTGGCTTTCCTGGGCCCTGCCGAGCCTCTCTGAGCACCCTACTGTAGCCCCACCGTGTGTGTGGTTCTTGCTGCCTGAAGAGAGCCCTACACCTGTCTGTATAACAGAGCTGCGTCAGCCTGGGCAATGCAGATACCGCCAACCAGTACTGGGCCCTGAAATAAGTTCATCCACACCCTCACACGTGGACCCACTTTCCCCAGACACCCTGTCTCTTCCATTACCCTCCTGGCACCCTCACTGGCCAGCATCAGGTGTCAGGCAGCAACGTGGATAACTTTGGAGGTGGTGGAGGAAGTTAGTCAACTCATCAATGAGCCTGTGTTGGCTCTTCCACCATGTACAGGGAAGGGTGGGGGCCGGCTGCCCAGCCTGGCTTCCATTCTGGGCACTCATCTTGACAGGCCACACTGGGCAGGAGAAGGCCTGGGAGCTGCTGGGGTTGGAAATGTTGACAAAATGCTGTGTGTTGCTAGGACAACTTTTCGTTTCTGCCCTGCCACACCCAGGCCTGGCTGGCGCCTTCTACAAACGAAGCACAGTGAGAACAGATTCTAGGAAAGGATGGGTTTTAACAGACGCAAACTTCCACTCCTTCCCTTTGTTCCCCAGACAGACCTGTCAGGAAGGATAGCAGGAACGATCGTCCTGTCCCCACTTTGCAGATGGCAAACCCAAGGCTCAGAGAGGAAGTAGCTTTCCGGATTCCAGGAAAGACAACAGAGGCCTTCCTTTCCTCCCCCACCCCAGGGTACTAGAGGGACCTAAAGGCCCATTGCCCCGGTGGGAAGCCTCCAAGCTGCTTCATCCCCCAGCCTGCAGCCTGGAGGGAGAGAGGAGGGTAGGGACAAAGGTTGTTTACCCAGAGAGGTTGTGTGTGTGTGTGTGTGTGTGTGTGTGTGTGTGTTTGTATGTGTGTGTCTGTATCTAGGAGGAGAGAAGATTCCAGAGGGCTACAGGGAGGAGGTGTGTCATGGGCTGGCCATGTAGGAAGAGGGCAGGTGAGGAGTTTGGCCCCTCTTGACCAGAGCTGAGGAGCCTGGAGACAGGGAAGCTTCCCCAGCTCCCTCCCACCCCCATATAAAAATGGCTGAAGGGTTCTTGGCCAGGGCTGGACTGAGGTCGGTTAATTTTCCCAAGGATGGTGGGAGAGGATGGGGCAAGAAGAAAACAAAGGAGAGGGTGTGAGTGGGAGTGTCCTGGCAGCCCCACCCCTATCTGGTTCCTGTCCTGTCCCCCAATCCCAGGGGTCAGAGGTGTAGAGGGAGATCATCCTGGGGCTCAGCTAGGCTTCTGCCCTACCCCTTTGCTGTGATGGACGCTCCAGTTTACAATCCATATCCTGAGCTGGGGAGGATGGGCTTGGACACAACCTCCTCTTCCTCCTCCCTAGGCCTTTGTGAACTTCCCTATGCCTCTTTGCTTTCTAGGACCCTCTCATCACCTGGACCAGGGGAGAGAGGCCCAGAGAGCAGATATTTCACAGGAGTGGTTGTTGAAGTCCCTACTACCCCTGCCTAGCCTAGCCTGGGATCCCTCTTTCTTTCCCTTCAGGGGCTCCCTGACCCCAGGTAAAAAACTCCTGTGCCCAGTGGCAGACTCTGCTTGCAGTGGAGTCAGGGATCCAGAAGGCAGTGGAGTAGGCAGAGGTTGGTGGGATGGGTCAGGAAGAAGCTGCCAGGAAGTGGAGAAGAGGGTATGAGGTGAAGTAGCTCTGTATGGGGAAAAAGGTGGCCAGGTCCCATTGCCCTGTTGGGAGCAGGCAAGGATGGCACTGGCCCTTTAAGTGGGGGTGCCAGGCAATGCCCTCCCCCCAGCCAACCCAATTCATGTGCACACTGAGCATGTGCAGGAGCTGTGCTAGTGGGGAGAGGAGGGAAGGGGGGAATAGATTCCAGATTCCGGAGGGAGCTTCTCACCCCCTACTTCCGGTAGCTGCCCCCACTCTCCTTCCTGGGTCTGACAAAAGAGCCCTTAGTGCTCACCCAATCCCTTCCCCCACCCAGACCCCAGGGTGCTGCCCTCTGGAAGTGCTGAAGCCCAAAAAGGGTGCCCTGGGGAGTCTCCCCTGCTTGGAGGTGGCACACACTGAGCCAGCCTCACTTCCCTGTTGTGGGGGATGGCTAATCTTTGTGCTGCTTAACATATTCAATTTTGTTCCACTGGGGCGAGGGTTTTAAAAGAACCTTCTACCTGTGATGCTGCTCTGAAAATCAGATAGCTAAAAAGCATGAGGTCCCTGCCCCCATGCCACAGAAACTTCCAGTCCCAGAAGAAGCAAACAGCCCAGGGGCTGCAAGCACCTTCTCCAGCTCCCTCTTCTCTGGCCCTGGGATCAAAGTCTGCTTCTTTAACCAGCAGCATCCCCCAGGCTACCCTCCCTGGCCTCCCTCAAACCTTCCCCCAACCTTACCTTAAACTTACCTGGTTCCACCACATCCTCCCTGCCCCCATCCCTTAGCCTTCCCTGCATCGTTCCTACCCCCTTAGCACTTGCCCTCTTTCCTTATAATCTCATAGCTACCAGTACCATTACTTTTTATTCTTTTGGTACTGGAAGTGTAATTCAGGTAACATGAAATTAACCCTTTAAAAGTGAACAATTGGGTGGCATTTGTTCATTCACAATGTGTATGACTGCTGCATCTATTTAGTTCCAAACATTCTCTGAAAGGAAACCCTGTACCCATTAAGCAGGTATTCTCCATCCCTCCTTTCCCTACCTGGCAACCACCAATCTATTACTGTCTCTGTGGGTTTACTCGTTCTGGATATTGTACATGTACCTAAAGAGCACAGACTCCCAAGGATGCTGTTGTGGAGGGAGCACTGGACTAGGAGTCCAATACCTGTGATCTGCTTTTCACTCAGGGACCCACTTTTCTCATTTGTTCAAGGGGATGGGGGGCTTCGGGCCAGTCTAGAATCCTGGGTCCTCCAGGGCCTATTCCTGGCCAGGGGGTTTCTGCCTGAGACTGTGCTGTCTGGCCTGAAAAATATTCCACCCCCTTGACCCTCTTGGCTCCTCTTTGCAGGTACAAGAGGTGAAGGTGGCCCCAGGTGACTATGATTAATGCTGTGGCTTCTGGGGTCAGAAACATGAAATGAAAAAACTTGGGCTCCAAGAGGTTGGGAAACTTGCCCAAGGCCACACAATTCCTGCTGTTCTGGAGTTGAAGCCTGTTCTGTCTGACTGTAGTATGAGCACTTGACCACTGTGCTCTCCTATCTTCAAAGAGATAAAACAAGCTGAGGGCTTAGCAGCGTGCCAGCTGTGTGGGAGGTGCTCTCACATGGCAGCAGCCATAAATTTTACTACTTTCAGCATTGAGTAATCATGAATAGCTCCATTCCAAGGTGGTTCTTGGGAGTTCTCACTCCCCCTTCCCTTATCTTTTAGAGAGGGTTTCCTCTTTGCCCTCTCTACTGGCCTCTTTAGGAGCTTTTATGGAGGCTGGGAGGGACTGCCTAGGTACTAAGCCCTTCAGGCAGGTGAGGTTGGGCATCCAAAGGAGGAGGATATGCTATTGTGTCTTCCCTTATTGTCCCCAGCTGAATTTGCCCATTTATCCATGGCTGAACCTCTACCCACCCCTGCCCCTCAAACAGGAAGTTCTTTGTGGACTCAGAGAAGGGAGGGGACAGCATTTGCCTGACAGGGGGACAGGCTAAGCAGCTGGCCCCCAGTTGGCCACTGTGTCCCTGAAGCCTGAGGGCATGGACATTCCAGAGACCACCTGTCCAAGACCCTCTCTGGACCCCATCCAAGATGGGATGCCCCAGACCAGCCCTCAGAACTCCTGCTGCATCCTGCTTCAGAGCAGCTGGTATGGGTTTGCCCCTCTATCCTGTCCCTCTCACTCACTGGCTCCAAGAGGAAGTTCCCAAGGAGACTAAGTTGTGAGGAGGACATTGTGACCCACATGGACCCCAGAGCCTGCCTCTGCCACAGATGCAGAGAAGGAAGGACAAGATCCCCTTGGGTCTCCTCACAGAATCCCTGGCTCTAGGCCACCACTTGTCACTGGACTGCTTCCGATGCAGTCTCCCTTGTAGTTGTGCCTGCCAGGCTGGCCAGCTCCCACTCTGAGGGCCACTAGCTCCCCAGTGTCCTTTCTGGGTAGACGCCATTCCTCTGTTTCTCAGTGCTGGCTAGCTCCTCTCTTGGGCTTCTAGTCCAACTGTCTTCACTTGTAATTCACATCTACTGCCGTGTTTGTAGCTCCAGACCTTAATAACAGTCCCCGACTCCCAGGTTCCCCTGGAACACCCCTGGCCTCCCTGGGCAGGACTTCTCAGCTCCTTCCCTCCTTTCCTGGGCTCCAGATTCTAAATTTTTTCTTTTTTTTGAAAACAGATTCTCCCTGGGTAGAGTGCTGTGCCATCACAGCTCATAGCAACCTCAAACTCTTGGGCTTAAGCAATTCTTTTGCCTCAGGCTCCCAAGTAGCTGGGACTACAGGTGCCCACCACAATGCCTGGCTATTTTTTTGTTGCAGTTGTCATTGTTGTTTAGGTGGCCCGGGCTGGTTTCCAACCCACCAGCCTTGGTGTATGTGGCTGGCGCCGTAACCACACTGGCACGGGTGCCGAGCCCAGATTCTAGATTTTTTTTTTTTTTTTTTTTGAGACAGAGCCTCAAGCTGTCCCTCTGGGTAGAGTGCTGTAGCATCACAGCTCACAGCAACCTCAAATTCCTGGGCTCAAGCGATTCTCTTGCCTCCGCCTCCCAAGTAGCTGGGACTACAGATGCCTGCCACAATGCCCAGCTATTATTTGGTTGCAGCCGTCATTGTTGTTTGGCAGGCCCGAACTGGATTTGAACCCTCCAGCTCAGGTGTATGTGGCTGGTGCCTTAGCTCCTTGAGCAACAGGGGCTGAGCTGGATTCTAGATTTTTTTTTTGGCCGGGGCTGGGTTTGAACCCGCCACCTCTGGCATGTGGGACGGGTGCCTTACTCCTTGAGCCACAGGCACCACCCACAGATTCTAGATTTTTTTAAAAATTTGTTTTAATTTTGGGCGGCGCCTGTGGCTCAGTGAGTAGGCGCGGGCCCCATATGCCGAGGGTGGCGGGTTCAAACCCAGCCCCGGCCAACAAAAAATAGCCGGGCGTTGTGGCGGGCGCCTGTAGTCCCAGCTACTCGGAAGGCTGAGGCAAGAGAATTGCGTAAGCCCAAGAGTTAGAGGTTGCTGTGAGCCGTGTGACGCCAAGGGCGGTACAGTGAGACTCTGTCTCTACAAAAAAAAAAAAAAAAAATTTGTTTTAATTTTAATTTTTTAATTTTTTTTATTTTTAGAGACAGAGTCTCACTTTGTCATCCTCAGTAGAGTGCTGTAACATCACAGCTCACAGCAACCTCCAGCTCTTGGGCTTAGGCAATTCTCCTGCCTCAGTCTCCCTAGTAGCTGGGACTACAGGCACCCCCCAGAACACCCAGCTATTTTTTTGTTGCAGTTTGGCCGGGGCTGGGTTTGAACCCATCCCCCTCGGTATACGGGGCTGGTGCCCTACTCACTGAGCCACAGGCGCCTCCCTAATTTTAATTTTTTTTAATTTTTAAATTAAAAAAAAATTTTTTTAAGACAGAGTCTCACTTTGTTGCCTTCAATAGAGTGTTGTGGTGTCATAGCTCACAGCAACCTCAACCTCTTGGGTACAAGCAATCCTCTTGCCTCGGCCTCCCAAGTAGCTGGGACTACAGGCACTTGCCACAAACGGGGTCTCTCTCTTGCTCAGGCTGCTCTTGAACTCCTGAGTTCAAGCAATCCACTCACCTTGGCCTCCCAGAGTATTAGGATTACAGGCATGAGCCACTGCACGGGACCCTAAATTTTTAATTTTTTTTTAGACAGAGTCTCAGTCTGTGCCCTGGGTAGAGTGCGGTGGCATCATAGCTCACAGCAACCTCAAACTCTCGGGATCAGGAGATCCCCTTGCTTTGGCCTCTGAGTAGCTGGGACTAGAGTCACTCCCCACAATGCCCGGCTAGTTTTTCTATTTTTGGTAGAGACAGGGGTCTCCTTGATCAGGTTGGTCCCAAACTCCTGAGCTCAGGCAATCCACCTGCCTCAGCCTCCCAGAGTGCTAGGATTATAGGCATGAGCCACTGAACCTGGCCTATTATTGTTTTATTTTTAATTTTTACAAATGGTTATATAACTGTGGTCCTAACACTACTGAAAAATCATTTTCACTATGATTTAAAATTCCGTAGTTATAGGTGGTGCCTGTGGCTCAAGGACTAGGGTGCTGGTCCCATATACCATGGGTGGCAGGTTTAAACCCGGCGCCGGCCCAAAACTGCAAAAAAAAAAAAAAAAAATCCATAGTTATAGCTTTATATATGTATTTGTGAGTTTTTATTCCAGGCCACTTCTCTGTTTGGTTTTTTTTTTTTTTTTTTGAGACAGAATCTTACTCTGTCACCTTAGGTAGAGTGCCATGGTGTCATACCTCAGAGCAACTTCAAACTCCTGGGTTCAAGTGATCCTCTTGCCTCAGCCTCCAGAGTAGCTGGGACTACAGGTGCCCTCCAAAATGCCTGGCTAATTTTTAGAGATGGGATCTTGCTCTTGCTTAGGCTGGTCTCCAACTCATGAGCTCAAGCAATCCACCCACCTTGGCCTCCCCCACTTCTCTTTCTCATTTTTTGAATTTAGAGAGCAGGTCTCACTCTGCTGTCCAGGCTGGAGTTCAGTGGCTATTCATAGGCACCATCATAGCTTACTGCAACCTCAACCTTGTGGGCTCAGGTGATCCTCCTGCCGCAGCCTGCTGAGTAGCTGGGACTACAGGTGCATGTCACCATGCCCAGCCCTCATTCTCATTTACTGATGAACCAATCACATTTAAAAAATCATTTTAAGAGGGACTTTACCTAACAATTGCAATCAGTGTAACTTGGCTTATTGTACCCTCAATGAATCCCCAACAATAAAAAAAAAAATAAAAGGAAAAAAAAATCATTTTAGCCAGATAATGTGCTTTAATGTCTGATGATTCTGATTTCACTGTTCTGGCTCCCGCAGGATGTTCATGTGCAGTAAGGGCTGAGAACCAGAGTCCAACGAGTTCCAAGTGTTCTCTGTGCTCAGCTTGCCCTGGCTAGGAGCCCCAACTCTGGGGAAACTCTCACCTGCCCGCATTCTGGAAGGGTTCCAGGATGGCATGACGTCCAGTGTTTAGATGCCAGACAAGGAGTCAAAGTGTTCTGGGAACCTTGGAAGGCAGTCCAGTCAATGGACAGAACTCAGTTTAAAATGGAAGGAGAAATTTCTAGCACTCAGCTGGGGATCAGGCTAACTCTGGAGACTCCTAGGCTTTCAGCACTGGATGTGCCAGGGCTCATGAGTAAAAGGGTAAGACCAGAAAACATGCTGAGGGCCTCTCCAGCAAACGCATTCTGAAATTCTGCCTTGCAAGAGCTGTTGCTTCACTGCCCAACAGCACAGTGCCCCCTGCCCACACCCTGGTGTGTGTGTGATGAGGACCTCTGCCCCAGCTGGGCAGGGGGAACCTCTGCACTGAGGCTTTGGCCTCCTGCTAGTGGTGTCCATGTGAACAAGAGCTGTGCATGAGTCTGCTGAGAGTTTCAGAATCAAATAATATCCTTGCTTCCTTTATGGTGCCTTCTTATTTGCTTATGTTGCTCTGGGTAGAGTGTCCTGGGATTATAGCTCATAGCAACCTCAAACTCTTCCTTTTTCTCTTTTCTTTCTTCCTTCCTTTCCTTTCCTGTCCTGTCCTTCCTTCCCTCCTCCCTCCGTTCCTTCCTTCTTTCTTTCTTTATTTTTTTTTTTAGATAGAGTCTCAATCTTTTGCCCTGGCTAGAGTGTCGTGGTATCAGCCTAGCTTCCATAAACTCCTGGATTTAAGTGATCTTCCTGCCTCAGCCTCCTGAGTCGCTGGACTCCAGGTGCCCACAATGATGCCGGCTTATTTTTCATTTTTTTAGTACAGATGGGGGTTTCACTCTCTTCTTTTTTTTTTAATTTTAATTTATTTTTGTTTAGAGACAGAGTCTCACTTTGTCGCGCTCAGTAGAGTGCTGTGACATCACAGCTCACAGCAACCTCCAACTCCTGGGCTCAAGTGATTCTCCTGCCTCAGCCTCTCAAGTAGCTGGAACTACAGGCTCCCGCCACAATGCCCAGCTATTTTTTGATTGCAGCCGTCATTGTTGTTTGGCAGGCCTCGGCTGGATTCGAACCTGCCAACTCAGGTGTATGTGGCTGGCACCTTAGCCACTTTAGCCACAGGCGCCGAGCAGAGACAGATTTTATGTCCCCCTCGTTAGAGAGCTGTGGCGTCACAGCTCACAGCAACCTCAACCTCAAACTCTTGGGCTTAAGCCAGCAGTTCTCAACCTGTGGGTTGTGACCCACAGGAACTGTATTAAAGGGCATCAGGAGGGTTGAGAACTACTGGCTTGAGCGATTCTCTTGCCTAAGCCTCCCAAGTAGTTGGGACTACAGGTGCCTGCCACAAAGCCCAGCTATTTTTATTTTGTAGTTGTCATTGTTGTTTGACAGGCCCAGGCTGGGTTTGAACCCACCAGCCCTGATGTATGTGGCCGGCACCCTAGCCGCTGAGCTACAGGCGCAGAGCCTACTGCCACGGTTCTATCCTGCCTTATCCTGCATTTCTGCTCCCTGCCTCCTACAGAACAGGACAAGCACTTTCCCATTGTCCTACCTGGATACATACACAGTAAAAGATGCCAGGTCTCATTAAGAACACAAACAGCACCATGTGTTCCTTCAACAGATATTGACTGGGTGGACTAATTTCCTAAGGTTTCTGTGACTAAGTACTCCCAATGAGTGTTTTAGAACAAGGGAAATTTATTGTTTCACAGTGTTAGAGGCCAGAAATCTGAAATCAAGGTGTCAGCAGGGCTGTGTTCTCTTTGAAACTAGTAGGAGAGGGATCCTTCCTTCCTCTTTTTAGCTTCTGATGGTGTGCTGACACTTTTGGCACTTTTTTTTTTTTTGAGACAGAGCCTCAAGCTGTCACCCTGGGTAGAGTGCTGTGGCATCACAGCTCACAGCAACCTCAAACTCCTGGGCTCAAGCAATTCGCCTGCATCCGCCTCCCAAGTAGCTGAGACTACAGGCGCCCGCCACAACACCCAGCTATTTTTTGGTTGCAGCAGTCATTGTTGTTTGGCGGGTCCAGGCAGGATATGAACCCACCAGCTCTGGTATATGAGGCTGGTATATGTGCCTTAGCCGCTTGAGTCACAGGCACCGAGCCAATCTTTGGCATTTCTTGACATGGAGATGCATCACCCCAATTCCCTATCTTCACATGCTGTCTTCTCTCAGTTCTTACGACTTCATGTTCAAATTTCTTTCCTCTACTCTCCCCACTTCTTTTTAGAGATAGGGTCTTGCTTTGTTGCTTAGGCTAGAGTGTGGCAGGTGAGTAGCTGGGACTACAGGTGCATACCACCACACCCAGATAACTAAAGAAGTTTATAGGGCTGAGTAGCGTGGTGGCCCACTCCTATCATCCTAGCACTCTGAGAGGACAGATAGGTAGATTGCTGGAGCTCAGGTATTTGAGACCAGCCTGAGCAAGAGCAAGACCCTGTCTCTACTAAAAACAGAACAAGTAGCCAAAGGTAGCTCACGCCTGTAATCCCAGCACTTTGGGAGGCTGAAGTGGGCGGATTGCCTGAGCTCAGGAATTACAGCCCAGCCTGAGCTAGAGTGAGATCCCTTTTTTTTTTTTTTTTTTTTTGTAGAGACAGTTTCACTTTATTGCCCTCGGTAGAGTGCCGTGGCATCACACAGCTCACAGCAACCTCCAACTCCTGGGCTTAGGCGATTCTCCTGCCTCAGCCTCCTGAGTAGCTGGGACTACAGGCGCCTGCCACAATGCCCAGCTATTTTTTTGTTGCAGTTTGGCCAGGGCTGTGTTTGAACCTGCCACCCTCGGTATATGGGGCCGGTGCCCTGCTCACTGAGCCACAGGCGCCACCCGAGATCCCATTTTTAAAAATAGCCGGGCGTTGGTTGGGTGCCTGTGGCTCAAGTGGCTAAGGCGCCAGCCACATACACCTGAGCTGGTGGGTTCAGATCCAGCCCAGACCCGCCAAACAGCAATTGACGGCTGCAACCAAAAAATTGCTGGGCATTGTGGTGGGGGACTGTAGTCCCAGCTACTTGGGAGGCAGAGGCAGGAGAATCACTTGAGCCCAGGAGATGGAGGTTGCTGTGAGCTGTGATGCCACAGCACTCTACCCAGGGCGACAGCTTGAGGCTCTGTCTCAAAAAAATAATAATAAAAATAAATAAATAAATAAATAAAAATAGCTGGGCATTGTGGCGGGCACCTGTAGTCCCAGCTACTTGAGAGGCTGAGGCAAGAGAGTTGCTTGAGCCCAAGAGTTAGAGGTTTCTGTGAGCTATGATGCTACAGCACTCTACGGAGAGTGACAAAGTGAGACTTTGTCTCAAAAAAAAAAAAAGAAAAAGAAAAGAAAAATTAAGAAAAACTAGCCAGGCGTGGTGGTGCACGCCTATAGTCCCAGCTATTCAGGAGGGTGAGGTAAGAAGATTGCTCAAGCCCAAGAGTTTGAGGCTGCTGTGAGCTATGATACACTACCCAGGGTAATAGAGTGAGACTATCTCAAAAAAAAAAAAAAAAGTTTTTGTAGAGACCAGGTTTCATTATGTTGCCCAGGCTGGTCTCAAACTCTTGGCCTCAAGTGATCCTCCCACCTTGGCCTCCCCAAATACTGAGCTTATAGGCATGAGCCACCAAATTTCTTCTTTTTATAAGGACTCCAGTCCTTTTGGATTAGGGCCAACCCTAACAACCTCATTTTAACTTGATGACCTCTGTACAGATCCTATTTCCAAGTAAGTTTATATTCTAAGGTACCGGGAGATGGGACTTTAACATTTTTTTCTTTTTGAGACACAGTCTCAAAAAAAGCAATCCTCTTGCCCCAGACTCCTAAGTAGCTGGGACTATAGGTGCCTGCCACAGTGCCCAGCTAGTATTTCCATTTTTAGTAGAGATGGGGTCTCACTCTTGCTCAGGCTGTTCTTGACCTCCTGAGCTCAGGAGATCCATCTGCCTCAGCCTCCGAGAGTGTTAGCATTATAAGCGTGAGCCACTGCACCTGGCCTTTAACATTACCTTTTTTGAACGCCCACACTGGATCCATAACACTGAATTGAACCAGTCCAATACCAAGCACTGGGAACATCCCAGTGAGCTATGTACATGGTTGCTGCCCTCTTGGAGCTTACCCTGTCTTGTGGTCTTTTTACACATAGACTTCATTTTAAGCAGTAACTCTCAAGGCACTTTTGAGTGTTCAAAGTGCTTTCATTCATGTGAGTTTATTTGGGCATTATAGTGAGATCCCATTTCACAGGTGGGAAGAAGACTGAGTTTTAGAGAACTTAAATTACTTGTTTAGGGTCAGAAGACTAATCAGTAATAACACAAGTGAAAATATTCAACACTTGCTAGATGCCAACCAGTGCGCTATGGTTCGAATGTCCTCTCCAAAACTCATGTTGAAATTTAGTTGCCGTTGTGACGGTAGTAAGAGGTAGGATCTTTAAGAGATGATTCGGTCAAGTAGGCTCTGCTCTCATGAATGGATCAATGCTATTGTTGAGGGAGTGGGTTGGTTATTGTGGGAGAAGGCTTCTGATAAAAGGATGAGTTCAGTAGATTTCCTCTCTTTGTCTTGCCTGCTCCCTCACCACGTGGTACCTTCTGTCATGTTATGGAGGGCCTCACTAGATGCAGCCTCTTGATCTTGGACTTCCCAGTGTCCAGAACCATATGCCAAGTATTCTGTTATAGAAGAAGAAAGTGGATGAAGTGAATGCAAGCTTCACACACTTCAGCTTGTTTGATCTCCACAAGCATTTTTATAGAATAAAGAAATTGGGGGTGGCGCCTGTGGCTCAAAGGAGTAGGTGCCGGCCCCATATGCTGGAGGTAGAGGGTTCAAACCTAATCCCGGCCAAAAACTGCAAAAAAAAAAGAAAGAAAGAAAGAAAAGAAATTGAAGTAAGGGTCAGTGCCTGTGGTTTGGTGAGTAGGGCGCTGGCCCCATACTGAGGGTGGAGGGTTCAAACCCAGCCCTGGACAAACTGCAACAAAAAAATAGCCAGGCGTTGTGGCAGGTGCCTGTAGTTCCAGCTACTCAGGAGGTTGAGGCAAGAGAATCGCCTAAGCCCAAGAGCTGGAGGTTGCTGTGAGCTGTGATGCCACAGCACTCTACTGTGGGCGATAAAGTGAGACTGTGTCTTAAAAAAAAGAAATTGAAGTAAGGTGCCCAAGGTCATGTGGCTAATAAGAGACTACATCAGGACTTGAACTCCAGCAGTCCACCTCCAGTGTCCAGCTCAGCCACCACCTTATGGCTCACTACAACAAAATGCAGCATAGGTCTCTTCTGCGACTCCCTACAATGGAGAGTCAAACTGATTACTCAATGTACCCTCCATGCCTTGCAAAGAGCCACCTCTTTGCTCTTCCTCATACAACTTCTCTAAAGCTCCTTCTCCTTTCCCTTTTCCTTCCTACCTCCTCACTCTGGACAGAGTTGCTTTTCCATTTTTTTTTTTTGTGGTTTTTGGCCGGGGCTGGGTTTGAGCCCGCCACCTCTGGCATATGGGGCCAGCGCCCTACCCCTTTGAGCCACAGGTGCCACCCTCCTTTTTTTTTTTTAAGACAGAGCCTCAAGCTGTCGCTCTGGGTAGAGTTCTGTGGCATCACTGCTCACAGCAACCTCCAACTCCTGGGCTCAAGCGAGTCTCCTGTCTCTGCCTCCCAAGTAGCTGGGACTAAAGGTGCCTGCCACAATGCCTGGCTATTTTTTGGTTGCAGCCGTCATTGTTGTTTGGTGGGCACAGGCTGGATTTGAACCCGCCAGCTCAGGTGTATGTGGCTGGCACCTTAGCCGCTTGAGCCACAGGTGCCAAATCCAGAGTTGCTTTTCAAATATTTAATTTATTATAGAACATTTTAGCCACAAACAGTCATGTATCCACTACCCATTTTATTTTTTTTTATTAATTTTTTGTTTGAGACAATCTCATTTTGTTGCCCTTAGTAGAGTGCTCTGGCATCACAGCTCACAGCAACCTCAAACTCTTGGGCTCAAGTGATCCTCTTGCCTCACCCTCTCAAGTAGCTGGGACTACAGGCACCTGCCACAGTACCCTGCTATTCTTTTAGAGATGGGGTCTCGTTCTTGTTCAGGCTGGTCTCTAACTCCTGAGTTCAGGCAATCCACCTGCCTCAGCCTCCCAAAGTTAGAATTACAAGTATGATCACCACGCCTGGCACCCAGTGCCCATTTTAAGAAGTAGCAACATTGCCATGATTGTTGAAGCTCCAGCATTATCCCATTCCCTAATTGCATTCTCCACCCCAAAGATAACTAGGATCCTAGCTTGGTGACAATCATTGCCATGCCTCTTTAGAAACACAAAGTTGCTTTTGATTGACAGTAAAGGAATTTTGAGCTTGATTCTTTTTTCTTCTACCCCTAAGACAGAGTCTCACTTTGTTGCCAGGCTATAATGCAGTGGTGTCATCATAGCTCACTTCAACCTCGAACTCCTAGGCTCAAGTGATCCTTCTACCTCAGCCTGGGACTACAGGTGCAAGCCACCTGTAGTCACCTGCCTGGCCTCAAGCGTGATTCATTTTTTTTCTTTCTTTAAATTGAGACAGAGTCTCATTTTGTCACCTTGGTAGAGTGCCGTGGTGTCATAGCTCACTGTAACCTCGAACTCCTAGGCTCAAGTGATCCTTCTACCTCAGCCTGGGACTACAGATGCAAGCCACCATGCCTGGCCTCAAGCGTGATTCTTTTTTTTCTTTCTTTAAATTGAGACAGAGTCTCATTTTGTCACCTTGGTAGAGTGCCGTGGTGTCACAGCTCAAAGCAACCTCCAAATCTTGGGCTTAGTGATTCTCTTGCCTCAGCCTCCCTTGTAGCTGGGACTACAGGCACCCATCATGATGCTTGGCATTTTTTTTTTTTTTTTTTTTTTTAGCAGGCCTGGGCTGGGTTTGAACCCAACAGCCCCGAGCACATGGCCAGTGCCCTAACCATTGAGCTACAGATGCTCCCCTCAAGCTTGATTCTTGACAATAAACAGAGCTGGAGGTTGGGCTCAAGGTGGAGGTGTAGCTTGAACAGGATCTTTTTTATTTTTTTGAGACAGAGCCTCTCTTGGTCATCCTTGGTAGAGTGCTGTGGCCTCATAGCTCATAGCAATCTCAAATTCTTGAGCTCAACTGATTGTCTTGCCTCAGCCTCCCAAGTAGCTGGGACTATAGATGCTTGCCACAATGCTTGGCTATTTTTAGAGATGGGGTTTCACTCTTGCTCAGACTGGTCTTGAACCTGTGAGCTCAGGCAATCCACCCACTTCAGCCTCCCAGAGTGCTAGGATTATAGGTGTGAGCCACAGTGCCTGGTGAACAGGATTTTTTAAAAAATATATAATATGATAAAATATTTCAGACATAGAAAGGCATACATAAGATAATAGAATGAACCTTTTTGCTTAGGAAATAAAACATTAAAGATAGTCCCCAGGGTTTTCCTCCCTGGTCACATCCTCCCATATGAACTACCCTCTTGAGTTTGAAGCTTACCATTTTGAGCTGAATCTTGGGGGAGGAGCAAGGGTTTGTGGTCAGGGGTAGGAAAGAGCAGCACAAATCAAGAGAACTGCAGGGCGAAGGCCCAGGGGAATGACACTGGGAAGCAGGTGTCAAACTGAGTGCCTACTGTGGAGAGGCTCAGGGCAAGTTTGAGGAGGTAGATTAGTAGCCAACCACCCTCCTCTGGGGCCTTGCTTCTATTTTTCCCTGTGTCATTGTCCTAATCACACAGAATCCAAAAGATCTGTTAGCTTGACTCTGAGATGCTGAGCGTAGGAACCTTTTTCATCACTCCAGTATCTAACACAGTGGCTGGCACAAACGGCTTTTTATTAAATATGATATTGATAAATGAGTGAATGAGAAATTAATTGATTTCAGCCCACCTGATGGGGAAGTCGCTGGTTGCATGAAGACAATCTGAATGAAAAATCTGAATGAGAGCGTTTCTGATGAGAATCATCCTTTTATCACCCTTCAGTGCAGTAACACCTCTGCCTTCAGTAAGAGTTGCCCAGTAGAGACCTTGCTTTAATGCCTGTCGGTAAGAGTGAGAAGTCTGCTGCTCAGACAGGTGTGCAACAATGTGATGACCAGATGGGCTTCTCACAGCTTCAGCCACTGCCAGTGTCATTCACAGCCCTTCAAACTAACAGCTCTGATTGGAGTTAAGCGAATAATCAGCCTGCCACAGAAGTAGGATCTATTTCTCTTCCTTCAAAACAATCCCCAAAGCCTATGAATCCGCTTCAGCATGTTCATTATGTGGTTAGCTCTGCGTATGCTGCAGAGGCAGCTGGCTTGGCATTCTTAGAAGCGCCTCTCACGGCTGGGCATGCTTTGGTGGGTTTTGAGTGGTGAGAAGTGCTTTTCTCAGAGGCTGCATTCCGCATGGGGCCTAAAAGACAGATAAAATCCGTCTGCAATTAGTGGCATCGTTGTACGCAAAGACTTAATGTGCTGAAGGCTGTTTGTTGATTTTCTTGTACCATTCAAATTTATGCCACAGCTGTTTGGATCAGATCTTGGCTTAGAGAGCCCACTTTCTGTCCCATGGAGAGGGCAATGCTCTCATATTAAAAAAAGAGATAAATGAGTCAAGTTACATGTATCAGATGAACAAATCTTTTTTTTTTTTTTTTGTAGAGACAGAGTCTCACTTTATGGCCCTCGGTAGAGTGCCGTGGCATCACACAGCTCACAGCAACCTCCAACTCCCAGGCTTAAGTGATTCTCTTGCCTCAGCCTCCCGAGTAGCTGGGACTACAGGCGCCCGCCACAATGCCCAGCTATTTTTTGGTTGCAGTTCAGCCGGGTCCGGGTTTGAACCCGCCACCCTCGGTATATGGGGCCGGCGCCTTACCGACTGAGCCACAGGCGCCGCCCAAGATGGACAAATCTTAAAAGGTTTCTAATAAAGATCAAGTTATTAAAAGATTTTAGCTGTATTGATTCATAAATATTGGGTCAACAGGATACTGGATTTGCAGAATTCTGATAAATGAAGTCATTTGGTTCTGTAATTCAGTAATATCGTGATTCAGTTTGGATACTGAGGGTGCTGAGTCAGGTTGGGGCCTCCACTATTGCTGCCCCTCCCCGAGGGCCCCACATTTGCAGCAGGATGAGGCGTGCCCTGGATTTTGAATTTGGCATAGGAAGGCCTGGCATTAAACCCTGGTTCCAAAGATTTACTGGCCAAGTGATGGAGTGATTTTTTATTCACCAAACATTTGATGAGTGCCAGGCACTGGGTTAACACTAGAGAGACAAAGATAAATAAGACACAATGTTTGCCCTTCTCCATTTTGTTTTCTTCCTTCCTTTCTTTTTAACATTGAGAAGTTCTTTTTTTTTTTTTTTTTGCAGTTTTTGGCCGGGGCTGGGTTTGAACCCACCACCTCCGGCATATGGGGCCAGCGCCCCACTCCTTTGAGCCACAGGCACTGCCCAATTGAGAAGTTCTTTTAACATGAAATATGTCAATCAGAACAGTATATAGTGTTCAGAAAAATAAAATGAACACCTGGATCGGTGCCCGTAGCACAGTGGTTATGGCGCCAGCCACATGCACCGAGGGTGGCGGGTTCGAACCTGGCCTGGGCCTGCTAAACAACAATGACAACTACAACAAAAAAGTAGCCGGGCGTTGTGGTGGGTGCCTATAGCCCCAGCTACTTGGGAGGCAAAAGAATCGCTTAAGTCCAAGAGTTTAAGGTTGCTGTGAGCTGTGACACCATGGCATTCTACCAAGGGTGACATAGTAAGACTCTGTCTCAAAAAAAAAAAGAAAAAAAAAAAAAAAGAAGAAGGAAAATAAAATGAACACCTATGGTAAGAACCAGATGGCTAAAAAGCTGGATAGTGATGTATGGCTGTACTACCAGTTACTTTAGAAGCTTGGGTGCCACAGTGAGCTGTGATCACATCACACCAGCCTGGGCAACAGATCCGAGCAAGACCCTGTCTCTAAAACATAAAAAAACGGATCCCGCCAATTTAGCTTAATAAATAAAGATAGAAAAACTTTTTTTTTTGAGACAGAACCTCAAGCTGTTGCCCTGGGTAGAGTGCCATGGCATCACAGCTCACAGCAACCTCCAAATCCTGGGCTTAAGTAATTCTCTTGCCTCAGCTTCCCAAGTAGCTGGGACTACAGGTGCCCGCCACAACGCCTGGCCATTTTTTGGTTGCAGCCGTCATTGTTGTTTGGCAGGCCCAGGCTGGATTCGAACCCGCCAGCTCAGTTGTATGTGGCTGGCACCTTAGCTCTTGAGCCACAGGCGCCGAGCCTAGAAAAACTTTTGAAGTCTCTTCTCTCCCGCTAAAAGGAAACCTATGTTCTTTATTTTACCTAGATGTCAACATCATGAGAAAGGTATTGCTGTTAACCCTGTTTTACAGATGAGAAATTGAGCTTGAAGAAGTTAAGAAACATATAATGGGGGCTAGTGCAGGGCCCCCAGGCTTTACTTTCCCCAGTCGCTATAGTCTGGAGCCCAGTCTGGTAGAGGTGGAGTGGGGGGGAGGTATGAAGACAAAACACTGGAAGCTGGTGATACAAGTAAATGAGTTGGCTTTATAGTAAATGAGGTGAACCCCACTGGGCAGTTTGGGGGAAGTAACAGAGAAGCACTCAGTTGAACTAGATCTTCAGACAGGTCCACTTAGAGTAAATAGCACCTGTCTCTGATGGTTCTAGTGAGAATTTAAGGTGCTTTCTTCCTTTAGGTAAAGGTCCTGGTGCCTCACAGGGAGCTGATGTCAGTGAAGGGTTGTTGAAAGAATTAGTGAAAGTATATAGGATCAGGAGATCTTCACACAGTTATAGTCCTTCCTGGAGCCAGGGGATGGACAAAAAGACCTCTCTGGGCCCCTTTTATCCTCAGTGTGAGTAGGCCAGGGGGAGAGTTGGAGTAAAAGGCCAGTTCCAGATCCAAGGCAGGGAGAACTCCCTATCCCAGCCCACAGGTGCTAAAGGAGCACCTCCTTTCTACACAGGGAAGAAATAATACACAGATCCTTGTTAAACCACCTCCCCATCAGTACCTGTCACCTCTTCTCCATCTCTATCCCATCCCTGGATCTAGCCTAAGGAATAACAGTCTAAGATCTACAACTCCCAGAGAAGGACCCAGGCAGATGTGGGGGTGGGCTGGGGAGGTGTGTGCTTGTTTTGAAAGCCTGGAATGGGCTGCTTAGGAGGAGAAGTAGAAGAAGGAGAAGGAGGAGGGAAGGCGAGGGAGATGGGACAGAGGAAAAAAGAGGATAGATTTCCTACTTAGACTTTGGGGCCAGGGACTGAAGCCTCTTCCTGCCTACCTCCCCTTCTCCACCTGGAATTACCAAGGGGGTTACCTTGGGGCATCCGTGGTGGGGATGGGAATGTGGGGAAGCTGTGGGCCTGGGAGCGGGAGGCCAGATGCGGGCAAGGATGAACAAGTCTACTCACACACCCTGGTGGGCTGGGTTCTGGAACAAAACCTATGGGCTGAACAGTTTCAGGCCCCAGCCCAGCCTCAGTCAGGTTCTGCCAGAGCTGGCTCAACAGCGGCACCTGCTGGCCGGGGTCCTCCCTGCGGGGCGGGGCTTCCACCCCATCTCCGCCACCGCCGCTCTGGGAGCCCCTGGGGTGAGTCACTCCTGGCTTGGGTCCGCGGCCTCCCCAGCTGTCAGATCAGAAAAATCTCTGGCTGAGGAATGTCCCGAAGCAGCGGGCCTCTGCCCTTCCGGTCGCCGCTGGTGTCCTTAATACCACCCTGTTGACTCAGGATGCGGACCTAGGGCTCATCCTGGGCCAGCTAGCCTCCAGCGCGGAGGTGGTGGTGGTGGTGGTGGGGTGGCCGGGGCGGAGGGAGGAGACAGGAGGAGGAAGGTCCCTAACTTTAGGAAGCTCCTGATTTGAGTATATTTAGAAAAAAAATCTGAGGCTACAGTGCGGTGGCTCACGCCTGCAATCCTAGCACCTTGGGAGGCTAAAGCGGGAGGATCCCTTGAGGTGTTGGGAGTTCGAAACCAGCCCATTACTGGAAAAAAAAATTAGCCGGGTGCGGGGGCGTGCACCTATAGTCCTGCCTACTCGGAAACTGAGACTGTAGCATCCCTTGAGCCCAGGAGTTCTGTACAGTGAGCTATGATGACACTTCATTCTAGCTCCTGGAACAGAGCAAGACCTGTGCCTCAAAAAAAAAAAAATCTTATTTGGAAATAATTTTAAGCTTACATAAGAGTTTTCAGAGTGATGCGAAGATTCTTCATGTACTTTACCAATTGTTAAAAGTTTTCCCCGTTTGAGTACTCTCTCTTTATAAGTATATATCTAGTATATAAAACATATTTTTGTTTATGTATTAACTGAACTGAGAGTAAGTGGCCACCATCATGTCCTTTTACCCATAAATACTTCAGTGGGTATTTCCTAAGAACAAGGGCATTCTGTTGCATAACTCCAGTTTAGGGAAATTTAACACTGATACAATACCTTTATCTAATCTGTTCATATTTCAATTTTGTCCATGAATGTCCTTTATAATACTTTTTTCCTCTAGTATAATAGGATCACACATTGCATTTAATTGTCGTTTCTCTTTAGGCTTCTTTAATCTGGAGCAATTCTTTATTTTTTTCATCTTTTGTGACTTGTTTTTCAGAGTAGACCCCCCTCCCCTTTTTTTCTTGTAATTGAATGTTCTTCAGTTTTTGAGGCTTGTCTGATGTTTCCTTGTGTGTATTTTCAGGCTATGTATCCCTGGTGGGAATATAAGTGATACCAGGTTCCTGGGGTGGGATTCTCCACCTTGAGGAATGTATGGAACTCTTGAACCTCTGAGGGTTAACCCTTGAGTCATTTGTCAGAAAGTCAGATTTTCAAAACGGATTAATAAGGGCACCATTAATTATGCGTGTGTTTTCTCTCTGCTAATGACCATTGTTCTTCCTGTCTCCCCCTCCAGCAGCTAAACTTCCCCTTGAAATTCAGTGGCTGCTGTTGAAAGCATTCTTTTGAAGGCCTCTAGGGACACCCTAATTGCCCAACTGAATAGCCTTCATAGTCCTCAACCTTTTGACCTCATCCCAGGGCACCAGGCTGATTTGCCTTTCTCCCTGAAACCTCCCTAGGCCAGGCTTGGCTTCCCCAGTCTCCGCCCATCTCCCTTATCAACAAATAACCAAAAGCCAGTGGCAGAGTGTGCTGGCTGCTCTAGGAGGCACAGAGGTGAACAGTTGTGAAGTGGCCTTGCAGGAGGTAGTCAGGACATTCTGCAGGTCCTGTTCTTTTTATGCATGACTTTCTCCCAGTTCCTGTTGTCAGATGGGTCTCTTGACTAGTTCACCGGCTAAGAGAGCTCTAGTGGTTTCAACATCACCTCTCTTCTTCAACTGCCCAGGAGGGCAGCCCTGAGTCTCCACCCTGACTCAGTGGATGGATGCCTCATCATGTCAGGAGTGGATCTGGGCTGTGAGCTCTGCCTGGGCAAGCCTGGGTCTAATTCTGACACCCCTCCCCAGTGATTTTTTTTTTTCCAGATGGGTTCTCTTTCTTGCTCAGGCTGGTCTTGAACTCCTGAGCTCAAGCAATCTACCCACCTTGGCCTCCCAGAGTGCTAGGATTACAGGTATGAGCCACTGTGCCAGTTCTCCCCACAATGAAATGTTAATGGAATAATGAGTAAAAAGGTTCAGCTGCTTTCCCAAGGCCTGGACTTGTTCTTGGCTTTCATCTCTGGGAACTATGTGTGGGCCAGTTGTCAGGAGAGAGAGCCATGAAAAATGGCTGTCCTTGGTACAAGGGAAATAGTAGGGAGGGCTGGGCTCCAGTTTCCGGGTTCTTGTCTTGGATTTGCCATTGTTTTTGGACCTGTACAAGTCCAGACCTCTCTGAACCCTCCTCATCTGTAAATAATGGGGCTAGTAACACCAACCTGGGTGTTAGGATCATGAGACCCTTTCCTGGGCCTAGTGCCTGTGTTCAGCAGGTCTTCCAGAAATGTTCCTTTAGTCAGCATTGTTCAAACACTCACTGTGTTGAACTGCAAGCCCTGTGTGCTCTGGGGTGCTGTCTTGGTCCACATCTCCTCTCAGCTTGGCAGCTCTGGGCATTTGTACATCTCCATTTCATTTCCTTGCTGATTGTGTGAGGCCTCAGCTGCCTTAGTGTGAGATTCAGAACCCTGAAGGGAATGACTACATTTTCATCTTCTGCCTGGGTTATCAAAGGTGGTTAGGACAGACAGGACTAATGAAGGTGACAGCTGTGGTAAATATCCTCTCAGCTCAGCCAGACACACCAAAGTGTGATAGGTGACCAGGTGCCTCCCTGGCATCTATTTCAGAGATTAAGACACTTAAATTAAGATGAAGATGTTGTTCTTGGTAGGGCATGGTGGCTCACGCCTGTAATTCCAGCCCTCTGGGAGGCCCAGGCAGGAGGATTTATTGAGCTCATGAGTTCAAGACCAGCCTGAGCAAAGAGAAATAGAAAAAATCTCTACCCAAAATAGAAAAAATTAGCTGGGCATGGTGACTCGGGTCTGTAATGCTAGCACTCTAGGCTGAGGCAGGAGGATTGCTTGAGATCAGGAGTTTGAGCTTGCAGTGAGCTATGATGATGCCACTGCGCTCTGCCAGGAGAACAAAACAAGACTTTGTCTCAAAAAAAATTTTTTTTTTTGTTCTCTCTGCCTCCTTGGTTGTCCCCTCAGGGGCAGTAAAAGAAGTGAGAGAGCCAGCCTGGGTTTGCATTCTCACTTTGCCATTTTTTAAATGGATGACTTGAATTAGTTCACATTAGCAGCTTCAATGGCTTTATTAATAAAATAAGAGTTGTTGTTTGTATCTCATCCTTTGGGTTACCCCTTCTCAGACTTAGTGATTACCCTCAAACTTAGTCCTTTATTCTTTTTTTATTTTTTGAGACAGAGTTTCACTCTATGCCCTTTGTAGAGTGCTGTGGCATCAGCCTAGCTCACAGCAACCTCAAACTCTTGGGCTCAGGCAATCCCCTTACCTCAGCCTCCAAAGTAGCTGAAACTACAGGTGCTGGCCATGATGCCTGGCTGTTTTTTTTTTCTTTCTTTTCTATTTTTAGTAGAGACAGGGTCTCCCTCTTGTTCAGGCTGGTCTCGAACTCCTGAGCTCAGGCAATCCACCCACCCTGGCTTCCTAGAGTGCTGGGATTACAGGCGTGAGCCACTGCTACTGGCCAGTCCTTTAGTCTTTACCCCTCCTCCTTTGACCTCGGTACTGATCACTGCCAAGTTTGTCCCACAGACACCTCCCCTCCAAGCTGTTGCTGTATCTTCATCATCATCATCCTAATTTCCAGTTTTAGGATACTATGTGCTAAGGACTTCTGGACATTTTAAAATGCACAGGGTTGTCTTTTAAATTAAATTAAGTTTATTTTTAGAGACAGAGTCTTGCTGTGTCACTGGGCTGGAGTACCTCTCAAAGTGCTGGGATTATAGCCCTGAACATCCACACCTGGCCTTTATTTATTTATTTATTTTTTTGAAACAGGGTCTCCTGTTGTTTGGGGGTATGTGCAGTGGTATCATCATAGCTCACTGCAACCTCAAAATCCCAGACTTAAGTGAGCCTCCTGCCTCAGCCTCCCAAGTAGCTGGGACTATAGGCATGTACCACCATATCTGGCTAATTTTTAAAATTTTTTTTTGTAGAGATGAGGTCTTTCTGTGTTGTTTAGGCTTGTCTCAAATTCCTGGCCTCAAGGTATGCTCCCAGCTAGGCCTCCCAAAGGGCTGGGATTACAGGCATGAGCCATTGTGCTTAGTCTGTGTGATTTTTTGAATTGATTGAGACTTGGTTTGTGGCCTGATATGTAGTCACTTTTGCAAATATTATATATGTGCCAGAAAGCAAAAGTGTAATTTGTCAAGTGTTTGGAGTATTTAAAATATTCTATTAGAGGCTCGGTGCCTGTAGCACAGTGGTTATGGTGCCAGCCACATACACCGAGGGTGGCAGGTTCGAACCCAGCCTGGGCCAGCTAAACAACTGCAACAAAAATATAGATGGTCGTTGTGGTGGGTGCCTTTAGGCCCAGCTACTTGGGAGATTGAGGCAAGAGAATAGCTACCTTAAGCTCAAGAGTTTGAGGTTGCTGTGAGCTGTGATACTATAGCACTCTATCAAGGGCGACAAAGTAAGACTCTGTCTCAAAAAAACCCAAATTCTATTAGATTAAGCTTGTCAATTATATTGTTCAAATCATCTAAATCCTTACTGAACTTTTTGTTTGCTTGATCTACAAATTTCAGAGGGAAATGATTTAAATTTTTCATTACTGCTGGTCATGGTGGCTCATGCCTGTATCCTAGCACTCTGGGAGGCTGAGGCAGGTAGATTGCTTGAGCTCAGGAGTTCCAGACTAGCCTGAGCAAGAGGGATACCCCAGTCTCTACTAAAAACAGAAAAACTAGCCAGTTACTGGCGGCACCTGTGGCTCAAAGGAGTAGAGCACCGGCCCCATATACTAGAGAACCCAGCCCTGGCCAAAAACTGCAAAAAAACAAAAACAAACAAACAAACAAACAAAACAAAAATCTAGCCAGTTATGGTTAGTTATGGTGGTGCATACCTGTAGTCCCAGCTACTCAGGAGGCTCACTTGAGCAAGAGGATCACTTGAACCCAGGAGTTGTTGTTGTTTTTGTAGAGACAGAGCCTCACTTTATTGCCCTTGGTAGAGTGCTGTGGCATCATACAACTCACAGCAACCTCCAAGTCCTGGGCTTGGGCGATTCTCTTGCCTCAGCCTCCAGAGTAGCTGGGACTATAGGCGCCCGCCATAACGCCCGGCTATTTTTTTGTTGCAGTTTGGCCAGGGCTGGGTTTGAACCAGCTACCTTCAGTATATGGGGCCAGGGCCCTAGCTGCTGAGCCACAGGTGCTGCCCTGGTTTTTTTTTTTTTTTGAGGCAGAGTCTTACTATGTTGCCCTCGGTAGAGTGCTGTGGCATCACAGCTCACAGCAACTTCAAATTCTTGGGCTTAAGCAATTCTTTTGCCTCAGCCTCCCAAGTAGCTGGGGCTATAAGCGCCTGCTATTTTTTTTTGTAGTTGCCATTGTTGTTTAGCTGTCTGGGCTGGGTTCGAACCCGCCAGCCTTGGTGTATATGGCTGGCGCAGTAACTACTATACTACAGGCACTGAGCTGAACCCAGGAGTTTTTTTTTTTTTTTTCTGGATAAATAATAGCTATAATAATTATAATGGTCCTATTACCACTATATGTTTTTTATTATTATTTCAGGTTAATTGAAGGTACAATGAATTAGATTATATTGTTTGCATTTGTTAAGTAAAGTCCTCTCAACTGTGTCATTATTTTTTTTTAAATTAAATCATAGCTGTTTACATTAATGCAATCATGGAGTATACCATGCGCTGGTTTTAAAAAATATGGAATGCTTCATGAATTTGCGTGTCATCCTTGCACAGGGGCCATGCTAATCTTCTCTGTATCGTTCCAATTTAAGTATGTGTGCTGCCGAAGCGAGCACTGAACCCAGGAGTTTTGAGGTTACTGTGAGCTATGACAATGCCAGGTACTCTACCGAAGGTGACAGAGTGAGACTGTCTAAAAACAAACAAACAAAAAATCCCCTTCCATTGGTGGATTTGTCCATTTTCCCTACTATTTCGGCTTTATTATTTTTGAAACTACGTATCCCTGCAGGGTGGATTTTTTCCCCTAAGTCTGTCCAAGGATATCACCTTTTGGGCACTCTTTACTTTTTTTGAGGGGCAGATATCCGTGACTCAACCTCCCAATTTATGAGACCGTAGGTTTTGTCTTATTCCTTCTGGGTTTGTGCCTTGGGGGAATTTTTATTTCTTGCCAGCTTGGCTTTGCATTGAAAATACACATACACACATTTTATCTTTTTTTTTTTTTTGAGACAGAGTCTCACTCTGTCGCCCTAGGTGGAGTGTTGTGGCTCTCAAACTTCTGAGCTCAATCAACCCACCCATCTCGGCCTCTAAAAGTGCTAGAATACAGATAGGAGCCACCACACACACCACATTTTATCTTTTATTTATCATTTCTAGCGGTTTTGTATCAGAAGAGATTTTCTGAACATATAGTCCAGCTTATTGCTGAAAATAAGTCTCTTCTAAGTCCTTTACATAAAATTTCAATTGAATATTCACAATGATTCCATAAAATCCTGTCACTATTTTTTTCAGAGGAGAAAACTAAGGCTCAGAGAGTTTATGACTGGATTCAGAGCCTAGCTCTGACATTTACCAGCTATGTGACCTTGAGTAAGTCAGTCATTCAAGAGGATGTAGAGCTCAGACAGCACAATAACAAGGGCTGCTGTCTGGCTTAGAATGACACCTGGGAAGTATCTGCCTCAGCGTGTGGCAGTGTTGGTGCTCAAAAGATGTCAGTGACCATTGCTGTCTAAAGGGAAGAGACACAGAGCCCCACTCCCCCTCAATTTTCTTTTTTTTTGGGACAGAATCTCAAGTTGTTGCCCTGCATAGAGTGCTGTGAAATCATAGCTCACAGCAACTTCAAACTCCTGGGCTCAAGGGATCTTCCTACCTTAGTTTTTCTATTTTTAGTAGAGATGGGGTCTTGCTTTTGCTCAGTCTGGTTTCAAACCTGTGAGTTCAAGCAATCCACCCGCCTTGGCCTCCCAGAGTGCTAGGATTACAGGTGTGAGACACTACACCGGTCTTTTTCTTTTTCCTTTTTTGAGACAGTCTCACCTTCTTGCCCTAGGTAGAGTGCTGTTGCATCATAGCTTACAGCATCCTGGGCTCAAGTGATTCTCTTGCCTCAGCCTCCCGAGTAGCTGGTACTATAGGCGCCTACCACAGTGTCCAGCTATTTTTTTTTCTTTTTCTTTTCTTTTTTTTTTTTTTTGTAGAGACAGAGTCTCACTTTATGGCCCTTGGTAGAGTGCCATGGCATCACACAGCTCACAGCAACCTCCAACTCCTGGGCTTAAGCAATTCTCTTGCCTCAGCCTCCCGAGTAGCTGGGACTACAGGCGCCCGCCACAACGCCCAGCTATTTTTTGGTTGTAGTTCAGCCGAGGCCGGGTTTGAACCCGCCACCCTCGGTATATGGGGCCGGCGCTTTACCGACTGAGCCACAGGCACCGCCCATGCCCAGCTATTTTTAGCAAGACCAGGTCTTGCCCTGGCTCAGGGTGGTCTTGAACCTTTGAACTCAGGGCAATCCACCTACCTCGGCCTCCTAGACTCCAACATTCCTTTTTTTTTTTTTTTGTAGAGACAGAGTCTCACTTTATGGCACTCTACTGTGCCGTGGCATCACACAGCTCACAGCAACCTCCAACTCCTGGGCTTCAGTGATTCTCTTGCCTCAGCCTCCTGAGTAGCTGGGACTACAGGCGCCTGCCCAGCTATTTTTTGGTTGCAGTTCAGCCAGGGCCGGGTTTGAACCCGCCACCCTCGGTATATGGGGCCGGTGCCTTACCGACTGAGCCACAGGCACCACCCCAACATTCCATTTTTTTTTTTTTTTTGTAGAGACAGAGTCTCACTTTATCGCCCTTGGTAGAGTGTCGTGGCATCACAGCTCACAGCAACCTCCAGCTCCTGGGCTTAGGTGATTCTCTTGCCTCAGCCTCCCCAGTAGCTGGGACTACAGGTGCCCGCCACAATGCCCGGCTATTTTTTGTTACAGTTTGGCCAGGGCTGGGTTTGAACCCGCCACCCTCGGCATATGGGGTCGGTGCCCTACTCACTGAGCCACAGGCGCTGCCTTTTTTTTGAGACATTTTCACTCTGTCACCCTGGGTAGAATGCCATGGCGTCATCATAGCTCACAGCAATCTCAAACTTCTGGGCTCAAGCAATCCTCCTGCCTTAGCCTCCTGAGTAGCTGTGACTATAAGCACCTAATACAATGCCTGACTAGTTTTTCTATTTTTAGTAGGTGGGGTCTCGCTTTTGCTCAGGCTGCTCTTGAACTTCTGAGCTCAAGCAATCCACCCGCCTCGGTCTCCCAGAGTGCTAAGAGTATAGGTGTGAGCCACCACAACCAACCACCCCACAAATCTGATTGTGATGCCTGGCCATGTTTGGGCATCTGTGTCACCTAGGGTGTGGCTCATTCAGAGTTTTCCAGCCCATACCCTGGGACTATCCTCTGGTGAGTAACATAACATAGAAAGGATACTGAAGTGACTACAAGTTGCCAAGAAGAGGGGTAGAGCATCCTCTTTGATTAGATAGCAAGCAATTGCTTTTATTTTAATTTATCTTTTTAAATAGGTAATAAATGCATATGGTTCAATAATCAAAATGAAATATAAAGAAATTCATTGGGAAGGTCTGTTCCCACACTGTCCTTATTCCCCTGGTTTCCCTAGCATCC
Source organism: Nycticebus coucang (assembly GCF_027406575.1). NCBI lineage: Eukaryota > Metazoa > Chordata > Mammalia > Primates > Lorisidae > Nycticebus > Nycticebus coucang. The sequence continues at coordinate 60,611,853 of NC_069797.1, forward strand.
TCTAGGTCACCACTGTTATTACTTTCCCTATGCACATTCAAACAGATACAAACATTTATTCTTATTTCCACCTCCCTTTCTTTTTTTTTGTAGAGACAGGGTCTCACTTTATGGCCCTCGGTAGAGTGCCACAGCCTCACACAGCTCACAGCAACCTCCAACTCCTGGGCTTAAGCGATTCTCTTGCCTCAGCCTCCCAAGTAGCTGGGACTACAGGCACCCGCCACAATGCCCGGCTATTTTTTGGTTGCAGTTCGGCCGGGGCCGGGTTTGAACCCGTCACCCTCGGTATATGGGGCCGGCGCCCTACCGACTGAGCCACAGGCGCTGCCCCCACCTCCCTTTCTTACACAAAAGATGACATACTAGATATACAGCTCTATGCACCATTTTTATTTCAAAATATATCCTGGACATCTTTCCATTTTTCTTGGCATCCTAATTTTTTTTTCCCGAGACATTCTCACTATGTCACCCTCAGTAGAGTGCTGTGCCATCACAGCTCATAGCAACCTCAAACTCTTGGACTAAAGTGATTCTCTTGCCTCAGCCTCCCAAGTAGCTGGGATTACAGGTGCCCACCACAACGCCCAGCTATTTTTTGTTGCAGTTGTCATTGTTGTTTAGTTGGCCCAGGCTGGGTTCGAACCTGCCAGCCTCAGTGTATGTGCCGTAACCACTGTGCTATAGGCGCTGAGTCAGCATCCTAATTTTTTTTTTTTTTTTTTTTTTTTTTTACAGTTTTTGGCCGGGGTTGGGTTTGAACCCACCACCTCCGGCATATGGGGCCACCGCCCTACTCCTTTGAGCTACAGGCGCCATCCCATCCTACTTTTTTTTTTTTTTTTTAACAGCTTCATATCTTTCCATTGCAAGGTTATATCACAAGTCATTGAACCCTTCACTGTCCAGATGCAGTGGGCACATATGGCTCTTTAAGTTGAAATTATTTAAATTATGTAAAATTTAAAATTCATTTCTTTAGTTGCACTAGCTGTATTTCAAGTGCTTCAGTAACTATGTGTGGCCAATGGCTACCATATTGGAGAACAGAGAACATTTTCATCCTTGAAGAAAGTTCTATCGAACAGGGCTGTTTAACCAATTCCCAATATCTGGACATCTGGTTTGTTTCCACTCTTCAGGCATTTGGAGGATGATTAGGTCCAGCTCTGGAATGCAGGAGAACTGGGTGAAAACTGCCCCAGGAATTTTGGCCCTTCAACCTCAGATCTTGCAACCTGGGACACTCCTGAAAGAGGAGGGCTTTGCTTTTGGAGCAGAAACTTGACCACAGCCTGGACGAGAGAGTGGCCTTTAAGGAAAGGTTTCCTGCTCAACCCTAACCTTCTACTTCCTCTGTCTGGGCCTGCCAAAACACAGGACTGTTTCTTTCATTCAGTATTCAGCAAACACTTCTAAGTAACTACCAAAGATGGTGCCAAGTCCTATGCTGGGAATATCGGAATGGAAAAAACAGTCCTTGCCTTGGAGAAATCCACAGTCTAAAGAAAGATAAAGATCATCACCAGTTCGGTGACCAGGACTTTCAAAGTGGCCTCACCCAAGATCAAAAGACCTGATAGGCTGAGTGCAGTGGCTCATGCCTATAATTCCAGTACTTTAGGAGGATTAGGTAGGAGGATCCCTTGAGGCCAGGAGTTTGAGACCAGCCTGAGCAACATACTGAGACTGTTTCTACAAAAAAAATTAGTCAGGCTTAATGGCACACACCTGTAGTCCTAGCCATTCAGGCAGCTAAGACAGGAGGATGGCATGAGACCAAGAGTTTGAGGCTCCATTTAGCCATGATTGTGCCACTGCACTCCAGGCTGGATGACAGAGTGAGACCTCATCTCTTAGAAGAAAGCAAAACAAAATAAACGAACGAATAAACACAGGCTGGGCATGGCGGTTCACACCTTTAATCCAAGCACTTTGCGAGGCTAAGATGGGAGGATTGCTTGAAGCCAGGAGTTCCAAAGACCAGCCTGAGCAAGAGCAAGACCCCATCTCTACAAAAAAATAGATAAATTAACTGGATGTGGTGACGTGTGCCTCTAGTCCCAGCTACTCAGGAGGTTGGGGCAAGAGGATTGTTTGAGCTCAGGAATTTGAGGTTGTAGTAAGCCATGATGATGCCACTATACTCTAACCTGGGCAACATGGCAAGACCCTGTTTCAAATAACAACAACAACAACAGTAACAACAAAAGGCCTGATGATATCTTGATACCCTGTGTTTGTGAGGATGTGGGGCAAAAAACTTTTTGGAGGACAATTTTGTGAAAATCTATTAAAAATTTAAAAGCACATAACCTTGGGTGGCGCCTGTGGCTCAGTGAGTAGGGCGCCAGCCCCACATACTGAGGGTAGCGGGTTTGAACCCGGCCCTGGCCAAACTGCAACAAAAAAATAGCTGGGCGTTGTGGCGGGTGCCTGTAGTCCCAGCTGCTCTGGAGGCTGAGGCAAGAGAATCGCGTAAGCCCAAGAGCTGGAGGTTGCTGTGAGCCATGTGACGTCATGGCACTCTATGGAGGGCGATAAATCGAGACTCTGTCTCTACAAAAAAATAAAAAAGAAGTACATAACTTTTCCCCCAGAAATGTCTTATTTGTTTCTTTGTTTGTTTATTTATTTAGAGACAGGGTTTCTCTCTTTGCTTGAGCTAGAGCATACTGGTGTCATCACAGGCCACAGCAACCTCAAATTCCTGGGCTCAAGTGATCTTCCTGCCTCCTCCCTCCTCCTTAGTAGCTGGGACTACAGGCACATGCGATCACACCTAGCTAATTTATCATTTTCTTGTAGAGACAGGATATTGCTCTTGCTCAGGCTAGAGAAATTTCATATTTATAAATTTATTTTACACATATATAGGTAACTGCAAACAAATATATGTACCAAGATATTTCTTGCAGGCAATATTGTTTGTAGTTACAAAAGGCTGATAACCTATATCCACTAATTGGGGAATAGTGAAATAAATTATGATACAACTATTTCACTATGATGGAAGTCAGAATCTATAGGCAGGTGTGTTACTACGTGAAAATAGCAAGCACTGAACAGTGTGGAGTGTGCGCTATCATTTGTGTCAAACACACACACTGCTTATCTATGCCCCAGCTTCCTCTAGAATAATACTTTTTTTTTTTTTTGAAAGAAGGTCTGGCTGTGTCATCCAGGTTGCAGTGCAGTGCTGCCCTCATATCTCACTGCAACTCCAAACTCCTGGGCTCAAGCAATCCTACCACCTCAGCCTCCTGAGTAGCTGGGACTACTGGCACACACCACTATGGCCTGACCCCCAGCTAATTTGTTTTATTTTTTGTAGAGGCAGGGGTCTTATGTTTTCCAGGCTGGCTTTGAACTCCAAGCCTCAAGCAATCCTCCTGCCTTAGCCTTCCAAAGTTCTGGGATTACAGGTGTGGGTCACCATGCCCAGCAGATGTCTTTGGCAGGGAATGGGAGGGGTGTACTATTGGTGGGAGACTTAGTTTTCTTTGCACATGTTTTGTTTGTTTGTTTTTGTTTTGCAGTTTTTGGCTGGGGCCAGGTTTGAGGCCACCACCTCCAGTATATGGGGTTGGCACCCTATTCCTTGAGCCACAGGCGCTGCCCCTTCTTTGCACATGTTTTGAAGCTTGTTTTTTGTTTTCTCTTTTTTTTTCACCCTTCCCTTCTCTTCTCCTTTCCCCTATCCCTTCCTCCCTTCCTTCCTTTGTTTCTTTTTTAAGAGACAGGGTCTTGGGGCGGCGCCTGTGGCTCAGTCGGTAAGGTGCCGGCCCCATATACCGAGGGTGGCGGGTTCAAACCCGGCCCCGGCCAAACTGCAACCAAAAAATAGCCGGGCGTTGTGGTGGGCGCCTGTAGTCCCAGCTACTCGGGAGGCTGAGGCAAGAGAATCGCTTAAGCCCAGGAGTTGGAGGTTGCTGTGAGCTGTGTGAGGCCATGGCACTCTACCAAGGGCCATAAAGTGAGACTCTGTCTCTACAAAAAAAAAAAAAAAAAAAAAAAGAGACAGGGTCTTGCTGTGTTGCCCAGGCTGAAATGCAGTGGTATGTACATAGCTCACTGTAACCTCAAACTCTTGAGCTGAAGAGACCCTTCCACATAGCTAGGACTACAAGAGCTTACCACATGCCTGGATAACAGTTTTTGTAGAGACAGGGATCTTGTTATGTTGCCCAGGCTGGGCTGGAACTCCCAGGCTCAACCCAGAGTGCTGGGATTATAGGTGTAAGCCACTGTGACCCCCCCCTTTTCTTCCTTAGAGGCATCTACTGAATAATGGTGACACGGGGGTGGGGGAGCACGGGGGTTCAGAGAGAAAATATGTCCAGTCATCTGAGCTCTGAATGTCCCCTGTGATTGCACAATTCCTCTATCTCAGGTGACAAGGGTGATAACAGTCCAGAAATGTCACCCCTGCAGTGACTCCATTCATCACCAGTGTAGACCTCTCCTTGTCTCTTATACCATCTCTGTCCAGAAGGGGGAGGCACAGACTCACCAATGCATTGGTCCTAAACTCCTTGATCAAGGCTTCCTTTTTTTAAGAGACAGGGTATCTGTCACTTGCCTGTGTCAGACTGGTGTCCAGTGGCCAGATCATAGCTCACTGCAGCCTCCAACTCATGGACTCAAGTGATCCTCTCCTTCCAAAGTGTTGGGATTACAGGCATGAGCCACTGTGCCCTGTCCCCAAGCCTTCCTCTTTCTAGTATCCCTTCCTTTGTGTATTTTGATGGGAATGATACTTCCTGCAAAGCCAATGAAATTTATTAAGTAATAATTGATTATATTTTCTTCTAAAACATTTTTGTAATGCACACTTCCGATCATAATGTAGGCTTGCTGAGATGATAATTTTTCACATGAGAAGTTCTACTTAGCTTAGCCTTATTTCCACCAGAACTTATGTGTGTGCGTGGGGGGAGTGATGGTTGGCAATGGTCTGAGGACCCCCAGGGACAGAGGCGACAGGCTGACAACTGCTGCACTAGCTTGGATTTTTAGCTGCAAGGCACACTCCTATCCTTTTCTTTCACCCTCAAAGTAGTTCTGGGTAAGAGGAAGCATGAACATTTGGTCCCAAAGGCTGACTTAAGCAGCCACTGTGCCAGATGTGTTTAGAGTCTATCCCTTACTCAGCTATGAGCAGCTCAAGGACAGGGACTCTTCTCATCTGCCACAGAATCCCTACGACTGAGCACAGTGCTGGGTGTACAGCTGGTCCTAAGTAAAAAGGCTTATTGCGGAATTGAAAGAGATAGCCATTGAGAGATGGGGTTAATCCTTAAAAAGAGAGAGAGATCCTAGTTAATTTCAAGGGCAAGGACCCAAGGGCAAGGCTCTAGTCTATTCCATGATGGAGGGCATAGCAGTGAGCAGTGAGCAAGGAATGGATCACTTTCTCTGCATGCCCAAGGAGAATCATGCTTTGACTTACCTTGGAGGTCCTTGGAGCCAGGACATGAAATAAGTGACCATATCTCTCACCCACCTGGGTTGCTGGTGACCTTGGTAGGAGAAAGGCTTAAACCAGGTCAGCCTGGGAAAAGGGGCTGGCTTCTCCCAGGGTTTTCCTCAAGATGAAATAATTAACTTCTCAGCTCTTGCTTGAATTCTTGTCCGTGGTTCTAAATTTGAGGGCAGAAGGAGGAGGAAGCTGTAAGGGGAGGGGACACTTATGGCTCCCGGCCTGGCCTAGAGAAAAGCATGGCTTATACAGTGGGCCTGCCCCCTTCAGCACCCTGGGAGTATTGGGGAACCCCCACTGGAGGACCTTATAAATCAAATACAGCATGAGAGGAGCAGCTACAAGACCCTCAAATTCAGGCTGGCAATTGTGGGTCTAACTCCCCACCCAATACTCTCTTACCCTGGACGACACAGGCAGTTGGGGACCAGGACAGCAACTTCAGGTAGTGTAGATTTTGGAGGTGAATAGAGAGGAGGCTTGTTTCTGCCTTTTATGAACTGTGTGCTCTTGGATAAGTCACGTAACCACTCTGAGCCTCAGTTTCCCATCTCTAAAATAAGGATATAAATACTTACCTTCCCTGGTAATTGTTGGATGAAAGAAAAGAAGAGCTCTGAAAGCATTTCTGTAATTAGCAGACATCAGAGATTGTTTTGTCCATTTCTGTAATTAGCAGACATCAGAGATTGTTTTGTCCAAGGTGAGAGGCCACCCTAGGTCCCTGATGGTGACACAGGCAAGGAAATTTCTTTTCCTTCCGCAGCAGTGCCCTCTCCTTTCCCAGCCTTGCGGCTAGCTGCTTTCAATCCTCCCATCCTCAATTCCCTGCTTCTCCTTGGGATTGCTGGTGGTCTCAGCTTCTTACAGACTGCCGTTTCTCATGAGTGCCCCCATTCTGAAACCACTGTGGATAACGGCACATGCGCACAGTGGGACAGTCAAGGTGGGACAGGTGGTGTGGGTCTCTGTTGGCCTGAATCCATGCCTCCCACCCTGTTTTGGGGTTCCTGTTTGCAAATGGATCCCTCTGATCTGAGCTTGTCTCTGGTCTAAACAGAGGAGCCGAGAAATAAGAAGTGGGGGGGAAAGAAGGGGGTTCCCACCTTTTCAGTCGGGGACCCAAGAGGGGGACGCAGCCTTGGCGTCCCAACGCCACACTACCTCGGGTCTCCCAGACGCTCTCGCAGTTGCTGACAATCCTGTACTCTGATGGTTGCCCCTCTGGCCTCCGGGTTGGGTCGCTACCCTCTTCAGCCAGACCTGGCGGATTCTCCGCTTCCGACAAGCCGGAGGATGCGGTTCTAGGACCCGGAGGCGCCGCCGAGCGCGCCGCCGCCACGGCCTCGCCTCGGTCGCCTCCCTCTCCAGCAGGTGAAGCGGCACCGGCCGCCCGCTCTGCGGCAGGTGAAGCGGGTCGGCAGCCCCCTCCCCGCGGCTCCATGGCTGCGGTGGTCCCCCGGCCGGCGCCCGGCGCCCGCCCCCTCCCTCCAGCCCGCCCCCCTGGGGCTGGGTGCGCAGTGGCGGCGGCGAACTGCGGTTTGCGCGCACCGAGAGCGACAGCAGAAGTTCGAAATTCGCGGAGGGGGGAGCCCGCGCCGCAGCTTCCTGCCCCCGGCCCAGCCCTCTGGCCCCGGCGGCCTGCAGCCTGACTTCCTCCCCCAACCCTGCAGCTCGCCGCCCGGCGCCCTCGGACGGGGCCGCCCCGATGGGACGTCGCACCCCGGTCCCTGCGCGCCGCTGAGCCAAGCGCCCGCCGTCGCCGAGCCCCCCACCGACGCCGCAAGCCGCTGTCCCCTCGATTCCCGGGCCAGGAACCTAGTCCCTGTCCCCCAGAAAGCTGGATTTCCGAGGTTGGAGGCGCCTGGCTGGCTGGGTGGGGACCACCATGGGCAATGCGGCCGGCAGCGCCGAGCAGCCCGCTGGCCCGGCGGTGCCGTCCCCCAAGCAGCCTGCTGCCCCCAAGCAGCCGATGCCCGCGGCGGGAGAGCTGGAAGAGAGGTTTAACCACGTCCTGGTGAGTGTGACCCGGCTGCGCATAGGGCACGGACAGGGGGCGGCTGGGGCTCGGCACGCGTCTCCGCCCCCGGGGACTCAGGTGCCGCTTGGAGATCCCCGGCCAGGCAGCTGCCCCCTCCATGGAGTAGGAGTGACAGTAGCTTTTTTCAGAGTGACTTAGCAGTCTCCCCCCAAAACTTTCCTCTGCAATCGCCCGGGCTCCCTCCCTAAGACGTCTTCCCTCTCCACGCTGTTGGGTCTAAAGGTCTAAACAAAATGTCCTGAGGAACTTGGGAGCAGAGCACGCAAAGGGGTCCTGGGTCACCTCCCTCACCACTGCACCATCAGGTTCAGGACTGGAGCATCCGCCCTTCTGTGCCTGGGAGTCAAAGATGGCAGGGGTTATAACCTCTCGGGAGCTGGGAACCAAGACCTGGGGGAGGTGTTTGGTTCTGATTTGTTGGATGCCTGGGCTGCTGGGAGTTGGATTGTTAACTTGTGAAGAGGGGGTGTCTGTGTTTCTCTCCCCTCATATTTCAGAGAGAGACTGTCTGGGTCTTCTTTTGGGCATCCCCTCATAGCCACAAAAAGGAGTAAGGTTAGGAAAGGTGGGCTGGGGAAGAGGGGGTCACTCTGGCTTGGGGTGGAGCAAAAGTCTGACACCTCTCCCAAACTGCTACCTTCCTGAGGAATTGGGGAGGCCTGGGGACTAGGCCAGTGGGGAGGAAGCCAGCAGCTCAGGCTGAGCCTGGGAGCAGTCAAAATTGTTTGGTGGGTTGGGAGCAGGGGCTTAAGAGCAGGATCAGAGTCCTCAAGACCCTGTGAGAGGCAGAAGTGAGGGCTGATCATTCTCACTTCCCCCTCCCTATCTACACCCTGTTCCTAGCTCTCTTTTTTAACTAATTGCCTGGTGGCCTGTGTGCTGTCAGCCCTCCCTTGCTGGACACTGGGTGACAGTTGATAGGCTGTGCTTTTTCCCAGAGGCATTTCCCAGTCTGGGCAGGCTGGTGCTGCAGGTCTGGTAGGGCTGGGGGACACAGGGAGCAGAAGGTGCTGGCTCAATTCTTCACCCCTCACCTCCTGACATCATTTCCCCTCCCCTGGCCAGTCTTTAGGCCATACTTGCTAGATCCTCTGCATGCCCCCCAAAAGTAACCTCCTAACAGTTCCTGAAAATCTTGGCTGCTGCCCCTTCCTGGGAGAAGGCCAATAGGAGTTTGGAGGAGCTGTGGGGTGGGTAGGGTCTGTCCTGTGAAGCCATTTTGCTTGATGTGGGGGGTGGGGGGGGGAGGTGTACTCCGAGGGATGTCTCAACCAGGCTGTTCCTGACTTCCCCATCTCTCCATCTGCCCCTCCTCCCCCCTCCCCAAACCCAGGACTGAGCTGATCCAAGAAGCTGGAGGAGGGGGAGAGTGAGGAGACAATCTCTGGGGGCCATCTAGGGAGCCTGTGTTGATGGTGGGTCCAGGGACCCCCATAAGACTGATTGGGGGTACATGGGTCTGTTTCTCTGCCCAGGTGTGTGTGCAGGAGGTGGGGTGGGCTTTGGGGATGCGGTCCATGCCCCAGTCTGCTTTCTGTCAGGAACACTATTGGGGTAGAGCCGTATGAACAATTCAGACGACCAGAACATTCAAAAGTCAAGTGATAAGGTTCTAATGCATGGGTAGGATTTGATTGCCCTGCTAGGATTTGTGGCCATAACTGATTGGCTGAGTCTGACACTAAATGCCACCACTGGGAGTCCCTGAGTAACAGCACATAGAGGAGAAGTCCCAGAGATGGATCTTAGAGGGTGTCCTGGTAGAGAAAGGGGTAGTGGCTGGGTAGAAATCTAGACAGCAGCATTCACTGGGATGTACCTCCTGCCTGGTGCCCAGGAACCCTGATGTGTTCACACCTTCCTCCAAGGGAGGATTCAGTCCATCCTTTGTCCTGATGTGAGCAGGGTGAACCCAAACCTAAGGTCACTCTCCACCAGCAGGAGCATGAGCCCTGCCCTGCCCAGGGTGACAGCTTTGGCCTCTACCTGGGGCTGCCCAAGACTACCCATCTGGCTAAAGCTGTAGCTCTGCCCATGGGTATTGCAGGATGGGTCTCCATCTGACCGCCTCTCCCACTGTGGCCAGGACTGAGTCCAGCCAGACAGGAGGAGCAGGGAGCTTTCTCCTATGCAAGGGTGGGTAGTGGTGGGCCACCTTTCCAAGAAGGCTGTGAGTGAGGGAGTGCCCCCAGCTTAAAATGGGGGTGGGGAGAAAGAGCAGGTTGAGCCAGGGTTTCCGGCTGCTGCCTTAGCAACAGCGGAGGAGCGATGGCTGCCCAGATTCATGGGCCTGTGTGATGGTGGGAACACCAGCCGGCCAGGCTCCAAGCTCTCGCCTCTCCTACGCCCGTGCCCAAGGCTGGGTGTCTTCCAGCCCCTTCATGTCTTCCCCTGCAAGGCATGCAGGGTCAGAGATTGGGATGACAAGCAGGCCTGCCAGAGTACCATGCTTATAGCTGAATACAGGATATCCCTGATCTGCCTGGCAGGGAGAAGCCTACAACCTTGGGGCAGAGGGATCAAGGGAAGGTGTCGGGTATGGTGTGTGTGAGGCCAAGACTGATGCTAGCATTTAAGAGGGGGCTGAGCCATTTGGAGAGGAATTTGCCTCATGGGTACTCTTAGCCTGTGCCCAGGGACCTGATGAGGAGTTCAGAACAGCCCCCAGCAGGGTGTGGGCTCTGGGAGCTGGCTGGGCCCCTTTGCCTCTGGGGTTGGTGGTGGCAAACTGAGGTATAGCCTTCTTGGCCAGCCCCGTCCTCTGGGGGAGGGCAGATGAAGTTTGGGGGTATGTAGATGTGGGGGTTATGGAGGCCCTGTGCGGCCCACCCCTGGGGTATCTCACACAGAGGATCTCAATGGGGTTGTAGCCATGTGGTCAGATGTTGGTCTCTGCAGAGGCTGTGGGGTGGCATTCCCAGCAGGCAGGGCTGGCACATACTAACCCTGGAAAGCCAAGGATGTGGTGGGCATGATTCACAGGGACATCTGGGGCCGGTTGGCACAGAGCTGGCTGGGTGAGATGGGCAGGAGCAGGTGGGCTTCTTTTGGGGCCACTTCTGCATTTTTCCTGGGAACATAGAGGCCTGGAAGGTGACTTTGGCCTCTCTGCCTTTGACAGGCCAGGGGTTACTCAGGGGAAAGGCAGGGAGGATTCCTGGGCTTTGGGGTCATAAATTTTGGGGTTGAGTTTCATCTTTGCCACTTGCCACCTGCGTGACTTTGGGCAAGTCACTTAACTTTTCTGAGCTTTTGGTTTTCCTTACTTATAAAAAAAAGAATACCAGGGCGGCGCCTGTGGCTCAGTGAGTAGGGCACCGGCCCCATATGCCGAGGGTGGCGGGTTCAAACCCAGCCCTGGCCAAACTGCAACAAAAAAATAGCCGGGTGTTGTGGTGGGCGCCTGTAGTCCCAGCTGCTCGGGAGGCTGAGGCAAGAGAATCGCATAGGTCCAAAAGTTAGAGGTTGCTGTGAGCCGTGTGACGCCAAGGGCGGTACAGTGAGACTCTGTCTCTACAAAAACAAAAAAAAAAGAAAAGAAAAAAAAAGAATAACAATGGTAGATGCCAGCCTGCTAGGATTGGTGAGGGGATTACACAGAGTGCTTAGCACAATGCCTGGCACACAGCAAGTGCTCAGTGAACACTCTCCACTGTAAGGAAGCGGATGGTGTTGGACCTGATCTGGTCCTCTCCATCTTGGGTCCCTTCTCAGTGAAAGAGCTTAGACCCTGCCTCCTCCCCACTCCCACCTTTACTACCCAGAGCACTGATGATTGCTGTGCACTCCCAAAGAGCCCCACATCTTTAGGCAGCCCAGGCAGCCTCCTTGCCATTATGCAGGTCAGCAACAGTGGGGCCTAGACGGAGAACTGCCTGGTGGCCGGAAACCACTAGAGGGAGGGCCCACCTCTCCTGGAGGTTGGGGCAGCGGTGGTGCTAACGGTAGAGTGTGCACATGAGGAGGGGGCAGGGAGGCCTCCACTTCCCCTAAGGCAGGGTGTGCTGGGGGGGGTGTTCCCCAGTGAGTAAGAGCTTGGTGTGGGCAACAACAGGAAGCTTAGGGTACTGGGTGGCAGGAAGTGGGGCTGGCTGTTCCTGGTTCCCCAGAGGTGGCCTGGGGCCAGGCTGTCTGCAGAAGACCCCAGGGGGCCAGGACCCATATTTCTCATTGCCCCTGGTGCCAGGAAACTGAGTCTTCTTCTTACCAGCCTGCTATCTAGGTCACCTGTGCAAACTACGTAACCTCTCTGAGTTTCCCATTGGTGAAATAGAGATTATCTGTAATGCCTGCTTATCTATGTACTATCTATGCAGTATCTACTTTTTAGGCCTGTTGTTGAGGTTTAAATGAGCTCATAGATGTAAAGCCTGTAGAATGGCACCTAACACAGAGTACGCGTCTGGACAGCATTTTTATTGTTCTTGTTGGCGGTGTTGTTATTCTTCTACCTGCTGGGGTTATGTGGGGAGTGCCTGGTGTCCTGGTTCCCACCTTGCTTGCCCTTGACCCTGTTGTGGGAACCCTTGAACCCTGATGAGAGAAGCTGTTAGCTTTCTGGGGTTCTCAGCACCTGATCCTAGGGTTGGGTCACCTCACAGCCCTCCTCCAAGCCTGGGATTGCTTGTAAGAGCTCTAAAAAATCTATATGCTGGAATTTTTTTTTGTTTTTTTTTTTTTGTAGAGACAGAGTTTCACTTTATTGCCCTCGGTAGAGTGCCGTGGCGTCACACAGCTCACAGCAACCTCCAACTCCTGGGCTTAGGCGATTCTCCTGCCTCAGCCTCCCGAGTAGCTGGGACTACAGGCGCCCACCACAACGCCCGGCTATTTTTTTTTTTGTTTGTTGCAGTTTGTCCGGGGCTGGGTTTGAACCCACCACCCTCGGTATATGGGGCCAGCGCCCTGCTCACTGAGCCACAGGTGCCGCCCTATATGCTGGAATTTTTAAAAGTGGATAAAATTGATTGTTTTTGGAGATTTGCTGAGAACTCTAAAACCAAGGTTGAGACCATAAAGAGGTGGATGGAGGTGGTGATGGTGGTAGAGAACCGGGGGCTAGGGGACAGACTGGGCTTTTGAGCCCATGGGGCTGAGGAACCCCTGTGGAGATGGCCTGAGCCTGGGATTGGTGTCCAAATTCAGGGGCATCCTTGGGTTTGAGGGCAGAGCCATGGGGAGAGGTGGGCAGGTGGGTTGAGACCTAGACTCAGCTCAAACTGAAAGTGAAATTGTAGGTGTGGCTGTGCCCAGAGATGGAAGGAGCCCCTTCAGCTTCCGGGGACAACACCTCAGAGCAGGGCTTGTGGTCGGATCCTGCAGTGTGGGGGGCCTGTCTCATACTCAGGGCAAGTAGGGAGGAGAATGGTCCCCACACATTCTTTTTTTTTTTTAATGTGTCCATTTATTAAACAAGAATTCCTTCATGATAATTTAATACAATATTTATTAGCGATTAGTGTTGAGAAAATTATTTCCCTCTACATACAAAAATACGGATTTGAACACTATGAAAACAATCAAGACAAGTACCATGAAAAATTGGTTCTTCAAAAGAAAGAAAAGGGGAACATTGAGGGCAGTGTGAGGCTTTGTCTGCTGTTAGGGCCAAGTCAACAGGACCAAAGGCTCTGGGAACCCCTAACCACTCAGATGTACAGAATCAAGCCCGAGAGCCAGTTGAGGCTGGGGTGCCCACCCCAGGGTGTCCATGTCAGTTTGAGAAGCTGCCAGGATGGGAGCCGTGACCCACAACAGCATGAACCAGTTTGCCAAATAGGCGTCACTTCAGAATGCCCCACAGCTGTATCTTTAAGCTTAAAAGAAACAGACTTTTAACAAGCATAGTGTAGGTCCCCACACATTCTAATAGAAAGATTCAGGGAATCAACTCCTTTTCTTGGCCACACCCTAAAAGATGAATCCTGTTTCCTACCTCTTTTGATCCAAAGTGCTAAAGGTAGCAGGGAAAGTGGGCTGAAGTGTGAGTTGGTATTTGCCCAAGCCTTGGAGACAGGTCCTTTTTTCCAGATGTTTTCACAAACTTTTGTTCACCCTACTATCCCCCACCTTAAGATTGTCTATGGACTCCCCCCACATTCCTGTATCTGTGAACTGCCTCTTCATAGTGTTCAGTCACTGAAGAATATTATTACATCGAAAGTCAGCTTCTTACTGAGTGCTCCTAGGCATTCTGTGAGTGTTAGGCAGAAGAGAGTGTGTCCATTTTATGGAGGTGAAAGCTGAGGCTCAAAAAAGCAAAGAAGCTGCAGGGCTAGTTGGGCCCACATCCTGGGTCTTTTGAATCCAGCTGGGGTGCTCCATGGCACAGCTACCCGTCTCCAGCCCCTCTCAGGAGGTAGGTGTCCCTCCTGCACTGCCTGTCCTTTCCTGACCCATTTGAGCACTATCAGCCAACCTCCCGCTTGTCCCCAGACTCTCAGTCCCCCAGCCCATGGTGCTACCTCCTGGCTGAAGGCCCTGGGTCTAGCAGTCCTGGTTTTTAGGGTGGCCTCACCTCACCCTGAGTGAGTGGCATCTGCTGGCCCCTCTCCTACTCTCTGGAGTGCCCGTCTCCTTGGTGGGCACAGCCACAGCTGAGGAGCAGCTGCTAATTAGTGCTCAGCACTGTCAGAGCTATTTCTGATTTCTGAGCCTAAATTTAGCCTGTCTGGCAGGCTGGCATGTGGGCCTGGGGCCTGAGGAGGCCCAGGTGGGGAGGGGGCATGGGCGCCCTGTCCTCCACCACTGTTTGGACAGGTGCGAGGCTCCAACAGAGGCTTCCTCTCCCAACAAGGACCCTGGGGCTGTCCTGGGGGAGTGAGGGCAGTGGCTCAGAGTCAGCACTAGGCTTAAAGCCACCCCAGCTCCCCTCTTACTGGCTTCATAACCTTGGGCAGGTCACTAAACTAATCTGTGCTTGCACCTGTGATGGGAATGATAATGGTGCTGGTAATGGTGGCTCAAAACAGTGGCCAGCATGGTGTGCATTCCGGCGGAGCAGAGCTGGCTGCCACAAGTTGGGGTCATTGTTATCATTAGTTATTGCCTCTGGAAATGCCACTGGTGCCATTCTAGAACCAAACAGGTCCCCAGGGTGAGTGAGAGCTGGGAAAGACCTGTGTTCGGAGGTGGCTGTCCCCCTGAGACTCAACCTATCCCCCCATCCTCACCCTACCCCCATCTGCCACCATTGTGTTGGCCACGACTCAGTGTCCCTGGCATAGTGGCTGTCTCCGAGCTTCCTCCTTTCTCCTCGGCCTGTTCCCCTACCTCAGAGGCCCCACCCTTTCTCTCTGTGGGGGCGGGGATGATTCAGAGAGATCCACTGGACAGATGGATCACAGAGAGACAGGCAGGCAGACAGAGGAGACAGGGCATGGCCTTGCCTCCTCTGTACTCCCGGGCAGTCCCTACTATGTGGCAGCAGGAGCTGTCCCAGCCCTTGGAGGGTGGGGGAGGGCAGCCTGATGAGACAGCAGTGGTTTCCTCAATCCAGGCTTGCTTTCGCAATGGAGGAGAGGGATGACGTACTCCCCACCCCTGCTGCTGGCCTGCGGAGGCCTGGCAGATGGACAGGTCTCAAACAGGTCCTGGCCGGAAAGCTTAGGCAACAGGGGTGAGAGCACCCGGCTTCCTGTTGTCTGACCCAAGGCAGTGATTTTTTGGGGTGAGGTCTGGCCAGAGCCCCAGAACTAGGCCCAGTACCCCAGAGAGGAAGTTGGCTGAGGAGCCTTGGGTAGGTGTAGCTCCTTCTCTGCTCCAGCTGTGGCCTCTCCTCCTGGCCACAGGACTGAGTGTATGTAGTCTCAACCACCAGGGCTGGTGACAGGAGCTTTCCAGACTCTGGGGTGGGGCTCCCTGGTGGGTCCCATATCCCCTCTGAGACTCTGGCTAACCTTGGAACTTCTTGAGGGCCTAATGTATTGTAGGCCCTCAGTAAACCTGGGATATACCCAATTGGGGTGAACTGGCCTCATCTTTTGGGTCTATTAGGGAGAAACTAAGTCCCGGGGGCTGGAAAGCCCCTGGTGATGTCAATATTTCTTTGATTCTGCAGCCCTGGGCTGGCCCCTCCACAAGCCCTGTGGTGACAGGGACACCGCACCATTGTCTGTGGCTGGGGAGGAGGACCAGGCAGAGCTCTTCTGACCTTTCTTTGCTCCTGAGGGGCATCCCAGCAGGGCTCCCAGAGCCACAGGCTTATGTGCTGGCTGTTCTCCCTCCTGCCCCTCGGCCTGTGGCTGAGGGAACTGCCACCCCTGCAGCTGTGATATATCTGGGGGTTCCCTGCCTGGCTGACAGGGCTGGCCCAAGCTCCCTCAGCCATTTCTTTCCTCCCTCACCTTTTCCCCCAGGCGGGAAGGGGCTGGAGAGGGACAGGGAAGGTGGCTGCTGTCTGCCCTCCTTGAAGGAGGGTTTCTGGTGTTTGTGAAGCACTGGTGTCCGGGGCCTGGTCTGTGTATATGTGGTGTCTGATGTCATGTGGGAATGGGGTACTACCTACTGACCACACGAGCCTGGCTGGAGAAGGCTTCCCTATTGGCTTCCTAGCTTAATGGGGGAGGAGACGAGGCCCCCTTATTACAGACAGAGCCCAGAAGTATCTGAGGTCTGCTCAGGAGTTAGGCTGAGAATGCATGTGTCTGCCTCGATACCTGGTGGGCGGGGAGGCAGTCTGGGGATGGCAGAGCCCAGGCAGACTCAGCTTCAAATTCTGGTGTCACTTTCTAACTGTTGGGCCCTGGGGAAGGTGCTCCACCTCTCTGGGCCACAGTTTTCTCATTGGATGATGATACTTATCTCCCAGGGTAAGAGGGTGGCGACACACCTACTAGGAAGCTTAGTGGATTCCCTCACAAACACAGATGTTCCCCTCCCCCTCACACTGGGGCTCCAGGTTTAGGGTCTTTATTTTGACCTTCCTCTCTCCAGAACTGCATGAACTTGCCCCCAGACAAGGTTCAGCTACTGAGCCAGTATGACAACGAGAAGAAGTGGGAGCTCATCTGTGACCAGGTGGGTACCAGGATAGCTCAGCTACCTCTTTCCTCCTGTTACCCTGATGTCCTGCCTTAACACCACCCCCTGTCCTGGTGCTGGCAGGAGAGGACACTGTCATGATGCCCATGGGGCTGAGACCTGCCCAGAGGCCAGTGCAGCATCTGGGGAGGGGAGGGTGCTGGTCTGTCTGCAGAACTCTGGAGTCCCCTTCTCTTGGTCATGGGCCCCCCTGAGGCCTTGTAGGTCGTGAGCTGGCAGGGCTGGCCCCTGGTGGGTGGAGAGGAAGGGCCTGGCCTAGGGCCCTTCCTCTCCACCCTGGGCCCATGGCTCACTCGGCTGCCTCTTCCCTGCCACCTGCTAGGGCTGTGGCCTGCACCCGCTCCCAGGACGGGTGGGGTCTGGCTACTGTGGGATTCAAGGAAGAAGGGAGGCAGGCGCTACCTTTGAGACTGAAGCTGTGGAGGCTGGTGCTGGGGGGTTGCGGGGCTGGGAGCTTCCCCTGGGAGCCAGGGCTGGGCTTTCGCCTCCTGCTAATGGACCGGTCTGGCAGGAGCTGGCTGGGCAACAGCTGAGGGAGAAGGGAGAGGTTGGGCTGTGGGAAGAGGGTGGGGAGCCAGCCCTAGAGGCTCTAGGGATGTTGTGGGGGTCCCTGCCAAAGGGGCATAGTGTGGCATCTCAGAGGCTGGGGGCTCAGAGGCCTAGGAGAAGTGAAAGGCCAAGGGGATGGCTGGGGTCTAGGTTGGGAAAGGGGGAGCCCCTCTGGGCTGTGATCCCTGCCTCTCTCTGTGAGTGGTGGGGCAGGGGCATTTGGAGTTGCCAGACAAGCACAAGTGCTTACTAACAGGTGAGCAGCACAGCTCCCTCCAGGGATCTCTCCCTGTACTCCCAGCTCTGGTCCTGGGAGGGCGCTGCCTGCTGCCAGACAGAGCCCCCAGGGCCAGGCATGTGGCAGGACTGACCATCTTCCACCCTAAGGCTGTGCTAGGGTGTGGCCAGAGGCCATAATGGGAAGGGTGGGCTGAGCCCAGGGCTGGGGTCTTTTACAGTGGCCCACTGGATTGTTTGGGTTTATGCTTTTGATATTTCAGAGGTGTCTTAAGAAAGCCTGGGACCCCAGTTCAGAACTGAGTGGGATGAGGGTGGGTCATTTGCCCTGGGATAGCTCTAGCTGGTCCCCTGTATACCTCATTCTGTCTCCCTAGGAGAGGTTTCAAGTCAAGAACCCCCCTGCAGCCTACATCCAAAAGCTGAAGAGCTACCTGGATACTGGTGGGGTCAGCCGAAAGGTAGCAGCTGATTGGATGTCCAACCTGGGGGTACATGTCTCCCCTCTTTATTCTGTCCCTTTCCAAGCCCTGAGCTGCTGGAGTAACTGTGTATGTAAACTTTTCTGTGGGATTATGTGTGTGTGTTATAGGGACTGACAGTGCCCTGGACTTTCTCTTGTACAGTTTTTACACTTGTGCACTTTTACAGCTTCCTCTGTATATCCTGTGTGTGCTTACATGGATATGCTTGTGTGTACTTGTACTCTGTGTGCACCTGTGTGAACCCATATGTCCATGCACAGATGTATGTGTACTATGTGTATACTTTGAGCCCATTTGTGGATGTGTGTTTGTGTGTACCCTTGAATCTATGTATAGGGGAGAGAGTGTGTGTGCGTGTGTGTGTCCCCCATACATCCACATATGGATGTGTGGGTACCCTACATCTGTGTACCTGGGGTACCTGGTATAGGTGTGTTTGTGTGTGTATTTGTTTGTGTACCCAGGATGTTCATGTTTGGACATGTGTGTACGCTGTGTACCCATATATGGATGTGTATGTGTGTGTGTGTATACTCTGTATATCCGTATGGAGATATGTGTGCATGGGCACCCTTCATCTTTGTGTGTTTGTGTGTACATTGTGTGCCTGTGTTTGGGGGCATGTGTGCACCCTGTGTGTCTGTGTAAGGGAGCACGTGTCACCTGTGAGTGCTTATTCTGTGGCATAGGTGTGTGGAAGTGGTGGGGGAGGCTGAACATGAAAGGCCACACATGTCAGTGGGGAGGGGACACTGCCGCCTGCTGCCTCAGGACTTGGCAGGCCTGTGGCAGCCAAGTCAGTCTGTAGGAGACTGTGCTCCTACCCACCAGACTTCTCTGTTCTTGGCCCCCAGTTTAAGAGGCGAGTTCAAGAGTCCACGCAGGTGCTTCGGGAGCTGGAGACATCTCTGAGGACAAATCACATTGGGTGAGCGAAGGCTCAGATTACCCTCTCTGAGCCTAGGAAGGCTCTGCCTCCTCCAGGCAGCCCCTGGGACTTTCCCTTCCTTCTGCTTCTGCCAACAGCACAGGGGTGTGCCTATGGCCACCTCCTGGGGGTGTCCGAGGCAGCTTCCCTTCCCCCTCTCCTGCCCATCCTTTGGCCTGAACCTTGAGACATGGCTTGGCAGTGAATCCTGCCAGAGTCCTCCAGCATCTCTTAGCATCACTGGGTCTTCTGGGATTGGAAGGGCACTGCAGAGGCCCTTGGGTGCCTGTCCTGTGCCCACTCAGGGTGGTACCTCCTTTTTGGCTAGAACTCAGGGAGCCTTGTGCCCTGTAGGTGGGTGCAGGAATTTCTCAACGAAGAGAACCGCGGCCTGGATGTGCTCCTTGAGTACCTGGCCTTTGCCCAGTGCTCTGTCACGTAAGCCCCCTGCCCCCAGCCCTCAGAGCCTTGTCTCCTGCCTCCCTGTGTCTTGTCCATTCCTCTGGCCAGTTCCAAGCAGTGCAGCTGAGCCCACCCTGGACCCCTGCGCTTAGCCCTGATCAATACACTTTCTGAAGGCTTACCCTGGACAGGGAGGGTTGTTCTTTCTCCTGCCACTGTGGTCAGCATGTTGCTGAGAACGAAGCCTCCTTTTCCCTCTTCCTAGTCTCTCCTGAAGATCTCTCCCTGCAGTTTCCTCTGTGCCCCTCTAAGTTCCTCCACAGGGTTGGCCTCTAGCCCCATTGCATCCCATCCCAGGTATGACATGGAAAGCATAGACAATGGTGCTTCCAATTCAGAGAAGAACAAACCCCTGGAGCAGTCGGTGGAGGATCTCAGCAAGGGTCCACCTGCATCCATGCCCAAAAGTCGTCACCTGACCATCAAGTATGTAGCCCCAAGGCAGGGTGATGGGAGAACAGAGAATTCAGCCCCCACTTTGTGGCATCTAGCCAGCCCACCCAGGGCCCATGGGGTTGGGTAGCCAGGCATTGGGAGATCAGTAAGGGCTTCATACAAGACTCCGGACACCAACACGTTAAGAAGCCTTTGGGGTGGGCACCTAGAGGCTGGAATCTGGGCGGGTCTGGGATCAGAAGGGGGTTCTGGATCAATGGGAATCCTTTTGTATCCATCTAATCCCCTGTTTTCTCCTGTGCGGCCTCCAGGTGCCCCCCTTCTCCCCGGTACGTAGCCACCTGGGGGCAGGTGCATGTCTGGCTGATTCTCTGGGGCGGTGGTGGGATGAGGTGTTCAACTGATGCCTGTGGGTTTACCTGCTGTGGATAGGTCCCCCATCTTAATATGGGGCATCTTGCTGGAAGGCAGGGAGAAAGAAATACATGACTCTTGGCTCCGTGCCTGTGGCTCAAGCCGCTAAGGTACCAGCCACATACACCTGAGCTGGCGGGTTCAAATCCAGCCCAGGCCTGCCAAACAACAATGACGGCTACAACCAAAAAAACTAGCCAGGCATTGTGGCGGGCACCTGTAGTCCCAGCTACTTGGGAGGTGGAGGGAGGCAGGAGAATTGCTTGAGGCCAGGAGCTGGAGGTTGCTGTGAGCTGTGATGCCATGGCACTCTACCCACGGTGACAGCTTGAGGCTCTGTCTCAAAAAAAAAAAAAAGAAAGAAAGAAATATATGACTCTAGAACATCATGTGGATCCTAGCTTGCCACTTGGAGTGTAGGGGACCAATTGCATATTAAGCCCCCAATTCTCAGAATATGTTTTTTGGTTCATTCATGCATTTATTCTTTCAACAAACATTGTTTTAACACTTACTATGTATTAGGTATGTGACAGGTGTGCAGGCGACAGATCACCTTGCCCCCAGGGGTCCACAATCTAGTGGGGGACAATTCAGTGTGACAGGCCTCCACAGAGATGTGACTAGGAGCTCTGGGAAACAGAGGTGGCCACTGCCTGTCTATCTTACAGATGGACATGGGCTTTATAGGCAGCAATGGGGGCAGTGAAGGACATTCCCAGAGGAAGGGACGGCATGAACAAAGCCTCCACCATAGTTGTGCAAAGATGAGGATGGCAGGCAGAGGGAGGACTGGCTGGGTGGAGGCGGGGCCTCCCGATGTTGTTGGGAATGCAATAGAATTGTCAAGAGGACCAACATGTGGAAGTCATGGTTGGCAGTTCTGCAACAATGAAAACATCACACATTTTTTGGCAAAGAATAATTGAGCACACTCATACGGCACTTACTATGTGCCAGGCACTGTTCTAAGCTCATTTCATAGTCCCAACAACTCTAACAGGAAGGCACTATTATTACCATTCCTATTTTACAAATGAGGAAAGTGAGTCACAGGGAGATTGAGTAACTCACGAGTAAACCGGCACCTGGGATGTTCTCAACCATGGCAGTCTAAATTCAGAATCTGCCTCCCTCAGGGGAAGATGGACCCAAATGGCTGTGAGCGCCACCTAGTGGAAGTCCTTTCCAAGCTGTTTCCAAGCTTTGGCTCTTTTCCCTCTAGGTTGTGCACCCAACCAAGTTCCTCTTAAGGGTCTTTGCTTTCATTACTCCCCTCTTCACCTCCCATAACATGCCAGACCCCAGTCCTGAGGACTGAAAAATCCCGCTGGCCTCTTTGGTAGGGTAGAAGAGAAGAAGTGGCCTAAGGTTCCAGATGTGTCCCCCTCCCTTTTTTAGACAAGTCTCACGCTGTCACTGTGGATAGAGTGCTGTGGTGTCATCATAGGTCACAGCAACCTCAAACTCTTGAGTACAAGTGATGCTCCTGCCTCAGTCTCCCGAGTAGCTGGGACTACAGGCCTTCACTACCACACCCGGCTAGTTTTTCTATTTTTAGTAGAGACGGGGTCTCGCTCTTGCTCAGGCTGGTCTCAAACTCATGAGCTCAAGCAATCGACCTACCTCAGCCTCCCAGAGTTCTAGGATTACAGGTGTGAGCCACCGCACGGGGCCTAGATGTGCCCCCTCGTACCCCAGAGGCCATCTGAGTAGTGAAGGAAATGGGGAGCTGGGGCTTGGGACTCTGACCCCAGCTGCCTCCTTCACACCCCATCCAGGCTGACCCCGGCCCACAGCAGAAAGGCCTTGCGAAATTCCCGCATTGTCAGCCAGAAGGATGATGTCCACGTCTGCATCATGTGCTTGCGTGCCATCATGAACTACCAGGTCAGCCAGTGGGCATGGGATTGGGGGACCCAGGGAGCCTCCCTGGGGGCTATGCGAGCTGCTGAAGTTCTTTGACCAACTGTTTGTCCACCCTGTTCCCATTTGGAAACCCTGAGCTCAGGCTCGAGCTGATGAGTCTTGGGGCAAAGCCCATAGTTTTGCTGCCTCCTCATCAGGTCCCCTTGAGTGCCCCTGGACATGCCTGGGGCATGGGTGTGCCTCACACAGGGACTTAAACACACCTACCAAGAAAGGCTGGATAGGGAGACCACGGGAGAACAGCCTTTGGGTTATTTTCTTTGGAGGGCTGATTGGGGAAGCTGGGTCCTCCCACTCTTAGCCAGCCTTTAAGGACTCACTCTAAGTTACCTGATACTGGCTTTTGAAAAAACAAAGATATTTAGAAAGATGGACAGGGCTAGGCTTTGGCTGCCACAGAAGAGGTTGTGGTTGGATATGAAGAATAACTTCCTAAATTCAAGGGCAGTTAGAGATTAGAATGGCAGGGCATGCACTGCCTACGCTGCAGGTGCTAGGCAGGGGTGTTGGCAGGCTTGGGCACCTGCCTGGAGGCACTGACCTCTCCTCTCTCTTCAGTCTGGCTTCAGCCTTGTCATGAACCATCCAGCCTGTGTCAATGAGATTGCTCTGAGCCTAAACAACAAGAACCCCAGGTGAAGTCCACACATCTAACCCTTCTTGACATTTAGACCCTTCTCCTACTTAACCCTTGTCTACTCTGTTTCCCAATTATCAGGCTTACTGCCCAGGCTCCTTCTACCCCTACCATCAGCTCCCTAGTCCTTGTCCTACCCAGGCCCCATCTACCCTTGCTGTGGAGCCTGCCTGTTCTCAAGGGACAACATACCCCTTTCTCTCTCCAGAACCAAGGCTCTGGTGCTGGAGCTGCTGGCAGCTGTGTGCCTGGTTCGGGGAGGACATGACATCATCCTTGCGGCCTTTGACAACTTCAAGGAGGTACCAGAACCCCTCACTGAAACCTATACTTGCCTCTGTAATATTGATTGGAGTCCTGTTGCAGGCCCTTGTGGCCTCTGCTGGAGGCAGTTGGGGACATTGGGTGGGCTTTTGCGGAGCTCAGAGGACAATCTGGGATGGGGAAGTTCTGAAAGGAATGTGCAGGGTCAGATAGGGGCACTGACTGGGGTGTCAAGGGCAACTCAGGGATCTGCTGAAACTCTGACTTTCAGCCTTGCCAGATTCAGAGTGGACTTGATCTACACGTCCTGGGTTTGCTCACTCTGGTTAACAGGCTTGCAGGAAGTAGGTATGTGGGAATCTGATGGGTAAGACAGGGTATGTTTATTTATTCCTTTAATGAATATTTATTGAGTGCCTACCACAGGCACAGGACTGGGCATTTGGAACACAGTCATGAATAAAAGAAAGAGAGAAAGACAAAATAAAAAATACAATAAATGGACGGATTACATAGTGTGTTAGGAAATGGTAAAACAAGTCAGGGATGCTATGGGGAGGGGGAACTGATTGTACGGTGGTTAGGAAGGCTGCATTGAGCAGGTGAGATCTGAACAAAGCTTCGAGAACCTGGCACTAAGCATGGGAGTGAGAACATGCCGGGAAGTTGGAATAGCAAATGCAAAAGCCCCGAGGGGGGTTGTGTGCCAGGATATCAGTGTGGCCGAAGTGGAGGAAGTGAGGGGGAAGGTTGTGGGTAGAGACGAGAGGGAGTAGAGATTTTCAGCAGAAGAGTGACATGGCCTAACTTAGATTTAACTGGAGAGGAGCCCACAGAGAGGCACAAGAAGATGGCTTAGGGCCGGGTATGGTGGCTCACGCCTGTAATCCTAGTACTCTGGGAGGCTGAGGTGGGCAATTGCTTGAGCTCAGGAGTTTGAGACCAGTCTGAGCAGGAATGAGATGCCCTGTCTCAAAAAAAAAAAAAAAAGTAGAAAAATTAGCTGGGCATTGTGGTGGCAGTGTATAGTCACTCAGCTACCTGGGAAGCTGAGGCTTGAGGATCGCTTGAGCCTGAGTTTGAGGTTGCTATTAGCTATGATGACACCACAGCACTCAACCCCAGAGCAACAAAGTGAGACTCTGTCTCGGAAAAAAAAAAAAAAGATGGCTTAGGAGGTATGTCACTGGGGCCTCAGTGAGAGCCATTTCCCCTCTACCCAGGTGTGTGGGGAGCAGCACCGCTTTGAAAAGCTGATGGAATATTTCCGGAATGAGGACAGCAACATCGACTTCATGGTGAGCTTTGGAGCCCAGCAGTCTGAGGCTAGGCTCTGTTGGGTGCAGGGAGAAGTTGGGGGCCTGGCCTGGGTGTCTGGGCCCTGGGTTCTGCCCCAGCAAAGTGTGAGGCTGAGTGGTCAGTGGAGGAAGGGCAGATGTCAGGGGCATGCTGGATTGACGGGCCATGGCGGTAAAATACGGGTGGGAATAAAGCTAGGTTGGGGGATGGAGAACTGTGGAGAGCGAGGGAGCCTTAGAGGTAAATGTGGGTGGAAGGCACTGAGAACCCCCCACCTAGAGGATCACAGACTGCTTCTGTCCCTGGCCCCCAGGTGGCCTGCATGCAATTCATCAACATTGTGGTACACTCAGTAGAGAACATGAACTTCCGTGTCTTCCTGCAATATGAATTCACCCACCTGGGCCTGGACCTGTACTTGGAGGTGAGCCCTGGACCTAACCACATGCCCACTGCAGAGTATGCCTAAGTGGTTAGCAGCATAGATGTTGGGGTTGGCAGACGTGGGTTCAAATCCTGGCTCTGCTACTTCCTAGCCACGTGACCTTGGATATGTCTCCTCCTTTTCCTGGTTCTCAGTTTTACCATCTGTCAAACAGGAGAATCATAGAAGATAATAATGACTCTAAATGTATAGAACAGTACCTGGCACATAACAGGCTCCCAGTCCAGGAGCTGGACCAGGCTCAAGGTTACCCTTGGGAATGCCTCCCTCCTAATGGGAGCCCAGAGACACTGGGTAGAAGTAGGTGCTGGCTCCTGGTGGATGTGTCCAGGTCATGGAGGAGCTCCCTGCCCTGGGGAAGGTGAGCAGAGCAGCTTAGTGCTTCCTGGCCTAGCTTGAGCAGAGAAACTTCAGCTCCTACCCCATTCCTTTGGGAGGTTTCCTGGAGGAGTAGGGTCTTTGGACTGGGTTTTTGAAAGCCAGAATTAATAAAGGGTAGAGAATAGGCTAGGGTGGTATACCATAAAATGGAATATTATTTAACTATAAAAAGGAATAAAGTACTGATTTGTGCTACAGCATGGCTGAGCCTTGAAGACATTATGCTGAGTGAAGCATACAATCACATGTTATATGATTCTTTTATATGAAATGTCCAGAATGGGTAAATCCTGTACTTGGAGGTGAGCCCTGCACTCCCCTAGACTTAACCACTGTCTGGAGAAAGAAAGTAGATTAGTGGTTGTCAGGGACTGGGGAAGGAGATAAAGGGGAGTGCCTGCTAATGGGTATAGGGTTTTTTGGAGGGTGCTAAAAATGTTCTGGAATTAGTGATGGTTGCACAACCTCGTGAATGTACTAAGAACTACTGAATTGCATACTTTTTGGTGAATTTTATGGTATGTAAATGGTATCTCAGTAAAAAATTAAAAAAGCAGGCTAGGCTTAGGCTCCTTCTTCTGGATCCCAGTGGTAGTGGGGGTTGCAGAGATGCTCCCTCCCCCATCGGGGTGTCACCCTGCTCCTTCCTTCTGGAGAACAGAGGCTCCGCCTGACCGAGAGCGACAAGCTGCAGGTGCAGATCCAGGCGTATCTGGACAATGTCTTTGACGTGGGCGCCCTCTTGGAGGACACGGAGACCAAGAATGCTGTGCTGGAACACATGGAAGAGCTGCAGGAGCAGGTGGCGCTGGTGAGAGCTGGTCCCAACACCCCCCACCCCCCATCCCCACCCTTGCCTCCGGCTCAGAACAGGCCCAGGGGACACTGGGAGGGCGTGCATGTCAGGCACTGGGCTACAGACATCGTTCTGGGTGTGAGCTGGAGGTGACTGTCAGCATGGCCCCTGAGTTTGGCCTAAATCCAAATTCTGAATCCTTTTTGTCCTTCTCAATCAATGATCATGAGCTCCTTCACTGTGGGGGACCCAGGGAGAAAGGCAGCCCCCTCCAAGGCTCAGACTCCAGATCTGACCTGGGTGAATGGGGAACTCAGGGCCCCTCCCAGATCATCTCCTCCCCTCCGCCCACCTCCTCCGTCAGTGGTGCCTAGGTTTCCCCTGCTCATTTGCTTGTGTTCGCGTGCCGGGCTCGGCCCACCCTTGGCACCCTGGGCTGAGCGGATCTGGGAGCCTCCTCCAGTCCTTCAGGCAGGCAGCCTGATGCCGCCCCCTCATCGGCGGTGCCCGTGCCCGGCCGCGGGTGGTAGCTCACCATGTGCGGGTGCCACAGCTGACAGAGCGGCTTCGGGACGCGGAGAACGAATCCATGGCCAAGATCGCGGAACTGGAAAAACAGCTGAGCCAGGCTCGCAAGGAGTTGGAGACCCTGCGGGTGAGGCCGAGGGGAAAGGGCTGGGCCCGGGGAGGGCAGGGTTCTCAGCAACTGGCCGGCTGGGACTTCTAGTTTAGACTTCTTTCCCCACCCCGGGAAGAGGACGGGGGCTCTGCGTCAGGGAGCCTGGTGGTAGGCACTGACCTCTCCCCTGGGGTTCTCAGGAGCGCTTCAGCGAATCGACCGCAGTGAGTGCCTCCAGACATGCCCCGGAGCCTGAGAAAGTGCCTCCCCCAGCCCTGGCGCGGCCCTCCGCCCTGGAGCTCAAGGTGGAGGAGCTGGAGGAGAAGGGGTTAATCCGTATCCTGCGGGGGCCCGGGGATGCGGTCTCCATTGAAATCCTCCCGGTCGCTGTGGCAACTCCGAACGGGAGTGATGCTCTAACTCCGGGGGTGTTCGCTGGCTCCCCCAGCCCAGGTGCGTTCAGCAGGGGAACCAGGACCTGGGTTTGGTGGGGAAACCTGGGGGCATCCGCGTGGGGAGAGGCAGGCTTGGGTTATGGGCGTGGCTCAAGTAGGGGAGCATGCGTAGGGCTGGAAGGAGGAGACCACCCAAGCTGAGAAGTTAACCCACCCCTTTCCCCTTCCACACTGGCTGGACTCAGGTATCCAACCTGCAGCAGAGCGGGTCCCTGGAGTCGCACCACCGCCGCCACCGCCACCGCCACCTCCACCGCCCCCACTCCCCTCCCAGCAGGAAGCCTCGTCCCTGGCACCCCCACCGGCCCCGCCCCTCCCAGGTAGCCCGGAGCCCCCGCCCGCGCCACCGCTGCCCGGAGACCTGCCGCCCCCGCCCCCGCCACCACCGCCGCCTGGTACTGACGGGCCGGTGCCTCCGCCGCCCCCACCGCCTCTGGGAGGTCTCTCTGATGTCCTTGGAGGGCCTGGGCAAGAATTGGGCCCAGGTGAGTGGAGTGGACCCCCCCGGGCCCAGAGCTGAGGGAAGATGGAGGGAGAGGCACTTCTGTGTCTGCCGGGGCCCTCTGTCTGGGAGTCTTTTCCTGCAACCTGCTGGCACTGTCATGCTCGCTGGGGACCCGTCCTCACCACTCCCTCCCTGTCCCAGGAGTGAAGGCCAAGAAACCCATCCAGACCAAGTTCCGAATGCCACTCTTGAACTGGGTGGCCCTGAAACCCAGCCAGATCACTGGCACTGTCTTCACAGAACTCAATGATGAGAAGGTGCTGCAGGTGAGTGTGTCCCCGTGCAGGCACCCGAGGAGAAGGACTTGTCTGATCATGCTGGGCACTGGGGGTGGTTGTCTCTCTCCATTTCTCAGGTGAGGAATGGAGGCTCAGGGATGGGCATTAAGCAAAATTGGGCTGCTGTGTCTAGTAGGCAGTATCCTGACTCCTCCATGCCTTCCCCTCCCTCCCTGCAGAGGGACACAGACCTCCAGAACCTCCACTCTCCTGACTGCATTTTCAGTTTTCCTGGCTCACACTGTTCCTTCTGCCTGCAATCTCTTTCCTTTCTCCTTTCTTCTTCTAGCAAGTTCAGCATTTCCTTTAGGTTTGGTGGCTCCAAGTATGGGTCCCCTAGGTTGGGTGGTTGTCATCATCGTCATTGCCCTCCTCCTCCTCCCTGTGTTTCTCCTGCATCTCCCATCAGAGCCTGTGGTCAAGCTTGGTCACTGGTTTGTGTCTCTGCTGGTGGCCTGGTTGGTGGCTCTAGCCTCAGATCACAATGCTTAGCCAGGAGTGAGCCAGCACTCAGCCCCACCCAGCCCCACCTCCTCTCTCTCTGCATCCTTAGGAGCTGGACATGAGTGACTTTGAGGAGCAGTTCAAGACCAAGTCCCAAGGCCCTAGCCTGAACCTCAGTGCTCTCAAGAGTAAGGTAGCCCAGAAGGCCCCCAGCAAGGCAACACTCATCGAGGCCAACAGGGCCAAGAACCTGGCCATCACCCTGCGCAAGGGCAACCTAGGGGCTGACCGCATCTGCCAGGCCATTGAGGTGTGAGTATCCCTGGGCTTGTGAATAGCCCAGCCCCTCTGCTAGGTTGGGGTCATCATGCAGATCCTAGTACAAGAGCCCAACTGTGGACTCTTTTCATCAAGCTTCATACCAACCCTGGTCCGGGAACCTTGTCACCATTTTCAGGCTGAGAAAACTGAGGCCATACTCTTGAGTCCATGCCCCAGTTGAAATGACCCTACTTCCTTCTTGCCTCTTTGCCCAGCTGTGAACACTCAGGCTGATAGATTTACACAGTTGGGCATCTGCCACCAATATATGATGGGTTTCTCAGCTCCCATGACTCCTATCTCCTATTCTCTGATGCTATCGACAAATAGAAAATATTGAATTTATTCAGTCAGGGGAGGGGAGGAGCCCTGTTCTCAGAGACCAGTGGGTATGAATAAGACCCACTCTCCCCTCCCCTCCCCCGCACAGGTACGACCTGCAGGCACTAGGCCTGGACTTCCTGGAGCTATTGACTCGCTTCCTGCCCACGGAGTATGAGCGCAGCCTTATTGCTCGCTTTGAGCAGGAGCAGCGGCCAGAGGAGGAGCTGTCAGAGGAGGACCGCTTCATGCTGCGTTTCAGCCGTATCCCGCGCCTGCCAGAGCGCATGGCCACGCTCACCTTCTTGGGCAACTTCCCTGACACAGTCCAGCTGCTCATGCCGGTGTGGGCGGGGCGGGCAGGGCGGTGTGGCCTGGGCTGGGTAAGGGGAGGCAGGAGCCTGGGTTCTGCCAGGCTTCTTGGGGTAATTGAGCTCCCTGATGGGAGAGGCCCTAACTTACCTTACCTCCTCCATCTCACCCCTAGCAACTGAATGCCATCATTGCAGCCTCAATGTCCATCAAGTCCTCAGACAAACTCCGCCAGATTTTGGAGGTGAGAGCCCAGGGCAAGGCTCAGGAGGTGGGGTCTGTCCTTGCCTGTTCTGGGTAGTGTGAGAGGGAAACCCAGGTCCTGTCTACCTAAAAAGCAACAAAGGTAATGTTCCCACTTCTCACATACATGCTCAGAAGGACAAGGCTGAGGTGGAGATGGGGGTGAGAATCAGCTACTGCAGCCATGTCTATTAACAGCTCACCTGAGATCCTGTGCGAAGGCTTAGCCCCTTGGGGATTGCTTTTTGAGTGGCCCAGCAACCACACCTGCTCAGTAGAGCATTTAGGAACCAGTGGAAATAGCTATTAGAAAGGCAGTGACCTCTCAGGCTAGGAGGGGAGGTTGGCAACACAGTTTGGGGTGTGACTAATAGGACAAAGCCACATGTGCCTATGGTGTTAACTGTGCATATGTGTGAGACATGTACACGTTATGGATGTAAGGTGTCCATGCAGGACTATAGTGGGGGCTGAGGGTATGGGGCTTGCTTTTTGGCACCTTTTCTCCTTATGCAATGGAGTCTCTCTCCCCGACTTCTCCCAGATTGTCCTGGCCTTTGGCAACTACATGAACAGCAGCAAGCGTGGAGCAGCCTATGGCTTCCGGCTCCAGAGCCTGGATTCGGTGAGGAGGGGCCCCTGGCCTGGGGGCTGAGGGCTGGCTGGTGGCCTGCGGCTAACAATAGGTCCTTGTGCAGCTGTTGGAGATGAAGTCGACTGACCGCAAGCAGACGCTGCTGCACTACCTGGTGAAGGTCATTGCTGAGAAGTACCCACAGCTCACAGGCTTCTACAGCGATCTGCACTTTCTGGACAAGGCGGGTTCAGGTGTGGGGTGTCTAGGTCCCTGAGTGAGCTGTTGTGGGGAGAGATTCAGGAACAGGCTGGTGTGGTTTGGAGAAAAGCAAGGGGACCACAGGATGTAACTGGGTGGGACTGACTCTATGCTGCCCCACCCCCACCCAGTGTCCCTGGACAGTGTCTTGGGAGATGTGCGCTCTCTGCAGCGAGGCCTGGAGTTGACACAGCGGGAGTTTGTGCGGCAGGATGACTGTGTGGTTCTCAAAGAGTTCTTGAGGGCCAATTCGCCCACCATGGACAAGCTGCTAGTAGATAGCAAGACTGCTCAGGTGGGCTGGGGCTGACCTGACCCTGGAGGTGGAGAGGCTGGGCTGGGGGATGAAGTACTTGCCCTTGCAAAACTAGGTGGGGGTGTATAGCCAAACATGGAGGGGTATGGCCACAGCTGGGATTCTTTGGGGAGATGGAGCAGGAGTAAGGGGCCACTCTGCCTGGAGGAGCAGAGATGGAATGGCTAGTGTCCTGAGGGGTACAGGCTGGAAGAGGTCTGCGTGTGGGGCTGACACTCTGTGTCTGCAGGAGGCTTATGAGTCTGTGGTGGAGTACTTTGGAGAAAACCCCAAGACCACATCCCCGAGCCTGTTCTTTTCCTTCTTTAGCCGCTTTATCAAGGCCTACAAGGTATGTGTGTTGGGGGTGGACTGGGAGTCTTGGAGGACATTGAAGCCTCTTCACTGGGCAGTGGAGGGGTCAGGATAGAGAAGTAGGGAGGGCAGCCCTCATGGAGACTTCTTTGGCACTCAGAAAGCTGAGCAGGAGGTGGAACAGTGGAAGAAAGAATCAGCTGCCCAGGAGGCAGGCACTGACACCATGAGCAAAGGGGAGTCCCCTGCACCCAAGGTAGGCAGCTGCCCCTGAACTTGGTCCTGGGATGTAGGGATTCCTGGCATCCTATTTGCCCTCTGGTACCACCCCAAACCCTCACTGTTACAGACAGACCCTGCCCAAGAGTCTGGGATGGGAATGGGTTCCTGCTGTTCAAGTCAGCTGTCTGTGCTGTGGGAGACCAGGCAGATGTTCCAGGATTTGCTGGGGTGGGGGGAATCCTGGAGCGGGAGTTATTCATGTCCCTCCAGTCCCCACCCAAGGCTCGGCGACAACAGATGGACCTTATCTCTGAGCTGAAACGGAAGCAGCAGAAGGAGCCACTCATCTATGAGAGTGACCGTGATGGGGCCATTGAAGACATCATCACAGGTGAGGGCTTGGCCAAGCCTCGATTTTTGTCTTCAGTCTGTTCTTCTATGCTGTCCTCTGTCCATATCCTGTGCCCCCTGGGGGTCTGGCTGCCTTACTGTTTCTTGCTACCTTTTCTGTTTTTCTTTCCTTTTTCCTTTCTCTGCCTCCCCTCCACCTATCCCTACCCTCAGTGCTCAAGACAGTGCCCTTCACTGCCCGCACTGGCAAGCGGACATCCCGGCTTCTCTGTGAGGCCAGCCTGGGAGAGGAGATACCCCTCTAAGCCCCCAGGTACCTGGATGGCCTGGCCTCTGATTTTGCCCTGTCCACAGCCCTGGGGACCCTTGGGGGACTGGGTCATGCTGTCCTCTCCTAGGCCAGGGAATAGCTGGGATGTGTTTCACTGGGGTCTGGCAAACAGTGCCTTCTCCACATGTACACAACCTTAGATGGGTGAGCCTGTGCCCTGGAGCCCAGGTCCCAGCTCTGGGCAGACTTCTGAAGGGTAAATGCGTCTCCTTTGGCTGTCAGATCTGCGGAACCAGCCCTACATCCGCGCAGACACAGGCCGCCGCAGTGCCCGCCGGCGTCCCCCAGGCCCCCCGCTGCAGGTCACCTCTGACCTCTCTCTGTAGCCGCTACATCTACACAGGTGGATTTTGCAGGGCAGGATGCCGCCCTGGGCAGGCTAGAGCTCAAGGAAGGTGGTCCTGAGCTCGGCTGGGCCGGGCAGCTCCCGCCTCTGCTGTCCCTGCCCTGGGCCCGCCTCAGATGGTCCAGCACATCCTCCTCTTGCCACAGAGGTCAACATTGTTGGCCCCTCGCCCCAGATGCTGCTCGCAGCACCCCCTATCCCCTCCAAATAGCCATACTTAGTCTCAGCAGGAGCCTGGCCTGTAACTTATAAAGTGCACCTCATCCTCCCAACTCCCAGACCCGAGGACTCTCTAAGGACCTTATTTTTATACGAGATTAATAAAGACCTTTGCAAAAGATCCGCGTCCGCTCCGTGCCCGCCCCTACCACGCGCAGCCTGTTTCCTTGTGCAAACGCTTTACTTGTACAAGCTCTTTATAGCCGGTCTCTGCGGACAGGCTGGGGAAGGGGAGAAGGGATGCTTCTGCACTAGAGTTGTAGGGGAAGGAGCCTGCTTCCAACGGCGCGCGTGCTCTGACGGCTGGCCAGCGACCCCTGCGGGAGGGCTCCACCTCAGGCGGCCTCCTTGCTGCCCCGCCCCGTTTGAGCCGGTCCAGCCTCCTACCCCACTACCTAGCCCAATTCCCAGTTACGCCGGGAGCGCTTTCGGCATACATCTCCGCACGTCTCGCTTCTGTCCACCGCGTCTCCATTTTTTTGCCTTCCGGTTTGCTGCGTTCTGTTGCCCGCCCCCGCCCGACGGCCACGCCCCATCTATCTGCCCCGCCCGGTTGACCGCGCCCCTAATTACATGCCCCACCCTTCAGCCCTCACCTTGGTAGGACCGCCCCACGCTGGGCGGGCGCTTGGGCTCCCCGGGCTTTGGGAGCCGGACGTCGGGGCCTGGGGCTCGGCCCAGCGTCCTGCGTTCTGGTGGTGTCCGTCCTTCCAGGTTTGGTATCTGGGAATAGGGGCTGCGCACATCTGGGGAGGGCACCGGGGAGGCGATACTCCTGAGAGTAGGTCCTGGGGACCCGGAGGTGGGGATGGGTATTTTGTGTGACTGGGGGAAGTCCCCGCCCAGCGTGTCTGGCCTCGACCCCCGCCCAGCCGGGGGCACACCCGCTTTGTTCAGCCTGTGCAGCGAGCGCGCCAGCTGGGAGCTGGAGAGGCCACCGACGCGTGCGGCCTGGCAGAAGAAGGTGAGGCCCGCGTGGGCGCGCGCAGGGCGGCCATGGCCGCGGGACCGGCCCCTCCAGTCTGGGCCCAGCCGCAGAGCCTGCTGCTTCCTGAAGTAGTAGCTTGGAGGAGAAAGATGAGGTGGCCGCCTCAGACAGAGCCGCTCCAGTCCTCTCCATCTCGCAAATGGAGAAAACCAAAGGAGGACAAGGAGCCATTTGTTTTTAACCTGGGGCCCATTGGGACCCAGGAAACTGACTCAGAATTCAGAGAGCTCCTCCCTGGGGCAGGAACATCAGGGGTTCTATACCCGGCGGGTCTGCACCTCCCATCCAGGGCCCCGGAGCTGGTATGGCTGTGCCCACCTCGTCAACTCCTGCACTGACTTGGAGGGCACAAAGCCCTGGCGCAGCAGCTTGAACAGCATCTCTAAGAACAGGGTCTGCAGGCCCTGGGGGTCACCGACGCAGCTGTTCTTCACCTGGCCTGGCAGCAGGAAACATGGGGGAAAGTGAAGAGAGACCTCCCCCAGGCCAGGCCCCCAGCTCCCCCATCAGCCTCACCCCTCACCCATGCACTGAGCTAAGAGCTGGTTGTCAGTAAGCACACCCAGGAAGTCTTTGAAGCTCACAATTCCATCACCTGGGAAGAAAGAGAGGTGGGGGTGCTATGGATACCTGCCCCCAGAGAAGGCATGCTGGACTTGCTAGCAGTTTCAGGTGTTAAGAGAATCCAGATCTGCCTCTAGCCCAGGGTGGGCCCCAGTTTGAATAAGGGAGAAATAGCCTTGAGTGGCCACAAATCAGGACAAGGATTAACACAAAAGCAGTGTTTATAGGGCATGGGTAGGCATGTTGATCAGGGCAGACTTCCGGGAAGAGGGAACTTTGGAGACTTTGTGGGCAGGGGTGGCATTCTTTAAGGGACTGCCCAGAGGTGGGAGAGGACAAGAGGGCACCAACCATCCAAGTCTGCCTGCTGTAAAGCTTGACACATCTCCTGTGGACTCAGCTGAATACCCACATTGCGCAGGGCAACTTTCATACTGCGCATGTCCACAGCACCCGCTGGGCTGGAGCTGAACAGTTTAAAGATATCCTGGAATGCTGAGGGTAGAGAATAGGGAAGGCAGCAAGGTGAACTGCCCACATGAGAATCCTGAGAGCTGCCCTCTCTAGCTCAGGTGGGACTGATAGATGACTTGGATCATTCCAACCCCCTGGATATCATAACATTTTTTTTTTTTTTGGAGACAAACTCTCAATTTTGTTGCCTTGGGTAGAGTGCTGTGGTGTCACAGCAACCTCCAACTCTTGGACTCAGGCAATTCTCTTGCCTCAGCCTCCCAGGTAGCAGGGACTACAGGTGTTCACCACAATGCCCAGCTGTTTTTAGAGACAAGGTCTTACTCTGGCTCAGGCTGGTCTCAAACTCATGAGCTCAGGCAATCCACTCACCTTGGCTTCTCAGAGTGCTAGGGTTACAGGCGTGAGCCACTATGCTAGGCCATAAATTTAAATATAAAGAATAGCAGTGGCTATTGTGCTCATTAAGTGCCTGTTCAAATCCTATGTCCAAAACTCATGTTTGTATGAAAAATATTAGAAATTCATGACCAGGGTCACACCCGGCAGTCTGGTTCTGAAGCTCCAGTGCTCTGGAGCTCTGCAGCATGTAGCTGGTACAGAAAACTGTTGACAATGAATAAAATGATTCTGCTTTGAGAGACACCTGCCAATATCAGGACATATCTTTGGGAAGTACTGGGGCAATGGTTTCTTTTGTCCTTACTGCCAACAGCCCAGATACCAGTGGGATGGTGGAATTCAGATCACCCCCCCATCTTTTCTCCTTTTCCCATCTTCCTTCCTTCTTTCCATCCTGTTCATTGATCTTTTCATTCATCCAAATACCTTCATTCACCTATCCACGAATCCACCTAGTTTTCTTTTCCTTCCCTTCCTCCTTTACACACACACATACTCACACAACCCCCCAAGTCTCTGGGGCCATGCACATTTGTGAGCCCTAGGGGTTGTAGAGATAGATTAGACAAACATGGAGGGAAGGTTACCAGCACTGGATTTATGTAGTGATCCCAACCTGGGAGTAGGTAACCCCTCAGTTCTGCCCTAAGTACCCCTAATTTTCTTCCCTACTCCCAGCCCAGGGCCCTCACCTGCCAGCTGCCGGGATGTCAGGGGCAGCATGTTCTCATCTGTCAAGCTGCTATAGGAGGAAGAGGTTAAAGGCCTGTGCACCTGCTGCGGAGAGATGCCAGGGCCAGGCAGGCCTTGCCCTGAACCCAGCACCCCAGGCCTGGCCTCCAGGCTCTGTGCTCACCTCTGAGACCCAGCATCTAGGCATGACTCTGCTGGATGGTTAGCTACTGGGCCCTTGAATTCCCTCGCCCTCTGTGTTGTCTGCTCCGCCTTCCTGGCCCCGGATGCTGCTGGCTCCATCTGGGTCAGCTGGGCAGTATGCAGCCGCAGCCTCCCTTTCTGCATCCTACCGACCTGCTCCTCTTCTAGATCTCGTGTGATCAGCCTTTGAGGCTTCTGTGGAGGCCTTACAAGCAGGGAGAAAATAGGGCAGAGCCCACCCCATTTAAGAGCTCAGACTCCAGGGCACCTGGGACTAGGCCTATGGGTGTGCAGTCACACTTCCTCCCAGGATCCTCTACAAGAGGCTGCACCTGCAGCACTCAGGCTAGAGTATTCTGGAAGCAGGGCTGAGGCAGTAATTCCCCCTCTCCCCCCCAGAGGGAAAGGGGCCCTCCTTCAGCCCTGATCACCTCTGTGTTTTCTGTGTCAACGGGGATCTCTTGGTCTTCCGCCTTCTGCTGCCTGAAAGGCAGAGTCACAGCCCCTTAGGGTGGTCCAATGCCCCATACTGCCTTTGTAGTGGGTTTTAATATCTTTTGCTGAGAGGCACAGTCTCTCCCTAATGATAGGTCCATTTATTTTCTCCCTGCTAGGGCACTTATTGCTTTCTTTTTTTGAGATCCTGCCTCCTTTCAGGCATCTGAATTTGCGACTTCACTTTGGATACTAAATTAGGATGGCAGAGGCCCAGAGAGAGAAGCAGGCCCCAGGGTCCCAAAGACAAAGGGTAGGAGGGGAGAGTTCAGCCTACCATGTTTTATTTTTTAGAGATGGGGTCTTGCTGTGTTGCTTAGGCTGGTCTCAAACTTCTGGGCTCAAGTGATCCTCCTATGTCAGCCTCCCTAGTAACTGGGACTATAGGCACATGCCACTGCACCTGGCATTGCCTCTCACATCTAAAAACTACTCCAGGAAACCTTAACAAATTTAATAGAAATCATAGAATGTCTGCTCTCAGATCACAAAGGAATTAAACTAGAAATCAGTTACATAAACATAGCTGGAAAATAACAATACTGGGATATTAAACAATACACTTTTAAATAACATGGATCAAAGAAGAACTCACTAGAGAAATTTTAAAATATTTTGTTCAAAATTTGTAGGATGTGAAAGCTGTGCTTAGAGAGAAATTTATAGCATTGAATGCATATTTTAGAAAGATATGAAATCAATTTTTTTAAAAAACATAACCTCACTCTGCCCCGGGTTAGAGTGCTGTGGCATCAGCTTAGGTCATGGCAAACTTAAACTCCTGGGTCCAAGTGATCCTCCTACCTCAGCCTCCTGGGTAGCTGGGACTACAGACCCAACTAATTTTTCTTTTACTGGGGAGGGAAGGTCTCACTCTTGCCCAGGATGGTCTTAAACTCTGAGCTCAATGCCTCAGCCTCCCATAGTGCTAGGATTACACACATAAGCCACCAGCCCTGGCCTAATTTTTTTTTTTTTTTTTTGAGATAGAGTCTCAAGTTTTTGCCCTGGGTAGAGGGCTATGGTGTCATACCTCACAGCAACCTCCAACTCGTGGGCTCAAGCGAGCCTCTTGCCTCAGTTTTTCTATTTTTAGTAGAGACGTGGTCTCACTTTTTGCTCTGGCTGGTCTTGAACTCATGAGCTCAAGTAATCCACCTGCCTTGGCCACCCAGAGTGCTAGGATTACAGGTGTGAGCCACCGTGCACAGCCAATATTTTTTTTTTTTTGAGACAGAGTCTCACTTTGTCGCCCTCAGTAGAGTGCTGTGACGTTACAGCTCACAGCAACCTCCAGCTTTTGGGCTTAGGCGATTCTCTTGCCTTAGCCTTCTGGGTAGCTGGGACCACAGGTGTCACTATTCCTGGCTATTTTTTGTTGCAGTTTGGCTGAGGCCAGGGTTGAACCTGCCACCCTCAGTATATGGGGCCAACATCCTACTCACAGAGCCACAGGCACCACCCGCCAATAATTTTTTTTTTTTTTTTGGCCAGGGCTAGGCTTGAACCCACCATCTCTGGCATATGTGGCTGGCGCCCTACCCCTTTGAGCCACAGGCACCGCCCTATTTTTTTTTTTTTTTTTTTTGTGAGTTTTGGCCGGGGCTGGGTTTGAACCCGCCACCTCCAGCATATGGGTCCGGCGCCCTACTCCTTGAGCCACAGGTGTCGCCCGGCACTGCCCTATTTTTTTTTTAAGAGACAGGATCTTGCTCTGGTGCCCAGGCTGGAGTGCAGTGGTGCGATCATAGCTTACTGTAAGCTTGTACTCCTGGGCTCAAGTGATCCTCCTGCCTAGGCTTGCCAAAATTTTGGGATTACAGTGCAAATCATTGCACCTGACCTAAAATCAAGAATTTAAGCTTCTACCTTAGGAAACTAGAAAAAGAGGAGCAAATTTAATCCAAAGTAAGCAGAATTAAAATAATAAAAACTTGAGCAGAAGTCAATGAAATTGAAAACAGGAAATCAATAGAAAAAAATCAACAAGCCAAAAGCTAGTTCTTTGAAAAGATCAATAAAATTAATAACATTCTACCTAGGCTAGCCAAAAAATGAGGAGAAAAGACACAAATTACTAAAATATGAAAGAGGGGGCATCACTATAGATCTCATGGACATTCAAAGGATAATAAAGGAATATTATGAATAACTCTATGCCACAAATTTGATAACCTAGCTAGATGAAATGGACCAGCACCTCAAAAGACACAATCTGCCAAAACTCACATACAAAGAAATAGACAATATGAATAAGCCTAAATTTATTAAAGAAATTAAATGAATAACTAATAACCTTCCAAAACAGAAACCATCAGTTTTGGGCTTGGAACCCATCCCAGATGGGTTCACTGGTGAATTCTACCAAACATTTAAGGAAGAAATTATATCAATTCTCTGTAATTTCTTCCAGATGATAGAAGCCAAAGGAATATGTTCTAACTCATTCTATAATGCCATCATTACCCTAATACCAAAATGAGAAAATTTATTTATTTATTTTTGCATTTTTTGGCCGGGGCTAGGTTTGAACCCACCACCTCCGGCATATGGGGCCAGTGCCCTACCCCTTTGAGCCACAGGTGCCACCCCCAAAATGAGAAAATTATCAGAAAACTACAGACCAATATTTCTCATGAATGCAAAAATCTTCAACAAAATATTAGCAATTGAATCCAACAATGTATAAAAAAAATTATACTTCATAACCAAGTGGGATTTATCCCAGGAACGAAAGGCTGATTCAACATTTGGAAATCAATTAATGTAACCTATCACATCAACTAGTTAAAGAAGAAAAACCACATGATAATATAAATAAATGCAGAAAAAGCAGTTGACAAAATTCAACACACATTCACAGTAAAAAATCTCAGCAAATTAGGAATAGAGGACTTCCTCAACTTGACAAAGAACATCTACAAAAAACAGCTAATGTTGGGTGGCGCCTGTGGCTCAAGGAGTAGGGCTCCGGTCCCATATGCCGGAGGTGGTGGGTTCAAACCCTGCCCCGGCCAAAAAAAAAAAAAAACAGCTAATGTTGTACCTAATGGTGAGACACTTGGAGCTTTCCTGCTAAGAACAGAAACAAGGCAAAGATGTCCCCTCTCACAATTGTTTTTTAACATTGTACTGGAAATCCTAGCAAATACAGTAAGACAAGAAAAGGTATACAAATTGGGAAGGAAGAAATAAAACTTTGAAGATGACATGATCGTCATAGGCAAAAAACCAAATACAGACATAGACCTTATATCCTTCTCAAAAATTAACTCAATATGAAAAAAAAAATTAACTCAATATGGATCATAGACCTAAATGTAAAACCCAAACCTATAAAACTAGAAGATAATGTAGGAGAAAACCTAATCAAACTTAGGTATAGAAAACCTAATCAAAATGGTACACCCAACGCTAAAGACATGATCTGTGGAAGAAAAAACTCATAAGCTGAGCTTTATTACAACCACAAACTGCCCGTGAAAGACAATGTCAAGACAATGGGAAGACAAGATACAGTTTGGGAGAAAATACTTGTAAAAAGACACATTTGATAAAGGAGCATCATCCAAAATATACAAATAGCATAAAACTCAACAGTAAGAAAATGAATAACACAATTTTAAAAAAAATGGACGAAACATCTGAACAGATGTCTCACCAAAGAATATACACAAATGGAAAGTAAACATATGAAAAGGTGGTCAATATCCAGGGAATTACTAGGGAATTACAAATAAAAATAATGATATATCATATGCTCTAATTGTATGCCAAAATCCAAAACACTGATAACACCAACTGCTGGAGAAGATAGGGAACAAAAGGAACTCTCATGTATTGCTGGTGGAAATGCTGGTGGTACAGCCACTTTGGAAGATAGTTTGGTAATTTCTTATAAAACTACATATACCCTCACTATAGGATCCAGCAATTGCGCTTGTTGGTATTTACCTGAATGATTTGAAAACTTATATCCACACAAAAACCTGCACATAGATGTTTATAGCAGCTTTATTCACAATTGCCGAAACTTGGAAACAACTAAGAAGTCCTCCAACAGGTGAACGGATGAACAAACTGTGGTACACCCAGACAATGGCGATTACTCAGAATTAAAAAGAAATGAGCTGCCAAGTCATGAAGAGACATGGAGGAAACTTAAATCTGGATTTCTAGGTGAAAGAAGCCAATCTGAAAAGGCTACATATTATAAGATTCCAACTCATTCTGGAAAAGCAGAACTGTAGCGACAGTAAAAGGATCAGTGGTTGCCAGTGGGTGAGGGGAGGGAGGATGAATAAGCAGAGCACAGGGGTATTTTGGGGCAGTGGAACTACTCTGTATGATAGTGTGATGGTGGAGGGGCATGTGTCATTATATATTTGCCTGACCCATACTGAGACCTAATGTAAACTATGGACATGGGGTGATGATGATGTGTCCGTGTGGGTTTGTCAGTGGTAATAAATGTACCCCTCTGGTGCAGGGTTTCCATAGTAGGGGAGTTTGTGAGTGGGGACGGGGGTATATGGGAACTCTCTGAACTTTCTACTCTAAAAAAGTAGTTTATTAAGACAAAACAAAAATACTCTAGAAAGATGAGCCCTGAGGGCCGAAGGACACTTTGGCTGAGCCCCTCACAAGACACTCGCCTCTGTATCTCCCCATTGTCCCTCCTTCTAGCCTCCTGCTCCCCTCCTTATTTAAGTCTGGCCCATTCTTAACTGCTCAGTCCTTCTGAATCCCACTCTCCAGGCCCTGGGCACCTCCCTCCTCTGCTCCTCTCAAGGCCGGGCAGGAGGTTGAAGGTCTGCAAGGCAGAGCTTTCACTCGGCAGGGAGGCTGAGGCCCAGAGTGGGCAGCGGGGGCAACTAGGGCCCAGGCCATGGCATGGTCTCCACGGCTTCTTCTCCCAGCTTCCCTATCCACATCTGTGCCCATACCCTACCCCAAATTTTCTTCCCTCCTTTGCTGCCATCTCTGCTGTGCCAGAAGCCTGCTCACACTGTCCATCCTCTGAGCCTCCAAGGTCCAACCCCAGATGTGCGAGTGCATTTGTGTGCATCTTTTGCACATGTGACTGTGTCACAGGCACATGTGTGTGGTTGTGCAAGGAGTGTTTCCTTTGTGTGTGCAGATGTGTCATGTGACTGTATGTGTGATATTTTGGGCAGTTGGTGGTGTCTGTGCGTGTGTGTGAGTGTGCATAACTGGGTTGTGAACTTGCACCATTACACATGACACTCCTCTGCATTTGGGATATCTCCAGCTCCAGGCTGCAGTTTCCTGAAGGACCAGTTCTTCAGATTCATTTTTTCCCTCCTTCAAGTGCCTGGACATCATCCCTTCTCCAAGCTAGGCCTTCCCAAAGGAGAGAGGTAGTAGAACCCCACTCAGACTTGCCTTCTTGCCTGCCTAGTGCCACCCCCAGGAGGCCATTGCCTCAGATGATCCCAGCATGTCCCTGGCTTCAGACCAAGAGGGAGTCCCATTTCACGTGTGGGAACAGAGGCCTCCCCTAGACTAGTCACAAATCTCCTGGGCTAGGCGGTCTGGCTGTGTGGGAGTGAAGGGGAAATGCCCCTGGGGAGTAGGCAGGAGTGAGATAGATTGCCAGGAAGTGCCTCTCTGAAGAGGTAGGACTGGGGCACCTAAAAAAATGGGGTTGGCATCCCTAAAAAAATTGAGATCAAGACGCGGCAACTAGGTGAGCTAACTGGTCCAGGAGTACTTGCACAAAAAGTCTGAGCCGAGGGCCAGCACTGGAGGCTTTACTGGTTTTGTATAGTCATTTCTCTGGGGAAGAGGGGGATGACACCTTAAAATGAATTTTGAGCAATAATGGATTCCCTTTCTTGGTTCCCGGCACTGAGCTGCAACACAAAAGAGAGAGTGTCACTTGGACCCCAGATGGGAGGTGTCGGGGGAGAGGGGAGAACAAGAGTCCTCTGGGGGGTAATGTTGCTGCTGCATGCAGCTGGGCAGCTGCTGTTCTGTTCTGTGTCCATTCATCACCAGAAGCAAGGGGTGCTGGAGAGCTCTGCTCTCTCATCCTGCCCTCAACAGGGCATCCTGAACCCCGGGGCTGGGGCCAGCAAGCTCTCAGCAGGGCAGACACCAGCTTGAGTATTTCCTGTTTAGGGAGGTACTGCTGCCCGGTGGGAAGTTTTTTAAACCAGCATGGTTCTTCCCATGTGAACCCACACCCCTACCCTGATCCCGGAGTGCTCACCCTCCATGGTCCCCAGGCCTCCTGTGGCCCTGGCCTTGGCTCTGGACCTCAGCCCACTGGAACCTTGTTTCTAGTAGCCTTTATGAGGTCACTCAGGTTGAGGCATCACAGCCTGCTGCACATCCCCCCCACCTCATCCAGCCCTTCATTCCACTGTTCCCCACCCCTACCTGGCTGTGTGAGGCCCCCCTCATCCTAGCACAGCCCCCTCCCTGAGGAGAGCTGTGGGACTGGCCTCACTTACTCTTTCCTGGCTCCCTGCAGCTGGGGAGATATAGCTGGAGGCTGAAGAAGCTTCACTTCTCCTTCAATGGTGGCCCTCTTGGTCCCCGGTTGGCTGAAGTCAAGGTAAGAGCGAGGGAGATTCTTATTTTCCTGATTCCAGGTTTTCTGTGGGTCTCCATCTTCAGGTGGTTTCTCTGGTGGTGTCTCCTCCTGCTTTCCCAGCTCTTGCTTATCTGCAGCAGGCTGGACAGGCTCTGTAGAAGGCTGGACAGGCTCTGTAGAAGGCTGGATGGGCTCTGTAGAAGGTTCTTCGGCCTTCTGGGATTGAGCTTTGATTATGTGCTCCAAACTTGGCAAGTTCATCTTGCTGGAGGAGGCTATGGCCAGGGAGGACGCAAAGTTGATTAGCTCTGCCAGGCCAATGGCCGGCGAAAGATTGGAGGAGGATAGGTGAGTGCTTGGTGGCACCTGGGAGTCTGTGGCTGGATGATCTGAGTGGGCACTGGTGGTCCGGACCTGATTCTTGGAGCTCAGGGTGTTGGTATGGATGAAATTCTGGCCTGGGTGGCTGGTGGTCTTGTCTCCACCATTCTTTTTGACATATATGTTTGTCTCTTTCTGCAGGCTGTGTTCTGAGGCCTGAATGAGCTTGTTTGCCCAGAAGAGGTGCTTGGAGGTCTGCACGCGGATGGAACGATGCTCAGTGAACACCTGGCTCTCCTCTGGAGAACTCATGTAGCTGGTGTTTGAATTCATACTCCAGGGCCTGAAGTTCTGTAGCAATGGCAGCCCCTCTGTGTAGGGGTTGACGGGCTCTATCCTGTACTCCAGCTTCTTGGGATCTTCGTTGCCATCACTCACCTTCCACTTATCCACTTCAACTTCTGGGTTCAGTGCTGGGTGCAGTTCTGACTTCAGCAAAGTCACGAGCTCGAGATCTGGGACTGGGCCTGGGCATGAGCATGAGCCTGCGTCTGGGTCCGGGTCCAGGTTCACTTTGGGTGGAGATTCCTGCTCTAGCAATTCTGCCTCCAGCTAAAAGGATTCAAATCAAAGCTGAGAGGTAAGAGCTGAAGGTCCCTGCCCCTGAGGTCCTCCCTGGCCCCAGGTTCCTGTCCCACCCTGCGCAGATCCTGCTCTTCCCCGCCCGACCTGTGTGTGGGTGCTGTATGAGTGCCCACACTGGCCTGGAATGAGGGTCCCAGAGTTGTTGAGGGCTGGTGCTAGTTGGGGTTTAGGGATCCTTGCCCTGTAAGAAGTGACTTTCCCATTCTTACCTCCATCTCATCTTCCTCTTTTATCATCTGGGACTGGAAATGGTTTGGGTTTAAGTCATCCCTGAGACAGAAGGAGACAGTGAGTGATAGGGATCTGTAAGGTAGATGGAGTGACTGCAGTGGGTAGGGACCTTAAAGCCACCTGCCTTGTACAAGGACTGGCAAGATGCTTCCCTACCTCCCTCCCACCCCCCGCCCACTCATCTATTCCACAGGCTGTCCACCAAGAAGCCTGAAATGGTATCTTCAAACTTAACGCCTAACCCCAAAGAAGGACCCAGTTGGTTGAAGGTAAGGCCTGTGAATCTGCATTTTATCAAGCATTGAAGGGGTGATCTGATATAGCTTACTTTGAGAATCAGTGCCCATAAAGTGGCTCCTTACAGAGGGGAAGCTCAGGGCAATGTCCCCTACCCACCTGCACACTCCCACCTTGGACAGCTCTATTCTCAACAGGCAAGGTAGCTCTAAGTGTCAGGTGGCATCCTTGTCCTTGGGTGTACACCCCACCCCCAGTCCTTGTCCAGTGTTAGGGCTGAGGGCAGAAACAGAAAGGGGTGGTAGGAGACCTTTCCCCCTCCCCAGCCTTCTGGCCTGGATACTGTCCCTGGGGAAGTTTGGAAATGAGCAAAATAGAGGGAACCTGCGGTTGGGGGATATGTGGTGTCAGTGGGTAAAGGCTAGAGGTCGTGGGGAGGCCAAAGGCAGGCCCTACAATGATGGCAGACTGGTTCTTACCTGATATCCACAGTTTCCACAGACTTCTGACCACAGCAGGGAAATC
Source organism: Nycticebus coucang (assembly GCF_027406575.1). Classification (NCBI taxonomy): domain Eukaryota; kingdom Metazoa; phylum Chordata; class Mammalia; order Primates; family Lorisidae; genus Nycticebus; species Nycticebus coucang. The sequence goes on from NC_069797.1 coordinate 60,656,375, forward strand.
CGTGGGCACCTGGCAGGGAGAAGGAGGTGAGGGCAGGGAGCCGCAAGATGGGGGACAATTCTGAGGGATCTGGAGGCAGGGCTGCAGTGCTGCTCTAGCCACCTCCTCCCGCCCTTCTTCCCTTTCCCCTCAGCCTCTGTGCCCCTTGCCAGCCAGCACCACCAGTCCTCCCCTCCACTTGCCATCTTTGTCCCACCCCATCTGCATCCTCTATAGGGGCGAATGCTGGTGGTGCCTTTCCCTTGACTGAGCGCTGCCACATCTTGGGCATTCTATGTCCTTTATCTCACTGATTCAACACACAAAATTAGGAGAGAGTTATTTGCCCCAAAGTGAGGACTTTAATGCAGGTTTGACTCAAGAACCTCCTGAGCTCCCGGCACTGCTGTCCTAAGAGCCTGTGACTGTGTGGGTTCCTGTCAGAGCCCACTTGAACCTGCCTCATCTCCACCATTCCTGTTCCTCTGCCTGCCTTCTCCCTTCTCTCTGGGCCATCCATCCCTGACTCCCAAGCCAAACCTCTCACTCCAAGTGTGTGATTTGAGGTGATGTTAGCAGCTGTCTGGTGATTTGTGAGCTGGGGTTACCCTCTGCAGAGGAGACTGACTCCTTGGGGAGGTCCCCCCACCTCCCTGGAGGCTTGAATATTTTACTGCAGAAGCTGCAGCTTCATCCTCTGGGGCTGGAAAGCACCAGGTTGTCCTGTTCTATGTTCTCCAGGGCAGTGGATAGGGGGGCTGTCATGGCAATCCTGCCATCATGCCAGGTGGGTCCCCATGAACCTGGGATGTGGAAGAAGTGACAGCCCTGACTCTGGCTAGGAATTGCTCCCAGGATTATATCAGTAGGATGAGAATGCGCCATGACCTCTTCCTAGAGATGAGAGGCTGGGAAGAGGGGTACTTTCATGGCTGATCCTGAGATTGGAAACTGGCCTCAGCCTGGGCCTGGGGAATCCTGGGTTGGCTGAGAGACAGGGCTTTGCAGTCATCACCATGGACAGCTCCCTGAGGCCAGCTTCGTGGTCTCTTCAGAACCCTCTACCTCTTGACTGCTATCCTCCCTTGGCTTCCTCACATCTCTCTGCTCCATATCCAATTTCCCTGCCTGAGTCCTGTTGTTCCCCAGGCTTCTGACCGCAGGGCCTGCCTTTACTTGCTCTACAGAATTTCCCTGGGCAATTTAAGTCAACACTCACAGCCTCAGCCCTTCCACGAATAGCAACTGGGTACGGACAGGAGGAGAAATTATTATGGCCTGAGCCTTGTAGCAGCACGGGGTGGGGGAGTTGGAAGAAAAATTCTGAGGTTGAATCAACTTGGAGCTTTTGTGCCTGACTTGTGAGTGTTCTATTAAGGACTCAGGTGACATTCTGCAGTGTATGAAATAATTTCAACTTTAAATTGTTTGTTTTTAGTATATAGAAATACACTGATGTTGGCTGCGTGAGGTGGCTCATGCCTGTAATCCCAGCACTCTGAGAGGCCGAGGTGGGTAGATCACTTGAGCTCATGAGTTCGAGATCAGCCTGAGCAAGAGCTTGAGACTCTGTCTCTAAAAAATAGCTGGGTGTTGTGGCAGGTGTCTGTAGTCCCAGCTACTTGGGAGGCTGAGGCAAGAGAATCTCTCGAGCCCAGGAGTTTGAGGTTGCTGTGAGCTATGATGCTACAGCACTCTACTAGGGGCAGGAAAGTGAAACTCTGTCTCCAAAAAAAAAAAAAAAAAAAAAAAAAAAAAGCAATGACCTTGTATTCTGCAACCATGCTAAAATCTTATTAGTTTTAGTAGCTTTTTTTTTTTTTTTTTTGGTAGATTCCATAGAATTTTCTATATGGACAGTAATGTCCATAGGACAGTGAATCAGGACAGTTTTACTTTTTCCTTTCCAATCTGGATGCTTATTTTTTCCTTTTCTTGCCTTTTTGCACTGGGAACAATCTCCATACAATGTTGAGTGGAAGTGAAAGTGTACATTTTTGCTTCATTCTGGGGTTTAGGTAGAAACATTAAGTATGATGTTAACTATAGCTTTTTCATAGATGCCCTTTATAAGGTTGAGGAAGTTTGCTGAGCTATTAATTAGGGATGGATGTTGGATTTTGTCTAACGCTTTTTCTGCAACAACAGTCTCACTCTGTCACCCTTGGTAGAATGCCATATCATCATCATAGCTCACGGCAACCTCAAACTCTTGGGCTGGAGCAATATTCTTGCCTCAGCCTCCTAAGTAGCTGGGACTACAGGTGCCTGCCACAATGCCTAGCTAGTTTTTCTATTTTTAGTAGAGATGGGGTCTCACTCTTGCTCAGACTGGTCTCAAACTCTTGAGCGCAATCCTTCCAGAGTGCTAGGATTATAGGTGTGAGCCACTGCACCTGGCTTTTCTGCACTTATTGAGGTAATCATATGTTTGTTTGTTTATAGTCTGTTACTATATTGTATATGTCATGTATAACATGCTGTGAGATATTAACATACAAGTCATGTTATGTTATTTAGTTAATTCTTATATTATCCTATTTATGGTGAAATAAATTGATTTTTTAAATGTTTAAATAAGGCTGGGTGTGGTGGCTTATGCCTATAATCCTAGTGCTTTGGGAGGTCAAGGTGGGATGATCACTTGAAGCTAGGAGTTCAAGACCAGTCTGAGCAATATAGCCAGACCCTATCTTAAAAAAAAAAAAAACAAAACCAGAAAAGAAAAGAAAAGCAAAAGGAAAAAAACTCCCCAAATTAGGTAGGCATGGTGGCATGTACTTGTAGCCTCAGCTACTTGGGAGGGTGAAATAGGAGGAATGCTTGAGCCCAGGAATTTGAAGTTGCAGTGAGCTATAATGCACTCTTATCCAAATAATAGACTGAGACTGTCTCCAAAAATAAAAATACAAATAAATGTTAAACCAAATTGCATTACTGAGATAAAGCTAATTTGGTCGTAATGTATTATCCTTTTTGTTAAGTATATTGTTGAATCTGATTGGCTAATTTTATTTTAGAATTTTCATATAAGGAGGGTGCCAAAAAATTTATACATTTTAAAAAGGGCAAAAACTGTATTCAAATTTTAATACTCAGCGGCACCCGTAGCTCAGTTGGTAGGGCATTGGCCACATACACCGAGGCTGGCACGTTTGAACCCAGCCAGGGCCAGCTAAAATCAACAATGACAATTGCAACAAAAAAATAGCTGGGCATTGTGGTGGGCACCTGTAGTTCCAGCTACTTGGGAGGCTGAGACAAGGGAATCATGTAAGCCCAAGAGTTTGAGGTTGCTGTGAGCTATGATGCCACGGCATTCTACAGAGGGCAACACAGTATGACTGTCTCAAAAAAATTTTTTTAATACTCAGTATATACAGATACTTGTCATCTTATGCAATGTATATCTCTTATTTTGCAGAAGTTAAATGTGACTTGAAGTTTATAATTTTAATAGTTTTTTCCTTTCTTAAAATGTATATAATTTTTTTGCACCCTCCATCTATAATGATGAGCGAATATTGGTATGTAATTTTCTTTCTTTTTTTTTTTTTTTTTTGAGACAGAGTCTCTTTTTTTTTTTTTTTTTTTGTAGAGACAGAGTCTCACTTTATGGCCCTCGGTAGAGTGCCGTGGCCTCACACAGCTCACAGCAACCTCCAACTCCTGGGCTTAAGCGATTCTCCTGCCTCAGCCTCCAGAGCAGCTGGGACTACAGGCGCCCGCCACAACGCCCGGCTATTTTTTGGTTGCAGTTTGGCCGGGGCTGGGTTTGAACCCGCCGGTATATGGGGCTGGCACCTTACTGACTGAGCCACAGGTGCCGCCCAGAGTCTCACTTTGTCACCGTTGGTAGAGTGCCATGGCGTCACAGCTCACAGTTACCTCAAACTCTTGGGCTCAAGTGATCTTCTTGTCTCAGCCTCCTGAGTAGCTGAGACTACAGGCGCTCACCACAATGCTACTATTAGAAGTGGGGGTCTCACTCTGGCTCAGGCTGGTCTCAAATCTGGGAGCTCAGGCTATCCACCCATCTCAGCCTCCCAGAGTGCTAGGATTACAGGCATGAGCCAGTGTGTCTGGCCTAATTTTCTTTTCTTGTAATGTCTTTGTTAGATTTTGATAGTAATATTGGTTTCATAGAATGAGTTGAAAGGTATTCTCTCTTCAATTTCCTGGAAGGGCCAGGCACAGTGGCTCCCACCTGTAATGCTAGCACCCTGGGAGGCTGAGGTAAGAGGATTACTTAAGTTCAGGAGTTGGAGACCAGCCTGAGCAAATTGAGACTCCTTCTCCACCAAAAACAAAAAAATTAGTCAGGCCTCATGGTGGGCACCTGTAGTCTCAGCTGTTCAGGAGGCAGAGGCAGGAGGATTGCATGAACCCAGGAGTTTGAGGTTGCTGTGAGCTATGATGATGCCACAGAACTCTAGCCTGGGCAACAGAGAGAGACTCTGTCACAAAGAAAAAAAAAGTAGAAACAGATATTCTGGAGATAGATAATGGCAATGGCTCACAATGTACTTAATGCCACTGAACTATATACTAAAAATGGTTAAAACAGTCAATTTTATATTACATATCTTTCACCACAACAAAAAAGAATAAGTAGGCTATTGAGTGAGTATCTTTTTTTTTTTTTTTTTGAGACAGAGCCTCAAGCTGGCATCACAGCTCACAGCAACCTTCAACTCCTGGGCTCAAGCGATTCTCTTGCCTCCGTCTCCCAAGTAGCTGGGATTACAGGGGCCTGCCACAACACCCGGCTATTTTTTGGTTGCAGCCGTCATTGTTGTTTGGCGGGCCTGGGCTGGATTTGAACCCGCTAGCTCAGGTGTATATGGTGCTGAGCCTGAGTGAGTATCTTAAGGAATCTATTTCATTTAAGCTGTCAAATTTATTGGCATAAGTTTTTCATAACATTCGCTTTTCATATGTGTAGAATTTATAGTGATATCATCTCTTTCATCCCTAATGATTTTTGTCAGTTTGGCTAGAGATTGATTTATCAATTTTGTTGATCTCAAAGAAGCAACCTTTGGTTCGATTTGTTTCCTTTATTGTTTATCTACTTTCTTCTCCTCAGTTGCCACTCAGATCTCTATTATTTTTTTCTTTTGTTTATTTTGGGATTCATTTGCTTTTCTTCTCCCTAGTTTATTTCTTATTTTTAGAGACAGGTCTGTACTCAGGCTAGAGTACACTGTGTGATCATAGCTCACTGTAGCCTTGAACTCCTGGGCTCAGTGAGCCTCCCAGAGCACTTGAATTATGGTGTGACCCACCATGCCCAGCCTTCCTATTTTTTTTTTTTTTTGTAGAGACAGAGTCTCACTTTATGGCCCTCAGTAGAGTGCCATGTCCTCACACAGCTCACAGCAACCTCCAACTCCTGGGCTTAAGCGATTCTCTTGCCTCAGCCTCCCGAGTAGCTGGGACTACAGGCGCCCACCACAACGCCCAGCTATTTTTTGGTTGCAGTTTGGCCGGGGCCGGGTTTGAACCCATCACCCTCGGTATATGGGGCCAGCGCCCTACCGACTGAGCCACAGGCGCCGCCCTCCTTCCTAGTTTCTTAAGGTAGAAATTGGGTCATTGATTTGAGACCTTTCGTCTTTTCTTTTTTTTTTTTTATTTTTTTTGTAGAGACAGAGTCTCACTGTACCGCCCTCAGGTAGAGTGCCATGACGTCACACAGCTCACAGCAACCTCTAACTCTTGGGCTTACGTGATTCTCTTGCCTCAGCCTCCAGAGCAGCTGGGACTACAGGCGCCTGCACAATGCCTGGCTATTTTTTTTGTTGTAGTTTGGCCGGGGCTGGGTTTGAACCCGCCACCCTCAGCATATGGGGCCCGCGCCCTACTCACTGAGCCACAGGCACGGCCTTTTTTTTTCATAAGTTTATTCCTATAATTTTAGCTATATGCCATAAATATCAAGGTTGTATTTTCATTTTCATTCAGTTTATAGTACTTCCTAATTTCTACTTTGATCCTTCTTTAACACATGAATTATTCAGAAGTGTATTCTTTTCCAAATATTTAGTGTTTTTCTGTTATTTATTCATTCATTTATTTTATTTTTTGAGAAAGAGTCTCACTTTGTCACACTTGGTAGAGTGCTGTGGCGTCATAGCTTACAGCAACCTCAAATTTCTGGGCTCAAGTGATACTCTTGCCTCAGCCTCCTGAGTCGCTGGAAGTATGGGCACCTGCCACCATGCCTGGCTAGTTTTTCTATTTTTTTTTTTTTTAGTAGAGACAGGGTCTCACTCTTGCTCAGGCTGGTCTCAAACTCCTGAGCTCAAGCAATCCACTTGCCTTGGCCTGCTAGGATTACAGGTGTGAGCCACCACACCCAGTCATATTTATTTATTTTTTAAAAGCATGATGAGGAAGACTTTATTCAGGACCATCGAGATAGGTACGAGGACCACTGCAATGGGATCTTGCATTGGGGGAAAGAGATTGGGCTTCCTTCTGTTATTGATTTTTTTTTTTTTTTTTTTTTTTTGGCCGGGGCTGGGTTTGAACCCGCCACCTCCAGCATATGGGACCGGCACCCCACTCCTTGAGCCACAGGTGCCGCCCTCTGTTATTGATTTTTAATTTAATTCCATTATGGTTAGAGAACATCTAATGAAGTATGATTGAATCCTTTTAAATTTGTTGAGACTTTTTTTATGGCCCAGAATATGACCTCTTTTGTAAACTTGAAGAGAATATTATGCTGTTGTTGGATAGATTGACTCTACTATAAATGTTACTTAGGTCATGTTAGTAGGAAGTATTGTTCAAGTCTTTATCCTTGCTAATTTTATGTCTACTTACTTTATCAATTACTGAGAGAGGAATGGGGAAATCTGTAATTATAAATTTCTCCTAGCAGTTCTATTAGGTTTTGCTTCATGCCTTTTTTTTCTTTTTTTGAGGCATGGTCTCACTTTGTCACCCAGGCTAGAGTGCAGTTGTACAATTACTGTTCACTGCAGCCTCAAAATCCTGGGCTCAAGTGATCCTCCTGCCTCAGCCTCCCAAACAGTGCAGACTCCAGGCACATGCCACCATACCTGGCTAAATTTTTATTTTTGGTAGAGAAGGGGGTCTCACTATATTGTCTAGGCTGGTCTCAAATTCCTGGCCTTAAGTGATCCTCCAAGCTTAGCCTCCCAAAGCACTGGAATTATAAGTATAAGCCACCACACCTGGGCTGCTTCATGTATTTTGAAGCTCTAATATGAGGTGCATAAACACCTAGGATAGTTATGTACTCTTGATAAACTGACACCCCTTTATCTCTGGCAAGATCTAAAACTGGCCTTGAGTGATATTAATACAGTCACTTCAGCTTTCTCATCATTAGTGTTAGCACGGGATACCTTTCATTTCCTCTTTCTTTTAACCTGTATCTCTATTTAAAGTGTATATCTAATAGGCAGATAAAGTTGGGTCTTGCTTTTCTTTTTTTTTTTAAGAGACAGAGTCTCACTTTTTCGCCCTCAGTGGAATGCTGCGGTGTCACAGCTCACAGCAACCTTCAGCTCTTGGGCTTAGGTGATTCTCTTGTCTCAGCTTCCCAAGTAGCTGAGACTACAGGCACCCACCACAGTGCCTGGCTATTTTTTGTTGCAGTTTGGCCGGGACCGGTTTCAAACCCACCACCCACAGTATATGGGGCTGGGGCCCTACTCACTGAGCCACAGGCACTGCCCGGGGCTTGCTCTTTAATCCACTGTGCTAAGCTCTGTCCTTCATTGTTAAATATTGTTGGTTTTAAATCTACTATCTTGCTATTTGCTTTCTACTTGTCCCATCTGTTCTTTATTCTCTTTTCCTTTCTTAATGTTTCCTTTTTTTTTGAGACAGAATCTTACTTTGTCGCCTTCGGTCGAGTGCCATGTTGGAGTGGTAGGTGCCTGTTGTCCCAGCTACTTGGGAGGCTGAGGCAAGAGAATGGCTTAAACCCAAGAGTTTGAGGTTGCTGTGAGCTGTGATGCCACGGCACTCTACCAAAGAGACTCTGTCTCAAAAAAAAAAAAAAAAAGAAAGAAAAAGAAAAGAAAAACTCTATAATCATCTTCAGAGATTTAGAAATGGTATGAAAAAAGAATCAGAGAAGGCAAGAGCTTTTGGCAAACAGAATTGGAAAATAAAACACAGAATCTCCCCAGAAAAGTGGAACCAAAATATCAAGACTATGTGAGAGAAAAGGATCAATTGAACGTCTGATTCTGAATTCTAGAAAGGAGCTCCAGAAAGAAGAGAGGGGTGGAGAAGAAAAGAGAAATCAAAGTTTCTCTGGGCTGAAGGATATCATTGGCTTAAAAGGGCTCACTGAATTCCCAGCACCACCAATGTCAAAAGATCCTTGCTGTGGAAGTTCATCACACCATTAGCAAAGAACTCTTAAATGCTTCTAAAATGGAAAAACCAGTCACCTGTGAGATGAAGAAAATTATACTAGCAATAGAGTTAACAATACTGATTGCCTTTAAAAATTCAGAGGAAAATGGTTTTTAACCTAGAATTTTATATCCAGCCAAACACTCTGAAAATTTATCTTCACTACATTTTTGTAGAGATAGGGCCTTACTATGTTGCCCAGGCTGGAGTGCAGTGGCTATTCACAGGTGCAATTATATCCCAACAGAGTTCCCAACTCCTGGGCTCAAGCAATTCTCAGAGCAGCAGGGACTACAAGTGCACATCACTACAGGTGCACATCACAATGATACAATATTTAAGGATGTGCTGGAGCTAAATGAAGGTGTAAAACAAGAGACCCAGGAAGAAAATAGTGTGTATACCCCAAGAAAACAGCTAAGTCCCACATGTTAACTGTACAGAGGCCTATGACCAGTTAAGATTGGTGCGAGGCTGGGGATGGTAGCTCATGCCTATAATCCCAGCACTTTGGGAAGCTGAGGTGGGAGGATCCTTTGAGGCCAAGACTTCAAGGTTATGGTTAGCTATGATTGTAGCACTGTACTCCAGGCTGGGAGATGGAGACCCTGTCTGTCTTTAAAAAAAAAAAAAATTATTGGCCCAGGTGCGGTGGCTCACGCCTATAATCCTAACACTCTGGGAGCCAAGGCAGGTGGATTGCCTGAGCTCACCAGTTCGAGACCAGCCTGAGCCAGAAGAGAGCGAACCCTGTCTCTAAAAATAGCCAGGCGATGTGGCAGGAACCTATAGTTCTAGCTACTTGGGAGGCTGAGGCAAGAGGATGCCTTGTGCCCGAGAGTTTGAGGTTGCTGTGAACTATGACACCACGTAACTCTACCAAGGGGAACAAAGTGAAACTGTCTCTCCAAAAATTATTGTGCAGAAAGAGGGTACTGGGCAGCAGGTCTGAAAAAAGAAACCCTGATAGAATGGTTGACCAGATAAAGAAGTTGAAGAAAACTAACACTATGATAAAACCAACGAGTACAAGAAAAAGACAACTAGAAACTCCAGGAAAAACAGAACACTACATAGGAAAGAATAGGTAATTGTGGTACCCTTTCAGGCTCTGCAGTGAATAGTAGTTATATAGTCACAATAATATAAATTATTTGTTAATTCCCAATTTTTATTAAAAATTAAAAAAAATTTTCTTTAAAGTGAAACAGTCTCACTCTGTTGCCCAGGCTAGAATCCTGTGGCATCAGCCTAGCTCACAGCAACCTCCAGCTCCAACCTCCAGCTCACAGCAACCTCCAGCTCCAAGGTTCAGGTGATCCTCCTGACTCAGCCTCCTGAGTAGCTGGGGCTACAGGTAACCACCATGAGGCCTGCCTAATTTTTCTATTTTTAGTAAAGATGTGGGTCTCTTTCTCAGGCTGGTCTCAAACTCCTGAGCTTAAGGGACCCTCCTTCCTTGGCCTCTCAGAGTAGTAGGATTACAGGCATGAACCACCATGACCAAGCCTCTCCTCCATTTCTTACCTCAAGTTCATATCCTGCTGATCTAGGCTCTCACTTGGAAGAGTTCTGCTTTTTTTTTTTTTCCAGTCTCTCATCTTGTTATCCTTCCAATCTTCATCCCCATTCACTCTCCATCCTTTCAGCCATATTAGAAACCCAGGTTGCTTGTGATTCCCCCTTACTTTTGCAGCTCCTGACCTCCCCACTTCTCTGCTGACCTTATACATGCCCTTCTACCCTCACTACCTCTCTCCTCATCTCCCAGCATCAGAGCCAATACACACCTAGGACTTCCTACCCATGGGCACTCAATGCTGAGTGCTTTGCCACAGTTCATCTTCACAGCTACCCTCTGCACAGATGGCCACCACTTTCTTCTCAATGATGAGGAAATGTACAAAAGGTCCAGAGCTATTAAGAGCAGCACATGACCCAAACCTGTCTGGTTCCAAACCCCATGATGCTACTCATTGTGCTATCTTAACTCTCTTTAGGCCCGCGGGTGACCACTGCAAACATCTTCTCCAACAGGGCTTCTCAGTGATCCCAGGGTGAGCCTGCGACATCTAGTCATGCCCAGATTCTAGTGCAGCCTCAAAGATCCAGCCTGGGGTGACCTCTGCCATTGTTTTTCATTTCTTGGCATCCAACTCCCTACCCTCTACCGTTTGCCCTAAGTTCAAGCCACTTTAGAGCACATGGCCTTTTATGCCTCCGTGCCTTTGCACATGCTATTTCTCATACCTAAAGCCCTCTTCTGGCAAAATCCTACTCATGCCTGAAAGCCCAACTCAAATCACCAGTGTCATTTGCAGTGTGACAGACAAACCTAGCTGTCCAGCCTACATTTTAACCTGATTTAGTCAACGCATCAGGCTCAGTCAGGGCCTAGCACAGACCACTGAAAGGGATACAGTAATTGCAGGAGAGATTTAAGGTGTCTGTGTGAATTTGTTACTCCACAAATTTCAGAAAGGGGAGAAGCTGCTCCGCGGTTGATTTCTGAGTCTTTTTAATGCTAGTCCCTGATCTCCTGGGAGAGATGATCCCCAAATGAAAGCTCCATTTCAGCAGGGATCTGAGCCCCCCCCATGGGAAGGGGAGACTCAGAGCACTGAGGTGAAACATCTTTTGTTTATGGGAACAGATTAGTCTATATGCCCCAAGGGGCACTCAACATCTTTTGCTGCAGACTGTTCCTCCCTGAAAAGCTTCAAGCATTAACCAGGGGCAATTGGAAGTGATTATTGGGATCATCTGCAGGGATGGTAATTCATGTGCACAAGGCCGCTACTCCTTCTGTGGTCCCGGAACCTCACCAAGAACCGGCTGAAATTGCGGTCTTTTAACCCCAAGGTGTGCACGCCTGCCCTTGCACACGTGCGTGTGCATAGTGCGGGTTGAGGCTGCGAGCGACATTAGGGGTACAAGGGAGGGTTTGGCTGGGGTTGTGGGGGTAGGGAGTTTGGGACAGGGGGAGGAGCCCCGGGCTGATTCTTGGCCGCCCCCTCCGAGCACCCCCAACCCTCGCCCCCCGCCTCCCCCCCCCCACGCCACCGCTGTGCCCCGCCCCGCTCCACCGCGGGCCCGCCCTCTCCCACCTGTTACCCCCATGCTGACCGAAGCTCTGTCTGGGAGGCGGGGAGCCGGCTGGTGGCTGCTGCCCCTCCGCCTCCAGTGCGCTGTTTGGCTGGGGAGTTGGGGACACTGGAGATGCCAGGGGCTGCCGGCGCCTGTGATGTTGGCGCCTCTGTGACGTCCCCACAGCGACCTGGCAGTCCGGAAACCGCGCTCCGGATTCCCGCGTGAGTGCAGCGAGGGAGTCGTCGTCTGAGGGCTGCCGGCCTACAACCAGAACCCCTCCCTACCCGAAGTCCTCGGGTCCCTCGGGTCCTGCAGCAGGCCCAGAACCGTGAGGAGCGCAGCCACTGGTAAGCCCGGCGCCTGCGGGACTGGATTGTGCACCTGCCCTGCACACGCAGGCACAAGGCCACGGCCCCCTCATGGGTCCATGAGCCTCACAAGGACTTGTTGGATCAACCCAAGCGCACGTGGTACACTCCCGGCTCTCAGCACAGCAGTGGTGTGGAGCCAGATTAGACAAGGCCCCCTGTGTGTCCTTGCCCCACGACCAAGGAACTCATTCCCAGAAAGTCATCCTTGACCCCATGCAGGCACTCTGCAGACATCTGGAAGAGGCAGGCGTCCAGGCCCACACCCAGAGTAGTTCCCAGGAAACCAGGCCTCAGGAGCAAGGGGCGGGAGGGCCACCCACACCTGGTCACTGCCCAGTGCCCCATTCATGTCCCTCTGGTGTTCTGGGCTGTTCCACAATGTGTACAGGCTTTGGTGTCTCTTCTGCCTTCTCTGGGCCTGCAGTGTTTGGCTGGGGACCTCCCTGTGCCACTGTGCAGGGCATTCTGGTCAGAATGGATAGCATCCCTGGGAGGAGGGGTGGGAAAGAGCAGCCTCACTCCAGGCAGTACTGAAGCAGTGCTTGCCCAATACAAGGGGAAGACTTGAAAACATCCCAAGAAGGCAAAGGAAGGCAGCTGTAAGAGTCACTTAGTGAGCAAGCAGGAGACACCCATGACCTAGAAATACTTGTCTTCACCCCAAACTTTATTGCTTAACAAAGAGTTCTCTGCAACCCCCATTCTGCAGTACCAAGGCTGCAGTTCTTTACATGCTGGGCGGGGGTCTCTCCCTGGGAGCAGTCTGTCTTGATGCAAACAGTTGGACACAGGCTGCCTTGGCAAGACTTGGGGACGAGCTTCTTCCAAGGAGTCTCAGTGTCTCCTGCCCCCAGTGATTCACAGTTGATTTAATGCTACATGAGTCCTGAGCAGTTTCTCTCCCGACCCCCAGATAAGAGGCTGGGCTGGGGTAATGAGGAAGGGGTGCTCATCTTAGAGAAATCAGGAAAAGGGTTCACAAACGTGGGCAGGTCGACTGTTCACCCCACCTCGTCTGCTGTGCTCACACGGACCTACTGACCCACCCTGGTAGAGGGTGGCTGTGAAAGTGCTTTGAGGTCATAAGAGTGCAAAGTGTCACTGGCAGTGCCCTACAATAGGGGCAGGGCAGGGGGAGTGTGATGCCCAGCTGCGCTCCTGGAGAGCTGGCATGTGGGTATTGACAGTGGGGCCCAGGGCACAGGCTCACCTATACCCTCTGCTTTCTTTAGCATCTGTCATGCCTCATCCACAGACCATTCCTGTCACCCTTCACCTTCTCTGATGAGAGAACTGAGTGACAGCTAGTCAGTGGCAGTGCTGGGCCTGCTGCTCTAGGGTGGAGCAGGGCCAGCAGCACAGGAGCACACGCTGGGGACTAAGAACCACTTAAATACCTTCTTTGGTCCCTGGCTGAACCAGAGTTCAACTCAGGACCTGTGTTGCAACACCCTGAGAAGTGTGGTGTATTTCACCATGGAGACTTCCCAGTGTCAGTCATTCTTTCCTCCTAGATCTAAAAGGGAGTTAGGTGACTAGGAACCCAGGGATGGGCACACCTGCTGCCCTGGTCCTGCACCAGATGTGGTATGGGCCCTTAGACCCTCAACACCCTCACAACTGTCTGGTGGCCATGGGGCCACCCAGGCCAGAAGCTGCTCTCCCCTGAGTACCAGCAAGTGGTCACTGATCCAAACAGGCCAGGCCAACTTGACTGGAGCAGGGCAGAGAAGATCCTCTTCATTCCCGGAGGAAGAGTCCTGCCTTCCCCTTGTCTCCTCACATGGGCGGAGTGTTCTCCTGGCGGGCAGGCCTCAGGTGGGAAATCCCGAGAGGCGTGCTGCTTGCCCCTACTTCCCTGCTGCCGCCCCTGGTCCCAGGCTGAGCCTGTGTCTCAGGGTATTAGGGAGCTGCTGCCGGCACAGCGGAGCCGGCGGTGAGAGGTAGGGCTAGGGCCTATTCTCCAGCTGGCCGTGCTTGACTCTCCAGCTCCAGGCGAAGCTGCCATCGGGGGCCAGGGTGCACTGCAGGTCAATGCCCGAGTCTGGCACCTCCATGTCATAGCGAACAGGCTCCCCATCTTTGGTCACCAAGCTAAAGGCTGGAGCTGGGATCTGTGGGTGGAGCAAACAAGGGAGTGAGAGTGGCATGGGGCTCAGAAGCCACCCGGAAGTGCAGACATCCCACTCCAGCAATGTGGGCAGGCCTAAAGGCACTGTCTGCCTATCATTCTGAGGTCTTGGAAAATCTGCCTGGCCCAAGTATGGGTCCTGAGAACCCCTCAATCACCATCGTCAGTCTTGCCCTGAAACCCTCGGAGACATCTGAAGCCATGTCCAACTGTTCCCTCAGGTGCCATTTCTTCTATGCAAAAGCCATCTTCCTGGAGGGCAGGGCCAGGTATTCTGGCTTCTGGGGAGTCTGCCCCTACATGTGTACCTGTCCCCTTACCTGGCTGCTGATGCCAGTTGCGATGTCTCCCACCTTGACCCGGTGGAACTCTCGGATGTGCAGGTGCTCACCATTGAGAGACTGTATTTGGACTTTCACGCCTAGAAAGCAGGCAGGGTGACAGTCAGGACAGTGGCTGCTAGCTCCATAAGGAGCAGGATCCTGTCAGGGGCTGAAGGAACCTTTACTTGAGTCACTCTGCTCTATTTAGAGGGGAGGTTTGGCTGTGATGAAGCAGCAGAGATGAAATTTAGGCTGGAGCAGCCCTAATATTATACATCCGTGAATTCTTCCTGGCTGTCAAAGCCTGGAATTTGCCTGCACATTGCCATTAGCTAAGGTTGGCTCCTTAGGGAATAGAATCCCAACCTGGATGCAAAGCAGAAAGGAACTGAACACAAAGATTCTGAAATGAGATTGTGGGAACTTTGTCCCCTGAGCTGAAGTAGCCTTTGGCCAGATCATGGGGGCCTGATGCCATGAGTACTGCTAGCCCCGGGGAGGGCCAGGAAGCTAATGAAGGGCCAGGACACCTAACAAAGCCCTTATTCTGGCAAAATCACTACATAACCTATGCAACCAAGCTTGGAAATTAAGAAATTATATGTTGTCTTTATCATCTTCTGACTTCAAATCCCAGAGAAGGATCCTAACAAACTTATTGCCAAGTTCTTGATTAAAATGCTTCTGGGTCCTGTTCTTTTTTCCCTTTAGAAGCCATTAATCACCCAGTTTCTTACTCCAGGCTGTGACGGACTGCTCTCCTCCCTAGGCTCATGGGCCTTCTGGTCCTTCAGTGCCCCATCAGGAGAGGCTTATGGGCCCAGGTGCCTTCCTTTCCCTTTTCCCACTGTGCCAGGGGAAGGGGGACATGACCCCCTCAACTACTCCTTAGTCTCGGGCAGGTCAGCTGCTGTGGGGACTATACCATTGAAGTAGCTTGGGGTGTCAGTGGGCCGTCCTCGGGCCAGCACCATGTTCCAGCTAGAGCTCCGAGCCTCTGCTTGGCTGCTCCAGGAGTGTACCCCGGAACTCAGTGTGTCCCTTGAGCTCTGTGAGGCCTTTGATGGGTTCTGAAACAAAAGGGGCACAGACTCAGGCCACCATCCCTGGCTTTGATCTCACTGGGGCAAAGGGGCCTTGTGTCTACTCCTGGATGAGGAGCTGCTCATGGCCCCTGCTAGGGGAGTGTGAGGAGTACTTCTGTGGGGACCAAGGCCTATCCCCCACTCTCCCCAGTAGCTAAACACATTCCCTAATTCCCAGGAGTACTGAAAATGGGAAACCATGATCTGCCCTATGTACCCCAGTGTGGACCAGTCCCAGCAGGAAGGGGTGACCCCCTACCACCCTCCCTTCACCCATGACTCACACAGCCCCTTCACAGCTGCACACAATACCACATGCTCTGTGTCAGGGCTGGGAAAGCCACATCCCTAGAGCCATGGCAGACTCACCTTCTCACTATCATCTGACAAGGAGAGGCTGTCGATGCTGAGGCAGGAAAGAATCTGCTCCTGCTCCTCCAGAGAAAATGGCTGGGACAGGCTGTTCAGGAATAATTCTGTAGGGAGAAGTAAATACACTGAAAGGCCTGAGGAGGCTGGCTGGCTGGTTGGGGTCCTCCCACACTCTGTCCCTGCCCTGGGTGGGGGCTGAGGGCTACAGCTGCAGTGGCCCCTACCTATTTCCAGTTGCTGCAGCTCTTGCTCAGGGAAGGCTGCTCTCCGCTCTGGCGAGCTGGGGTTTCTGGCAAGGGCTGGGTCCAGGGACGACAGAGGCAAGGGTTCCCACATCCCAGACTCCTCCTTGCTCAAGGGCAAGGTTGGAGACTTGTTCGGCTCTGGGGGATCTGGTGGCAGAGGAGGCTGAAGCTGAGGGGCCCTGGCTGTTGCGTCTTCAGCTGGCTGGGGCCCTGTGTGCCCTGGTGAGATCTCCCTTGGCTGGGCATGTAGGGTCTGGTGTTGAATGGCTTGGTTTGGTGGTGGGTGTCTTGGTTCTTTATATTCTCCCCTCCAAGGGCTCTTCAGACCTCCCACTATGAAAAAGAGAACACAAGTGAGATGGGACTGTGTCGCACACAGACGCCAGAAAAAGAAGGGTCCCTTCCCAGTGGAGGAGAGCTAGAGGGGGGCAGACAGGGGACCCTGCTGGGATCACTATGGGAGACAATTTAGGATGATCACATATAACAGGTATAGGACTGTATTTTGTTCTTTCATCCCATTTTCCTTCTAGGTATCAGTAGCAAATTCAAAAACTATAAAAACAGTTCTGGAGAGGGACTTCATTAATAGGAAGGAGAAAACTTAAAAACAGCTCTGAGGCAACACCAACTCAGAGTTCCCAGGAAAACTGGCCTCCCTGACTGGCCACCTCTGCGACCCCATGACGACAGTTGGTGCCTCTTAAGTGCATCATTTTTTTGTGTGTGCATGGGCAGGGGTGGGAGGGCAGTTCAGCCTGGAGGCCATCCTTGTTATTGGTTTTATTTATTTTCATTCCTATAACCACTGCCCTTTCCCTGCCCACCCCTCAGGTGACATTCTATTGTGTTCAATGTATTACTTCCCATCCCCATTACTTTTTAATTGTATTCCTGCAAAATGTGTGGTCTTTTCATTTATCAATTTTTAATTTACAAAAAAAAATATGCTCTAGATTTTGTTCTGTTGGCTCCTCAGCACTGTGGCTTTATGATTTGGCTTTATGACTGCTGCTGGGTGCTCCCTGGGGCACCCCTACTGTCTGCCTCTCCACTCCCACAAACGAAGCTGCAGTGTACGCCCTCTGGTGTGCTCCTTTATGGATCTGGGGGAGCTCCTTTGGCAGCGCACCCAGAAATGGAGCTCAGTCCCATGCAGATATCAGCCTGAGTGTGGCCAGGTGACCTCCAGAGTGGCTGCAGCCTTCTCCATGTTGCCCCCACTGGTGCCTCCAGGCTCTGACTGCCCCACATCCTCACCAACTTTGGTGCTACCAACTATTTGCTTTTTCCTAGTCAAATGGCCATGGAGTGGTATCTGCCTTTATTTTGTAATCCGATTCCTAATAAGTTTGAGCCCCCTTTACATGTATAACCCTTTCCCACATTTCTGGGGTACTGCCTCTGCATCAAGGGCCAGCACTAGGCCTTGTATTCACATCACTACAATCTCCCCAACTGGTGTCCTCATACTTTAGGTGGGGAAACAAGGGTCTGAAAGGGTGAATACTTTACCCTGCCACCTCTTTGGGCACATGGCTGTCTGCCTGCTGGGGGCTCTCACCTTGCTGCAGCGCCTGGCTGACCTTCTCCCCCAGCTCCACTGCAGATGCCCGGTGGATGGGCTCTTTCCTCAGCCCCTCTTGGATGGCCTGGGCGGTGAGAGGGGCGCAGGAGGGTGGGATCTCCCTCACAGGCGGAGGCTCACTGGCTATCTGGTGGAGCAAAAGGCAATAGGTAAGGCCTGCTTCCCCCTCATTCCCCTGTACCCGGCTTCCTGTTCTTGCTTTCTGCCCCTTCCCTCTATCTCCTTAGGCTGTGTTGAGGTCTGTCACAAAAAATGGAGAAGCATGGACTAGAGTGAGGGCTGGCACTTTATCTAGAAAAGGATCCAGATGAGACAGGCCAGACCCAGGCAGCAAGACGCCATAGTGTCTAGGCCCAGCCTGTCAGGAGGCAGGTGGAGGTGGCCCAGGTATGGCCAGAAGAGAGCTCTCACCTGCCACCAACCTGAGTGCCTCAGCTGGGATTTCCCCTTGGGCCCCAGTTTTGGGTGGCAAGTATTTTTATCAGAATCTCATATACATAATGAAGCCTCCCCTGCTCACATGTGCCTGCAGCCTGCACTCCAGGGCCCTGCAGGCTTCCCCCTCCTGGCTGCCCCAGGCCTGTCACTGACCTTGAGGCAGAGCGGCCCCCGGAAGTACTGTGTCCAAGGGTGGCAGCCGTTGAGCATGTGCAGCATCATGCAGCAGCTGCTCCAGATGTCCACCTTGGCATCGCAGGGCTTGCCCAGTACCACCTCGGGAGCCATGTGTGTCTCCGTGCCGGGGATATAGTCCCCTGAGAAGTGGGTGAGACGGAAAGTCACTGTGAACTCTGATGGACAAGAGCCTCGCCAATGCCCACCCCAGCTAATTCTTGGTGCACCCTGAATTTATCTCTGTTAAAGAATTTTAAATGCAGAAACAAAACCTCTAAGTCAAACTCTGCTGGGGACGGGCTAAGCCAGGGACTCTGCCGGGGACACATATAAAGAAGGATCATCCATGACATGGGCTCTGCCCTTTGAACTAAACCCTTAAAGTGCTGGTTTTTCTTTCTCTTCCTCCCTCCCTCCCCCCCTCCCCTTCCTTCCTCTGTTTTGAAACTATCTTGTGCTGTTGCCTGACCTAGAGTACAGTGGTGTCATCATAGCTCCCTGCAACCTCCAACTCTTGGGGTCACCCCATCCTCTCACTTTGGCTTCCCAAAGTGCTAGGATTATGGGCATGAAAGACCACACCTGGCCTAAAGTACTTTTTAAAAATGGGAAAGGGGGGCAGCGCCTGTGGCTCAGTGAGCAGGGCGCCGGCCCCATATACAGAGGGTGGCGGGTTCAAACCCAGCCCTGGCCAAACTGCAACCAAAAAATAGCCGGGCGTTGTGGCCGGCGCCTGTAGTCCCAGCTACTCGGGAGGCTGAGGCAAGAGAATCGCCTAAGTCCAGGAGTTGGAGGTTGCTGTGAGCTGTGTGACGCCACGGCACTCTACCGAGGGCAATAAAGTGAGACTCTGTCTCTACAAAAAAAAAAAAAAAAAAAATGGGAAGGGAGGGCGATGCCCATAGCTCAGTGGGTAAGGCACTGGCCACATAAACCCAGGCTGGCAGGTTCGAACCTGGCCCAGGCCAGCTGAACAACAATGACAACTGCAACAACAAAAAAATAGCCGGGCGTTGTGGCAGGTACCTGTAGTCCCAGCTACTTGGGAGGCTGAGGCAAGAGAATCACTTAAGCCCAAGAGTTTGAGGATGCTGTGAGTTGTGACGCCATGGCAATCTACCCAGGGTGACATAGTGAGACTCTGTCTCAAATAAATAAATAAATAACAAAAAACAGGAAAAGGAAAGGGTCTGGACAATGAAATTTAAGTTATAGAAAACAAAAATTACTGGTATGATAGTCCTGAAATATTAATAAGTAAAAAAAAACAAAAAACCCATAATAAAAAGCTTTTATGCATAGAAGACTAGAAAGCTTGATGGCGGATGTTAACGGTGTTTTTTTTCCTCCTGTTGATTTGTATTTAAGACTTTTTTTTTTTTTTTGTAGAGACAGAGTCTCACATACCGCCCTCAGGTAGAGTGCCGTGGCATCACACAGCTCACAGCAACCTCTAACTCTTGAGCTTATGCGATTCTCTTGCCTCAGCCTCCCGAGCAGCTGGGACTACAGGCGCCTGCCACAACGCCCGGCTATTTTTTTTTTTTTTTTTGTTGCAATTTGGCCGGGGCTGGGTTTGAACCCGCCACCCTCGGCATATGGGGCCGGCACTCTACTCACTGAGCCACAGGCGCCGCCCTATTTAAGACTTTTTTGCTTAGCTCTACTTCAAAAAACATTAGAAAAAGTATTATTTTTATAATAAGGAAAAAAAAAAACCAACAAACTTGGCTCAGCACCTATAGCTTAAGTGGCTAAGGCACCAGCCACATACAACAGAGCTGAAGGGTTCAAATCCAGCCTGGGCCTGCCAAACAACAATGACAGCTACAACCAAAAAAAAAAAAAAAAAATTAGCCAGGTATTGTGGTGGGTGCCTGTAGTCCCAGCTACTTGGGAGACTGAGGCAAGAGAATTGCTTAAGCCCAGGAATTGGAGGTGCTGTGAACTGTGATGCCACGCACTCTACCCAGGGCGACAGCTTGAGACTCTGTCTCAAAAAACAAAACCCACTAAAGTTATTTTAAGGTGGAAGTCAGGTTGCCCATGTTCAATTTATGGCTTCAAGATTAACCAACACAATTGTGCCCTTTAACAATACACAAGCAGATACTTTTGAAAGTTTGTTTTCCTTTGGTCAAAATGAAATCATTTTATGTTTAATGCCATAAATGAAAAAGGCAGGGCACAAAATTGTGTTATAATAGCCTTTAACTAGGCCCAGGAAAAAACAATAGAATTATCTATGATAAAATATTCATGATTATCTTTCTGGGCAAGACGAATGGCCAGAATTCTTTTCTTCCTCCTTTTTTATATGCTTCACTCTGTACTAGCCAAATATTTCACATTGGGGATAGGTTTTTTTTTTTTGCAGTTTTTGGCTGGGGCCCGTTTAAACCCGCCATCTCTGGCATATGGGGCCGGCGCCCTACTCCTTTGAGCCACAGGTGCTACCCGGTTTGTTTGTTTGTTTTTGAGACAGAGTCTCACTATGTTGCCCTAGTTGGAGTGCTGTGGCATCATAGCTCATAGCAACCTCAAACTGTTTGGCTAAAGCGATTCTCTTGCCTCAGCCTCCCAAGTAGTTGGGACTACAGGTGCCACCACAATGCCCAGATATTTTTTGGTTGTAGTTATCGTTGTTTGGCAGGCCCAGGCTGGGTTTGAACCCGCAGCTCCGGTGTATGTGGCTGGCGCCCTAGCTGCTGAACTACAGGTGCTGAGCCGGATTATTCTAATAATTAAAAAAGAGGAGTTAAAAATGTATATTTCATTAGCTACAGAGCCCAGGCCTCTTGGATAGCCTGCCCACTGTGCTTCTGGCCCGCTATGGTCAGAGAGGTAGGATAGCTAGGGACCCAGACCAGCTCCCCTGAAAAGGCCACACAAAATGAGGCACAGGGGAGGGCATAGGGGCTCCAAGACAGAAGGCCTGGAACCTAGGGAGAGTCACCCCGTCTTTCCATTCTCTTCCTTATGAGAAGAGTATCAGAAACGAGTACCTGGGGTGAGCGTGGTGGCTAATGCCTATAATCCTAGCACACTGGGAGGCTGAGGTGGGAGGACTGCTTGAGTTTAGGAATGTGAGACCAGCCAGAGCAAAGTAAGACTCTGTCTCTGAAAAAAATAGAAGAATTAGTTGAGCATGGTGGTGGCAAGTGACTGTAGTCCCAGCTCCCTGGGAGGCTGAGGCTGGAGGATCGCTTGAGCCTAGGAGTTGAAGGTTGCAGTGAGCTATGATCAGGCCACTGCATTCCAGCTTGGGTGATAAGAGAGAGACTCTACCTCAAAGAAACCAGAAAAAAAAAATCACCTGACATCCAATATCATATTTACACTAACAACAAAAGCCTCATAATCATCCAGGGTGGTTGCAGGGCTTAAATACATGGATAGACATAAAGTGCTGGCATCTCTTAATCCCACTGTGGAAAGCATGGAAGGCATGTGGCTAGTGCATTGTGGGGAGGGACAGTGGGGGCCCTTACCTGTGATCAAGGTCTTCCCCAGGCCATCAGGTTGAAGGCACATGGCATGGCCAAAGTCGCAGAGGGCTGCACGGCTCCCGTCGCTGGACAGGAGCATGTTGTCAGCTGTCATGCCAACACCAGGGAGGAAGAGGAATAGGTGAGTCATGTCAGGCCCCAGCCCACCCTGGCTTGGCTTGGCCTCCAGTGAGGCAACTTTTTGGCTGTCCCTACACAGCAGCTGCTGCTTCTGATTAGTTTCATTAGTCATGGAAGAAGGGAGGAGGGAATGGGCACAGGGTAGAGGCAGGCAGCAGACAGGATTTCTGAGGTGAGGGGACAGGAGCAGGGTTTACTTCCTGGGGTGCTGCCCCAGCCCTTCGCCAGGGTTCTTTGTGGGTACCATCCACTAGAAACCACAGTGCCAGTCTGAGGGCTTACAGAACATTACCTCCCCACTGCGCACAGCCCTGTCAGCCTGACTCAGGCCCTGCTAGAGATGAGCAGGGAGGGCCCAGAAGAAGTTGGAGGAGACGAGGCAGGATGGTGTGAGGGAAGAGCCCACTGGGGACCAGGGCCATGGGGCCCTGAGCCTCACCTTTGACATCTCCATGCAGAATTCTTCGTGTGTGGAGGTACTGCAGTCCCTCCAGGGCCTGGCCCAGGTAGTAAAGAGCTCGGTCCTCCGGCAGACAGCCCTTCTGCTTTATCAGCTGGCCCAGTGAGCCACCTAGGAGACCAATGGCCAGTTTTTACATGGGGCTTTCCCAGGCCTCAAAGCCAGCCAAGAGCAGGTGGTGGGAAAGCAGGCCTGCCCTGCAGATGTCATAGGGTCAAGAGGTTAAAAACAAATTGATCGGCTACCAAGGCCAATCTGGGCAAGACTGGGGGAAACTCTCAGCCCTAAATTCTCAGGGAGAATGGGATCTGGCTCCTTACCTTCTAGCAGCTCCATGAAGATGTTAACCCAAGGACCTTCCTTCACAGCTCCATACAAAGGGACAATTCTGGGTGAGGTCAACCCTGCACATACCATCAACTCCTCTGCGCGAAACACTTCAACCCGTACCTGAAAGGGCCCAGGGGTGGCTTTGAGTCAGGGTGAGGGCAACAGGGCTGGTTCCCTGTCAGAAGCCTGGTGTTCCCAGTGCCTGGCCTGGTGGCCTGCTGGACCCTCACAGACTAAATAGTGTACCCCATGCTCTTGGTGTCGGGGACAAGTTCTTGTACTTTATTAAAGTTCTGCAGTGCTGACTATGTGCAAAGTCACTCATAGTCACACAAAAACTACATTCCTTATTCAGGCTCCTGGAATGCTGCCCACTCTCAAATCTGCCAAACATTGAACATTTATTTTACCCAGCCCAAATGTCTGGCAATAGGATATGGGCCTTTTATTTATTTATTTATTTTGGGCCTTTTATTTATTAACATCTACCTTCAGAATCTGGGTTTCTCCCAGCATTGTCTTAACTCCTACTATATTGGTCTCTCCCGGAAGACTAAAGTGTTCAAGTAGACAGGGTGCTGTTTATTGTGTTTGCAGCTGTTTCCCCACACCTGTGCACATAAAGAGGCTTCTGGAAGGGGTTTGGACAAGGCAGGTCTAGGATCATTTACTCCTTCCTATAGAGACCAGCAGCTTGGTGGGAAGAATTAGGCCTAAGATACAAACATCTTGAACAAGGCAGCATAATTCTCATCAACATGTGTTTCCAATGCAAAAGGTGGGGCAGTGGTGTCTGCTCTTGGATGGGGTGAAGATTTGGAAGGCGCACTAGTTGGAACTCAGGAAGAGCTAGTACCCCACTTCCTCCAGCTCAAAGAAGAGTGGAGGATTAAATGGACTTTTTTTGAGACAGA
This sequence comes from Nycticebus coucang, assembly GCF_027406575.1. Taxonomy (NCBI): domain Eukaryota; kingdom Metazoa; phylum Chordata; class Mammalia; order Primates; family Lorisidae; genus Nycticebus; species Nycticebus coucang. The sequence continues at coordinate 60,679,913 of NC_069797.1, forward strand.
GAGTCTCAGTTGTTTTTCTGTTGCAATTTTCATTGTTGTTTAGCTGACCCAGGCTGGGTTCGAACCCGCCAGCCTTGGTTTATGTGGCCGGAGCCCTACACACTGAGCTATAGGCACCACCTAAACAGGCTTCTTAATGAACACTGGACCTTCCTCTCTGCCAGTTTTCATGCAAGCCTTGAGTGGCATCGCCAGGGGGCGCCAGTAGTAAGAGAAGCGGCCTGGCGAGATGGATCAGGGACCTCCCAGAATTTCCTTTGGAGATTTGCTGACTTGGCAAACAGGAGCTCTGCCCATGCGGGGCTTTTGGACTTTTGCCTATTAGTGGAAAATGCGTGTCTTCTGGTTACTTAATATCTAGTTTGGTCAATAACCTCCCATGAACTTTGACTCTGTCAGTGTTTCCCGCTCTAAAAAGGCCCTTGAATCGGAGTGGGAACTAATTAACTAATAGGACTGGCCCTAGCCAGGGTCTATAACATCACCATCTGGGATTGTGAGCTAAAGCACCCTAGGACACCACAGAGAACTCAGAAGGACACTAAATGGATATTTTGAGGGGACAGCCACACTCACACCATGTAAACTACCAGCTAGAGACAGTTCAGCTTCAACATCTAGTCACACTACGTTCCTTCTGATGATTTATCTTTATGAAGCTCAACTCCAGGGCTGCCGGCCATTTGACCTCCTGCAGGCCTTTCTGGCTCAGCTGCTGTGCCTTTGCTCAGGAGGTCGCATCCCCAGGCAGAAGCACAGTCAGCCATCGCTACTGCCCAATCCGGAGCTGCTTCCCTCCTCCAAGCTGCCTGCATGCTTGACATGGGGACCACCTGAACTCTCCCCTCTTGTTTTTTTTTTTTTTTTAGTATTATCTATTTTATTCCATCAGTAAAAAGGGACACTTGCAATTTTCTAAGTGCTTTTGAAGATACCAGGAATATAAACTATGAGAAAGGGACTAACACAGTGCCGAGCACAGAGCTGTCCAGTAAATATTAGAGGTCCCCTCATTTTCTCATCACCACCGAGGTTGTGATGAGAATATTCTCCTCGTTGTCCTTGCTCCCTTTTCAATCTAAACATGTGTTCAGGGCTAAAGGCTGTTCACCTGTATCCTATATAAATGTCTATCCCCATTACAACTCGAATTTCTTCGAGTCAGAAGAAATCTGTGAATTCCACATCTCTGTCCCCAGGCCCTACAGAGGTTGGCATAGAGTAGGTGCTTGGTGACAGCTTGGCCAGGGCCATAGTATTCTAGATTAGTGGCAGAGCCAAAAGGTGGCTCCCAAAATGCCATGAGCAAGCCAGATGTTCTAAAATGAATGGTTCTTAACTTTCTTTGGGCCAGTGACCCCTTTGAGAATCCGGTAAATTATAAGGACTCTTCTCCACCAAAAATGTGTGCATGCCCATACACACAACACACATTTTTGAATAAAGTTCCCCAAATTCATGGATCCTATGAATCTATCCACTAACCAGAATAAGAATTTCTACATTAGCTGTTAAAAAGCACAAGAGAGATGTATATGTATGTACCAATAAGGAAATCTGTCCAGGATATACCATTACATGAAAAGAACATGGTACAGAATAATTTCCAATAGGATCTTTTTTTTTTTTGAGACAGTCTTGCTCTGTCACCCAGGGTAGAGTGCATGGTCTTTTTTTTTTTGTAGAGACAGAGTCTCACTTTACCACCCTCGGTAGAGTGCCATGGCGTCACACGGCTCACAGCAACCTCCAGCTCTTGGGCTTACATGATTCTCTTGCCTCAGCCTCCCGAGTAGCTGGGACTACAGGCGCCCGCCACAATGCCCGGCTATTTTTTTTTTGTTGCAGTTTGGCCAGGGCTGGGTTTGAACCCACCACCCTCGGTATATGGGGCCGGCGGCCTACTCACTGAGCCACAGGCGCCACCCGAGTGCATGGTCTTAACCTAACTCACAGCAATCTCAAAATCCCAGGCTCAAGTGATCCTCCTGCCTCAGCCTCCCGAATAGCTGAGACTATAGGTGTGCACCACCACAGCTGACTAATTTTTCTATTTTTAGTAGAGATGGGGTCTTGCTTTGCTCAGGCTGGTCTTGAACTCCTAACCTCAATTGATCTTCCTGCCTCAGCCTCACAGTGTTAGGATTATAGGCGTGAACCACCACATCCCGCTGGATGTCATTTTTATAAAAGAAACAACTACATGTTCTTATATTCATAAAAAGTCTAAAAAAAGATTTATGACAAAGGACAGTTACCTCTGATAGAAGTGGGGAACAGGGAAATTTTAGCTTTTGGGGGTATCACTTGAATTCTTTTATAATCAATTGGTATCTGTTTGCAATTAAAAGATTAAATTAAAAAAAAAAAACCCTAGATTAAACCCTGGACCCATGGGCAATCAGTATCTGGGCAAGGGTGTTCTAGAAGGAGGACCAAGGGAGTGCTGGCACCCCTTGGTGATACTGCACAAGCTGGATTCTCCCTGGGGGACACTAAAGAGCATGACTTGCTCTGACCCTATGCAGCCTGACCTCTGATCCCTGGCCCACCTCCCAGTCCCTACCCCTTAATCCAAGGACTGCTGCTCATGTAATCTTCCAGCTGAAAATCCTAAAGGATATCACTGCCTTGAGAGAAAGGAGGGGCCATCTGCCCAACCAATAGCAGCTGTGTGGGCTGCCGAGGGGCCGTCTCCAGAGTGCCCCTAGGTGGCAAGCAGGTGGTTCTGAGAGTGGCCAGCTCTGGTGCTGGGAAGTTCATGCCTTGTGTTTGGAGCTTTCCCAACTGCCTTGTGAGGGGTGGGGTGAGAAATGGAGAATTTGTCCTCTTCCACTATATTAGGGTTGTTTACCTTGTTGCCCAGGACTCTCAGGACCTCAGCAGGGGAACAGCTGAGAAGCCCAGTGACTAAGCTCCCAGCACTGGGTGCCCATCTCTAGGACACTTCACACTCTCTCGCCCTCCTCCCACCACTTCTCAGGAGGGACAGCTGAACCTTCTCCGGTAGCCTGGGGAGGAGAATTGCAGCTGAGCGGGGGCAGGCACGTGGCCTTGACATCCAAGTGGAAGATTAAGATCAAGGCTGGCAAGAACTCAGCACACACTCAGCACGTGATTCTATTGGTGGGGGGTGATGAGGGTGGAGCTTGTTCATTTGTCACAGTGCATCTAAACTTTGGGGTAATACCTACAGGTAGTCCCCTCCCTTGACCCACCCCTCTGGCCCTAGTTCAAATTCCAGGTTTATTCACATCACAGTTGCATCCTCACCCCTTAAGGCCACAGGCACCCATGACAGTGGTGGTAGTGTTCACTCCTTTTTTTCCTTTTTTTTTTTTTTTTTGAGACAGACTCTCAAGCTGTCGCCCTTGGTAGAGTGCTGTGGTGTCACAGCTCACAGCAACCTCAAACTCTTGGGCTTAAGCAATTCTCTTGCCTTAGCCTCCGAAGTAGCTGGGACTATAGGTGCCTGCCGCAATGCCCGGCTATTTTTTGGTAGCAGTTGTCATTGTTGTTTGGCAGGCCCGGGCTGGATTTGAACCCACCAGCTTTGGTGTATGTGGCTGGCGCCCTGGCTGCTTGAGCTATAGGCGCCAAGATGGCTGTGTTTATTCTGCATGGGGCCTGAGTATGCTGGGCCAGTCTGGTCTGGGTTGAGTGTCCTTTATCTGAAATGGGTGGGACTAGAAGTGTTTTGGATTTTAGATTTTTTTCAAATTTTGGAATGTTTGTGTTATACTTACCAGTTGAGCATCCTTAATTCAGAAATTCAAAATGTCCCAGTGTGCATTTCTTCTGAACATCATTTTGGTGTTCAAAACCGTTTTGAATTTGGAGCATTTTGAATTTTTGGATTTGGGATGCTCAACCCACCTGTATTTGGTCCCTTTCCTTTTGGGGATGAGTATCTTTCCATAAGCTACTGGAAACAAGGTCCACCTCTGGGCTTATTTCACCCTGCTCAAGGGACCAAGACAATGGTCCACAGAAATGTGTCTGAGATCCAGGTGCTAGCTTTGAGGCTAAGAGTTTGGCCAGGGACAAAGTGGCTGGCATTAATGGGCAGCTGAGAGTTAGGGGTAGGGAAACGATGCTACCGGTTAGCCTGTGGGCCTGCTACTGCCGTTGCTTCTCACGCTGGGCCTGGACAGTGTGGTCTCAAAGGAGGCCTCAGCTCCAGGCCCAGCGGTGTGGCCTTGGGCAAGATACACTATTCTCTCTGGTCTCCAGTTTTAACTGAGATGAAGGGGTGGGAAAGGTGACTCATATCTTCTGCCCGTAATCAAAACCCTAGGACAAGTCAATCTTCTCTTCTGCCTTTTCCTGAAGAGTGGTTCTAAGTCAAACTCTAGGGTGGGACAAACCTGGGTCTGAATTCTGGTTCTGCAACTGGGCCAGTTACTTAATCTCTTGATAAGTTTCACTTCCTCATAAGGTCTATCTCACGGGAGTGTATTGTACCTGGCTGATAGGAAGTGGAGCTCAAAGTCAAAGCAGATCTAACTCCCAAAGTGTGCAGTCTCCTCAGGAGCCCCCTGGTGGGGGAGGGTTACTGCTCATACCGCCGTCTCGTCCAGGTATGGGGCACCTGTTGTGTGGCTTAGGGACTTTAGTTCAGCATGGATTTCATAATGATCCAACCATCTTCCAGGTCCTGACTTGCCCCTAAGGGCTCAGGCCATATCCACACCAAGTGTGCTCCCTCTCCCACTGGCTCACACACACATGCATACCAAGGGCAGCAACCAGGCCAGGACATGTGACAGACTGCTCCCTTCCACTTCCAGCTGACCCAGGGCAGCTAGCAATAGCAATAGCTCATAGCCACCCTGTGACTGTCTTTGACAGAAAGCAGAGGAAATGCACCAGAGGCCCTGCCTGCTTTCCCTCTTCAGCCCCTGAGCCATGGCATACCTTTTTGACAGCACACTGGAAGCCAGTTTGCTTGTCTTCCATCCTGTGTACCTCTCCGAAGGAGCCTCTACCCAGGCAGGGCTGGTGCATGGCCCAGTGGACTTCTTCTCGGTACTCATAATCCACTGGCTTGAGTTTCTGGGGTTGGCAGGAGGGAGAGGCCAGTTTCAGTGTCCAGGACAGCAGAAGGAGGGACAAAGTCTCTTGTTGTCCTCACTAAGGCTGCTGAGCTGAGCCCTCACAACCGGATGCCCCTGGGTCTAAGGCAGGGCTTTGATGGGGGCAGGACCACAGAAGGCAAAGGAGAGGTTCATGGGCTGCCTGAGGTCGGCCAATCCCTAGGCCAGCCAAACCTTTTTCCATGCCTGTGATTGTGGGACAGAAATGGAATTGCCAACAAACCTGGCAATGAAAAAATATAACCTAAGTTAGAAGCCAGAAGAAAGGGAGGAGGAACAGAGGACAGAGGCAGGGGATCAAGGGGTGATATTAAAGTGGCTGGAATAGCACCCAGAAATTAAACTTTAGCAAAATCATTTAAAGTTATTTGGAAGAGAATCAGAGGAAAAGGGGAGGAAGTGGGTGGGGAATAAGGACATAATCCCTGTCTCCCATCTCAAATTGCTGTTGGCTCATTCCTGTGTTATTCACACAGTACACACATCTCAGCAATCGTGAGGCAACCAACCGGAAGAACTAAGGATAGAAATAGCTAAAAAGGCTGTGAAAAGTGAGGCTGGAGGTGGAGTGAGAGACTGTTTTTCATCCACAATGAGCACTGTCTTACTATTTGGTTTGTCACTATAGGCAAGAGTGACCTGATAAAGACAGAAAAGCATCCCCCCGAGGACTGGTGGGTTTCGAGGGGCACCTCTCCTCCTTGACTCCCAGCTGAGGCTCCCACAATGGAGGTGCTGGGGGAGCGATGTGGACAGGTGTTTGGAGGATTAGTTACCTCAGTAAGCAGGACGCCCTCGCTGTCCTCAGTTTCAGGGCTGGACTCCCGCGGCCTGGAGCCCCCTGCTGACCAGGTCTTGGCCAGGCTGGCCAGGCTCTGGGCGTGGCCTGAGCTCACACTGCCTTGGAGAGCATGTACCAGGTATTCCTCCACGGAAAACTTCTCACGGGTGCCACGAGACAGATAGCTGGGCTCCAGGTATGGGTCAGGCAGGGGCTTCTGACTGTCTATACAGGCCAGTTTGCTCAGGTGAGGGCCAGGTAGGGGCTTCTGACTGTCTACACAGGCCAGTTTGCTCAGGTGTGGACCAGGCAGGGGTTTCTGACTGTCTACACAGGCCAGTTTGCTCAGGTGTGGGCCAGGCAGGGGCTGCTGGCTATCTATACAGGCCAGTTTGCTCAGGTGTGGGCCAGGCAGGGGCTGCTGGCTATCCACACAGGCCAGTTTGCCCAGGAAGAAGGACTCAAGGGGGTGAGGTTTCCAGGGCTGGAGAGGGTGAAACGGGAAAGGGTGGGGCAGTCTGCTGTAGGGGAATGGATAAGCAGGCTGGGGCAGGGGGCCTCCGTCCTGAGGATAGTGGAGTTTCCACACATGGTTCAGACATTGCAAGGGGCTGATCAGTTTGTGAAGTTCCGATCGAGGCAGTGCTGGTCGTAGGCCCCCGCCAAACTGCTTAAAACTGAGCTGGCCAAGGCCTGGTTCCTTCAGAGGCTTGGTGAACTGGGGATTATTTCTAATATATGGGGTGCCTAGTAGTGACTCATCCTCCTGTGGGGGAAAACCAATGTCAGGACCCAGGGCCAAGGCCAAGACACAGGCCCTGTTAGCCTGTTCCCGAGGCCCCAGGAGCCTGGGTCTCACCTGCACTGGGATGGTGCAGCTCTCTTGCTCAGGGGTTCTGGGGAGGGGTTTGGCCAAGGCCACTCCTGTATGAGCCAGGGACTTTGAGCTCTTCTTCTTCCTTTTCTTCCGGGTTTTGCTGTGCCGCTTTCCCTTCCAACACACACGGGCCATTTTACCCTCGGTTGCATGGGCCACATTGTTGGGAATTTGATCGAGGCCTTCGGACTGGCTGTCAAAAAAGGGAGAGAGCTGCATTTTGAGCACACAGAGGCAGGAAGATAGAATGGTTCAGGTACTTGATTCTGGAGTCACACAGCCCCAAGGTCAATCCCAGCTTTGTCATTACTGTGGAAAGTTCCTAAAGCTGGAGGAATCTCAGTTTTATCATTTATGAAATGGGTATGGTGTTTTCTGCCATGCAAAGTGAGATGAGTTTTAAATGAAATAGTTCATATTAAAAGCCTACCTCAGTGCCTGGCCCTTGGCACATGGCCAGTAAGCTCTGCTTACTACTTAGTAGCAGACACACAGCTTTTGTAGTGCTCTCCAAGGGGGTGGCCCACACTCAGGGCAGGCCTGCTCAAACCTGACTGGCCAGAGGTTGTTTCTATAGCCACTGGATGGGGGGACAGTTGAGGCTGTTTGCCTCAATCTTCACAGGTTTCTGGGGGGTCTGTGGCTGCTGTCAGAATGTGAGAAGCTGCATAACCACAGATGGCCTGCCTGGGCTGGTGCTGGGTACTGGGGAGCCTGTCCTCTGCCAGCCTTGGGACCCATCACCATCCTGGCTCTAACTGGGCTAGTATCCCTGCCAAGTGTTCGAGAATTGGCAGTTGAGGGCTTCTGAAAGGGCTGCTGCAAACAGGTGTGGAGCAAACCCTGGCCTCAGCCACCCTCCTCTGGCCTGCTCTGCCCTACAAGGGAGGCCAACTAACCCAGTCCAGGGGCCTAGCAGAGGCCTCCAGACTTTTCTCAGGCAGCTGAAAAAAACTGTGTATCAGAAACTCCCTACCCTGGACCAAAGGCATCCAGGGCGATGTAAAGAATTTGACCAAACTCTAAGCATTTCTAGGTTCTAGGGCAGCAGTCTTCCCTACATGCTTTTTACCAGTTACAGGTTCCAAATTCCAATGATACAAAAGTCCTTCTGGTGGTAGAGGAGGGGACTGTTTCTAGATTGAATTGTCAGTTTCCAAAAATCATCTCTGGGGGAACAGGGAGCCTAGGAACAAACTGAGCCTCACCCTGAAGTCTGTCTGTTCCCTCCTGTTCCACAACCCTCATCCCTACTCAGGTATGTCTCACAGGAGAAAAGACAGCAGGATCCTCTCCTGGAGGACAGTGAACTGCCCCTCCAGGCCTGCGTTACTGGCCACACACCAGCTCCTGTTCCCAGGACCCTCCCTGTTATGGGAAACCAGGAGCTGCATCAGGGACTCAGAGGAGAATAAAAATAAAATGTCAAGCTGATGTGACCCAGAGGCAGTCATCCAGAAGCTGTGAAAAGCTTTTGAAAAGCTTATTTGGCTGAACAAGCAACTCAATCTGGGCTAATGCCAAAAGCTGAACCACAGGTGCTAACGGGGAGGGAAGCCAGGTGAGTGGCTGGGGGCAGAGCCTGCCTTCCCACTCAGGCTGGCCTTCTTACCTGTACTGTTTCGACCCAGCAATGAAAATTCGTTCTGAAAAGGTGGGGCTGAACTCTTGGCTATTCTCACCTTTTGAATAAAGGGAAAGGAAGTGAGTTAGAAGAAAGAAGAGAAAGAACAGGAATTCAAAACTCAGGAGAGAGACACTTGCTGGAGATCCTCTCTTGGGCCTCTCCTCCTTCTTCACAGACCAGCCTTCTCTCATAGCTCACTTCCCTCCAGCGACCCCTTCTCGCAGGACTGTCTCTCCTCTCCTTCCCAGCATGATAGTAAAGACCACAGTCTCAGCCACCATCTGTCACAGAGCCACAACCATAACTGGCTCACAGGGTGCCCACCTCACCTCACCCTGAGAAGCTGAAGCAAGATAATCTACATAAAACACTCAACACGGTGCCTGGCACATAGTACCAGCTCAATAAATAGAAAACTGAACTGTTAGAGTGTGTATATATACACACATATATATGTACATGTAAGTGTATATATGTGTGTGTGTCTGTGTACAAAACCATTATTTTGTCATTTACTCCATTTTAATTTTTATTCTCTAATCTCCCCAACCAGAAGGAGGTAGGAGATGCGGGGAAGGAGGTGTATGTGTGGAGAAATACCATCACTCGCTGTCAGGCTCACCAGGTGGCATGTCGAGAAATCTTCAGGGTTGGAATGTAGGTGCTTGAGACAGAATTTGCAGCCCTCCCTGGCCCTCTTGGGAGCTTCTGTCTCCAGGGGGTGCCGTCACTACTAGTCATCTCGAGGTGTGAGCAGAAGCACTAAAGACTGGACCAGGCCTCACCCTGCTGCCCCTAGACTGGCCCAGCAGGCCCGAGAGCAGGGTGTTCACCCTTTGGGGTGGGGCTACATCTAGGTGGAAGGTGGTGAAGGGCCTACAGGCCTCGGCGGGGCTTTCCAGGTCCCCTGCCTGGGCCTCTCCAGACGCTTGGGTCACTCAGTGTCACCGCAGACAGTTGTTGGCCTGCTTGACAGTCCTGCAAAGAGCCCCAAGCATTCTGGCCTTTTACCCCTCACTCCCTGCTCTAGTCATGATGGGCACAGTCTCCCCTCGCCAAGTCTCCATCTGTGTTCCATCCTAGCATTCTACAGCTCCCCCTTCACACTGATCTTGGCTCACATCCACAGTTGTATCCCGTGAAAATCTTCTTTAGTGGTCACCCTGACCCCACAGAGGACCCCCTGTGCCCAGCTACCCACCTGCAAGGCCCACTCATTTGCCCTTGTGCCCACAACAACCCTGGTGCTTACATTCGGCCTGGGCGATGATGGAGATGGCAGCCGGGCCTCCCTCGGAGCCTTCCTTGGCTGTGCCTTTGGTAATCACGTCGTTCAGGATCTCCCACTTCCCACAGAACATGTGGCTCTTCTCCACGACCTCACACTTGTAGACAGAACTTTGCTTCTTCCCCATTGGCTGTGTCTTCTCCTTGGCTTTAGCCAGCTCCTTCTGCTGCCCAACTGCCGAGCCAGGGGCACTTGGGCAGGCCATTTCCATCACTGCCATCTCCCAGGCTCACGCTCACCCTAAGAGACCGATACAGAGCAGGTCATTCATCATTCCAGAGCCTGGGGGCACAAGTCAGGCTAGGGTTGGAGGACACATGCAAGGGCAAAGGGTCTCTGCCTCTTTATGACACATGTATTTATCCACCAAACATGCCCCATGGTAACACAGTGAACCTCTCATCATCTACACATGTTCTGCATGGCACAGACCCCCAGCCCCACCCACCATCTCAACACAAACACAACACCCCATCTGTGCCCAACGAGGAGGATGCCAGCCCACTCCCTCTAGGACGATGGTAGCACAGATATTTGAGTTGGTTCTTTCTTGCCTTTATAATAGCTAGATCTTTTTCTGTTCTTTCATGATTAACTCTGCTTCCTTGGGACAGGGAGGTGAATCCCATCCTCCAAAACCATCACTTTACTGATCCCACATAAGCCTTGCCTTCTTGAGAGGACATGTCTACCCATGCTATCCATAGTGGCTTTTCTCCAAGTGGAGAGAATCAAGGTTTTGTTCTTGGGTGGTGCCTGTAGCTCAGTGGGTAGGGCGCCGGCCACATATACGGGGGCTGGTGGGTTCAATCCCGGCCCGGGCCTGCTAAAACAACAATGACAACTGCAACAACAAAAAAAATAGCCGGGAGTTGTGGCAGACGCCTGTAGTCCCCACTACTTGGGAGGCTGAGGCAAGAGAATTGCTGAAGCCCAAGAGTTTGAGGTTGCTGTGAGCTGTGACACCACAGCATTCTATCCAGGGAGACAGCTTGAGACTCTGTTTCAAAAAAAAAAAAAGAAAAAGATTTTGTTCTGTTTCCTAGCAGGAGGTAGATATGTGTGTGTGTGTCTCTTAGGCAATCTAAAACTCAGCATGCAAATGGCTCTCAGCACTTGGCTGCTTCCCTAAGATGCATCTGTATGTGCTCTCCAGAAGGAACCGACATGCTTCTTCCTCGAATGTCCAAACTCACTGGCTGAAAAGTTATCATTTTCCTTTCAGGCAACCTTTCACACTGATTTGAAGACCCTAACGCCAATCTATGCCCCTAAAAATAAAACAACCAAGCCCAAGAATTCACCTTTTTCTGGATTTTGGCTTGCCCAGCCCTGACGTTACCAAGGAAGCTGTGAGGGAGAGTAGCCCAGAGTTGCCGACAATCTGTGCACACAGCCTGTAGATTAGAACTGTCATAACAACACCAATTTGAGATTGTTACCATTTGGAAACCTTTTTAAAAACAGGGACTTTTTCAAGGGCAGGGCCCCTCTAGGGTGTGCCTTGCTTTAGACAAAGCCTGAGAAGGTACCAAAGGCAGACAGGTTTTTTAGTAAATGTACCGTGGAAGCGAGGTTTTTAAATAATTGCTCTCAGTTGGTCTTGAAGCTGTTAGTACCAGAGGTTGTCTTCCCTGCTGTAACTCCATGAAACCTGGCTTACTCCTTTTGCTCTTGGGGCAGAAGGATAGACCACGTGAAGCAAGCTTCTAACACCTCTGGCCTTTTGCCCTATCAGGCCTGAAGGTTAAATGAGACAGTGGGAAGTGGAGAAATACTAGGTCAAAGCCGTCTTCCTACTGAACCTGTCTCACTCATATTTTCCCACCAAGATGGCTATGAAAGGCTGAGTCAGCTCGATTGAGGGGGGAGGTGCCAGTCACTATTAATTAACTCTTTGCATCTCTGTCTTCAAGGGCTTCCTGGCTTTGAACTCAGACCACCTCCAGCTTCCTGCATGGATGCCTGGATTCAGTTTTGAAGGCCAGATGCCAAGGGGGGCAAGCAGGCAACCTCCTTGGTACCTGAAGATCTGAATGAGTCTAAGGGGTGTTTTGATGTCTCCAAGGCAGGCTATTTTTCTTGTAACCTGACTTTCATCCCCTGCCTCATATCTCCCTAACCCATGCCACCTCCAAATAAGGAATTGACCCAAGACATAGTCGGTCTGACTTTCTCCGGCTCCTTACCAGGGTTAATGAAATCTTAAGCAGAAACCAAAAAACCCTCCTAACTTAACAGCAGTGGAGCTGTGCTTACAGGGAACCTGATGTGGCTTTAACTTCCTCATGTTTATTGGAAGAACCTGAGGCCTAATTAAGTGGAGCCTGCCCAAAGTCACCAGCCCCCGTGTGGCACAGCAGGTCACAACTCAGACCCCAGACTCTTGGGGCTGCGCTGCCCACTCCCCAAGTCTCCTGGGTTACAAGCAAACACAGGAGGTGACACTCATGGTCTTCCCCAGTCCGAGGCTCCAAAGGGCAGAGGTGGCTTTGCATGCCACGCTTCCCCCTGCACATAGCACAGACAAATGATATTGACTGAAATAAGGAACTTGAAGGACAAAGAATGCTCTTCCATGACCTCTAGAGAAAGGATGATCCTGAGCACTGAGGAGGAAGAGTGGTGCCCTCCAAGGGCACTTGCTCAGAGACCCACCTGTGCTCGGGCCCAGACAGCCTGTCTCTGCCTGAAGTGGCCCAACTGAGTGTTCTGGAGAGCTCATCCTGAACTAGAGCTCCTCCAGAGAGGCTGTGGGGCACTCCTGCAGCCCCAGGAACCATCGTTTCCTCTGGTGAGCTAGCCAGGGCCTTAATCCTTGCTCCATGAACGTGCCAGGTTCCCACTCCCCAGAGAAGCTGGGGCCTAGGCTGAGACCTAGCTCAGAGGGGCCTAGCTCAGAGCCTCCTCTGCAGTTCCCTGGTGACTCATGCGACAGCCGGGCAGGCAGGCAGTAACAAGGAGGCTGTTGAGAAGCTGACCCAGCAGATGGCAGCTGAACTTGTGAAGGGCACGGGAAAAACAGGCCGATCCTCACCCCCTGGGGGCACAAATCACGGCCTGAGAGCTGTAAAGCTTCTCCTATGGCTGGCTTTCCTGTCCCACATGACCATGACTCAGAGCTTCACTGATAGCCTCCAAGTTTAAGAGGCTATTCTTGGGACACTTTGGCCTGACAGCAGCTCTCCTACACAGACACACACGCTTGCCCTCTCCCTCTTTCTCCACTTCTGTCTTGGTTCTGGTCTACAGAAATCAGGGTTCTGGATTAAGCCTGGGTCTGCTGGTCCCATAGTCTTCCATCCCTGGGCTATGGCCTCTGGCTTCTCACCCCAGCTCCCAGTCCTACAGGTACACCCCTTCTCTCTCCTGCAGCGAGTGGGCAGTGAGGACTAAAGGGTTTTTTGTTTTCTGCCTTTGAAGGCAAATCAAAATTCTCATCCAATTCCTCAGCCCAGACACAACCCAGCTCCATTCAGGCCCCAGATGCACTCAGCTCTCCGTATCAGCTGAGGTGAGCAGCAGCAACGGCCAAACCACCTGGCTTCCCCACAAGCCCAAGGAAACAAAAGAGGAAAGGAGTAGACCTCACTCAGTACCTTCTAGGCCTGACGTATACACAGGCCTGTTCTCTCTCCTATAATGCGTCACTGGCCCCATGGAGAAGTCTGGGGGATAGGAGTGACACAGATAGTACCAGATCAACCTGTGGACACATCTGCTAGAGGAGTTCTTTTTTTTTTTTTTGTAGAGATAGAGTCTCACTTTACTGCCTTCAGTAGAGTGCCATGATGTCACAGGACTCACAGCAACCTCTAGCTCCTGGGCTTCAGCGATTCTCCTGCCTCAGCTTCCCGAGCAGCTGGGACTACAGGCGCGCGCCACAACGCCCGGCTATTTTTTGGTTGCAGTTCAGCCGGGGCTAGGGTTTGAACCCGCCACCCTCGGTATATGGGGCTGGCGCCCTACTCACTGAGCTACAGGCACCACCCTGCTAGAGGAGTTCTTAATCTGGGCTCAAGAATGAGGTCAGGGAAGGCTGTGAGCCCCAGAAACTATATATAATTTGTGTTTTTCCAGGGAAGACTTGGCCTATACTTTCCCCACTTTCTCTAGGAGTCTTGCACTCCCCAGAAGGGTGCTCTAGGCTCCCTAAAAGAGCAGACTGGGACTAAATGACTTTTTTTTTTTTTTTGAGACAGAGTCTCATTATGTTGCCCTGGGTACAGTGCTATGGCTTCATAGCTCACAGCAACCTCAAACTCCTACGCTCAAGTGATCCTCTTGCCTCAGTCTCCTGAGTAGTTGGGGACTATAGGTGCCCACCACAACACCCAGCTAGTTTTTCTATTTTTAGTAAAGATGGGGTCTCACTCTTCCTCAGGCTGTTCTTGAACCCCTGAGCTTAGGTGATCCACTTGCCTTGGCCTCCCAGAGTGGCAGGATTACGGGCAGGAGCCACCGTGCCCAGTCTAAATGCCTGATTCTTGCTCCACTCTTTCCCTCCAAGGAGATTTCTCTAATGCAAACTGACTTCAAGTTAGAATCACCAGATGAGTTCTTAAAATGCACTCCTCTTAGACCTACTCAATCGGAGTCACTGGGCGTTGGAATACATACTTCTTACAAGTTTTTTGGACAATTCTGATCCCAAGAGGCAAGGATGCCACTTGACCCCTGCTCTTTACTCTCAGCTACACTGTTCAAAATGGTAGCCACTAGCAACAGGTGGCTATTTATATTTAATAAAAATGAAATAAAATTTAAAAATCACTTCCTCTGTTATACTCTCTACCATATTGGACAATGCAGATAAAGAACATTCCCATCATTGCAGAAAGTTCTATTGGAAAGTGCTGGTCTAAGGCTACGAGCAGTGTTTTTCTCTGACAGGAAAATTTATGTTCTAAGATTCTGGGACAGGAATGGGGTTTAGGCTAAATGAATTTTTGATTCACTGCAAGGTGCAAAAGTAATGTCTTAAATGTTGATCTTCAAAGATGATAACCTTTCTAAACTGTATCATATTTCAGTTCCCTGTTTTGGTGAGCACAGTTCAGAGAGAATGCCAGACTAGGAACCAGAAGTTATGGCTTCTAGCTTTGGCAAGTTGTTTTTTTTTTTTTTTAAGAGCCGTGGGACCATTTTTGTCAAGTGAAATCATACCCCAACTCCCAATGACTAAAAGAGCTAGCAGCATGCAACTGGCATGTAAATCACGTTAGAAACAGCTTCTCTGGCTGAAGGAGGTGGGCAAGAACTCCACGTGCTTGGTTTCCCTTCATCCACCAAGGACTTGCAGAGTTCAAGAGAAGAGTTTGACAACCAGTGGCCTAGGACATCTCTCAAAGTTCCTTCAAGTTTGGAGAATTGAGTCAATTTGTTAGGATTATTTGAGGGCTGGATGACTCGAATTCAGAACAGTAATAGTCAATATATACTAAGCACCTAGTGTTTTTAATCTCTTTTTCAGATGTGATGGTACAGAAGTTCAGCAGCATGACAAGAAAGTTACACAGTTATAGGCTGCAGACATTGTGTTGAATCCAGGCTTCTAACTCCTGAGCCTACGTCTAAACCCGGAGCAGGCCACTTCTCTGAGTTTCTTCTTTTAGTTCTTCAGAAGAGTGTTTTGAGGACTGAATGAGGAAGAGGACATGAAATGCCATCAATTTGCTTGGCCGATACAAGACGCTAATTCAACGTTCATTCCCTTGCTCACCACCAAGCTACTTAACGCCATCGCTGAGACGATGGACTTCTATTTCAGCAACACAGCAGCAAGATATTTTGTGCCTTACCTAAGTCACATTCAATATTTGGAGCCTTGGTTCTCTGTATGTGAAAGGGAAGTAAAATCTGTCTTATGGGGCCATCCTGAGAATGTCCACTGAGGGGCCAGGGCACATCTCTCTCATGACTATTTCATCTGGAAGTAAAAACTTGTCCTTCTCTGCATGTCCAGAGGGGATAAATAGCAGAAGTAGAATGACTCAGCTTCCTTAATAAGATATTGGTTAAAAACCAATCTCCTGACTTCCTCTTTCAAGCCTTCAGCTTGCCTGGCCATCAGGCCACACTGGGTAAGCCTCTGCCTATCAAAAATGAGGGGCTGTGCAGGAAGGGGAACCGATGGCAAGTGCCAGGCAGAGTGAGCTGGCCTGGCAAAATGGCCATCTGGCCAGGCAGCCCCAGATGACCTCATACATGCTCAGCTGCGCCTGCTCTCCCCAAACCCCTGCTTCCAGCCTCTGCTCCAGACTGATCCCACCATTTGCCTGAGTGGGCGGCAAGGCGCAAGCCTGTGATTCTCTTCCTCTGCTCACCATGTTCCTCCCTTCTTGCCTTCCCTCCTTTATTAATGTCTGTTTAGATCTCATCTATCCTTTAAGATCTATCTTCCCAGAGAAGCCTTTTTTGGTAGGCTTCTGCATGCACTCAACAAGTATTCAACGAGTGTCTCTTGAGTGTCAGGTAATGTAATGACCATTACCATTCAGAAATTTCTTGTGTGCTGGGCACTGTGCTAGGTGCTTTATCTGCGTTATTGATGTGCCTCGTGGCAACCCTACAAGGTTGGTAATGTTATCTCCATTTTACAGATAAAAAACTAAGGCTCAGAGTGGTATGTTACTTGAAGGAACAAATGAGGTTCAATGTATACAATTAGAGCATCTATCATGGGCTTAGGGATAAAGCCAGGAGACTTAGGCCCATTCCCTTTAGAGCCAAGGATCACCAGTTCCTTTCTAGAAGAACTTGTTGGCAGAGGTAACCGGAACATCCAGGAACCGAGTAGTATTACTACCCATGTGGATATTGCTACCCCTGTTTTACTCTGAAGATCCACTCAACTACTATTGGTAATAATTTCTTAGCCTGTGGAGGCAGGAAGCCCACAAACTAAAAAGGAAGAGTCTCATCGTTAAGAGCTGAATCAGCAATAAATTTGTCAGACTTCTAGTTGAGTTACATCAGTACGTGCTCCTAGGTGTTATGATTTTTAACTTGATTAGTTTTAATAAGTCATTTCCTCACTTGTAGGCACCTAATAAAGAGCCTCAAATCCAATAACTGGAGGCAGCTTGAGGCTTTACGGTGAGTAGAGTCCTGGCTTGAAAGTGTCCTGTCCAACTGCAGAGCACTGCAGGGGCTTTGCACAGCAGTCCCTAGGCATGTATGGGGTCTGCCCGGTGCTTGCACTGGGCGTACACAGAGGGAGACTGCAGTCCCTTGAGGAGCTCACAGTCTACTGGGGAAAAAGACAAGTAGTCATAAGAGTACAATTCAACGTAGGAGCACCAGGACAGACAGACATATGGCAGATGCAATGGGAACACAGAGGGACACCTGGCTGAGCCTGGGAGGTGTCAGGTAAGGCTTCCTAAAGGAGGCTGAGTCTCAGGAGTGAGAAAGAATTGCCCAAGGTGGCTCGGCGCCCATAGCTAAGTGGTTAGGGTGCCAGCCACATACACCGGGGCTGGTGGGTTCGAACCCGGCCCAGGCCTGCTAAACAATAACTACAACAACAACAACAAAAATAGCCAGGCATGGCTTGGCGCCTGTGGCTCAAGCGGCTAAGGTGCCAGTCACATACACCTGAGCTGGCGGGTTCAAATCCAGCCTGGGCCCGCCAAACAATGACAGCTGCAACCAAAAAATATAACTGGGTGTTGTGGCAGGTAGTGGCTACTACAGTAGCCTGTAGTCCCAGCTACTTGGGAGGCAGAGTTGGAGGTTGCTGTGAGCTGTGATGCCACAGCACTCTACCCAGGGCAACACCTTGAGGCTCTGTCTCAAAAAAAAAAAAAAAAGAAAGAATTGCCCAAGGAAAAGGAGAGGCAAAGGGGGTGTCAAAAGCAAGGCACAGACAGGAGTCTGTGTAGAAATCACCTGTTGGGGGGTAGAGCTCAAGTCGGGCAGCTGCAGATGAGGTTGGAGATGGAGTTCAGCCTCATGGAAACACATTTGGTCCTCACACCCCCTGCCAGAGTTTAAATTTGCAGAATAACAACAGAGCTATAATTCTGCATTCCTCCCACTCAAGGGCAGAGCTCTAGATACAGGAACCTACAGGGTCAGGGCAGGAGGTGGGTGCTGGGCATGAAATGAAAACCCTGCCATTGGTACAGAACCCCCACCCTGGCCTGGGCTGGCAATATAAGTTATAGGCCTCGGGAAGACTAGCTTAACTCTTTCTCTTGGGCAGAGAGACACAGAGAGCATGTAATCATTTAGACCTTGCAACAGATGTTGAGGAAAGGGCATACACATGGGCACTGGGGGTGAAACTCAGCTGGAAGAATCTCAACACTTGCCTCACCAGCCAGCTTGAAACCTGCTTCCCAGGAGGGCAATTTCTGCATAAGCCTCTCCCATTAAGGAGGATATGAAATGTGAAGGTACATAAATCATTAAAATCTTACAGATCAATTATAAAAAAGAAAACTGACATGCCCACAAAAACTCAGTCTCACTGCCAATTCCACAAGTCAAACTGCAGGGTAAATAAAATTTATAGGATAAATTTATGACTGTTTTCTAATTCCTACTACACCCGTCAATGCTGGCTGGCCCCCAGGCAGGCAGAAGTGCTGGCGTCTACAGGGCCCCTTGAGGTGTTTAACGTGTCACATCTAGTCTATTAGCGTAGGCATCCACTTCCAGCTTCCCCCTGTCTTCTGCCCACTCCATGCTTGTGCAAAGCTAAGTCTGAAACATCACATCCTTAAGATAGCCTCAAAGATATCTGTGGGCCCAGTTCCAACTCTGTGGTCCATAACCTATCTGACCACTATTTCCCCAAACATAGGGTTTGGCTCTGGCCAGTCTGATATCTCTACAACCTCCTGACTACTCTGCTGTCTATGTGTGCCATGCTGTTGTGTGGGGACTCTGCACATGCTGCTTGTCCTTTAGAGGTGAGGCTCAGCCCCCACCTTCAGGAACAGCTCCACTGCACTGACCACAGCTTCCTTTTCTGGCTACTCACAGAACCTGATCCCCTCCCTTCTTGTCCTCACCTTGGCCCTTAATCACACCCTCACCCCCTTTACTCATTCAATTCCATAATGTAGATGAGGGAACTCTGGAGACAATAAAGCATCACACTAAGAGAAGATAGCCACTCTTGTGTGTGCAACTTACAGAATTGCAATCTATGTGTGGAACAAATAGAAATACACAAAAAGACGGATAATCAAAGAGGTCCAGAGTTGGAGTAGTGGCATAATCATAACTTGCTGTAACCCTGAACTCTTGGGCTCAAGTGATCCTCCCACCTCAGCCTCCCGAGTAGCTAGAACTGTAGGGGTGCACCACTATGCCTATTTTTTAATTTTTTGTAGAGATGAGGTCTTGCTGTGTTGCCCAGGCTGATCTTGAATTCCTGGCCTCAAGTAATCCTCTTCATCCTCTCAAAGCTCTGGGATTACAAGTGTGAGCCACTGCATCTGGCTGGAGTATTTTATAATAGTAAAGCACTTTAACAAAAAATGTCTAATTAAGCCGTGTGTGGCGGCTCATGTCTGTAATCCTAGCACTCCGGGAGGCTGAGGCTGGTGGATCACTTAAGCTCAGGAGTTTGAGACTAGCCTGAGCAAGAGTGAGATACTGTCTCTGCTAAAAAACTAGCTGGGAGTTGTGGCAGACACCTGTAGTAACAGCTACTCAGGAGGCCGAGGCAGGATGATGTCCTGAGCCTAAGAGTTTGAGGTTGTTGTGAGCTATGATACCACAATAGTCTATGATACCTGTGATACCACAATAGTCTACCCAGGGCGACAGAGTGAGACTGTGTCTCAAAAAAAAAAAAAAAAAAAAATGTAGGCTCGGTGCTTGTAGTTCAGCGGCTAGGGCACCCACCACATACACTGGAGCTGGCAGGTTTGAATCCAGCCTGGGCCTGCCAAACAACAATGACAACTACAACCAAAAACAAAACAAAAACAAAAACAGCTGGGCGTTGTGGTGTACCTATAGTCCAGCTACTTGGGAGGCTGAGGCAAGAGAATCACTTAAGCCCAAGAGTTTGAGGTTGCTGTGAGCTGTGATGCCATGGCACTCTGCCAAGGGTGACAGCTTGAGACTCTGTCTCAAAAAAAAAAAAAATCTAAATAGCAGGGAAGGATAATTACTAAATAAATCATGGCATACCCATTGAAATGTTTATAAATAATTCTTAACATTATAGAGAAATACTTATGGGATACAATGTTAATAGAAAAAAGACATGATTATATCTGCAGTATGCTCCCACATACATGTATCCATATATATCAAAATTTATAAAAAACGTCAGACATCAGCATAGCCTGGTAGCAGTGGTTCTTTCTTGGTGGTGGACTTGTGAATATTTTAACTTTTTTTTTTTAATATTTTAACATTTTTTGTACTTTTCTCATTTTTTCCAGATTTTTTTTTTCAGTGAGTATGTGTTCTCTTTGTTTTCATTTTTTAAAAGCTAATGTTTCTAAGTGGTTAAAAAAAAATACAGAAAGGATCCGCAATGAAAAGTGTAAGTCCTTCGCACCCTCCCTCCCATTCCTCTAAGGGGATCCCTTCACAGATGTTCTCTGGAGAATATGACTTGTAGAATGAAAATAAGTAAAAACGGATCTCTTGGTATGGGATGAAAATTCAGGAGGCATTTGGTTCACTTTGAGAGTGGAGCTTAATAAATACATGATGACCTGCTCTTCCCCCCGCCCCCCGGCCCGAAAGCTTACCAGGACTAACTTCTGGCAGCTGGGCCACTAAAACAGAAGGCTGGAGATGGGTGAGCCTGCCCCTCCTGGTTTTGGTTTCCATTTCACTCTTTTTCTTGTTCTCCCCTGGGGACTGTGAGTTTTATCAGTTTTGACTCATGAAGTAGGAAGGTGCTCAGAGATGGCTGGGTCAGCTGTCCTTAACTCTGGTGGCCCTGGCTTCCAGCTTTTAGTTGTAATCATCAATGACAAACGCATGCTATGGTTGTGCTGGAGGTAAGGGGATGTTCATGGGCATGTGTGGCCCCATAAAGAGTGAAAAACAGGAGAGCCAGACCAGAAAAAAAGCCGCCAGCTCCTCCTCCGTTGCTTACATGGAGAGGTGGGATTGAGGGTCTGGCCCCAGGCTGGGAAAACCAAGGGAGACAAGTTTTCCTGGCTCACCTTTCCTACTTTCCTTATATATAATCTCTGACACCACTTAAAAAAAAATGTTTTTCAAGTACAAAAGTAGTTACTTATTCATTATAAAAATGTAAACAATTTAAAAGTATATAGGGGGGGAAAAAACCCAAAACTAAAAACAAAAAACCCCAAAAGAACAATCTGTGTACCATCTCTTCCTCCTTACACTGTTAGAAACACTTAAGTTTTATGTAAATTTTTCTAGTTCCATCACTGTACATACAGAAATATATGTTTGGGACTATTTACAAAATAAACATGGGATTTTACATACACAAATTTATACAAATTGCATCTTTCACTTAACAATATACAAAGGGTGCCATAAAGAGTTTTTTTTTTTTTTTGAGACAGAGCCTCAAGCTATTGCCCTGGGTAGAGCACGGGGCGTCACAGCTCACAGCAACCTCAAACTCCTGGGTTAAGTGATTCTCTTGCCTCAGCCTCCTGAATAGCTGGGATTACAGGTACCTGCCATAATACCCAACCATGTTTTGGTTGTAGTTGTCATTGTTCGGGAGGCCCAGGCCACATTAGAACCCACCAGCTCTGGTGTATGTAGCTGGAGGCTTAGCTGCTTGAGCTACAGGTGCCACCCATAAAAAGTATTTTAATAAAGAAGAAAGTTATTAAATTTATAATACTGAAGTCACATTTGATTACTTCTGCAATTATAAGAGCTGTTCAATGTGACTTGTATTCATCTTTTGTTATCAGTATATAATGAGTATTACATTCTTTTTTTTTTACGACAGTCTCACTAGGTCGGCCTCAGTAGAGTGCCATGGCATCACAGCTCATAGCAACCTCAAACTCTTGGGGTTAAGTGATTCTCTTCTCAGCCTCCCATGTAGCTGGGACTACAGGTGCCTACCATAACAATAGCCTGGCTATTTTGTTGTTGCAGTTGTCATTATTATTTAGCTGACCCGGGCTGGGTTCGAACCCACAATAAGGGTGCCGAGCCTATTACAATTTTAATGCAGTTTTTTCCTTTGTTAAGATGTGTGCACATGTTTTGGTACCCTCTGTGTTATGGATGCTGTTCCATTTCAGTGTATTTTATTCTTTTTTTGTAGTATATTATTTTTATTTTATTTCATTTTAAAAGAACAGCTGACTTTACCTATTTTAAAAGGAGAAATAAAAAAAATTAAACATAAAATTGTAATCTGGCAATTTCACATCTGGGTTTACATACAAAAGTTTGCTGTGACCAGAATGACATACAAAAAACGTGAAAGTAGGGAATTGAACAGACACTTGTAGACCATGTTTACAGCAGCATTGTTCACAATGGCCAAAAGGTGGGAAAAGTTCATGTCCATCAAAAAATGAATGAATGGGGTGGTGCCTGTGGCTCAGTGGGTAGGGCGCCAGCCCCATATACGGAGGCTGGTGGGTTCTAACCCGGCCTGGACCAGCTAAAGAACAATGACAACTGCAACAAAAAAATAGCCGGGTGCTGTGACGAGTACCTGTAGTCCCAGCTACTTGGGGGGCTGAGGCAAGAGAATCACTTAAGCCCAAGAGTTGGAGGTTGCTGTGAGCTGTGACGCCACAGCACTCTACCGAAGGTGACAAAGTGACAAAGTGTCTCAAAAAAAAAAATGAATGAACATAATGTGGTCTATACACAAAATGGAATATATCCAGCCTTACAAAGAAAGGAAAGAAAAAAATTTTTTGAGACAGAGTCTTACTCTGTCACCTAGGCTAGAGTGCTGAGGTTTCAGCCTTGTCACAGCAACCTCAAATACCTGGGTTCAAGCAATCCTTCTGCCTTAAGCCTCCCAAGTAGTTGGGATTACAACAGCCTGCCACAACACTTGGCTAATATTCTAGGTGGTAAATTCTTTTTTTTTTTTTGTGGTTTTTGGCCGGGGCTGGGTTTGAACCCCCCACCTCCGGCATATGGGACCAGCGCCCTACCCCTTTGAGCCACAGGCGCTGCCCAGGTGGTAAATTCTTGAGATTGGAATTTCTGGGTGACCCTTTTGTTAATGGGTTTTCTTTTTTCCCCTGTTTCCATAGTCAGGGAAGTTGGTAGGAGGTTTCCAAACATCATATTAGCTATTTGCTGGAAAGATACTATGTATTTTTTTTTAATTTTTAATTTTTTTTAGAGAAAGAGTCTCACTCTGTCGCCCTCGGTGGAGTGCTCTAGTGTTACAGCTCACAGCAACCTCCAGCTCTTGGGCTTAAGTGATTCTCTTGCCTCAGCCTCCCGAGTAGTTGGGACTACAGGCACTCGCCACAACACCTGGCTATTTTTTGCTGCAGTTTGGCCGGGGCTGGGTTCGAACCCGCCACCCTTGGTATATGGGGCTGGCGCCCTACTCACTGAGCCATAGGTGCCGCCCTGGAAAGATACTATCTTTGCCTGTAAGATGCTTACAATCTAGTTTTAAAAGCATCCATAATACAGAGGGTGCCACAAACATGTACACACACCTTAAGACAGTAAAAAAGCTGTTAAAACTGTAATACTCAGGCTTGGCACCCATAGCTCAGTGGGTAGCCAGCCACATACACCCGGGGCCGGTGGGTTGGAACCCAGCCCAGGCCTGCTAAACAACAATGACGACTATAACAACAACAAAAAATATAGCCGGGCGTTGTGGCGGGCACCTGTCATCCCAGCTACTTGGGAGGCAGAGGCAAGAGAATCCCTAAGCCCAAGAGTTTGAGGTTGCTGTGAGCTGTGACACCATGGCACTCTACTGAAGGTGACATAGTGAGACTCTGTCTCAAAAAACAAAACAAAACTCTAATACTCAATATATACTGGTAACAAATAGATAAATAAATGATAAAGGAATAACAAAATGATCTTAGGATCAGAAGAACCCTTAAAAGTAATATTTTTTAACATACCACTTATGAACCATGAAGGATCCAGCTACATAATAAGATGGACATGAGTCGAAAGATCTGAGTTCAAATCTTAGTCGCTCAACACTCTGGTGTGTGACAATGGGTAGGTCACTTAATCTGAGATTCAGAAGTCTCATCTGTAAAATAGGGATCCTCAAACCTACGTAACAGAATTTCACAGGAAGATTAAATGCAAGGAACAATGTTTAAATTATACAATACAGGGCCTGGCATGCAGTGGGAACTCTGTGAGCATTAGTGGAGCCTCGGTGAGATGGAAGCTGGTACAAGATGACCAATCCTTTCTGTGACTGGAACTGTGGTTGTTCCAGTCACAGAAAGGATTGGTCATCTTAGACCAATCCTTAGACCAAGAGTCCTTAGTCCTTGCTTGTGCAGAGCTGAAACCTACCAGCCACAGCTCCTAGCCAGTAGCCCCTATATTAGATGGAAAATCTAGAACAAAAGCAGAGGAGGAAAATCCCAGAGCAAAGAGGCAGAATGGTCAGCAAGAAAAAGGCCACCATTAGGATCTTCTTGGAAAAGCATTCTACACATTTTGCCCCGCTGTCTCCACTGGCAGGACCTCAGCTCTCAATGGACTGAGGAATGACCTGTTGGTGCATGATGACCAGGACCGACAATACCTTGGCAGCCAGAACTGAAATTACTTGTCCTGTGATCATCTTTGGGTACTTTCAACAATCTATTGCTATTTGTATATACATAATTACATGTTAGCTATTAATAATAACATGAATTAATAATAAGGGCTGCTATTATTGTCTGCTATGTATTAGGTGATGTGTGCATTATTTCTTGAATCCTTGCAACTCTGTGAGCAAGCCACTAATATCATTCCTTCATGGGGAGGAAGAAACTAAGCTCAGTAGGCCAAGTAATTTGCCCAAGGCCACATGGCAGGGAAGTTGTAGCAGCAGGATTTGTATATGGGACTTTTCCGGCAAAGCCCATACTCTTAACTGTGACACTGTATCCCTTCCAAATGATTTCAGCATTAAAAATTGGGACCCAAATGCAGAAGCTGTCACACGCCAAAGATTTGTTAGTGAGAAGCCAAGGGACTGACCTAGGAGGAAGCGCCTTAATTAGGAAGTGTGTACACAGCCAGCCTATGTTCTGGAAAAAGCAACTTTAAAATGACAATGAGGAGTGAAGACTCTAAGCCAGACTGGTGGCAGGACTGTTCCTTAGCCCACCCCTGCCCAGTGTAGCTGGGCCCATCCCAAAGACCAATTCTATGATAAAGTTCAAGTTTGCCAGTCATACTACAAAATCTGGCTCTGGTTTCTTGCCCCTATTTACTGTTCTTTTATAACAAAACCTTGAGCATCAGCTTCTATCTTCATAAATTTGATCAGTACTTTGTTGTCAGGTCCCCTGATATTGGACATTTTATAAGCCTTAAAATAGTGATTTTCAACCACTGTGCTCTGAAAATTTTGAACATCACTGATTAAATTATTTTTGAAAGAAGTTCAAAGCACAGTGTTTTATTATTTTTTTTAATCAACATAATTGAAGTGTGCTGTGAAAGTTTAACTATAGGTTCAAGTGCACCGTGAGATTAAAAAGTTGAAAAACACTGCCTTAAAAGAGAGAAAAGTATTATAATGGCATTTTCTGTTTTTGGTTTTTTTTAATTTTTGAGACAGAGTCTTGCTCTGTCATCTGAGCTAGAGCGCCATGGCCTCAGCCTAACAACCTCAACCTCCTGGGATCAAGCAATCCTCCTGCCTCAGCCTCCTGAGTAGATAGGACTATATGTGCCTACCACCACATCTAGCTAATTGTTTCTATTTTTAGTAGACATAGGGTCTCATTTTGCTCAGGCTGGTCTTGATGTCCTGAGCTCAAGTGATCCTTCTGCCTTGGCCTCCCAGAGTGCTAGGATTACAAGAGTGAGCCACCATGCCTAACCAATAAAGGCATTTTCAAATTAACTTTCAAATCCTTTGCATGAGAAGAGCCAATAGCAAATAGAAAAGATCCACAGGGAGTATCATTGATTCAGAGACCAATGTGAGATTGGAATGTAAGAGAACACCAGGGGAAAAGTAGTATCAAGAAAAAAATCCCAACCAAACATGCATTTCATTTTATATAATAAAATAAGCAGCAAGGAGTTTTTTTAATGTAAGTTACATGCACAAAATTTTAAGTGTCACTGAAATTTCAAGTTAGCGTATTTTGTGTTAAGTGAATATTATTCTGATTAAGTGGGACCTGTTGAGTGTACCACTCAACAATGACCAATTTCCAAAGACTATAATGCCATAAACTGCCCTTGACACTAAAATCATGCCAAACACAACCAGTTTCTTTGATGAGTCAAAATGTACTTTGTGATCTTGCCAAGCCTTGAGGTCATCAGTACACAAAACATTCTGGTTGTGAAAAACAACTCTCCTTATTTAACCTTTAGGATTGGATTCTAAGAAAGGAGCAGTTCCCTAGGTCATGTTCAATCCTGCTGAAATACCAACCACCTGCCTCCTTTCTGGGTTTGGAAATCGGGTTTTCACAGGTGGGAGTGGCTTCAAGCAGGGTATACCTGTATCAAGAGAAGATGAGGAAAGATAGGTTCGGGCTCCCAGTAGGGGAGGAGGCTTCAAGTTCATTGTAGTCACCAGTGACTGGTTCTAAAATTGAGGAACTAGTTTGAGGAACTTCAGAATAAACAAGAAACCCAAAGAACTCAGCTTTCCAGAGACTTTCAATGCATGGGGGAATGGAGAGAAGCATGAGTCCTTTGCTTAAGAACTCTGACTCTGGCCTTGTGTCAGACGCTGCCCTACATGTCCTTTGACAAACTGGCCTGGGTAACCAGCTTGAGAACATGAGTGGCAGGGGGTCTCTCCCCTGGGAAGGGAGGGAAAGGCTTGGAACATGAGGCATGTATGCACACTCTCAGAGGATCTCAGACAGATTCCTTGGTAAAGGGGGGTGAACAGTGAAACAGCCTGTGGCTCTCTCATCCTCTCTCAGGCCAGCCAGGACCTCATAGGAGAAGTCCGGATTTGAGCCTTGTACTTTCACTCAACAAAAAATACTTGTCCCGTGGCCACCATCTTCCAGGCGCTGTGCTGACCATATCCAGCAGGGATATGACAGCGACCAAGGCAGGCGAGGGCTTTTCCTGTTATAATCCTTGAACGGCCTTCTTGGACTACTGAACCTTGTTACCAAGAAGCACTGGCAAGGATTGGGCCTTGATTCATCTGTCTATGATTCGTCTAGTTGGGACCACACCGGTGGGATTTGCCAGTGTTGTCACTGCCCTCTCCACTCCACTCAGAAGCGCGGGACCGGTCAGTCGTATCTTTAGTAGCTGGCTATTCACTGTCTGCTTGTGCTCTGAACTGTGAGCACGTTTTTACCAACCCATGCCTACATTTCTGAAAATGCATTCCTTTCCCCGAGAATGCTAAGGTTTCCAGATTGCTATCAAGTTCCTATTCCAAGCTGACAAAGGGTATAAGGCCCGAGGATGGGAGAAATGCTGAGGGGTTCCTGCCCAGACATCTGCAGAATGGGCCCCTCCCCTGTAAGGCACCCTCTACCCAACAGTTTGTGCTAGCTGAGGCTGGAGATGGAGGCCACTGGGCTGTTGTGGCTCCTTGCTCCCCTCCAGTTCCCACAACTGTGGCTCACACAGTCCAGCAGGAGGCTGACCTGTAACATTTCTGCTTCCATGCTCAGCTTTCGCCCACTGTGGTGGATGCCTTGAGAGGAGTGCCTCAACCGCGATCAGTTTTCCATCTGATACACTTGGCAAGCGTCCCTGAGGGACATGACTGATGCACTCCTGAGGAACAAATGAATGCCACAGACTCTGAGAGCATAGCTGGTCCAATCACCTGGCAAACTGAGGGAGGAAAGAGCCACCTCTCTCAGAAGGGATCACAGCATGGTGGGTAGGTTGTAACTGCACCCCAGCAAAGTGTCCTCAAGTTGGCTGCTGAGCCACCTCTGATATCCTTGTTCCCAAATGCTGACCTAGAGACCCAATTACTTTTAATTGTTTGAGGAAATGACCCTTCCTCAACTGGACAATGTCCATCTGGGCTCAGATGTGTATACACCTGCTAGAGGGAGGTGGCACAAGAACTCTTACCTTTTACATTTATTTTTCTATAACTGTCCCTGCTTCTCACAGCACAGTATCTGCCACCTGAGACCACTGGACCTGGGCTCAAAGACTCAGTTCCTCCAATTAACTCCCTGGGCCAAAGGACTTCATTTGTAATCTTAACTGGTAATCGCTGGCTGGCTGAAGCTAGCTAAGTCCCCCTTTCCTCCCAAGCCTCTCAGCTATCCCTAACATCGACCAGAAGCATCTTCCTTTCAATTTTGGCCCAGTAAAATAAAAAGTTAATGTCAGCAGAAGGTGGGTGGTGGTTCTTGGCTACAATAGTCGTTTGCACTCAAAGAGGGCCACCATCCAGATATGACATCATGCTTTGCTCATAAGGAAGAAACTTTCTGGGAGAGGAGCCAGACAGATCCAGATGGGATGACCCCCAACTACTCTGTTCTTTTTGGTTACCTGCATACCATTGGCAACATGCCTTATCTTCACAAAAGAAAGATGCAGAAGAGCTTCTTTGTGCCCAGTGGGTTTGGATCCTGGCACTCAATCATTAATAGATACTAAAGGCCCACTTTGATTAAGATAATGCTTGGCAAGTTAGGAAAGTGCCCTAAAGGTGCAAGCAACCTTTGAGACTTCCGGGTAACCCTGCCCAGAATTGTATTTTCTTATCAACTTTGACCTCCTTTTGATCACACGAACCTCATAGTACAAGACAGTGTCAAATAAATAACTTTCTGTTTACTTTTTCTCAGACCCAGGGCAGCAGCTGCTCCAGTTCCACCCTTCCCAGGCCCAGTAGAGCTTACAGAAAGGCTGAGAGTGGAGTCAGGATAAGGCAATAAAGGGAGGAACTAGTTAAAAAAGTAAAATTCCTGCTCCAGAGCAGTTCATTTGTTCAGTGGCAGCAGAGAACAAAGAAGAGCCTGGGTTTTATTTCAGGTTCTGCCATTATGTAGCTATGTGGCCTTGGGCAACTGACTTGGCTTTCTTGGGCTATAATTTTTTTTTTTTCTTGAGACAGAGTCTCAAGCTGTTGCCTTGGGTAAGAGTGCCATGGCATTCTAGCTCACAGCAACCTACAATTGCTGGGCTCAAGGAATCCTCTTGCCTCAGTTTTTTCTTTTTTTTTTTTTTTAGTAGAGACGGGGTCTTGCTTTTGCTTAGGCTGGTCTTGAACTCATGAGTTCCAGCTATCCACCAGCCTCAGCTTCCCAGAGTGTGAGGATTACAGGCATGAGCCATCGCGCCCAGCCTGGGCCATCCGTTTTTACTTTTGCACTTTCTCACTGTAAAAAAAGCTAGTGATTGGCAGGTGGTGGGTCACACCCATAATCTAACACTCAAGGAGGCGGAGGGAGGAGGATCCCTTGAGCTCAGGAGTTCGAGACCTGCCTGAGCAAGAGCAAGACCCTGTCTCTACTAAAATAGAAAAATTAGCCAGGTGTGTGGTAGGAACCTGTAGTCCGGCTACTTGGGAGGTTGCAATGAGCTATGATAATGCCACTGCAGTCTACCCAGGGAAACAGAGCAAGACTCTGTCTCAAAAAGCTAATGATTATTTTCAGTCTGTAATTCTAATAGCTCTTCCTGACAGAGAGGCTATGTCCAAGATTATTTAGCCATGCCAGTCCAAAGTGACTGCTGGTTAGTCCAAATTGATGGGGTGTGGGGCCAGGGCCCAGGAGGAGCCTGAAGGAGACAAGAAATAATATCAGCTGCAAGGGGGAAATAGTTCTTCTGCTGCAACTTCAACTAAGGCAAGCCCACCTGGTGAGTAATCCTGGATATTGCTTATACATGTCCCCAACCACCAGCAATCAAGTTCAACACCAACTGCATTAGTCCAGAGCAGAATCTGAACAAAGTTTCTGACTGATGGACACCTAGGATCAGCAGAAGCCATAGTTGACTGGGAGGAGGGGATGGCTCAGGAGTTCCCTCTTGCTATGTCTTTCTGGGCCCTAGAAGTATAGATGACCGAGGGGGCGGCAGGCTTAGCTTGGAATTCCAAAACTTCCTGACATCCAGGGTTTAATCCAGCCTTTCCAAACACTGGAGCTCTTCAGAGCCTCCAACTCTGGCACCTAAAAGGAAGGCAGGTGGAAAAGAGTCCCCCCCAAAGGTCTTTCACACTAAAATAGGGTTTGTATTTCTCTGTTCTCTGCCAAGGGATTTCCCAGCTCTCCAGGGCCAAAGCTCCCCTCCTGCTTCTTTGCTGACTGTCACTGGAAGTGGGCCATTTTCCACCCTCAAGGTGATTTGACTCAGGAGTCAGTGACATTACTGATCTGGGCTCTGTGCCCTATCCACGTTCCCCCAACCAGGGGGTCCATCTCTGGCAGTCAGCAGGCCCCACGAGTCTTCTGTTAGCTTCCTGCTCCCATAGCCCTTGGGCTGGGATAAGGGTGATCTTGGCAGAGTGCTCTCAACAAGGTCTGCTCAGGACTTCCTCTGCAATTGTGCAGGGGAATGAATTGCCTGTCACCTACACCCCTGCATGGGAGACTCACCTTCCAGAGAAAGTGTTCTGTTCACCTAAGCAAAGCTGCTTAGAAAATAACTAAGGCCTGTGGTTCAGTGAGTAGGGTGCTGGTCCCATATACTGAGGGTGGTGAGTTCGAACCCAACCCTGGCCAAACTGCAACAATAAAAAAAAATTAAAAAAAAAAAAAGAAAGAAAATAACTAAGGCATCTATATCAAATGCAGTCCGGGGGCCCAACCAGTTATAGAGTAGGGTCCAGACACACTCTGCCCCTCACCTCTGGCCTGAAGTCAAGTGCAGAGCTGCCGTTCCAGGCCTGCTGGTTTCATTTTCATCTGAACCCAGCTCCACATGAGGCTTGACATCCGGTGATCTATTTTTTCTAAAAACTAGCTTCACTTTAGAAATGACTTTTCAGCCATCAAGACAGCTTCCCCAAGAGAAAACAAAATGTTATTTAAAGGGAACATCAGCCTGGTGGGAGCCTATATTTTTGTTTTGAATAAAGGGGAAAAAAGAATGTAAAAGCTGATATGAAACTGTTTTTGTTTTTCTTATGAGATTTTTAATTTTTAAAACTTTTTTATTTAAATTTTATTTTTCACAAATAATTCCTGCTCCAGATACACTTTTTTTCTTTTTCTTTTTTAAAGAGACAGAATCTTGTTATGTTGCCCAGGCTATACTCAAAACTCCTGGTCTCAAGAGATCCTCTCATCTCGGCCTCCTGAGTAGCAAGGACTATAGCCATGTGCCATAGCTTCTTGTGAGATTTAAAGGGAAATCTGCAAGCCTTTAACTGCAGATCCAGGGCCCCCAGACACAGTACTGGAGATAAACTGACAAAGACATATTTATTCGAGAGAAAGGGTGGTAAGCTGGGGATGCCACGTGGTGGTGGGAGTCTCACCACACAGAATCAAATGTTCTCCCCTGGTCCTGAAACAAAGAACAACCCTTGGTGACTTACATGCTATGCGGTGTTTTCCTTTTTCTCACCTCCAAAGTTAATGTGGGATCCTACTTATCCGTACTTGGGACACAGGGAGCCCCATGGGAGGTGTAGGTCTACCTCTGGCTCAGAGTCCTGGGAGGCTCCAGGATTTAGGATTCCAGCTCTGGGCAAAGCCTCACCCTTTGTAGATCCATTTGGAGTGCCATGAGGGCAGGATTTAGGAGAACTTGATTGACAGCTAAAATTTCTAGACTGAAGAAATGTCCCCCTGGAGGTCCTACTGAGAAAATGACTATCCTGTCAGGCATTCTGATCCTTCTTGACATCATCTTACAGAAAACAGATTTAGTCACAATGTAATGAGCAAATACTACTGCTCTTACTACTACTACTAACAACAACGGTTACAGTCACAGCCACTGTGTTCTGTGGTATATTATGTGCTGGCCACTGAGCTCACATATCCTCTTATTTTCAACTCAAAAAAGCCCATGAAATATTTCTGATCCCCTTTACAGATGAGACAAATGATGCTTACAGATGTGAAATGATTTGCCTGAAGGCACACAGGCAGATAGTGGCAGACGGCCTGACCCAGGTGTGTCTGACCTGGCAGCCTAAACCACCACCGCATGTGACATAGAGACATCATAGACTTGCTCTATTGCTCTGGAAAAATCACTTGACCCCTCTGCCTTGGTTTTTGCCTCTGGAAAATGGGCATAAGCAGATCTGTCCAGATAATAGGCTATTCATCTTAACAATCAATGTTAATTAATAATTAATTGCTATAATAAATAAATAGATTAAATAAAAATGCTACCTTGGTTTAGTTATGCTCAAAATTGACCTGTTTGGGGGTGGGGGGAATCCTTTTCCTTCCAATGAGAGAGTTGGTAAAAAAAAAAAAAAAGCAGTAAATTAGATGTCAAGAACAGTGGGTTTAAACTCTGAACATGACATTGATTTCCTGAGTAATCTCATCTACTTTATTTTTCCTTACCAGACTTCACTTTTCTGACCTTTCTCCCTACCTTTCTTTATAGGAGTATTGTGAGAAAGTACAAACACTGGCTACAAAATTACTTTTGATGCCATGTAATTTCAAGTGATTTAATTAGGGAACTAAGGAATTCAGTGATGTAAAGTAGCAAGAAGGAAAGAGGATCCTTCAAACTAGAAAATAAAGATCAAAACACAGGCCACCGATGAAAGAACTATTTTTTCTGCATATAAGCCCAGAATGAAGAGCTCTATACCTCAAGTCCTGCTCAGCTCAACTGAAATGTTCTTCTACTCAATTTGCCCTATGTCTGGCCTTCCTTTTCTAAGTTACCGCTTTCAACATTTCAGTCAGCATCACCCAGTAAAGGTAGTAACTTCACACGTGCCTCTCTTTAAATGCCTCTCATGAGGCTGGTCGGTACCATTGTGTTCCCTTATTAGATAGCTTTGTGTGTGGAGCCCACAGGGGCTGACATCCTTGGAGCTCCCTAAATCTACTAACATGGAATTGCCCCCTTCCCTGCCAGTTTCACACTGGTGTCATCAAAAGTGCCCATAATGCTCAGATGTTTCCAGTTTAACTGAAATACTAAAATGGGGCAAACAGGAAGCATCAGACACAACTGTGGTAGTGACTTATTAATCACGAAAGCCAAATTTTAGTTGCATTTCAACCTTTTGCTAGGAAAAAAAAATTCTAAGATGATGGAAGCCATTGGTAGAAATATGCTGCCTGTATGTGTATTAAGCTGACTTAGACTTTTTATTTAGGACTGAATTTGGTTTGAAGATTTCTGAACTTTCCCTCCAGAAAGAACTTCTGTCAAGGCAACCAATATGAATCTGTCAGCGCTTCATCAAGACGGGCAGGCCTGTTAGGAAAGCCCACGTGCTGTCCATTGAGACAGGAAAAAAATAGGAAATTAAAAGTGACTTCACAGGCCAAAGTGATACAACACTTTTAAGAGGGTGTCAACAGTGAAGAAAACAACCCTGGATAAAGCTTCTACCTCTTTCACATCGCAGCTTTCTCACCAGACCCCAGCCAGGGATGAACTATTAACTTCCTCACTCCCCCAAATCACAATTGCTTAGGGTTGGACAACCAATCAGGGCAAGCCATCTTCTCAGCATTAAGTGATATACAAACACTCCAGGCATATCACAAAGGAGTCAGTGTTTAACAGGAGAACCAAAATGAGGAACCAAACCTTCATATGTTGAGGCGAAACGGCCCAACCAGACATTTTTGTTTAATAGATGAAGGCTCTTTTGGCAGGGTCTCTGTGGTGCCTCTCCCACAAACTCTTAACAGACAATACCAGCCGCAAAACCCCCTCTTCAGAACTGCTCCTTATAACCAGAAAACAGAAGATGACCTAAAGCTTGGCAGCTTCTTGCTGTCTGGTTTCACAAAAGTGCTGGTACATATACCTGGGTACTTATTTCTAAAATTAAAGTCAGAGACTATTACTTTTATTTTGAGATCTTCTCAGAACTTCACCACACCCTTCAGAATAAATGAGGATGTCCTAAAGGTGTCTGAAAGACTCAGAGGTCTGGCATTGTTCCAAAGAAACTGACTTCGACATCACTTAAAATACACCAAGAGTAAAGCCAAACAGTCCTAAGCAAGACAAGCACCTTTTAAGTGTCCTCTTAAATTGAAAGCATACACACTTCTCTCTCCTTTCTGCATCTGAGTTCCATAATGTGGTCATCTAGAAGCCTGGGAAGACCCACCCTTAGTCCTCCAAGGCATCAGGCAAAATATATAACGCCCCCCTCACCTGTTTCAGGTTCCTCACTTATAAAACAAGACAATTTTTCTTACCACATAGCTCTCTGAAGGAAAAAGGAGGTTACAGGTATTAAGACACTAAGTAAAAACACATCACTCATGTTAATCTCCTAATCTTTTAGAAAGAGCAGGTTTCTAGTCAAGGGGTTTTCAACATTGTTCCTGGAATAAACTTCAATTAGCAATAATTGCACCTCAGATAAGCCTCATTGGCTACAATACTGCCACGGCAATACCTGGAATAAACCTCAGACTGTTATTTTGTTTCACAGTCCCATTCTCATCATTCAATTTCACTTGATTTTAAAAGTCCTTAATCAAGTCATTGGTGCTCATTGTCTCCAGTTAACAAAAGTAATTTTGCCATTTACAAATGACTTCTGTTATCTTTTCTCTACTCATCTTTTCCTCCGCATACTCATCCACACCCTAGTCCTCCCGTTAGGGCTGAGAACAACTTTTTAACTTCAACTAGGAAGTAAATACTTTTTCTGAGGTTACTGACCAAGCACCAAGGAGGCTCCTGGGCAGGTGGAAACTCTGCACTGTACAAATGGCTTCTGTCTCTCTGATGCCTGGTGGCTGCAAGTCGTCAAGGCTACGATGGGCTTCCAAGATGGGACTATTACCTCTGAACATACAGATAAAGTCCCGACTGGAGCGGACAGAATTAATTACAAAGGCGGGTCGAAGTAAGGGGAAGGAGGAAGAGACTAGGGGCGGCCAGCACTGTCCTGCGGGGTACCGAGGACAGGCTCAGTTCCTGCTGCTCTCCTGGCGGTCTGACCCCGAAAACTTCCCAGGGAAGGCCTGATTGGTTTTTCACTGGGCACATTTCTGCAGGAGACACCTTCCATCCCGTGCCCAGGCGAGCTCCCATCCTTGTGCCACCCAGGTCGCGGAGCAGAAGGCA
This sequence comes from Nycticebus coucang, assembly GCF_027406575.1. Lineage (NCBI taxonomy): Eukaryota > Metazoa > Chordata > Mammalia > Primates > Lorisidae > Nycticebus > Nycticebus coucang. The sequence continues at coordinate 60,714,905 of NC_069797.1, forward strand.
GGCCTGGCAGTGGCACCGGGTGTTGGGGAAGGGGAAGCAGGACGCCTCTGCGCGCTCTACCAGCGAGCGTGTGGCCTGCGAGAGTGCGCGGCTTGGAGGCCGGGGGAGGACACGGCGTGCGACCGTGGAGCTGGCAGCGCCTGCGAGGGCGCACCGGCGGACTGTCGCGAGGGGGCCCGGGCTGCGCAGCCGATCCCCGCCATCCCGGGGAAGAGGGCCAGGCCGCGACCCAACTAGGGCTGAGAGACGACCCATTCCCGCCGTTCCCTCGGCGCCCAACTGAGAGCCCTTGGGTCTCGCCCAGTCACCTACCGGCCGAATGCCGATCTCCCCAACCCAGCGAGTGTCGCGCTCGGCTGGCCAGCGATCTCCCGCCGCCTGCTGCGGACCGCTGAGCTCGCTGCCCACAGTCGCCCCGCCCCGCCCTGGGCCCCGCCTCAGCCCAGACCCCGCCCCAGCTCAGACCCCGCCCCGTCACCGCCTTCTCCACGGCCCCGGGCCACGCGCCCCCAGGCGGCTGCAACTTCGTATCGCTTCGCGCCTCCTCTCTTTGGCCCCTCCGCGACCTCGGGCCCCGCCCGCCTCCCCAAACTACCCAATGAAACTGTCTGTCCCGACTGGCCGGTCTACCCGCTCCCTAGCAACGATTGGTTAACGAGACCTGGTTTCCAGAAATGGGCACTATTTCCGGACACTATTTAGAGTAGAGCTTGCTGGGCGGACCGACTGACAGAAGGCGGAGGCGGTTGGGAATGTTGGTGTAACAAACTACACATGCGCAGTTGGTTTCTGACAATCTTTACCGGTTGCGTTCTCGAGGTTACGGGAAGGAAGGGCAAGTGTGCGCATGCGTGGGCATTCCCAGACTCTGACTTCGGTTACCTTGGAGACCGCGAGGCTCTACCCCTGGTTGGTTGCGTTCGCTTTCCACTGCTCCCAGAACTTGGCGCCTGAAGTGGTGGGGTTAGAAGGGCTTTTATTAAGCACTTGCTGTGTGCCTGGCGTGGTAGAATCCCTGAGGATGGGTAAAAAGCGTGGATTGTCAAGGGCCCTCACAGGGTAGACCCGTATGTGGAAATCCAGTTATAAAGAAGAAAGCGTGCAGGCGCATGGTGCCACCCCTCCTGCCGCTGAAGGGGTGGCGTGGAGCGAGCCGTGCATGAAGCAGCTCCCTGTTGCGTTTGCAGGCTACCGAGCCAGAAAGATGAGAGCTTTCTGAAAGCAAAGAAAGGACCTGGAGTTTTGAACGCGCGCCAGAGTGTCAACACTGCTTATTTCTGAATGGGGGCGGGAGGTGAGGGAGTAGGGAAGGTATAGGTAATTTTTCTTTGTTAACTTTTGCTCATCTGGATTTTTCTAGTGTTTCCACAGTGAGCTTGTATTTTATTTGTAATAAAAATTTCAAACTTTAAGTTTTCAAAATAAATGATGTACTCCTAACCACCCCATCTCCATCAGAGGTCCAGGGTGGATGTGGCAAGTGACGTTAGTAGTGGGCATGGGCAAGCCCCATCCAAGGCTATATTGAAAAATAAGGAGCACCCAGTCTCTGGAAATGTTTGGGCCAAGACCGCTGTTCGGGACTGCTTTGAAGACAGTCCCTGGTAGCTCAAAGCCTCGATTTGCATCCAACAGACATCTTTGTCGGGGGATAGTGAAGACCATTCATTTAGGCAGTGGTTGAAAACTCACAATCTGAGGCCCTCACCCACTCACCTAGGTCAGAAATATGCTTTGTTTGGCGGGTGCGGTGTTTCTTTAAAATTTGAATTTGAATGCTTAGAGCAGAGCCTGCTGTTTCTTACAGTCCCCGCCTGCCCCTGTTGTTTTATACCCAACCATTTAACCTTATGTCGTCAGTCCGGCCCCTGAATCCTTTGAAGTTGTGGCTCCTTTAAAGTCTGAGCTTTAGAGTCAGTCCCTGGTGCATACCCTGGTTTTGCCACCGATCTGCTATCTGCAGGAAGATGGTGGGCAAAAAAGAAGCTGGACTGGTGGCCTCCAAAGCTTCTTCCACCTCCACGGTTTTGCATTTCAGTGACTCAGGGAGAGGTGGAGCTTGGCCAGTAGTACAGGTCGGTATCAGCGATCTCGGATGCCCTTATTGTCTCTACCACCTGTTTGCCTCTGGGCATGCCACTTCTCAGGAAAGATGTGGGCACAGGCTCTGCACACGCTCCCTGGCTCGCCTTCTATCTCTTTCACCATTCCTTCTTTTTAGTTTTTGCTTTTTTTATTATTTTTTATTTTTAAAATTATTTTTAGAAACAGGGTCTTGCTCTGTTGCCTAGGCTGGAGTGTGCTGGCATGATCGTAGCTCACTGCAGCCTCAAACTCCTGGGCTCAGGAGTTAACCTCCTGCTTCAGCTGCTTGAGTAGCTGAGACTGTAGGTGTCTGCCATTTCATCCAGTTAATTTTTTAATCTATTGTAGAGGTGGGCTGGTCTCAAACTCCTGACCGTAAGCTAGCCTTCTGCCGCAGCCTCCCAAAGTGCCGGGATTACAGGCATAAGCCACCATGCATGGCCTCATCTTTCCTTCTTTAAAACACCCAGTGCCCCTGTACTTTACCCAGCTTCTGTAGTCCTGGGTCCCCTGCATGCCCCCACCTACCCTATCAAGATTATGTGTCTTAAAATCTATCCATTAATACTAATATGTATAAAATTAATGGGAGATAGTGAATTGTGTTGATCCAAAGCTGCAACTCTGGAGGAGGAATGTCATGTCAGATTGCAGGGAGGAAAAAATGGCTATACACTAATAAGGAAGGTGTTCAGACAAGCAAGGCTTCTTGGTTTCAGCTACTTTCCTCAGGTCTATCTAAACTCCACTGTTTGTGAGATGAGGTGAGAAAAAATACAACATCTACCTGGAGTGAGCACGTGGTGTCTATGTCTTTTTCTTTGAGACACACTCTCACTTTGTCATTCTTGGTAGAGTGCTGTGGTATCATAACTCACAGCAACCTCAAACTTGGGCTAAAGGGATTGATCCTCTTGCCTCAGGCTTCCCAGTAGCTGGGACTACAGGTGCCTGTCACAACAACGGCTGTATTTAGAGATGGGGGGGTCTCACTCTTTTTCAGGCTGGTCTTGAACTGCTGAGCTCAAGCAATCCACTGCCTTGGCCTCCCAGAGTGCTAGGATTACAGGCGTGAGCCACACTGCACCTGGCCTTGTTTGTGAGTCTTGAAATGATTGCACCCCCTGGAAGGAAAGCTTTAGGGCAAAATTACTTCCATGCAGCCTAAGTCACGACAACCTGGGAAGGCTTCTAGTTCTGAGTCACTTATGCAACCTCAGCTATGTAAATTGACATTTACTGGGTGACTCACACCTGGAGCAATGAGTGAGGTTCTCAGAACTCAAAGGTTTTCACATCACATCTATTTCAAGTCTGGAAATAGAAGGGTAAGGCTGTGCTATTCCAAAAGAATAGCAGCGTCTGTGTTGTGAGAATTTAACAAAAAGTAAGTGCTTCATGTACATAACCTCACTGAAAATTCCCTCTGGTCCAAGGTTTCTCAGCCTGGTAGTACAGACATTTTAGATCAGATAATTCATTGTTGGAGGGGGCTGTCCTATGAACTGTGGGATGTTTAAGAGCATTTCTGGCTTCTGTGCACTAGATATCAGTAGTATACCACACCGACCCACCAAGCGGCATGACAAAAAATGTCTGGACATTTCCCTAAGGAAGCAAAATTGCTCTCAATTGAGAACTCCTGGAGTTTAACCTCATAGAGTAGGCAGTATCACCACCATTTCATTGATGAGCAAACTGAGGCTCAGAGAGAAGTAACTTGCTAATTTTGGGGTAACAGAAAACCCTAGATTCAAACCAGGTGGGACTCCAGAGCCCCTGCCCTCCTGCATGCAGGACTTTGCAGAGAGACTTTGGGCTTCAAGGAGCCAAGTGTCCATCTGTTCTGTAAAAGTGTGATGAAGAGTGAGTAAAATCTGTGTACCAGTGAGGGAATGCGGTCCTTGGATCATTTTTCCTTTTCTGTTTGCTTTGGAAGAAAGAAAATTGTATTCTGATTTCTACTGCCTTAGTCAGCTCAGTTTATGGTGTTCAGCCATGCCCAGTGAAAAAGTGGCTGGTGAATCATCTGAGTGTCTGTACATCTCAGGCTCCAATTCCTCTGAGATCCTGAAGTTACACTTGAGAATTCAGATGTGAGACTGAGATCAGAGATGTCTGGGGGCTGGGGTGGTTTTCCTGGAGGAGGAGCAGTTTTCCTTTTTCCATCAGGGGCCTGCCCCAGGTTGCAGCCACTGGGCTGCTGCTGCCCTCCCCAGCTTGGAACTGCCCTGTTGCTGCTGTCAGTCCAGAGTTCTATGGAGGCTTCAGGGAGGCAAGAGAGGGAATGGATGGATGAATGTAGACAGTGGTGTGGTAAAGCTCGCTTCCTATTCTGCTATTAGTGACCTCATGTTGGTAGTCTGAAATTAGACAAGTTGGGAGTATTTACACCATGGAAATTGGAAAACAGTACAAACCAGTGCTGCCTGCCCCCTAAGCTGGTTGTCAAGCATTTACCAGTGCACCGCTGCGTGCTGGTTCTTGTCTGGCCTCTGTCTGCCACCCACAAAATCCTGCCCCACACAGGTAGATAGAAGGGGACACCAGGGATAGTGGAGAAGAGGAGGAGCCCTGGCAATGTGGGTGAGGGGAAGAAAAGTGCCCATCTCAGAACAGGATGGAGCTTCCTGGGTGGGGGTCTCTGTGTGGCATTGGACAAAGGTGACCTTACAAGAGCATATCCCTGATATACCTTCCCGAGGACCCACACACACACTTTGGAGCCTCCTTAGAGAGCCCTGGCTGGACTTAAATTCTTCTCACTTCTTGATTGTTTTTTTCCCTCCACATTCACCTCCTTACCTCCAGTCTCCTTGCTATACCAGCCTCAACCTTTCTGAGATAACTGTGCTGTTTCCTTCCTCCATGCTTAATAAATTGAAGCAGTCTTCAATGGATTTAATCCTCCTAAGAGATGACATAGGTTGTGTTGTTACATCCTCAATGTCTCAGCATCTCCTGCCCTTCAATATCTCCCTACTTTAGCTTCTTCCTCTCAACCTACAACTGGGATCAAGCTGGAAACAGCCTGAATACGACAAGTAAATAGACAAACAAAATGATCCCTGTCCTGGCTTTCTCCCTTCTCTCCCAAACTTCAGCTGTATGTTTCATCTCTCACTTGGCATGTGATTCCCTTGTAGTCTGGTTTCTGCCCAACACCCCTTCTCTCTGTGGACACCCAGGAGGTGCCTCCTTGTAAATGACCTTGTCTCAGTTCTTACCTGTAGCCAACTGCAAATGGGCTGCACAGAGCACTTGTGTCGGGTTTTGGGAGGAAGCACAGAATCTGCACACCAGACTCTCCCCTCGAGGAGCTTCTGGTCTAGTGGGTGGGCAGACCTTGAATAAGTAACTGCAGATGAGGACTTAAGTCATTGCAAGGGTGGGAAGGGTGATGAGGGGATGGATGGAGTGTATTGAATCTGGCAGGATGCAGCCAGGGAAGCAGAATCCACTCTGCATTTTTAAGCATAGTTGAATACAGGGAATTGTTTACATTGCAGATAGAAGAGTGGAGGAACCCGAAGGTGGGAAAGTAACCAGGAATCCCCTGGGGTGAGGGGCCTGGGTGGGGTCAGTGTAATCAGAGGCCGAGGCCAGGGTCACTTGGAAGAGGTTGAAACCACAGAGGAGACACAACCACTTCTGCAGATACCACCGAAGTCTAAGAGGGATGGGGAGAAATTCCTGATTCTCCTTTCCCTATGCCCTCTGGTTTCCTGCCAGAGCCTCTCACTGGCCTGGGAGCTTAGAGGGGTCAGTCATCTGCAGTGCAGGGTGGAGAGTGCGAGGGCTGGGTGGGAGGGCACATGACCCAGGACCACTACAGGTGTGGGAGGGGAGAGGACAAGGGGAGAATAACTTGGTGGAGAGGGCTCAAAGAAGGCTTTCTGCAGGAACTAAGCTGTGACCTGAAAAATAGTGGGCATTAAGGAGGAGAAAGTATTCCCAGAAATTACTGGCATTTTGGGGCAATCCTTTTACTAAGGTTTCTGAGATAACTGTGCTGTTTCCTTCATCCATGCTTAACAAATTGAAGCACTCTTCAAGTTCTGGGCCTAAGCCCCTCTCTTCTCTACATTCTCTCCCTTGGAGTTCTCATCCACTCACAGCTTCATTTAGTCATTCAACAAACATTCACCAAGCAACCTACTATGTGCCAGGCATTTGACTAGGCCCTGGTGATGACAGGGAGAGATGAATGAGTCATAAAGCCTGTCCTGAACAGGGGTGATGGGCATGGCTATAATAAAATGTGCAGGTAGACAGAATCCCTGGGCAAGATAAGAGATAGATCAAAGAAGGCTTCCTGGAGGAGGTGATGTTTAAACTGGTTGCTGCCAGGTACATTAGCAGTGAGCCAGGTGAATGAGGACGGAAGGGCATTCTAATAGAGGGAATAACATATTTGAAGACCTGGAGACAAGGGACAATCAAGAATGTTTGGGGAACTAGGTGCAGCATGCAAGGGACTGAGTGAGAGATGAAACTGGCTACAAACCTGTGATCTGGATTGTGGAGGGCCTTGCAGGCCACACCTAGTAGGCTGGGTGGAGGAAAAGATCAATAACATTACTAGAAGGAAATTTAGAAAGAGTTCTCTATTGCAGTGTGAGAGGGTGTGGGGTACAGACTACAGACCAGGAGGCCAGGTGGGGAGCTTTGTAGTTAACCGGGTGAGAGACCGGGTGACCAGGGCAGTGGCCAGAGGATGGGAAGGGGGATAGATTCACAAAATATGAAGAGACTCAGTATTGAGAAAATAAGTATAATGTTAGGGCATGGATGGGGTGGGAGTGGTGAGCCTGGGTTGCTGATGCAGAGGTTGGGAGCTACAGGAGGAGGGAGATTCTGGGAAGAAGAAGAAGGGGATGGCTTTGGGCACAGTGTGTCTGAGCTGCTTTGGGCTTCTTTAATCATCCTTTCTCAACCGTTGACTTCTAAAACAACACCTTCAGTTCTGACCTTGATTCTGACCTCTAAACCAGAATTTCCAGGGGCCCATAGGGCATTTGCATCTTCTAGCCACCTGGCATCTGCAGCTCTACATTCTCCCCCAAACTCTTCCTTGCCCACCACTCTATGTTAATGGCAACCCCAGGAGTCACCATCACAGGCCTCTTGCTGTCTCACCCCAAGCCACGTAGATTCTATTTCCATAATACCTTTGTGTCTGTGGCTTCCTTTTCTGTCCTCTTTCTGCTAATGCCCTTGTGATATCTCAGTCTTTCCTCTTGCTTCCTGTTGTTTACATTCCAATCCTTCCTCCACTGACTGTCACTCCCTTGCTCAAAAATTACAGTGACTCCCTATTGCTTGTACTGATAACATACAAGCTTGTTATCTGGCTCACAATGTCCTCACAGTCTATCCCTATCTCCCCTTTTATGGTTTATTTTTCACAACTTCCCTGTGGGCACCCTCTCTGCCACTTACCATTCATTGCCCAACAGCCCCTTTCTGAGGCCAGACCAAAGGCTTCCCTGCAGACTGACATGTACCCCTCTGCCTCTGCCTGTCAAATCACATCCACCCATCAAGTCCCTGATAAATGCCTCCTCCCCAAGCACCATGCCATCCAGCTGCTTATCTGTTTCCTATCTTCTCTCTCATACCTTGATGGCAGCTTATGATCACCATTGGTATTTGGTAAATGTGTGTTGAACTGAGTTTGCTCCTTATTGTCAACCACTTCAGAAACCTGTTCCCAGTGGCTTCCCAGCTTCCATCTAAGGTGTCCAACCTTACTCCAGCTGCTCCCCCAAATATGACCCATGTTTAATTTCAGCCCTATGCTAGATGTGTGAAAGACATAAAAATGAATAAAGGACATCTGCCCTCCAGAAGGGTACAGTTTCCCTAGGGATGCTAATAGCTAATATAATTAGTTTAAAATAATATCTTTTGTTCATGGGGCAGGGAGGCATCTAGTCTCCCCTTCATGATCAGAAATCTGGATTTAACTCATAGTGGTAACTTGCTCCATTTAATATGATTCCCCAGCCTCTCTTGCAGCTAGTGTGGTTCCGTGATACAATGGTGGCCAGATGTACATGGAAGTCTTGGGATAGGGCTTCTGGGAAAGCTTGCTAAAGGGGACTGAGCCAGCCAGAACATGCCCTTTTGTCTTTTTCCCCTTACCTTGTCCCTTTCTTCTGGAATACACATGCCTGGAAGTGTAGCAGCCAGTGTCTGAGTGTCAGATGCAAACCTCTGATGGCAGAACAGAAAGCTAGACTCTGAGTCCTCTATAGCTTTGTGGAACTGTCATGCAACCAGGACTGCCCTCCTCCCAGGGACTGCTGACCTTCAGCTTCTGGCATGTGATTAAACCACTGTGCTGGGTTTCTGTGGCCTGCATTACTGACTGCTACAGTGAGATTTGTAAAGTTTAGCCAACTTGAGAATTCCCAACAGTGAAAAGTAGCCCCAGCATGAAATCACATTACAGCAAAAGCCTTAAATGTAACAAGCTTGTGCTTACTGGGGATTGTGTAACACATGGAAAACAGTAGAGGAAGACAGGTGTGTAGCCCAGGTGAATTGAGAGCGCCACTCCTGTTTTCTGAGAAAGGGAAACTCACCTGGGAAAAGCTGTAGAAGGGAATGAGTGACTTCATAGGCTGGAACGCATGCTGGAAATGTCAGTCAAGGACTACGTGACTCTTGCTAATGGGCCGATCAGGATCAAGACATATTTTGCCCGATCAAGATAAAGGATGCTCAAATTAGATGGAGGAAAAACCCAGGTGTTAAGATTCAGAGATTAGAGCAGATGTCTATCTGTGGAGACAAGAGCGATTTCATACAATCTGTGCTATGCAGACAGAGCTTTCCTATGACCCACAGTTCCCCAGAGGGAAGTGCATGGTTCCCCAGGGGTGCAGTGGATGATGTGCGGTGGTCCAGGGCTCTAAGAAACACTGGATCTCAGGCTATTCTCTTTCGATTCTTTTTTTAGATTGTGTATTTCTTGAATAATTGATGTGTGTGCTTTGTACAAATTCCAGAAGAGTATGCTTCTCCCATTTCTGGCCTGAGGGTCTTTTGAAGCAACAATTCCTAGCAGTTCCTTGTGTATTTTTCCAGATATATTTCAGCATCTATCAACACATACATTCATATAGTCACTTTTAAAACTAATTAAAGCATTCTATACACAACTGCTCTAGACCTTGCCTATTGCATTTAGCATATCAGTGAGTTCCGTTTAGTACAAAGAGAGCCACCTTATTCTTTATAGACAAAATACTACTCCATTGTGTGACTAGTAGGTAATTTACCTGGCCCACTATTGATAGACTTACCTATTTTTACTCATTTGCCATTATAAAAATAGTTGCAGTAAACATCTTTGTACCTATTTCGTTTTGCATATTAATTAATCCATGTATTCAACAAATATTTATTGAACACCTACTATATTCAGGTCTGCTCTGGGCACCAAGAACAGAGCAATGAACACACCAAAAGAAGCCCTTGCTTCATGGAGCTGTCACTGTATGATAGAAACTAGTCATAGGATAAATTCCTACAAGTGGGTCACACCTTCTGTCCGTCCTTGTAAGTCAGCCAAGAAGAAAGTCTCACTTTGGTGCCAATGTATCTTTATACCTTTCTTTGACTCTTGCTGATTTCTTTCAGACAGAGAGTATTGGCTTCAGATTTAGAGTGTTTGCCATGCCACAGAGGGTAGCTAGAGTTTAATAACAATGTTTGGTGGTTGTTAGATTTATTTATTTATTTATTTATTTTTTTGTTTTGCAGTTTGGCCGGGGCTGGGTTTGAACTCAACACCCTCGGTATATGGGGCCAGCACCCCACCCACTGAGCCAAGGGCACCACCCTGTTAGATTTATTTTTACATAGCAAACGATACTGAGTTCCCACCTGTAATCAAAATGTGAAGGTTCCTTTCAAAACAATTTTTTAAAAAACGCTAGGCACAGTGGCTCACACCAGTAATCCTAGCACTCTGGGAGGCTGAGGCAGGTAGATTGCTCGAGCTCAGGAGTTCGAGACCAGCCTGAGCAAGAGCGAGACCCCTGTCTCTAAAAAAAAAAATAGCCAGGCATTATGATGGGTGCCTGTAGTCCCAACTACTTAGGAGGCTGAGGCAAGAGGATCACTTGAGCTCAAGAGTTTGAGGTTGCTGAGAGTTCTGATGCCACGGAACTCTACTGAGGGCGGACAAAGTGAAACTCTGTCACGAAAAAAAAAAAAAAGGTGAGTCAATCCAGAGCAAAATGTTAAGTAAATAATAACATAGGTGGAATTCAAGTGTGGAAGAAAACCCACAAAGGTGATAGTCAAATGACTGAGGTTAGGAAATTATTGAATTAAACAAAGCAAGAATAGGCTAGCTTCTTCATAGTGTATTTGATATTTATTTTTGTATCCTCACTCATCTTTGGTGTTGAAACGTTCCTGCCTCCATATTTCCTCCTAGGCAGCTTGTTTGCTTATTATTATTATTATTCGTTCAAGAAGTCCAATGCTTAGATTTCATCGAACTTCTGGTCATAAAAATTTTGCTTTTTTGTTTTTAAATATTAAATTAACTGTTACTGATTTGTGTTCTCTCAGAAAATCTCTTTCCCTTGCATCCCCCAGACACCCTGGCTTTTCTGTCATTGCTGGCCCTGGTGATATCTGGAGACACTCCCGCCAGGGGCTTGGATGCAGCACCTTTAGTCAGATGTTCACAATCTAGCTGAGGCTTGCCCAGTAATTCTCTAAAAATATAATGTGACAAAACAACCAATCCCAAGTAGGCCTTTGGGGGAGATCTCAAAGCCAGAACCTTCTCTACAATGCCCACAACCACCAATGGGCCTGTAATCACCCACACTTGTTAGCTGAAGACATAAACAATTAGCTTGGTGGTTGGAAATGTAAACAAGACCATTTCGCAGATGTGTTCTTTGTGCCAAGTAGGGGGTGGTGAGTCTCCAGTAGTGCTTGTTAGCTCTTTCTGGGGCTTAGGGCAGAGGGTGGGTGGTGCCCTCAGGCCTAGGGCCAGAGCACCTTTGAGGTGGGTGATAGGAGAGGCCAAGATTGAATAGAGAGGTCAAGTGGGGGTGAAGAGCATCTGGAAGCTTCAAAAAAAAAAAAAAAGCAACAAAAACTAAGGCCATCCATTAGAGGTTAAATGCTTGAGCTCTGAAATCTGGTAGAGATTAGCAGCTGTCAATTAATAACTGAGAACCTACTATACCCCAGGCACTGATGTAAGCATTTTAAGTACTAATTTAGTGGTTCTCAAACTTTTTTGGTTGGTCAGAAAATGTTTTGAGGACTCCAAAGAACTTTTGTTTCTATAGATTACATCTGGTGGTGTGATTTGGTATAGCAACTGGTCCTCTGAGGGAAAGTCCTGATTTGTAGCATTTGCCAATTTCCATGGTGTGAGTACTTCTACCATGGCCAATTTCAACATACCAAACTGACATCGCTGAGTGTGAAGTGGGAAGAGATGTGTATAATCAGCTTTCTCAAACCGATGCAGGCTGAGTCCAGCACAGTGCAGGAATTTTACTGATATTTAAGGTACTAGAAATCAAAACTGAGAGATTTAAAAAATGTGCCTTCATTAAAAATGCTACTAACAAACCCATTACATATTAATATGAATAATGTTATGAAAATAACTATTTGCAAAGTAAAAAATGTTTAGTGAAAAGAGTGATTTTTATATTTTTGCAAATCCCTTTAATGTTTAGCTCAATCAAATATCTTTGATTGGATTCATACATCTGCATGCAATCTGTTGTGATGTCATATATCACCTAGTCTCGAGAAAACTCTGCTGAAGAGCAATAAAGGTAAATATTGTCTTAGTATTACTATGGACTTACTTTTGACCTCACATACCCCCTGAAAGAGTCCTTGGGACTTCCATGGGGTCCCAGGACCACACTTTGAGAGAACTACTATAATAATGCATTTGATTTTTTCCAATTGCCCATCGAGGCAGGTCTTTATATCTCCATTTTATAGATGAGAAAATTGAGGCAAAGAGAAGTTAAGTAACTTATCCAAGGGCACTAAGTTGGAAAGTGGCAAAGTCAAAATTCAAAACTAGTCAGTCTATGAAGATGGGGGATTGAGCTGGTGACTATCACTTACTAGATGTGTGATCTTGGGAAAAAGTAACCTCTTTGAGCCTGAGACATTGTCATTTGGTTAACCCATTCTCATGCCCTTCAATTCTTCCCTGGTACTCAGGTCTTACTGATGGGCCCTCATCTGCGCTCTCTTAGCACCTTCCCTTTTTTTCTGCTTACATGGCACTTTATCCCATACTATTGTTGTGTTCTTTAGTTGTCTCCATTGTATTGTGTACCCCTGAGGGTATAAGGACAGGAACCACATCTACCTTGATTACAGTTGTACTGTCAGGGTCTGAGACAGGTGTTCAAAAAAGTCTTTGAGAAAGAAATAAATGGTTAGATGTTTTACAACAAGGCAGGACACAGACCATCCTACCTAGGGCTCTTCTCTGTGGCTCCAGGAAGGGAGAGAGGAGTGAGGATGGGGAAGGGACTAATGGCCTCTGAAACTACATTTATATATACTTGCCCAAGCCTGTTGCATCATCATAATTATAGGACAAATAAATCATGGGCCAAGAAAAGCCTCCTCCTAAATTCTCCAAAGAGATTCCCCTTTTTTTGCCTGGCATCTCCTCTACTCAACTGTCCTGTCACTTGGCTCTCAGACACTTAGGTAAGTAGCCCCTCCAGATATTCTTTCATCCTTCCAGAAAATTCTGCATCCCCTGTGCTGCTGGAGGTGGGATGGGAGAACTCTGCTTTTTCTCTTCATATCCTGGGCTACGTGAGTTACCAGCAACCCCCTTAACCTTTTCTAGAACAATTAAACCTTTTCATTTCATCACCTTTAGGAAGGAGCTGGCTCCACACCACTCGTTGCCTAATTAGTGGCTGCGCTTTTGGGGACTCTAGCAGGTGGGAGCCATCAGATGGAGGCCTTCTCAGCTTCCTCTTTTACTCTCTACACGGTCCTTTCCAGCAGTGACCTTCTAGGAGTCTCAGAATCCCCCAGAAGGAGAAGTGTAATTGTGGGGGAGGGAGGGCACAGGGCAGAGACAACCAGCCAGGATTCTGCCTGGAAGGCCACAGGGCTGAACTCCGGCACCAGAGACCTTTAAGAAGCAAAAAGGAACTGAGAAAGCAGCCTGGAGTCGGCCAGAGTTCCTGGAATTCTGTTCTGCGGGTGAGCCTTCCCTGGCAGCCAAGGCCCTTCTGACTAACAGGAGATGAGAATGGGAAGCGAGGAGGGTGGGTGGAGAGGCAGATCTGCCTGCCGGCTTTCCTGGGCACTGCCAGCTCCCTGCACTGGCTCCAGGTTTCCCCCAGGAGCTGCTGGGTCTCTTGGAAACCTCCTCCCCTTCCCGCTGTGGGTGGTTGGCTGCCTCCTGCTGTACAGAGGCTGGGCAAGGCTGCAATCAAGTTCTCTTTCCACTTAGGATCAAGCTCTCTACCCACCTGGTCTGAAGGAGGCCAGCAAACCATGGCTATCTTTAAAACATGGGCTCTACCTAGGAAGGAACACTTGACCCCCCATGGCCATTTTTATGATTTAGGTAGTTGCCACCTCAGAAGCCACTGTGAGCCTGGCTGGGCCACAGGACTGATGGATCTCAGTAGGAGGTGGGAGAAGAAGGGATCGGGGCAGTAGGGGGTCAGGACATGCAGGCAGGGGTGGGGTTCTTAAGGAATAGGTGCAATTGTATCAGAGCCTTTCTTGAGGATGCAGACAAATCCAGGCATCCTTTTCTCCCCTCCATCCAACACTAGTATAGGCGGAATCTTGCTAAAATAAAAATCACAGGTAGCCTTGGTGTACACCCACCTCTCACATTATGTCCCAAGAGTGGTTCACACATTTGTCTTCCCTTCTAAGCTGTGAGGATGGAGGCCTGGGTTGGACTTACCTCTGGACACCAGTGTCCTGCCTTGGGCCTGGCACGTAGGGAGGGCTCCACAGGCATTACGTGATGGAGTGAAGGAGCAAATGAAGCTCCAAACAGGAGGAACTGTAGTCAGGGTGGGATGTCATTGGGAGGAGGCGGGACAGCTAGGGAGAGCGACAAGCAAAGGCAACCGTTGGGGGAGGGCATGGAGACACTTGTCCTGCTGCCACTTTCTATATTTTAGCTGTGTGGAGGAGCAACCTCCTTCACCACCTTCTCTCCCTGGAGATGCCCTGGTCTTTAAATGCTCAGATAACGTGGTTTGTTCACCCATGCAGCAAATATTGAGCCCCTGCTATGACTGGGCCTGGGTTCTGCATGGTTGAGAATGAGACTTCTGCCTCCTGGAGCTCCCAATCTGGTGTCATTAAATAAGTGATCATCGGGCGGCGCCTGTGGCTCAGTGAGTAGGGCGCCGGCCCCATATGCCAAGGGTGGCGGGTTCAAACCCAGCCCTGGCCAAACTGCAACAACAACAACAAAAAAATAGCCGGGCGTTGTGGCGGGCACCTGTAGTCCCAGCTACTCGGGAGGCTGAGGCAAGAGAATCACTTAAGCCCAGGAGCTGGAGGTTGCTGTGAGCAGTGTGATGCCACGGCACTCTACCGAGGGCCATAAAGTGAGACTCTGTCTCTACAAAAAAAAAAAATAATAAAAAAATAAAAATAAGTGATCATCATACAATGAACAGCGACAAGTGCTGAAACTGGTAGGCCTCACGGGGCTAGGGTGACTGTATAATTTGTTATCCTAAGTGGGATGCTTTTGAGAATAGAAGTGATCGTTGCAGGTTGAGTTCTCCAGGAAGCAGATTCTCAGATGGAGATTAGTGTGCAGAAAGTTGATTAGGCTTTGGGGATCACCACCCGTGAACAGGAAGAGAGCAAAGCAAGATTGGGCAGAGGGAGAAGTTGAGGTGCAATGTAATCTCGGTGAAGGCTTCAGTCAATCCTCCAGGCACTCAGGGCTGGGATGGCCCTTCAGCTTTATCTCCATTTGGGGCGAGGAGGCCTGGCCTTTATGCCATTGCATAGAACAGTCATTGGATACTGGCTACCCTTGGAAGGCAGCATGACCTTGGGCAAGGCTGTTTTCTTCAGTGGAGGCAATCTCCAAAAAAGGCTGGCAGCTGAAGGCGTCAGAGATTTGGATGGCACCTCCCAGCATTCACCACTGAGCACTATTTTTTTTGTGTGTGTGACAGAATCTCACTATGTTGACCTTGGTAGAGTGCTGTGGCGTCACAGCTAACAGCAACCTCAAACTCTTGGGTTTAAGCAATTCCCTTGCCTCAGCCTCCCAAGTAGCTGGGACTACAGGCGCCTGCCACAAAACCTGGCTGTTTTTTGGTTGCAGTTGTCGTTATTATTTAGCAGGCCAGGGCCAGGCTTCAACCTGTCAGCCTCAGTGTATGTGGCCGTCGCCCTACTCACTGAGCCAGGGGCACCGAGCCTGGGGCACTATTGTTAATCATGTCCGGACAATAGGTGTTACCAGGGCTGGCCCACCTACCCACAGCAAGAGGACCTGGCTGAGAATTTCAGCTGGAATCCTACACAAATGCAGGGTGGCAGAAAACCCCTGGGAATGGGAACAAGCCCAGGGCTTGCTCAACCTGCAACCTCTTCATGGCTGTTGCTTCTCCTTTCTCTCAGCTGTTTCTTTTACTTTGTAGGACCAGTGATGGCTTTCACACGCACTGTGTCACCATCCACTTCACATGCACTGTATCATTTAATTTGTGGTATAATATTATTCTTACCTGTCTCTCCCAACATCCAAATAATTAGAAGTCCTTTCACTGTTACTTCCAAAACAGATCTCAACCATCTGCTTTCTCTGTCTTCACGGCCTCCATCTTGGTGCAAACCACTGTCATTTCTCTCCTAACTGCTTACATTGTTTTGATTTTGAGCCAAGGTGTCCAACAGCAGGGAGCTGCTGAAAAGCCAGATAACAACAACAACAAACCCAAGATCACTGGAAGAGACTCAAGGAGAGCACATGCACTAACTAAAACTTCAGGGAAGCCAAAAACATGATCGTTGAACTGAGAAATGAGCCCATGACTGAAAGTTGAGGATATTCTGTCTTCAGAATGAAATTGAGAGGTTAATGGCACAGTCTGTCAGTTCAGGGGGCCTGGGTTTGTGTCACCTTGCGTCAGCTTCTTGATATTGCTATACCTCAGTTTCCTTGTCTGTGTAACAGGGGTGATAAGAGGTATTATTCAGGTGACACGATGAGTCCCCATGGGTAAGACATTTAGAGCAGTGCTTGGGGCACATGGAAATGCTCTGCCAGGGTCAACCATCGTACTGCTCTGTGCGGTGCCCAGCTTGGTCCTCCCGAGTGTGGCTGATGTGGCTGTCCTCACTCCTTCTCTGCTCCTACTTCCAACACCGTGTACCCTGCCTCCATGGGGAGTCATTTATTCATTCAACAAATATTTTTTGAATACCTGCTCCTGCTTATGGACTAGGCACTAAAGTCTTGTTTTATTTTTCTAGCACAAGTTCTGGAACTTATGCACAGGCTGCCCTGGGCTTGCTTTAGCTGAAGATAGGACGTTCCTTCCCCTGCCATTTCTTGTTCATGCTTAAGGTCATCTGGATGAAAAAACACTTCTGTGTGGCTTCTTGTCCTCCCTCTGGCCCTTTGGCTGCTGGCTCTGAGTTCCTTGCCTGAGAGTGAGTCATGAATGACCTGTGGACCCTTCCTCTCAGACCCAGGAGGGCCCAGCAGGGAAGAAGACTGAGGGTTTTCCTTGGGCCCTTTGCAGCGTGGAAACCTGCTCTCTCAGGCTGGTGCATGCTCCACGTGATCCTACTTGGCCATGGCCTTGCATACTCCTGGCCTGAGCCTCCTTTTCTTGGATGATAGCTCTTTACAACAGACAAGGCCTTGGAAGGGATGAGGGAGAGGTGAACAGGAGGAGACAGAGTAAGTAGAAGGAGCAAAGCCAAGTTAGGCAAGAAGGGTTGACAGGGAAGAGTCTGCGGATGCTGATGACAACATTGACATGAATTGACTCATTAACGCCTGAATCCCTGAGACCTGTACTGTTATCCTCTCTACTCTATAGAGGACACTGAGGTAAAGTGCATTATGAAACTTGCCCATAGCTTTATAGCTGGAACTTGAACTTGAATAGTCCAGTTTCAGCCCCCTGGAAGGGGAATGATGCAGAGAAGGACACCTAAGGGAGGGCAGGCACCTGTCATACAGAAGACCCTCGATTAAGAGTGTTGAGTGAATGGTGGGGTGGCAAGGGTCACTGAAGGCTATGGGCTGGCTCCTTACATAAATCCCTGGTGTCTGTTGGCACCAACTAGTGAAACATCTTATCTTCCACCGTTATTGTTATCTTGGCCCATTGTCACAAGCCTAACTCCCCAAAGGCTGACAGGGTCCTTCCCCTCCCACCCTAGTCTGACTTGGATCCGCTCAGCAGGTGGAAGGCACTGCAGAACCTCCCTCTCCTTCCACAGAGTTTTGCAGGGGTGCAGGGATGAGAAGGCCCTCTGGGGACCCCAGAGCCCAGTGCAGCCTGCCCTCCCCTCTGTCAGCTGCCAAGTCCATCCACGTGGCTGGGATCTCTTGGCCCATAAATGGTCCCCATGTTCCTTTCCAGCAGCAGCCTGACCTCGTCCACTTGGAGAAAAACAGGAAGCTGGGCACTGCCAGGAACTGGAACACGCCCTTCCTCAACTGAGGACTGTGAGGATGCTGGGGTAGTGGGGGACTCTGAGAGAAGGACATGGGTGGAGGCTCCATGGGCTAAGCCAGGTGGCCTGGGCCACACTGACAGAGTTGGCTTGGGCATTTGGACTTGCTTGGGCATGGTCGTGCGGAGCCACTCCAGGGCTGAGAGGAAGCAGGAAGGTAGGGGAAGTGGAGAAGGGGCTCCTGACCTTTCTCTCCCAGGTGGGGACAGATCCATGAGGCACCAGGGCCACGTCTGACTTTTGCCTTTGTGGGTCTCTTCCTCCATTTAAAAAATAGTAAAAAAGTATGTTATGTATCTGTGTTGGTATAAAAATAAACATACTCTAAGTGGGATTTGTGATTATATTCATTATTATTTTCTTCAATTTTTCTTCTGATTTTAAAATAAATTATAATCAAAATCTTTCCATGAGCCCCAGCACTGTGCCTCCTGTGTCTAAGGAAGAAGTTGGCTCTGTGGGAAAGAAACTTCTAGTGCCTTCCTGTCCTGCAGAACCTGCATTACCCCCACATCATGCAGCTCAGAGATCAGAGAGCAGACGTCAGGGGGGCTCAGCTGAAGCAGCACCTTACCGAGCCACACTTTCCTCTTCTGTAGAGTGGGGGAGTGAGAACCTTTGCCCCGCACTGCTCTTATGAGGGGATTCCATGACAAGTTTTGCCCTAGTGTCTGACCCAAGTGAGCCTCGTAGTTCTACTCAGGTACGTGAGCTTCAGAGCCTATAAGAGACCCCAGCGGCTGCCTTAGGGTTTAGGGACACATTAAAACCTTACCCCAAACCATCCCTGCCAAATGGAGATTCAGTCTCTCCTGCAAGTTCTTTAAAAAGGGTTCACCATTCACCATGCACTACACAATACACAGTCAGTTTCTGTGCTTGAATAATATTCGGGAGCTCTGAATCCTTCTTATCCGAAGCCTAAATCTTCCTTACTGACATCTAACATGAATACCCACTTTTCCCTGTATTTCTGTTTGTGAAATTTAGTATATTTGAAGATAGTCAATTACTTTCCAATAGCAACTTAAAAATTAAAAATGTAGAACCCACGCAGGGTCTACACTCCAGGGTTCCCATGTCTTTTACTTCTCCCTCCTCTCCTATCTGTCCCTCTTGGTTCAGTTAGACCAAAGCAACTGACATGTGTTAGGGCAGTCCAGAAGCCTCTTCGGCTCCACAATGCCATTGGTCCTTACCACAACCTCACGTGGAATGTCTTGTGTGATTATTCACCCCATTTTCCCAGAGAAGATAGGGACCTTGTCCCAGGTCACACAGCTGGAAAAGACAAGCATTTAGATGTGTCGATTCTGCCCTCAGTTGGCCCATTTATATCTGACACTCTATGCTGTCTGCGCCAGCCTGTGTGTATTTTGTGAGAAGGTAGTGACAAGGATTGGAGTGAATCTAGAGCACCTCAGGGACTTGCTGGGATGTGCTGATGGGTGGTAGACTTTTGTCTTGGCACTGTTCGGACCTGATCACTGCTGCCTTGTCTATGCTGCCCTGAAGTACCCCTGTGTCTCTGCTACTTGCCTCCTTATGGTAACTTAGAAGAGGCAGCTGGTGGCTGCAGAACCCAGGCAGGAAGATGGCTGGAGACCCTGCGTGGGTTCTACATTTTTAATTTTTAAGTTGCTATTGGAAAGTAATTGACTATCTTCAAATATACTAAATTTCACAAACAGAAATACAGGGAAAAGTGGGTATTCATGTTAGATGTCAGTAAGGAAGATTTAGGCTTCGGATAAGAAGGATTCAGAGCTCCCGAATATTATTCAAGCACAGAAACTGACTGTGTATTGTGTAGTGCATGGTGAATGGTGAACCCTTTTTAAAGAACTTGCAGGAGAGACTGAATCTCCATTTGGCAGGGATGGTTTGGGGTAAGGTTTTAATTTCTGTGATGTTTCTGATTAAAACTTTCCATCTCCTCTGCTGTAGTTAGGCTGGTTTGGTCTCTTGTTATTTCCTTATTTCCTAAGAATCTGGGCTGGGGTTGAATGGCAAACATGGTCCTCTGCCCTGCCAGCCATAGACCTCCTTGATCAACCCTCCTTTGCCAGAGGAGGATGCGGGTGGGGGTGGGCAGGCCAGGTCCTCTAGTGGGTAGGTGCTGAGACTAAGAATCTCCTGCTGGGGGAGGATCTCCCAGTGACTCAACTATCACTTCTGATCCTGTCACTTCTCTGCCTGAAACCATCAGGGGCATCCTATGGTTCTCCCAGGGCAAGTGAGGGCCCTGTGCCTCCTGGCTTCTGGGACCAGCCTGGCTCCTTCTCCAGTCTCCCATCCTCACTTCCTGCCACTGTGGCTGAAGCAGGCTCCACAGTGCTTCCCTGCTCCCGCCTCCTGCTGGCCTCCTTTCCAGGCTTCAGCACCTAGAGATGCCCCACTTATGGGTGCTGAGTCTTCAGATAGAGTCTGAGTCCACACTAGGTTGTGAGTTCCTACCCTCACCCTGTCCTGCTCGCTACATGGTGCCCAGCGCCCAGCTCAGCTAGCCCACAAAAGGCACGCAGAAAATACTTGTCAAATCCATTGCTTTATTTATCCACACAGTATTAACCCACGCAATAATGGCTTCAACAAATATTTCTGGAAAGATAGGCTTAGAAGTTGCACAGAACTGGGTCCATATTCCAGCTTAGCAAGCCACTCATACTGAGTTCCCTGGACTTGAGATAATTGTTCCATCTGGCTCACTGGACACCTCTGGAGTGCCTGGCACTTAAAAGTGAGCTCAGGTGACTCTAACGTGCCTCAAGGGTGAGAAGTCCTGCCTCACTCCAGGTACGGCTTCAGGGGCTTTCCTAACTGCTCACCAGCTCCTTCCTATACAGGCTTGAAATCCACTTGATCCGAGGAAAGGGCTGGATCTCATTCCCACACAAGTTCCCTCAGGCAGCAGTCAGATTTGTTCTGTCTGCCTAGCAGGGTGGGGATTAGAGAAAAGGGGCTGAGCCCTGGGAATTGTGAGAAAAAGAGATGATCTAGTGTCTAGAGACCCATGTCCTACCCTCAGCTTTGCCACCCCTTTCGGTTCCCCCACCATGAAATGACATTTCCTTTGACAACCAGCTTCCCAGAGCCAGGGACACAGTCCCTGAGCACCAGCCTGGCAGCAATCCCCAAACTTGCACATTTGTGTTGCTTCCCCTGGGGTCTAGCTTGCCTCGCTTTCTGAAGTTTATTTGTTTAACACACTCGAGTTATTATAAAGCTTAATTCCCAGAAGATATCACTGTACTTTTGAGGCTATGAAGCAACTCAAAGTAAATTTATGAGGTGCTGACAAGTAGAGGTCATGGGGGGGGGCAGCTTTTTATTGCATAGAAAAGAATCTTCTGTAGTCAGCTGGAGGCTTATCTGCAGTTAGATATTGTCTAAGAGAGTGAAAACATTTCCTCTCTTGAGGAGGTCAGCATGGATACACTTTTATTTAAGTGTATCCAAGTTATTTAAAGGGTACCTTGTCTGATTCCCATGGCTACCAATTAATTGATGAGGTTTTTATAGTTCTTGGAATAAAGAAGAAATGGAAATTCCAAGGAAAGAGAGACCTATGAAGCACTTTTAATTAGACACAGGAGTGAGTAGTGTTGTGGTAGGGAATGTCCTGGAACCAGCCTGAAGGGTGGACCCAGGAAGCTGTCCCTGGGTGACTATTCTTGGCTTTCAGATTTTCCCCAAAGTCATGGCCTAGGGCCTCCCAGCTGTGGAGGCCTAATCAGGCCACAGTGATTGCATAAATCACAAAAATCTAGCACTAGACCAATCAGGCCCAAACCCAACTTTTTTGAATGTTAGAACTTGCACATTTGAGGTCAAGCTCTGTTGGACACAGAGAGGAAGGGTATTCGGGAAAGGACAAACTTTTTCCAGAAACTCTTTGGCACCCAGCCTCCCTTCCCCCAATTCAGATTTGGGAGTAGATCCAAAGCAAGGCACCAGCACAAAGACTGGGGAAACTTTCTAGATAAAATCCACCCAATCACCTGAAAATATGCATCGACCGAGTCACCTTGTGCCTGGCACTGGGTTAGACTCGTGATCCCTTTCCTCTGAGGAGAACTGAATAGTCCTGTGTTTTATGCATTGCACTAGGGACTAGGAGTTCAGAGGCAAGGAAGACCTGCCTCTCCTCTGGAGGGGTTTACAGTCTGTGGGAGAGACAGATAGTAGTCCTGGCCTGGCTATGCCGTGCTGCACTCAGACCCTGGTTCTCGGTTCCACTCACAGTGATCATGAAACAACCTCTGCACTGTTGTACCCCTTCTTTATCCCACTGCCTGCCTGATGAAACTTTAGGTTGACCCAGACTCCAAATAATAATTTATCTTGATTAGTGAGTTTTTGGTACCTTCCCCTGAATGTTCTCTCTTCAGGTAAATACCTACCTGATTTAATCCCAAAAAACTTACCTAAAAGTAGCTGCAGGGCTAAGGTGGTGGCTTACTCCTATAATCCTAGCACTCTGGGACGGTAAGGTGGGGGAACTGCTTGAGTTTAGAAGATGGAAACCACCAGCAGCAAGAGAGAGATCCTGTCTCTACCAAAAATAGAAAAAAAATTAGCCAGGTGGAATGGTACTCACCAGTAGTCCCAGTTACTCAGGAGGTTGAGGAAGGAGAATCACTTGAACTCATGAATTTGAGCTTGCTGTGAGCTAGGCTGACACCATGGCACTCTAGCCTGGGCAACAGAGTGAGACTCTGTCTCAAAAAAAAAAAAAAAAAGAAAGAAAGAAAGAAAGAAAGAAAGAAAAGTAAAGGAAGGAGCAAGGGAGGGAGACAGAGAGAGAGAGTGAGTTTAACCAAAAATTCAGTAAAAAAGAAACCTATGCTCTTCCCAACTCATTCTATGGGGCTAGTGTTACCTTGATACCTCAACTAGGCAAAGACATCACAAAAAGAGAAAATTAAAGATCAAAATATATAATGAACATAGTTGCAAAATTCTCAACAAAATACCAGCAAGTAAATTCAACAATATACCAAAAGGATTATACACCATGACCAAGTGGGATTTATTCTGAGAATGCAAGGTTGGTTTGACATCCAAAAATTAATATACTATTTCAGTAAAATAAAAGACAAACAACAGGCAGCACGTGTGGCTCAACGGAGTAGGGTGCCAGCCCCATATGCTGGAGGTGGCGGGTTCAAACCCAGCCCCAGCCAAAAACTGCAAAAAAAAAAAAAAAAAAAAGAGAGAGACAAATGATGATCTCAATTCACGAGGAAAAAGTATTTGACAAAGTCCAGTGCCCCTGCATGACAAAAACACTCAACAAACTAAGATCAATAAAGAACTCAGTTTGATGAAGGGTATCCGCAAAAACCAAGAGCAACAAAAACCACTCTTTCCATTTCTATTTAACATTTTAGGGAAGAAAATGAAATAAAAAGCATTCAAATTGGAAAGGAAGAAGTAAAACTATCTGTATTCTCAGATGACATAATCTTTTTTTTTTTTTGAGACAGAGCCTCGAGCTGTCACCCTGGGTAGAGTGCCGTGGCATCACAGCTCACAGCAACCTCCAACTCCTGGGCTCAAGCGATTCTCCTGCCTCCACCTCCCAAGTAGCTGGGACTACAGGCATCTGCCACAACGCCCAGCTATTTTTTGGTTGCAGCCATCATTGTTGTTTGGCGGGCCCGGGCTGGATTCAAACCCACCAGCTCAGGTGTATGTGGCTGGAATCTCAGCCGTTTGAGCCACACGTGCCGAGCCAGACATAATCTTTTGTTTTGTTTTGTTTTTTTGAGAAGAGTCTCACTTTGGGGCCCTGGATAGAGTGCCATGGCATCATAGCTCACAACAACTTCAAACTCTTGGGGTTAAAGAGATTCTGTTGCCTCAGCCTCCCAAGTGTCTGTGACTACAGGTGCCCGCCACAATGCCCAGCTATTGTTTAGAGACGAGGCTCACTCTTGCTCAGGCTGGTCTTTAACTCTTGTGCTCAGGCAATCCACCTGCCTCAGACCTCCAAAGTGCTGGGATTACAAGTGTGAGCCACCACTCGTGGCCCTAGATGACATAATCTTTTATGTAGAAAAATCCTAAGATGGTAAACTTTTAGAACTTTTAGAACTAATAAGTTCAGCAAGGTTTCAGGATAAAAGAATCAGTTGGATTTCTATACACTTACAGTAAACAATCTGAAAATAAAATTAAGAAAATGATTCCACTTACAATAGCATCAAAAACAATAAAATAGACTTGGCACCTGTGGCTCAAATGGCTAAGGCGCCAGCCACATACATCTGAGCTGGCGCATTCGAATCCAGCCTGGGCCTGCCAAACAGCAAAGACGGCTGCGACCAAAAATAGCTGGGCATTGTGGTGGGCACCTGTAGTCCGATCTACATGAGAGGCAGAGGCAGGAGAATCGCTTGAGCTCAGGAATTGGAGGTTGCTGTGAGCTGTGGTGCCACAGCACTCTACCCAGGGTGACAGCTTAAGGCTCTGTCTCAAAGAAAAAATAAATAAATAAAATACTTAGGAATAATTTTTTAAAAGGTCAAACTTCATACTTTTGAAAACCATAAAATATTTTTGTAAGAAATTAAAGAAGAATTGGGCGGTGCCTGTGGCTCAAAGGGGTAGGGCGCTGGCCCCATATGCCGGAGGTGGCTGGTTCAAACCCAGCCCCGGCCAAAAACTGCAAAAAACAAACAAACAACCCCCCCCCAAAAAAAACAACAAAAAACAGAAATTAAAGAAGAATCTGAATAAATAGAAAGATACCCCATATTTGTGGATTAGAAAACTTAAATATTGGGCGGCGCCTGTGGCTCAAGGAGTAGGGCGCCAGTCCCATATGCCGGAGGTGGCGGGTTCAAACCCAGCCCCGGCCAAAAAAAAAAAAAAAAAACGAAAACTTAAATATTGTTGAGATGAAAGTACTCTCCAAATTTATCTATAGAATCAATATAGGCGGCGCCTGTGGCTCAGTGAGTAGGGCGCCGGCCCCATATGCCGAGGGTGGCGGGTTCAAACCCAGCCCCGGCCAAACTGCAATAAAAAAATAGCTGGGCGTTGTGGCGGGCGCCTGTAGTCCCAGCTGCTCGGGAGGCTGAGGCAAGAGAATCGCGGAAGCCCAAGAGTTAGAGGTTGCTGTGAGCCGTGTGACGCCACGGCACTCTACCCGAGGGCGGTACAGTGAGACTCTGTCTCTACAAAAAAAAAAAAAAAGAATCAATATAGTCCCTATCAAAATCTTAGGGGGCCTATTTCCAGAAATCAATAAGCTGATTGTAAATTGTATATAAAAACTCAAAGGATCCAGAATAGTCGAAACAATCTTTAAAAAGAGCAACAAAGTTGGAGGACTCATATTTTCCTATTTGAAAACTTACTACAAAGCTACAGTAATCTATACATATGGTACTGGCATAAAGATAGACATATTGATCAATGGAATAAAATTGAGTCCAGAAGTACCCTCATATTTATGATCACTTGATTTTTGGCATGGATTCTAAAACAATTTGATGGGGAAAAAATGTCAACAAATGGTGTTGGCACAACAGAGTATCTACAAACATTATCATAAAGACATTTGCACTAGATAGTTTATCACAGCTCAGTTTACAACAGCCAAGATATGGAAACAACCTAAATGTCCATCAACCCAGGAATGGATTAATAATCTGTGGTATACGTATACCATAGAATACTATTCAGCCATAAAAATCAATGAAAACTTTACATCTTTTATATTAACCAGAATGGAGTTGACATACATTCTTCTTAGTAAGTATCATAAGAATGGAAAAGCAAGTATCCAGTGTACTCAATACTAATATGAAGCCAGTGGATGAACTAATACGCACTCACACAAGAGAAACATTCAATTCAATTCAAGTTATGGGGTTGGGGATAGGAAAGAAAAAGGAGAGGGAGAAGGGAGGAAGAAGGGGGACTGGTGTGCTCTCACCTAATGCGCACAACGTAAGGGTATATGGACACCTCCTTGGTGTGGGACACAACTACAACAGGGACTTTGCCTAACAAA
The DNA here is from genome assembly GCF_027406575.1 of Nycticebus coucang. Classification (NCBI taxonomy): domain Eukaryota; kingdom Metazoa; phylum Chordata; class Mammalia; order Primates; family Lorisidae; genus Nycticebus; species Nycticebus coucang. Next base: position 60,740,748 of record NC_069797.1, read on the forward strand.
TGCAAACATTGTACCCTCATTTAATCTGAAATTTTAAAAAAGGAATATCTACAAACAAAAAAATAAAGTTGGATACCTACCTCATACTATATACAAAAATTAATTTAAAATGGATCAAAGACCTAAAGTTGGAGCTAAAACTATAACACTCTCAGCAGAAGCCTGGCTCAGTGGCTCACATCTGTAATCATAGCACTCTGGGAGGCAGTGGATTGCCTGAGCTCAGGAGTTAGAGATCAGCCTGAGCAAGAGCGAGACCAGGTCTAAAAAAAACAGCTGGCCATTGTGGTGGGTGCCTTTCCCAGCTACTTGGGAGGCTGAGGCAAGAGAATTGCTTTAGCCCAAGAGTTTGAGGTTGCAATGAGCTATGAGGCCATGGCACTCTTCCCCAGGGCGACTGAGTGAGACTCTGTCTCAAACAAAACAAAACAAAACAAAACAAAACAAAATTCTTCAAAGAAATGTCGGAGTAAATCTTCATGTCCTTGGATTAGGCAGTGGTTTCTTGGATATGACACCAAAAGCACAAGCAGATAAATTGGACTTCATCAAAATAAAAACCTTTTTGTACTTCAGGGGTGGTGCCTGTGGCTCAGTGAGTAGGGCGCTGGCCCCATATACCGACGGTGGCGGATTCAAACCTGGCCCCGGCCAAACTGCAACAAAAAAATAGCCGGGTGTTGTGGCGGGTACCTGTAGTCCCAGCTACTCGGGAGGCTGAGGCAAGAGAATCACCTAAGCCCAAGAGCTGGAGGTTGCTGGGAGCTGTGACACCATGGCACTCTACCCACGGTGACAAAGTGAGACTCTATCTCTAAAAAAAACAAAACCTTTTTGTGCTTCAAAGGGTACCATTTAGAAAGTGAAAGACTACCCACAGAATAGGAGAAAATATTTGCAAATCATGTATCTGATAAGGGCCTAGTATCTAGAATATATAAAGAACTCTTACGACTCAATAAAAAAACACTGATTTAAAAATGAGTAAAAGGGGTGGCGCCTGTAGCTCAAGGAGTTGGGTGCCGGTCCCATATGCCGGAGTGGTGGGTTCAAACCCAGCCCCGGCCAAAAACCATAAAAAATAAATAAATAAATAAATAAAATAAAAATGAGTAAAGGATCTAAATAGATATGTCTCTGAAGAACATATACAAATGACCAATAAGCACATGAAAAGAAGTTCACCATCATTAGCTATTGGAGAAATGCAGATCAAAACCATAATGAGATACCACTTCACACTCACTAGGATGGCTGTAATTAAAAAATTCCCAAATAAATAATAACAACTATTGACATAGATACAGGTCATTAAACTGATGATGGGATATAAAATAGGCGGCCAAGACCGGGCACAGTGGCTCATGCCCGTATTCCTAGCATTCTGGAGGCCAAGGCAGATAGCTTGAGCTCCCGGGTTTGAAACCGGCCTCAGCAAAAAGTGAGACTCCCATCTCTACCAAAAATAGAAAAACTGAGGCAAGAGGATGACTTCAGCCCAAGAGTTGGAGGTTGCTGTGAGCTATGATGCCACGGCATTCCACCCAGGGTGACAGCTTGAGTCTCTGTCTCCAAAATAAATACATAAATAATGAAATAAAATAGGCAGCCAGTATGGGAAACAGTCTGGCAGTTCTTCAAAAGGTTAAGACTAGAGTTACCACATGATTCTGCAATTCCTCTCCTACATATGCACCCGAGAGAATGAAAAATCCTATATATACAAACTCCTGTGCATGAATATTCATAATAGCTAAAAAGGTGGAAACAACTTGGATGTCCATCACCTCATGAATGAATAAATGTGGCTTTTCTATACGATGGACTATTATTCCACAGTTAAAAAGGAACAAAGTGTTGATACATACCACAATCTGAATGAACCTTGAAAATTATGGTAAGTGAAAGATGCCGGACACAAAGGCTGCTTATTGTATGATCCCATTTATATGCAAGGTACAGAATAGGTAAATCTGTAGATAGAAAGTAAATTAGTGGTTGCTTGAAGCTGGGTGGGAGTGAGGGAATGTGGGACAACTGCTAAAGGGTAAGGAGTTTCCTTCTGAGATGATGAGGCTGAGTGTGGTGTGCCTCTAGTCCCAGCTACGCTGGAGATTGAGGCAGGAAGGTCACTTGAGTCCAGGAGTTGGAGGCTACATTGAGCTATGATTGCACCACTGCCTGGGTGACAGAGTGAGACCCCATCTCTAAAAAAATAGGGGTGATGAAAATGTTCTAAAATTGATCATAGTGATGGTTGCACATCTCTGTGAATATACTAAAAACCACTGAATTGTACACTGAATTTAGGTGGGTGAATTATACGATATATGAATTACATCTCAATAAAGCTGTTATAAAAAGAAAAGAAACCTAGGGGTGGAACTCCAGCTGCGCTCCCTGCACAACAAAGTTTATCAGCCTACCCATACAGAGAACTAACTCAAACATGAATCATTACCTGCCATCTCTGCTTCCCCTTACTTCCTCAGCGTGTTTTCCCTTGCCTTTCCCCGTAACAGCACTGATTAACACAGCGAAGGAACCCCAGCTGCTAACCCTAGGCTGATGTTCAGGGTCGATTCATGTTGATGTGTCAGGCTAATTTTCAAGACCTCATTCACCCGACTGAGCACTTATTTAGAATCTATGTCTTATAAAGCACTAGGTTTGGGGAGGGTGGGGGAACAGTGTCACACCCTTGGTAGAGTGCTGTGATGTCAAATTTCAGAGCAATCTCAAATTCTGAAGTTCAAGCAACTCTCCTGCCTCAGTCTCCCGAGTAGCTGGAACTACAGGTGCCTGTCACAACCTGGCTATTTTTTAGAGATGAGTTTAGCTTTTGCTCAGGCTGGTCTTGAACTCCTGAGCTCAAGCAGTCTACCCACCTCAGCCTCCCAGAGTGCTAGAATTACAGGCTTGACCCACTGCCCCTGGCCCCCATGGGAAGCACATTGAAGAAAATAAATACAGCCTTGTCCTCAGGTTGCTTAAAGCCTAGTAGGAGACATAAAGCTGTAATTTAGGATTCATTTATTGAAACACCCCAAATCATCATGGCTTTAAGAAGATAGAATTTATTTATCTTACCTGCAAAAGAAACCTGGAGGCAGTCCCAGCAGCTTCTGAAGTTCCCTCAGGTCACTGGGAGCACAGGCTCTTTGTTTTGCTGTGTTGTGCTCTTAATAGTCACTTCCCAGGCCAAGGTGGCTGCTGCTAAGAATTGAAGAATGAATGGGAATTCAGGTGAGGGAGAAAAGACATGGATCAGTAGCTGAATGTGCTTATGGGGTCAAGAAAGTAATTTTAAAAGCTGGGGGATGGTGGAGGCAAGTGAAATGATTTAATTCAGAGGGAGAATGGGTGACAGTAGAGGTGACAGAATATCTTAGGAGTCCAGCCAGTTCTTAAGGAGGTGAGGGGAGACAGCGTCTACAGCAAATGTGAAACAAATGGTCTGGGAGAGGAGCAGGGACACTCTTCCAATTGTCACAAGAAGAACATGGTACAGATGGGGAGGTGGGAAGGTGAGGGCATTCCTAAGGAATTGCTTCTATTTTCCAATTGAAGCTGTTCTTCTTACCTCCCTACCTTTCTTTTTCTCTCCCTCCCTCCCTCCCCTTCCTTCCTTCCCTCCTTCTCTCCTCCTCACCATTCCTATTCCCCGTTGTTTCAACAAGCATTTATCAAGCACTTACTGCATGCCATGGCACTACTCTAGATGCTGACAATTTAGTTTATGAACTTGCCACCATGTGCTTACTTCGGCAGCACTGTACAAACAAGTCAGTAAGGTTTCGTAACCTTGGTATATCAGTGTCTCACCATTGTGTTTGTGTGGAGGTGTGGTGGTGTCTTTTTGAATGGCATTCATTATTATTGTGTGTTTTTGTGTGCTGTTACGAGAATGTAAGAGCTTGAATTAGAACAACAAACAAACATTCATAACTTTCTTGGTAAACTTGGCAAGAGTGAAAGTGAAATCAGGGACATGTTAGTCCAAGTTTATGGGGATAATGCCATGAAGAAAACAGCAGTGTACTAATGGGTTAAATGTTTTTCTGAGGGGAAGCATCACTGATGAAAAGAAGTCAGGGCAGCCAGTAATGAGCAGAACTGATGGAAACGTTGCAAAAATTCATCTAATTGTGTGTCAAAATCATTGGCTGACTGTGAGAAGCATAGCAGACAAAGTAAACATTGACAGAGAAACAGGAAAATCTTAACTGAAAATCTTGGCCAAAAACTCATGGCTCTGGAATCATAACAACTGCACCAGCTCACATGACACTGTCTGTGAGAGAGTTTTTAGCCCATAAACAACTCTATTGGAACACCCTCCCTGATCTAACCCCAATGACTTTTTTCTTTACCTGAAGAGAAAGGAAATATTGAAAGGAAGACATTTTGATGACATTCAGGACATCAAGCATAATATGATGACAGTTTTGACGGCCATTCCAGAAAAAGAGTTCCAAAAATGTTTTTGAAAGGTGGACTAGATGCTGGTGTCAGTGCATAGTTTCCCAAGGGGAGTACTTTAAAGGTGACCATAGTGGTATTCAGCAATGAGATATGTAGAACTTTTTCTAGGACGAGTTAGCGAAATTTAGTGTTGGACCTTCATGAGTAAGCTAGTCTATTGGTGTTAGAAGGTAGTAAATACTATAGAGAAAAGTAAAACTGAAAGGGAGGGCATTTTAGTGGGAAGTGGAAGGGGCCATGGAGGAAGACTGTTGGCATGGCCAAACTGGTGCTCTCCTCATGCTCAGAGAACTGGTGCAGTAGGGGATGAGAGTCAGAGAACTGGAGGGAAAGTGATAGTTGTTCGTATGTCGGATGCCTGATATCAGGATATCAGGGGTGGGACCAGGTCTAGAGTATGTTATGTGCATGGGTAGCTGAGTTGGATGCAGCAAAAGGTCTTGGGGATGTGTGTGTGAGAGGGTCAAGACTGTGCGGGAGATCTGTCTTATTCTTTATCCGAAATATTTTATTTTATTTATTTTATTTTTTTGTAGAGACAGAGTCTCACTTTACTGCCCTCGGTAGAGTGCCGTGGCGTCACTCGGCTCACGGCAACCTCCAGCTCTTGGGCTTACACGATTCTCTTGCCTCAGCCTCCCGAGTAGCTGGGACTACAGGCGCCCGCCACAACGCCCGGCTATTTTTTGGTTGCAGTTTGGCCGGGGGCTGGGTTTGAACCCACCACCCTCGGCATATGGGGCCGGCGCCCTACTCACTGAGCCACAGGCGCCGCCCCCAAAATATTTTATTAAGAAAAATTTCAAGGGGCGGCGCCTGTGGCTCAAGGAGTAGGGCGCCGGTCCCATAAGCTGGAGGTGGTGGGTTCAAACCCTGCCCCAGCCAAAAACAAAGAAAAATTTCAAACACATAGAAAATTGAAAACTTGGGCACTTATATACCTACCACATAGATTCTATAATTAGAATTGCTCTATTTGTTTAAATCACAAAGATGTACATCTCTCTCTCCATCTACCTATCCATTCATTCATCCATCTTTTCATTTCTTTTTTATTTTATTTTTTAATTTTTTTTGTAGAGACAGAGTCTCACTTTAACGCCCTTGGTAGAGTGCCATGACGTCACACAGCTCACAGCAACCTCCAGCTCTTGGGCTTACGTGATTCTCTTGCCTCAGCTTCCCGAGCAGCTGGGACTATAAGAGCCCGCCACAACGCCTAGCTATTTTTTGGTTGCAGTTTGGCCGAGGCCGGGTTTGAACCCGCTACCCTCGGTATATGCAGCCGGCGCCCTACTCACTGAGCCACAGGCGCCGCCCTATCTTTTCATTTCTTTGAACTATTTCAAAGAAAGCTGCAGACATCAGTATATTTTACTCTTAAACATGTCAGGATGCATATAATGGATTAGCATTCGATAGTTGTTTCAGGTAAAATTTACAAACAGGAAATGTACAGATCTTAAATATGCATTAGATGAGTTTTGGCAAATTCCTATGCCTGAATAACTCAAGCATCTATGAAGATGTAGAGCATTACCATTACCCCAGAAAGTAACCCCTCGCAACCTCTTATTCTGATTTTTTTCATCATAGATCAGTTTTGTCTATCCTGGGACTTCATATAAACCAATGAAATCATGTTATAAATGCTCTTTTGTGTCTAGCTTCTTTCACTCACTGTAATGGGAGATTCATTCATGTTGTGGCATATGTTGGTAGTTAATTCCTTTTTATTGCTGAGTAATATCCCATAATGTGATTATACCAGAAAAATTAGTCATTCGTTTGTTCACTGGAGCTGTTTCTAATTTTTAGTAACAATGAATAAAGCTGCTATGAACATTTTTTCATGGATCTTTCTGTGGACATATACTTTTATTTCTCTTAGGTAAATGCCTAGAAGTGGAATTGCTGGATCATAGATAGGTTTAGTTGTATAAAAAAACTACCAGCTTTTAAGAAGGAGGGTGGGGTGGGGAAAGGAAAAGCAGAGAGAGGGAAGGAGCGAGGGGGTGGGGTCTTGGTGTGTGCCACACCTTTTAGGGGCAAGACACGATTGTAAGAGGGTCTTTACCTAACAAATGCAATCAGTGTAATCTGGTTTCTTGTACCTTCAATGAATCCCCAACAATAAAAAACAAACAAACAAACAAACAAAAACTACCAGCTTTTTACCCAAAGTGGTTGTACCATTTTACATGGTTACCAATACTGTATGAAAGTTTTAGTTGTTCTATATCCTTGTCAACATTTGATATTGTCAGTCTTTAATTTTAGCTACTGACAATGGGTGGGTGTATGATGATGTCTCATTATGGGTTTATTTTATATTTCCCTGATGACTAGTGATGTTGAGTACTTTTTTATGTGCTTCTTGCCCATCTTCCTTTGGGAATTTTCTATTCAAATATTATGCCAATTTAAAAATTTGAGTTCTTAAGAAAAAGGACATGTGACATAAAGAACCAGAGGTTGGAGTGATGCACTTCAAAGAGGAAGATGCATAAGCCAAGAAATGCAGGAAACATTTAGAAATCAGAATAGGCAGGGAAATGGATTCACCCCTGTAGCTGCTAGAGAGAATTCCACTCTGACAACACCTTAATTTTAGACTTCTGACCTCCAGAAATTTAAAGACAATAAATGTGTGTGATTTTAAGCCATTGAATTAGTGGTACTTTGCCAAAGCAGCAATAGGAAACTGAGACAGTGTTTAATTGTAAAAAGTTAAAAATGAATCATCTGTAGAAGTTAATTAAATGACATATCAAACCAATGTGTATTATGCAGCCATTAAAATTATGTCATAGAACAATATTTTGTAAGATGCCCATAGTATAAAATTAAATAAAAATGTTTTATAAAACTAAATATTAAACAACTTATATTTAACAAGGAAACTACAAATAACAATAGCTGGCATTTATTAAGTGCTTCTTGTACACCAAGACATTTTAAAGAACTTTATATGTATTATTTTAATTATTGGACCTATAAGGTTAATAATATTATCTCCATTTTATAGATAACATCATTATGACACTGAGCGGTTAAAACACTTGCCCAAGATCACAGAGTTAGGAAGTTACAGATCTGAAAATAAAATATTAGACCCCTGAGCCTTTCCTCTTAATCCTCATTGAATAAATAACTCCAGAGTTAAAAAAAGTCAAACATATTATAATCCTAGAGATTATAATAGTAATCTATTACAATAGATTGTAATAGTTATTGCTTTCTGTGATCTGTCTTAAGATATTTTTGCCTAGATATTGTCCCAAAGATATTCTCCTGCATTTTCTTTCAGAAACTTTATAGTTTTAGTTTTTTTATACCATATTATAATCCTAGTAATATTACAAAATAGAAAATAGGTAAAGTTTATTTTCCTCTATTCTTTATCTGAATAATAAACTTCATTACTTTTGAAGTATGGAAAAAATAAAAAATTAAAACTTGAGTTCCTTATATTTTTAGTATTGAATTGTAGAGGTTCTTTATATATTCTGCATATAAGTCCTTTGTTAGATATATTTGCAAATATTTTCTCTGAGTCCAAGGCTTGCTTATCATTTTCTTCCTGGTGCCTTTTAATGAGCAAAAGTTGGTTTTTTTTTTTAAATTTTGACTAAGTCTAATTTAATCAACATTTAAAAAATGTAATAGTTATTGCTTTCTGTGATCTGTCTTAAGATATTTTTGCCTAGATATTGTCCCAAAGATATTCTCCTACATTTTCTTTTAGAAACTTTATAGTTTTAGTTTTTTTTTGTTTTTTTTTTGTAGAGACAGAGTCTCACTTTACCACCCTCAGTAGAGTGCCATGACGTCACAGGACTCACAGCAACCTCTAACTCTTGGGCTTACGCGATTCTCCTGCCTCAGCCTCCTGAGTAGCTGGGACTACAGGTGCCCGCCACAACGCTCGGCTATTTTTTGGTTGCAGTTTGGCCGGGGCTGGGTTTGAACCCACTACCCTCAGTATATGGGGCCAGTGCCCTACTCACTGAGCCACAGGCGCTGCCCCCTATAGTTTCAGTTTTAAAAACTAATTTTAGCTTTAAAAACTACTTTTACCTTTTGACTGATTTCTAGGACCCATTTAAAATTAAATTTTGAGAATGGTGTGAGGAAGGGTTTATTTTTTTTCCATATGGATATTCAGTTGTCCTTGGCACCATTTGATTCAAAGGTCTTTCCTTTTCCCATTGGATTTCTTTTGTGATTTTATAAAAAAGCAAATGACTGTTTCATTGTGGGTCTAATTCTGAGATCTCTTTTCTACTCCATTGGTATATTTGTTTTTCCTTGAGTTCGTGCTACAATGTCCCAACTATTAATATGTTAGATTTATGAGAAGTCATGAAGTCAGGTCGGGTAAGTCTTCCAATTTTATTCCTCTTTTGTATTCCCATAAACATTTTAGAGCCAACATGCCAATTCTATAATACAAAAGAGTCTACGAGGATTATGACTGAACTTGGGTTGAATCTGAAGATCACTTTGGAAAGAACCATCATCTCAACAATGTCGAGTCTTTCAATCTATGAACATATTTCCCCATTTATTTAGGTCATCTTGAATTTCAGCGATGTTGTGTAATCTTTGGTATAGAGGTCTTATGCATCCTTTGTGGGATCTATTCCTAAGTACTTTGAGGTTTTTTTTTTTTTTTTTTTTAGTACTTTGAGGTTTTTAAAAGAGTTATTGTAAATGGAAATTTTAAAATTTCATTCTCCTTTATCATCAGCAGGGCCGAACACCAGAACAGTAATAGGAAAGACAGTTCGTCTGGGTATCCCAGGTGTGGGGAAGCAGGTATGTGGGAGGTGCCACTGCTGTGCAGACAGTGTGTAGAAGGTCTGGGAAGGTCAAAAAGGTGGGCACATGAAGGGAGAGAGGGCAGATGCATGCCTCCATGTGGAAAACTGACTTCTTGTCTTTGTCCTGTTCCTAAGAAGGGGTTGTTCTTTCTCAACACTCTCCTGGAAGGGGAAGGGGGCAATGACAAGGAGCCTTGGGATTGTGTTCTTGTCCCTCACAACCTTCTGAGATGCATCATTCAACCATCCCTTGGGTGGGGGTGGCTGCCACCATGGCCTAGATTGAATGTGGCCCTCTGTGGACAGGTAAGTTGGCCTCATGTGGGTGGTGGATTCTTAGGTCCTCCCTCTTCAGGAGGAGCCACCATGGCCTTTAGTCCTTAGCTGGCTCAGCCTGCCAAGAAAAGACAGAGGCTGAAACACCTGGGCTTTTTCTTCTCCAAATATCGAAGCCAAACTCCTGGGCTGGTCTCCCTCTCTGTCCCACTGCCTGCCACCCTCCGTGGTTTCTGCCCATTTTTCCATGTTGCCCCACCCAGTTACAAAGTCCGCTGCCCACACCTTTCACAAGGGCCAAAACTTTCAACTCATGCTCTGAGAAGAGATTCCCAAGAAGCAGAAAACTAGACAAGCCCAAACCCCACCCATCTTGGGTCCTGTCCCTGTCTCTTTGGTGGAGTGTGGGTGGGGCAGGAGGAGAGGAAGGCTGGACCCCTTCTCCATTGTCAGGCAGAAGTACTGTCGGGAGAGGGACAGTAGCAGCTCCAAATGGGGTTTGCATCCCTCTCTGTACCCCTCCTGGTGCTCCCAGAGCCCCTTCAGAGAAAGATGTACTTGTCATGCTCTCGGGCAATGCTAGCTGCTACAACCAGTAACCCCCCAGATGTACTGGGTTTATTTCTCACTCATGCACCCATTTGTAGCAGGCATTTCTGGTTTGTAAGGACCCTCCTCCATGCAGTGACTTAGAGACCAGGAGTTTTCCATTTTTGAGGCTTTGCCACTTCCTGGTCTATCATCTCCTTCACCCAGCTAGCAGGAGGGGAAAGAGACTCCAGGATACCACAACCACTTCTCAAAAGGCTTGGCCCAGAAGGTGCTTCAGCTCATATTCCATTGGCAAGATCTGTCATGGGGCCATGGAGACCTGGGAAATGTAGTCCCTGGCTCAGCAACCGCTTCCCAGTGATACTCGATACTGAAAAGGAGAGTTCAGATTTTGCTGGCCCCGCCACTGAGATCTGTTGAGTTTTCACCAGTCTGGTGGCCTTGCTTTGTAAACTTTACATGTGAGGAGTTATGTGCTTCTCTATTGCCAACATGGATTCTTGTGATCTACTCCAACTCTGAAGGTTCTTGGGCTACTCTCCAGCCCTCTCCTTCTCACTCAGCTCCTCCACCCCCACCGGGCATCCTCCTTCTGAATGCTTGTCTCAGTCTGTCCTCCTCCAAGAAGCTTTCCAGGGATCTCAATATCCATACAGATGTCTTCCCTTCTCTGGGCACTTTGATAGCCAGAGACATGAGCAGGAGCAATGTTTGGGAGCAGATGGCACCCTCTCTTCTGTTACTAATGTTTGGAATTCTTCAACTAAGGACCAAGACTTTCCCCTAACAATCAACACTGAGGCTTCAGAGACATATTCTCTTGAGAGGGGGCAGATATTCTCACACCCAGGGGAGTGGACACCTGGAGGTCTGTGTAGGTCATCATAGAGGGGAGGGAAGGAGAGCGAGGTGACCTTGGGCAGGAATGGAGAAGGGGTCAGCTGTCCAGAGAGAGGTGGCAAGCTTAATGCAAGCTTGCTGATGCCTCAGCTGTGTGGTTTTTTTTTCCAGCTATGTTTTTTGATCATATGTTGACTATCTTCAACTTTTTCTAAACTAACTGGGACTAATTAAATAGTGTCTATTTATTAAATACTTATCACAATACTTTCTATAGGCATTATCTGGTTTATTTTCCTGACAACCTGATGAGACAGAGACTCTTATTTTATCCCCATTTTGTATAGAAGAAAAGTAAGACTCAGAGAACTTTTCCCAAGGTCACATAGCCCATGAACAGAAGAGCTTGTGTTTGAATCTAAGTATCTGACCTCAAAGTCTGTGACCTCCTTTGTGCCTCTCTTCCTCAGAGACAGCCAGTGTGGCAGAGGCACTCAAAGGTCATTGGTTATCCGTGCAGTCAGGCTGGAGCCACGTGATGAACTCTGCCCAGTGGGCTGACATTGGGTTTTGCTCAGGCTGGTCTCGAACCCCTGACCTCAAGGGATCCTCCCACCTTAGCCTTCCAGAGTGCCAGGATTACAGGCATGAGCCACTGCTTCCGACCCCCTCTTTACTTTAGGTGATGAGCACAGAGGCCATGTCTTGAAATGGTGGAGCCACTAATAGGAAGCAGCCTGGATCACTGGGTCATCGTACAAGACACAGCTGACCTGAAGAGTTGCCCAACCTGCAGCAGCTTTGTGTGAATGAGAAATACACTTCGTGTGTCTGTTAAGAAGCCATTGAGATTTGGAGGTGAATTTGTTACCGAGGCACACAATATCCTCTCTTGACTGATACACCAGAATAGGTCACCAAAGATAGCCGTGTTCCACACAGTTGGTTATTGACAACACGTCCCTGAGACATTTTGTTTTGTAAACTGTATAGTGCTCCAGAGTAAAGATGGGACTGAAAGATTGTCCCAGACACAAGCTGTCAGAGCAGATGAGAGAATGTCGAGGGTCTTCCTCAGCCCCCCACCAGGCCTGGCTCTCTATTCCCATTCCTCCTCCGCCCAGCGTCAAGCTCGACCTTGCTGCCAGTTTCCAAAACTGTTCCCCTTTGACACAGCCCCTGTTTCCAACCCCAGTGGACAGCTTCCAGAAACTAAGGCCCTGCCCCAGACGTCGGCCGAAGTGCCTGGCAGTCTCTCCACACCTCACATTGTCTTTCTGATGTATCCCTGGGGACACAGATCTCTTGCCATCCTGCAATCTGGGAAAACCACACTTTCTGGTGCCTGGCAGGCAGGAAGCTCCAGTCAGGGTTGCCCACTACCAGGTCAGGGCCAAGGAGAGGGTGGAGGGTCTCCTGGCTGGAGTGGGGAGGGCCAGGACAGCATAAGTATTCACTCCCCACACGGACAGTCCTGCAGAGCCTCGCCGAGCCTCTTTGAGTGCTCGGGCCTGTGGGAGCACCAGGGCAAGAGGTCTTGGCTTCTGGCTTCCAGGAGCTTCCACTTCGTATGCTCAAGTAGGGCCTTAGTCACAGAAAAACAGCAAAGGGAAGATATCAGGCAGGGATTGTCACTTGGCAGTCACAGGTATCCAGACCAGAGTATGATCTATGGGGAGAAAAGATGGTACACTTTTCACTTCTGGAGGTAATTCGATTCAAATGTTATTTTGTAAATTGAGTGTGTGTGTGTGTGTGTGCATGCTTATGCTAAAATTAAGATCACCTCTTTGTATTTTCTGATTGCAAAATTCTAAATAAGTTTATTAAAGCTGACATTTTTCTTTCTTTTTTCCCTCTGTTGGTCCTCTAATTTAGCTGGTGCCCTAGGTTCATGCTGAGTTATCCGTTACTGAGCCAATATTTTGTTCTCGTAGGCTTGGCTGGATCTGGGTTCTTATAATATGTTGTATGAAATCTGTCTTTTGCCATCTCCTGGCTCTGCTCTTTTCTGATTTGGCTTCATTCCTGGAGAGACTCATATCCTTAGGATTATATCCTTCTCATATCAGTTCAGTTGATAAAATGACCCGATTGCCTGGTCTCATCAGAAAATCCCTGATTTGGGCAGTGCCTGTGGCTCAAAGGGCGCCGGCGCCATATACTGGAGGTGGTGGGTTCAAACCCGGCTCCTGCCAAAAACTGCAAAAAAAAAAAAAGAAAGAAAATTCCTGATTGAATTCTGGCTTTGACCAGGTCTCAGGCCCATCCCTGAACCAGTCACTCAGCAAATAAGGGGGTGGGGGAGTGGATGTGTAGGAGGATAGATGTAATACTATGACTGTGAGGCCTGGGTCATATGTCCCCCTTTGTATCCTGGGGAGGAGTCAGCTTCTTCTGGACCATATGCCTGAAAGGGGGAGCAGGTGGTTTCCCAAGGAAAATTGGGATGGCAGAATCAGAAGGGGATGGAAGCTAAGTAGGGTAACAACCAGTGCCTATCGCTGGTAGGATGACAGAATGTGCCCTCAGAGAGGTGGGAACCAAGGGCTGTGGGAAGTCGGAGGAAATGTCATTCCCAACTGAGGGCATCAAGGAAGATTTCGGGGAAGAGGAGGCATCTGGGCCAGGCCTTGAGGGATGATCAGAGTTTCAGTGTTAGATCTGGTGGGATGGCCTGAGGGATGGCCGGGGGGAACGGTGTGAAGAGAAACTTAGATGTAAGGAGAGAGGGGACGAGGCCTGACTGTGGAAGAGGGGACATCCTTGAATGACAAGCTAAGAGGCACGGAGTGAATTTGGGAGCCATTCGTGGATGGCTGTGGTGCCAAGGGTGGGGTCATTAGGTCTGAGTTCCAGGGAGCAGATCCTGCCCTCCACAGGAGTCCTGACCTCTGCTCTCCACTTCCAACCCTCTTCCCTCTCTGGTTACCTATAGATCCCTTTCCTTGGGTTAAGCTCAGACAAGTCTGGACTTTTCTAACAGAAACGCTTACTCGGAAACAGAGGGAAAGTGAAAACACAAAGTGTGACTGCAGAGCTTAGCTTTCTCCTGGCAAAGTGGAGAAGCTTAGGTACCTCAGACCTCCTGCCTATTCTGGGCTTAACCTCTGCTCCTCCCTCTGTCAGCTGGGCTTGGGGCTGGGGTGGACAGCGTGTCTGCCCCGTAGGACTCACCGCTTCTCTGGCATCCATTTCTGCCATTACCCTAGACCTGTCCTGCTTAGGATGTGCTCTGCGGCTGCCCTGGCTCAGAGCCAGAGAGGCACCGTGAATTCTCACCCCTAATTTCCTTCCTTGACTCTGGAGCCACACTGCCCTCATTGTGCCACCAGCAAGTTTCTCTAAGATGTCTCCCAAGAATCAGATGAAAATTAGCTGAAAGCTGAGTCTGGTTCTCAGCCCTAATGGGTGGGTAAGGCCGTGTACTAAGCCAAGGTGTGGGCTTTGCAGTTATGAAATATGGGTGTCAATTTCAACTCTATCTCTTAAGAAGAGGTCATATAGCCTCTGCATGCCTCAGTTTCCTTTTCCTCTTCTGTAATAGAGAACTAATCAGCTCCAGCTAACAGGAGTGGTGGGAGGATTAAATAGATGCTGTATCTCATATTCTGGCACAATGTATGACTGTGGTAAGTGGTGACAATGGTGACGATCATGAAGATGAAGAAGGGGATGAAAGAATCACCCAGGGAGGGAAGAAATGGACCAGCAGAATCCTTTCCCTTCGATCCCTACAAGCTGATCCGGTGTGTGTGAGAGGCCACATTACCAGGTTGGGAAGAGGTAGACCAAGGGAGGCCAGGACAGAGTACAGAGGCCAAAGGATCCAAAACTGTGCTCCTGGCCCCTGAGCTCTCCTCACCTTGCTGGACTCAAGGAACCCTAACATGAACAGTCATTACGTCATTCACCTGGAGCTCCACAGATCAAGGGATTGGTGAACTCTGAGTCATGCCAGAAGCCCTGGAAAGTCAGAGTGTGCTGATGTTACCCTGGGTGAATCCTCTCTGGGCCTGTTTTGCCCCATGAGTTACAGGATCTCTGTCAGGCTCTTTGGGGGCTGCCAGAGAAACAGGATCTTAACCAAGGGTTTGAACCAAGCTCAGGGTTGCTAGAATCGACCTGATGGCTGGGACAGGGCTGTCAGGGAGGGGCAAATGGGGAGGAAGGCTCAAGCCAGAGGACCCCAAGCTTACATGATCCCTTCTCAGCAAAATAATTTGAGGATGTATCCTAACAAATGTATTTATTTACTTATTTATCACCTAATATATCATGCCTACTATATAACATACATAATGAAAAATTTTAAAGACATATTAATACAAAGTAAGTTAAATAAGTTAAATATCTCACCCATACAACCAACTACAACTGAACTATTTAAATGAAGAAGTTTTATAACTCAATAATAAGAGGACAAACGATGTTACTTAAAACGGACAAAAGATTCTAATAAACACTTTGTCAAAGATGATATATGAGTGGCTAATAAGCACATGAAAACATTCAATTTCACTTGTTCTTACAGAAAGGCAAATTAACACCACAATGAAATACCACTTCATACTAACTAGATGGCTACAATCAAAAAGGCAAATAATAACAAGTATGCTCAAGAATATGGAGAAATTGAAACCCTTTTACATTGACGGTGGGAATATACAATGATGCAACCTCTTTGGAAAACAGTTTGGCAGTTTCTTAAAAAGTTAAACACAAACTTATCACACGATCCTGTAATTCTACTCCTAGATATCTATCCAAGAGAAAAAAATGCCCACACCAGGCGGCGCCTGTGGCTCAAGGGGTAGAGCGCCGGTCCCATATGCCGGAGGTAGTGGGTTCAAGCCCAGCCCCGGCCAAAAACAGCAAAAAAAAAAAAAAAAAGCCCACACAAAGACTGGTACATTAATGTGCATGGCAGCGTTATTCATAATAAAAATCCAAATGTCCAACAACTGGTTAATAAACAAAATGTGAACTGTCCCTACAATGGACTGCTACTCAGCAAGAAACAGGAACAAGTTTCCTAAGCACGCTAGAACATGGATGACCCTCAAAAGCATTATGCTCAGTAAAAAAAGCTAGGCTCAAAAGACCACGTGCAGTATAATTCCATGCATAGGAAAACTCCAGAAACAGCAATTCCTTAGAAACAGAAAGTGGGTGGCAATGAGGAACTTTGAGGGATAATGACAATATTCTTTTTTGGGGGGGGAACAGAGTCTCACATGTCGCCCTCTGTAGAGTGCTGTAGCATCACAGCTCACAGTAACCTCAAACTCTTGGGCTTAGGTGATTCTGTTGCCTCAGCCTCCTGAGTAACTGGGACTATAGGTGCCTGCCACAACACCTGGCTATTTTTTGGTTGGAGTTGTCATTGTTATTTAGCAGGCCTGGGCCGGGCTCAAACCTTCCAGCCTCAGTGTATATGGCTGGTGCCCTACTCACTGAGCTACAGGTGCTGAGCAATAATGGCGATACTGTTAAAATAGGATTGTAGTGATAACTGCACAACAAATTTATTAAAAATTGTTGAACGGGGCGGCACCTGTGGCTCAGTGGGTGGGGCGCCGGCCCCATATATGGAGGGTGGTGGGTTCAAACCCAGCCCTGACCAAACTGCAACAAAAAATAGCCAGGCATTGTGGTGGGCACCTGTAGTCCCAGCTACTCGGGAGGCTGAGGCAAGAGAATCTCCTAAGCCCAGGAGTTGGAGGTTGCTGTGAGCTGTGATGCCACGGCACTCTACCAAAGGCGACAGAGTGAGACTGTCTCTAAAAAAAGAAAAAAATTGTTGAACGCTACACTTACAATGGATACATTTTATGCAAATTACATCTCAATAAAGCTGTTATAAAAACAAAACTTGTTGCAGTAAGATTAGCCCACATCACAAAATCCCAAAACCAGAGATGTTGGTGTGGATGTGGAGAAAAGAGAATACTTCTACACTGCCGGTGGGAATGCAAACTAATACGTTCTTTTTGGAAAGATGTTTGGAGAACACTTAGGGATCTAAAAATAGACCTGCCATTCAATCCTACAATTTCTCTACTAGGTATATATCCAGAAGACCAAAAATCACATTATAACAAAGATATTTATTTTATTGCAGCCCACTTCATAATTGTTAAATCATAGAAGAAGCCCAAGTGCCCATCGACCCATGAATGGATCAATAAAGTGTGGTATATGTACACCATGGAATATTATGCAGCCTTAAAGAAAGATGGAGACTTTACCTCTTACATGTTTACATGGATGGAGCTGGAACATACTCTTCTTAGCAAAGTATA
The DNA here is from genome assembly GCF_027406575.1 of Nycticebus coucang. Lineage (NCBI taxonomy): Eukaryota > Metazoa > Chordata > Mammalia > Primates > Lorisidae > Nycticebus > Nycticebus coucang. The sequence goes on from NC_069797.1 coordinate 60,758,032, forward strand.
TCAAGAATGGAAGAAAAAGTATCCAATGTATTCAGCCCTACTATGAAACCAATTTATAGCTTTCATATGAAAGCTATAACCCAATTAGAATTGGGTTAACCCAAGCTAGAACCCAAGAATATGGGGAAAAGGGATAGGGAGGGGAGGGGAGGGAAGAGGATGGGTGGAGGGAGGGTAATTGGTGGGACCACACCTATGGTGCAACTTACAAGGGTCTTACAAGGTTCTACATTACTAAATGTAGAATATAAATGTCTTAACACAATAACTAAGAAAATGCTGTGAAGGCTATGTTAACCAGTTTGATGAAAGTATTTCAGATTGTATATAAAACCAGCACATTGCACCCCATGATTGCATTAATGTACACAGCTACGATTTAATAAAAAAAACTTATTAGGCATTATTTTATTTACTTATTTAGTTAGTTAATTTTAGAGACAGAGTCTCATTCTGTTTCTCGGGCTGGAGTGAGTGCAGGGGTGCAACCATAGTTCACTGCCTCTAACCTCTGGGATCAAGTGATCCTCTTGTTTCAGCCTCTTAAATAGCTAGACTATAGGCATGTATCACCATGCTCAGGCATATATGTGTGCATGTGTGTGTGTAAAATTTTTTGCAGAGGTGGGGTCTTGCTATGTTGCCCAGCAGGCTGGTCTTGTACTCCTGGCCTCAAACAGTCCTCCTGCCTCAGCCTCACAAAGTGCTGGGATTACAAGCCTGAGCTACTGTGCCCAGTTAGACGTTGATTTAGAACAGTGGTTCTCAACCTTCCTAATGCTGTGGCCCTTTAACACAGTTCCTGTGGGTCACAACCCACAGGTGGAGAATCGCTGATTTAGAAGAATCTCCAAGATGTTAAATGGAAAAAGCAAAGCGCAGAGCATGCTACCATTGCCTTTATGGAGGAGGGAAAGTTGTGTGTATATATTTATACAGATTTATATTTTTGCATTTATCCTTACACATGTGTGTATGGATTTGCATAGACTGTGGAAGCTTACACCAACAGTGGTGAGTCTAGGTGTTTTAGGTGAAGGAATTGGATGGCTCAGAGGGCAGGAGTGAGATTTACTTTTGTACCTCTACCTTTTTTCTTTTTAATTGTGGTAGACTATATGTAACATAAAGTTTACCATCTTAGGCATTTTTAAGTATACAGTTCAGAGCAGTTAAGTACATTCTCATTGGTACTTAGCAATCACCATCACCCATATCCAGAACTCTTTTCCCAAACGGAAACTTGTACCCATGAAAGAATAACTAACTCCTCACACACACACACCCGCACCTCAGTCTGTGACAGCCACCAATCTTCTTTAATTTTTTTTTTGATTGATTTATTGATTTAGACAGAATCTTGCTCTTTAGCCTTGAGTAGAGTGCCATGGTGTCGTAGCTCACAGCATCCTCAAACTCTTGGGCTCAAACGCCTGCCACAACATCAGGTTAGTTTTCTTTGTTTAGTAGAGACGGGGTCTCACTCTTGCTCAGGCTGGTCTCCAACTCCTGAGCTCAAGCAATCCACCAGCCTTGGCTTCTCAGAGGGCTAGGATTGTAGGCGTGAGCCACTGCGCTGCCCACCACCACTCTTCTGTGAACGAGGCTCCTCAGGGTGCCTTCTAACAGTGGAATCATAGGACATTTGTCTTTTCCATGACTGGGTGACTTCACCCAGCATAACGTCCTCAAGAATCCCCACATTGTAGCATGTTTATACAGTCACGTTTTGTTTATTCATTCATCCCTCTGAGACTCTAGTATTGCCTCTACCTCTTGGCAAAGGGGAATAGTGCTGCTATAATCATGGCTGTACAAATATTTCCCGGACATCTTTGTCTTTTTACATTTTTAAAGCATACAATTGTACTACTTATTGGGGGTAAGAATTAAAATTGAAAAGGATGAAATCCATGGGTGGTGCCTGTGGCTCAGTGGGTAGGGCACTGGCCCCATATACCGAGGGTGGTGGGTTCGAACTCGACCTGGCCAAACTGCAACAAAAAAATAGCCGGGCGTTGTGGTGGGCGCCTGTAGTCCCAGCTGCTCCGGAGGCTGAGGCAGGAGAATCGCCCAGGCCCAGGAGTTGGAGGTTGCTATGAGCTGTGATGCCACCGCACCCTACTGAGGGCGATAAAGTGAGAATCTGTCTCAAAAAAAAAAAAAAAGAAGAAGAAGAAGAAGAAAAAAGAAAAGGGTGAAATCCAAATAACTAAAAAATGGAAGCTGTACTCTTTGGTTCCTCCCTTTGGAGGTTCCTGGGCAGCGCTTGAGGACAAGCAGGTGCGCCCCCCACCCCAGGCTGCGGGGCACAGCGGGGGGCAGCGCTGGTGCAGGGGGTCTCGCTGAGTCACCCGCTGCAGCCGCGGTGCCCTCGCCTGCCTGCCGCCCACCGCCTGCCGGCGGATTGGCCGGGCCACATTCCTCGGTGACTCACGGCACAGGCAGCCGAGGAACGCCCGCTCGCAGGATAAGGCTGCGGCTCGCCCGGCCACGTCCTGGGGCCTGCAGCCGCTGGTTTTCCTATTTGGAAACTCCTTCGCCTCCGCTTCCAAAGAGCCTGTCTCCTCCCTAAGTCCCCAGCAGGCCCGGCCAGGAAGGCAGGAATGCCTTGAGACGGAACTGCTCTCTCTGTGTGGGGACCATGGCCTTATGCCCCAAGAAACCTCCCTCCCTTGTCTTCAATTCAGAATCCCCCAAATCTGACCTGACCTAACATGAGACCTGGTTGTACTGTGTCCTGCTTAGCAGTAAAGCACCTATGTTTGCTGCAGATATACAAGTTTGATTACAAGATACTGTCTCAGGTGCCCTGAGGGTTCTGTGCGTGTATAATATAGAATTCAAATACCAAATTCCTTTCTAAAATCGGAAAACTTCTAATTCCAAGACACACCTGGCCCCAGGATTTTCAATAAGAGACTATGGATCTGCCTGGTTCTCAATTGACAGAGCAGTCAGAGAGGTCAAGTCACAGCTGGGAAGGGCCAGGGGGTCTAAGCCTGAGTTCCCCTCTCCCTTGACTGGGCTACTGTAAAGCTCTGCCCACCCTCTCCGTCCCTCCAGCGGGAGGCTTTCCTAGTCCCCCCAGCCAAAGCTATTTTCCTTCTTGGTAAATGACCTTTTCTTCTTGGCTCCCAGGGTCAACCCAGCACCCACCACTTGTGGGCCCTTGTTGGGAGGCAAGAGACCTTGATGATTAAGCCCTGACTTTGGGCTTCAGTTACCCAGGACAGACCCTTGGTTTGGCCGCCTTTTAGCTGTGTGAACTTGGGCAAGTTACTTATCTCTTTTGTGCCTCAACACCCTCATCTACAAAGGGGTGTGATAGGAAGACCCCCGTCATAGGGCTGGTGTGAAGATTAGAAAATGTGGTACAGGCCTGCCAGATGAGACACAGGACACTCATATTTCACGGGACACACATATGCTAACAAAATTATTCATTGTTTATCTAAAATCAAATTAAAGTGGGCATCCTGTATCTTTATTTGCTAAATCTGGTAACACCCTGGCACAGAGTTAATCCTTGGTGTATGTTAGCTAGTATGTTAATAATAAATGTTGCATGACATAGAAGGCCTTCTATCATAGTATCTCTATATGCCTAATCTTCCCCACCAGATTAAAAGTGCTTCATTCATTCATTCATTTGCTTAATTATTTATTGGGCACCTCCTACATTCAAGTCACAGTTCTAAGCCTTGGGGATACAGATCTGGATGCTGCCTTCATGGAGCTTCCCATCTGGTAAGGATGATGAATATTAAACACCAGTTACCCAAAGTGATTAATCATCATTGTTATTGTCCTAGCTGCAATGAGAGTCTGCCTTGGGGCCCTCGTACTTTCCCATTTTCACCTGCCCTGTGGGTGCTTTGGCAATGGTGCTGATAAAGCAGGGCTTAGCCAGCATGCCTCTGACCCCTGAGGAAGGATTGAAGAGGGTGTCTCCTCCAGTGGAGGAGCTGGACCACCCCAAGCTGTCCACACTCTCTCCCTATCTCCCCTGTGAATGGAGCAAATGGGGAGGTGATAGGTATAGCTGAGGAGAGTTCCAGCCTGAGAGATGGTGGATCTGGGCTGCCCTCATCTTCAGAAACACCTCCCTGCACGTTCATACAGCCTGCAAGCTCTGGGTGGGGGCCAGAAGAAGGGTTTGGGGAGAACCGCCTCTCTGATGATGTCAGGGGAGCAGATGGCCTTAAAAATCAATCAACCTGACATTTGATGGATGAGGAAACTGAGCACTGGGAAGGGAAGTGATTTCTGAAAGTCACAGAGATCTTTCCTGGTATAGCTGCTACCAAAATCCAGGCCAGAGTCCCTGCCCCCACCCCTGGGTATGGTGTTAAAGGAGAAGGACCCTGAATTCATGGCCCTTCCCCCAAACTGGGAATCCCCGAAGGGGGGTCACCTGGGGGCCCAGGGTCCCCTGTCTCCCACATCCCTTAGCCAAGTTTCGGGTGTATTTCAGGCCCTGCCCCTATCTGCCTCTTCCAGCAGAGGGACCACTGAAAACTAACCTCAAACAACAAATGATAAAACTGTCCTTGAAAGTTTCACTTCCCAAGGGCTATGGTGGCTGCAATCCCAGTGCCCGCTTAGTCAGCTCCCTGCAAAGCCTGGTCAGGCTCTCTGAGTGCAGGACCCTGTCCTCCTTTCTCCCTGGTCCCTGGTACTGATTCAGGACTCCAGCCCAGGACAAGGGGTTCCCTGAGCATGCATACCTCCAGATCCAGAACCACCTATCTAGCCCAGCAGTCCTTGACTCTCCATATGCCAGGCTGGGTGTATATACATAGGACAGCTCTTACCTTCCTAGTATGACTGTTCTCTGACCCATCTCTGGCCCACACCCACTGCCTCAGTGAAGGCCTTCCCCTCTCTTTCCTGGAAGTCTGATGTCACCTGGAGTTCCATGGTCTAATGTAGACTCTACCATCTGATATCCTAAATTCACCTTCTGCTGCTGCCTTCCTGAGCTGTTTGACAATTCTGAATGTCCTCACGTTATTGGGCACTCCTCCCACTGACAACTGGGGTCTGTGTCTTCTTGAAGCCAAGTCAGATTTACAGAGGACAGAGACAACAGGACATGGTAGAAGCCATGTCATGTGACTTCCAAGGCTAGATTTTAAGGCCAATTCAGTTCTCTAGGGACACTCACCTTTGGAGCCCTAAGCTGCTATGGAAACAGTGCAAGCCACGTGTAGGTGCCTGGCCCACAGTGTCAGCTGGACAGTGCCAACGCCAGCACCAACTGCGGGCAGCAGGGGAGCTGCGCTTACAGGTGTTATCTCGAATTGGCCCAAATCTGACTGTCTTGTCTGGTCTCCAGAGACGGGTGGGCTGGGGGGCCAGACAGCCTCTCCCACCGAGGCTCACAATAAATGAAAGAGGCCCTGGGCCTGGGTGCTGTCCCTGCTCTGGAGCAAACATCTTCCCTCCCTCTGGGCTCCAGGCTAGATGAGCACCGTCATGGGCAGGGGGTTGGAAGCCACCCGTGGTCTGTGCTGTTAAACCACACCAGCCTCTAACTGAATTTGTATTTCCTCTCTTTCTTTGTCTATGCTGTGGAGTGTGAGCTCCGTGAAGGCAGGGATGTTTATCTGCACCCTCAGCACCTACCACAGTGCCTGGCATGTAGTAAGGGCTCAAGAAAATGCTGACTGTGTAAGTAAATGAATGGACAGCTTGCCCACCACGGGGGCCAGAGCAGCTGCAACTCCCTCCTCCATGGGTGTGGCGGGTCACGGGGGGGCTGGGGTGGATTCCATATCTAGGGCTCATGCCTACTATATCACTAATACTCAGTGGGCATTGTCGGCATTGTTACCTTTATTTAGTTGTCACAGGGCCACTAGGTGAGCACCCTCAACCGAGAAAGACAAATTAAGGCTTCCTGATGTCCCTTGGCCCAGGTCTATGAAGGTTCCTGACCTGTGAGTATTGTGACCCTCCAGTCACCTCCCTAGGGATCCCATACGCCCATGTGTGTACCCTGTCCCAGCTCTGGCACACCCATCACTTGGTGGTCTGTGAAATCCCAGGGTTGCAGGACCAGGTCTCATACCTTGTGTTCCAGGGCCTGGCCCCACTCCTGCTGGCACGGGGCACAGGATACTGACAGCACTGAGCTGGTCAGAGCCTCCCTGAGACCATCCTCCCATCTATCAGATATTGTCTTGAAACACCACGGCCTCCTCTCTCCCACAGTAAGGTTTACTGTTCTGTAACAACCAAAGTGGTGGCTACAGGGCCAGTTTCTTCCCATCCCCATGTGAAGCCTGTCAAGATGAAGGGGATAAGCATTAAAGGGGTCCCAGCTGCACACATGAATAAGGTAGCTAGGCTCCTGGGGCAGCACCTGCCTTCTCACAGCAAAGGGACACAGGGGCCAGCTGGCTAATCTGACGCCCCAGGATCCCCACCAACCCCTCACAGTGAAAGAGCCCTCTGTACACTGCCATTAGGTGCTGAGTCTTGGTGCCCACGGAAATCATCTGGAGAGGAGGAGGGTCCAGGAGGTAGGTGCCTGCCCCTGTGCCCTTCAGCCACTCACATCTGGGCCCCCTCCAAGTGCTCGATGGGGCGAATGTGGGAGACTAATGCTTCCAGCCTGGAAAGAACTGGGCAGAAAGGATGAGTTTGGGGGGTACAAGGCAGTTCTAGAAAAGTTAGTTAACTCATGCTAAAAGCTCATCAGCTTCTCAACGCCCTCAGACCCTCCCTCCCTCTGCCGTGTCCTCTGCCTCCCACAACTCCCTCTCCCTGTCTCTTTCTTACCCCAACCCACTGGCTGCCCCATTGGGAAGTCTGCCTGCCAAGTGTGGCCTCAGCTTGGCCACCTCCCTGTCCAGGCTTCTCTAGGGGCCTTGGAGTTCTCAGGCTGCACCTACTCCCTGGCCGTGGTGGAGACTTCCCAGCAGACTTTTTTTTAGAGGAAACAACTCTGGGCAGGTACATGGAGGTGGGCACCCACTCACTCTTCTCTGTAGCTTCCAAGCTGTTCCTCATCCTTCTTCCTTCACCCCGGGGCTCCTTCAACACACACCAACCAGTGCTGACGCCCACTACCTTCACCTCCAGCCACTCCCCTCACTGGGGCTGACTTTGGCTCCTGGCTCACTTCATTCACTCCTCCAGTACCCACATGACAACATCCTGACCACCTCATCTCCAGCTATCACTTCCTCCCCTGCACCCAGCTGCCCACTCCATGGTCACACCTCAGAACTTGTCCTCACTGCTGACAGCACTGTCCCTGCATTTGCACCCTGACCACACCTCTTGTCCCTCTAGCTCACTTTCTCTGGGGTGGCTCCTTCTCAAGTCCTATTCTCTTATGGCTATCACCCTGCCCCTGCCCCTCCCTGCTTTCCCACCTTGGAGTCCATGGTCTACCATGAAGAGAAACCAAGACTTCAGGAGTTGGTTCGACATTAGTTGGACCTTAAACCAATGTTGATCTTTCAGTCTCTTGCTTCCTCCAGCCTGGCCCAGTGACTGTGTTGAAACGTTGGCCAGAACATATCCCTCACCTCCGGAAAACCTTCCAGTGGATTTGAATCTCACTGTAGGATGAATCTAAATGTCTGCAAGCCTTTCCCAATCTGGCTTCTGGCTTCCTTTTCCACCTCATCCTTTCTACTCCCCACTTCACCCCATTGAACACTCCAGCTCTCCAGAGACACTGATCACCTTTCTGCTATCCCTCCAATGCCCAGGTAATGCCCCCCTCCAGGACCTTTGCACTTGCTGTGGGCTCAGCCTGCTGTGCTCTTCCCATGGCTGGTGCCTTCTCTAATGGCGCTTCCTCAGAGAGCCCTCCCTGACTACCCAGACTGATGGGCTGCCTTAGTCTCCCACACAGTGTCACCCTCTTTATTATGTTTTTTCACAGAATTTATCACAGTCCTAGATTGCCTTCTGGTTTGTTTATGAGTTTATTCTTCCCCACCCCAGATGAGCTCAACTTGCTCGCCTTACATTCCTGGCACCTGATACGTACTGAGCACCTACGTGTATAGTTATTAAGTATATGAACAAATGAACAGATGGACAGATAGACAGATGGCTAGATTCCCTTCTCTAGGGATGTCGTGAGGTGAGGTGCAATACCACATGGAATTACTCTAGAAATTGGCCTATGCTGCACATGGTGGGTGCTTTGCTCTAACACCATACCTGGCACACAGTAGGGTTCAGTAAATTGAATGTTCAGTAAGATGAATGAACTCAGGTCATATGAGGGAAGATTTAGGGTATGAAGGAAGTGTAGATGAAGTGTTGGGACTGTGGGGTCCTGTAATCGGAAGGCATGGGGGAAGGCAAAGACCTCTCTAGTCTCATCCCTCCAGGTTCTACCTGTCCAAGCCAACTGCATCCCACCTGCCTCACACATCCTGCTGTTTTCCACCTCCAGGCCTTTGTTCACCAAGTTCTGCCCTCCTAGAATGCCTTCAGAAGGGCCACCTCCCATTTGGCCCTCACAATTTAGCTAAGGCCTCATGGATGTTGACTGAACACCACCTACTCTGTGACCATCACCATCCCATGCACTCTTAATCAGAGATACAGCTGAGGACAAGGTGGAGGTTCCTCCCCTCAGGGAGCTTACAATCTGGGGGGATGGAGCTAAAAAACCAGCAATCAAAACGTCAACCTCCCCAGGAAGCCCTCCCTACCCCTTCCCCAAATCTCCTTTGGCTTCCCACGGGCTCCCGTGCCCTTCCCCACTGCACACACATCAGCCTGTATGGTGAATTTCCATCCCCATCTGTCTCCTCCTAGGGGATAGGAAGGCCAGGATTTCTGACTTTTCTAGCTTGTTCCAGCCTTCTGTTCCAGGCTGGCACTTGGTGGTAACTGGACCTGTCTGTTGAATTCCATAGGCTGACAAGGTACGGCTGAGGGACTGTCATATTTGGGAATAGCAAGGGGAACAGAAGAGTGGGGTGAAGTGATATGATCATTGTCACACCACATCTTGGAGGGCAGCATGTTTCCGAAGGGTTCCATAGCACTTTTCTTATTAAAGGAATGTGACCTGATTTACCAAACCACAAAGGGAACTGCAGGACTCAGTCACACGTGAAGTCACATCAGAACAAGTCACTCCCTTTCCCCCCTGTCCTGCTAACAACTCGTGAAAGGACACTTTCTCATGTAGCAAGTGTCGGCCTTAGGGAACCTGTTATACTACCAAGAGGTTAAGCGGAAGCCAGAGGCACTCTTACGGGTGACCTATCCATATAGGGTGGTAAAAGGAACTGGGATGACTTGGGGACATCCCTAACCTTTGAGGCTGACGTCATGGTGATAACCACTCACCCACAACACAACTCGTGGTGCCAGTTCTCCGTACTTGTGGATGAGGTCCCTAGCACAGGGCTGTATGTCTGATGTTCTTAAGAGCACACAAAAGGAACCATGCCCACCCAGGAAGCTGCAGAGAAATTCAATTGATTTGAAGAGCTGTACATTCTTTCATTTGACGAGTAAGTAGGTATCAAGAGCTTCCTCCTAGGAACCAAGTGTGGTGCCACCCACTAAAGGAACAGTAAACCATCTAAATAGCCAAAATAGGACGTAATTAGCACTGAACATGTGCACATCATGGGTGGGATGGTGCAGAGGGCGTGGGATTAACCTCACTGGGGCTGGCATCACATAAGAGAAGGTGCTTGAGCTGGGCATTGAAGGATAAGTGGTGTGATCACCAGGTGGAAGGGCATTCCAGGGAACAGAATGTACAGACATCCATGGGTACGGAGAGGTGTGTGTATGTGTGTGTTTCTGCGAAACAGCAGGGCTTGTGCAGGGAGCAGAGGTGGCTGGTATGGCTCCATTTATCCTGTTCACCCACTGTGTCCAGTGTGGGCCACTTCATCCCACTGGTCAAGCCCCACCATCCTCTGAGGTGATTTATAGGTGAGGAACCTGATGCTTAGAGAGGACAGATAACTTGCCTAAAGTCCCATAGTCAGTGGCAGAATTCAGATTCAAACTCAAGTTCATCAGCTTCACAAATCTGTGCTCCTAACCACCAAGCTGAACTGCAGGACCAGTCCAGTCAGGCGGGGCGATTGAGCTGATCCTACAAGGATCCTGCCATTTGCACTGTGCCTTTAAGAACCCATCAGAGGGCTTGGCGCCTGTGGCTCAAGCGGCTAAGGTGCCAGCCACATACACCTGAGCTGGCGGGTTTGAGTCCAGCCCGGGCCACCAAACAGCAATGATGGCTGCAACCAAAAAATAGCCAGGTGTTGTGGTGGGCACCTGTGGTCCCAGCTACTTGGGAGGCAGAGGCAGGAGAATCGCTTGAGCCCAGGAGTTTGAGGTTGCTGTGAGCTGTGATGTCACAGCACTCTACCCAGGGTGACAGCTTGAGTTGGCTCTGTCTCAAAAAAAAACAAAACCCATCTGAGGCTCAAATGTTCATTTTCTTATGTTTGTCTTTAATTGCTTCACTTTTTAAAAATTTAAATTTATGTGATGTTTTTCTTGTATAATAGACATAGGAAGAAGTACACAAGTCAATTAGTTTTCATTCATGTAAAAAGGAGTAATTTCTCCCCAAGTCAAAACCAGAGTATTATGAGCTCTTTGGCAGCCTCTTCCTAAGCATAACTCCACAGGTAAACATTCTTGGAGTTTTCGATTAGTTTTGCCTGCTTTTGTATTATATGTAAGTGGCACCATAAAACCTTTTCTTTTTTTTTTTTCCTTTCTTCTTCCTCCTCCTCCCCTCCCCTCCCTCCTTCTTCTCCTTTTTCTTTCTCTCTCCTTCCTCCCTTCTTTTGCTTGACATTTGTATAGTTTAATTCATTCTTACCTTTTTTTTCTTTTTAACAGACCAAGTCATGCTATGTTTCTCTTCTGATCATATAAATTTTTCACCTTTTACAGCCCAACTCTTAACTCTGTCGCCCACACTGGAGAGCAGTGTGGCTTGATCATAGTTCACTGTAAACTTGAACTCCTGGGCTCAAACACTCCTCCCGCCTCAGACTCCCAAGTAGCTGGGGCTACAGGTGTGAGACATCCAGCCTATTCTTACTTTCACACAGCATTCGGTTCTGTGAATATGCCACAATGTATTTATCCATTCTCCTGACTCACATATAGATTGTTTTTAGTTTTTGGCTACTATGAATAAAGCTGCCGTGAACATTCTTATGCATGATCTTTGATGAACATCATGTACCCATTTCTGTTAGAATTTTATGAAGGTGTTCATTTCCTAGGTCATGGGAGTAGGAAAGATAGGTTTAACTTCTGTGTACACAGTTTCCCAAAGTAGTTGTTACAATTTATATCCTCACTAGCATTAAATGAGAGTTCCGACTGCTCCACATCCTTGCCAACATTTGGTACTTAAGATTTTTTCATTTTAGCTCTGGCAGGTGTACAGTGATATCATCTTGTGGTTTTAATTTGCATTTCTCTGATGACTAATGAAATTGAGCACTTTTCCGGCCGCGCCTGTGGCTCAGTGGGTAGGGCGCTGGCCCCATATACTGAGGGTGGCGGGTTTGAACCTGACCCCGGCCAAACTGCAACAAAAAAAAAAGCGGGCATTTTGGTGGGCACCTGTAGTCCCAGGTACTTGGGAGGCTTGAAGCAAGAGAATCTCCTAAGCCTAGGAATTGGAGGTTGCTGTGAGCTGTAATGCCACAGCACTCTACTGAGACTGATAAAGTGAGACTTCAGTCTCTAAAATAAATAAATAAATAAATAAATACATAAATAAATAAAATAAATTGAGCACTTTTCATGTTTATGGGCCTCTCATATATCCTCTTGTGTAAAGTATTAAGTCTTTTGCCTATTTTTCTACTTTTTAAAATTTCTATTAAGTAAGAGTTCTTTATGTATTTGGATGTTAATTTTTTTGATGAATAGGTGATTTTCAATATCTTTATCTTTGCCAAATTTATTTTCCTGAATGTTATTATCCTAACTAGAAATCCAATCTCATGTGATCAGGGCAGTGGCTCATGCCTGTGATCCATGCTAGCACTCTGGGAGGCTGAGGCAGGAGGATCGATTGAGCTCAGGAGTTGGAGAGTTGCCTGGGCAGTTGCTTGAGCCGAGGAGTTTGAGTGAGCTGCAGTAAGCTATGATGATACCACCACACTCTAGCCAGGTGACAGAGGGAGACTCTGTCTCAGAAACAAACCAACAAACAAACCCCTCTCCCCAATATCTCACATATCACATTATAGTAAGTAACTGTAAAACAAACAGAATAAAAATAAGAAAACCGTGTTATCTTTCCATTCTAGCTAGATATTTTTCTTATTGGCTGGCAGCTATGGCTGGAGTGCTGATTCCTGCAAAAAAGGAAGATTAGCAAGTGAAAAAGAGATGTTTCCTTGGTGAAATCAGAAGGCTGGACAGAGTTGGAAAGAACCAACTTTCTCATCTTTCAATTCCTGGTTAATGATCACCCCAGGGTGCCCTGGTGCATGGTGTAGGAGAACCTCCCAGAATCATGTCTTGTGACACTCACTGCATGAGTCCTACACTTCAGGAAATACAATTGGGATATGGATGCAGTAAGGGCTTTAAGGTGGAGTTGACATAATGAGATTGACATTTTAGAAAAATCAAAATAAAGGTGGAGGTGGGGAATCCTGCTCCTCTAAGGAGGAGTGGAGGAGGCCCAGGGCATAAGGGTAGAGGGATTAGACTAGGAATGAGCCAGGGATTGGAGTGGGGTGGGGATGAGGAAGATCAGAGGTGGAATCCGGGCAATGTAGTGACTGGTTGACGTGTTAAGAGAGGAGGAGCCATCTAGGGTGACTTCAGGGTTTCTAAATTGGGTGATAGAGAAGGAGAATAGTGGCAAAGGCAGGAGAAGGAAATTATGGAGGGCATATTGTATTTGAAGTGTTCACAGAGCCTCAGAGAGCCAGTCATTCATTTATCCATTCATTAATTTCACAAATATTCTCCTAGTATGTGTAGTTGCCAGGGCCCTTTGGTCCATCAGACGGGCAAGATTCCTGCTTGGATGGAGCTTAACGTTTGTGGGGAAGACAGCAATGGGAAGGATGGACAAAGACAGCAGGCAAAGGGGAAGCAGAGGGAGGTATGCCTGGGGCTTGGGGCCCGGCAGCACAAATGTGGCACCTGACTGCCTGGGTGGGTGATCTTGCCTGGGGAGGGAACAGAGTGAGCAGAACAGAGGGGAGGGCGCCTGTCAGCGCTCAGGGGCCTAAAGGGAAGGAGTGCTGGCAAAGAAAACCACTACGGAGTTTCTGGGAAGGAGAGTTTCAAAGATGCGACAGACAGCCAACACCTTCACTCATGTATTCAATCAAACTTCTCTTGGGCCTGTCTGTGTGCCAGGCTGGCAACAAGAGATGGATGAGAAGTCTCTCAAGGAGCCATGTCTGTGCACCACAAATTATTAGGCAAGGCCGCAGGAGGGAGATTCTCTGAGGAAGTAACGTAACATACATGTGGGGGCCCAGAGGATAGGGACGCGCATTGTTTTCACCCACAGGTCCCGGGGAGGGCTTCACGGAGGAGCGGCAGGAGGTAGAGAATGGGCGGTGGCCACGGGGAACAGCGTGAGCAGGGCCCAGAGCTGGCCACGGAGGCCCTGGGGAAGCTCGGCCCAGCATATGGATGGATGGAGCAAGCCCCAGGACCCACGAGGAGACGAGGATGTGAAGACTGTGCGGACTTTTGGAGGCCAAGGGCCTACGGCTCAGCAACGTTCCACCAGGCGGATAGGAGCCAGGGCCGGCGGAATCCCAAGGTCCCGGAGGGAAAGGCGTCCCTCTGCGGCCTCACAGCAGTTAGCAGATGCCAGCACACAGCATGTGCCCACGCTGCACCCTTCACCAGTGCGGAGGCCTGAGTGGGGGCGGGGGCGTCAGGGAAGGCGTCTTGCAAGAAGTCTGCGGGAGGGGTCTAGGGAGAGAAGTGGGCAGAGAAGTGAGGGATGGGGAGAGTGGGCGGAGATGCCAAGGCCAGCCCTGTGGTCTGAGCTCAGAGCCATTCTTGAAGAGCAGCCTCAGGACCAATGAGGGCCTGCTTCTACCTGCCTGACCCCACCCAGTCCACCTCCTCTTCTTGGTCCAGGCCTCCTCTTGACGCCTCCTCCTTGAGTATAATACACAGCCTCATCCCGCGGCCTCGGAGCTCAGGGCTGGACTGAAATCTGAGTTTTGGGGTCCAGAGAGGGACAAGACTTAAGGGTTATCTTGGCCAATATGCGTAGTGATCCAAAGCTCCCACTCATCTGCCCTGGCGGTCGGGTTTTGGCATCACCCGTTGGGCAAAAGGCCTCTGGCGCCCCCTACTGGCAGCTCTGCTTCGCGCCTTCCTATCTCTGCTTCGGTCCGGACCCGCGAGGCCCGAACACCTGGAGGCGGTGGGTCGGGATGCACGTCTGCTTTGTGGTATTTAACTGAACACCCGCAGCTTCCTAATTGGTCTCCTCCCTCCATCCTTCAGCCGCTGGTGGGAGAATTTCTTTAAAAGTGTAAGTAGGATTTGTACTAACCTGGATGGAGGTGGAACACATTATTCTTAGTGAAGCATCACAGGAATGGAGAAGTATGAATCCTATGTATTCGACTTTGATATGAGGACAATTAATGACAATTAATGACATGGTGGGGCATGGAGGAAGGGGAGACCAGACAGAGAAGGAGGGAGAGGGTGAGGGAAAGGAAAAGAAAAAAAAAGGAAAATAAAATAGTGACTAATTCTCACATAAATTGGTTTTAATTTTGACCAAAGTGCATTACTTAAACATTAATTTTTAATTCAACTTGTTAATACGTTGTTTAGGATATTGCATCCTCGTTTATAAGTGGAATATGTTTGTAATTTCCCCTTTAAAATAATATATTTTCTCCAATTTTAATATCAAGTGTATCCAGCTTAAGTAGAATGATTTTGAAGTTTTTCTTTTTTTTCTATTGTCTATAAGATTTGGCATGATCCGTTTTTTGAAACTATCTTTTACTTTTATTTATAAATATTAGTTGTCTATTTTTTGAGACTTTGGAAAGAAAATAAAAGAAGTTAACTGATGACTCCATACTGAACCTCAGAGTCAAAGCATTCTATAATAGACATTTATTTGACAATGTGAATGTTACTTTCTTTGCATTATTATTATTATTTTGCTTAATAATAAAAAAAAGTGTATGTAGGCCAGGCGCAATGGCTCACTCCTGTAATCCTAGCACTCTGGGAGGTCCAGGAAGGTGGATCACTTGAGCTCAGGAGTTGAAGACCAGCCTGAGCAAGAGCAAGACCCTGTCTCTACTAAAAATAGAAAAAAATAGGGTATAGTGGCCCACTCCTGTAGTCCCAACTACTCTGGAGGCTGAAGGAAGAGGATCTCTGGAACCCAGGAGTTTGAGGTTGCTGTGAACTATGACACCATGGCACTCCACCCAGGGTGACAGAGTGAGACTTTGTCACACACAAAAAAAATACAGTAAAAAAATTGTATCTGTGGAATACTACTGGACAGTAATAAGTAATGAACTATTGATACCCTTGAGTGGATCAAATAGGGCATAATGCTGAGCATGCAAAGCCAATCTCCAAAGTTACTTATGGTATGACTCTATTAACATTCTCGAAATGACCCAGTATAGAAATGGAGAATTACAAGGTTGCCAGGGATGAGGGAAGGAGAGGGAGGATGTGACTCTAAAGGAGAAGAATCAGGAATTTCTTCTGAGAGATGGAACATTCTGCATCTTGACTGTGGTGGTGGTTATATGAATCTACACATGTGAAAAAAATGTCATGTAATGATAGACAAAGACGAGCAAAAATGAGTGCATCTCATCTTCTGATAAAAAATAAAATTAGTGCTTGCAGAGAGTGGCGGAAATCAAGCAAGGTCAGTAGTCTAGTCCCCTGGTCCCAAACCCCCAGGCCAGGAAGGGCACCAGTCTGTGGCCTGTTAGAACCAGCCACACAGCACCACCTCCTGAGCTCCACCTCCAAACCTATCCTCCCCACCAGCCACTCCTTCATCCCTGGCTGTGGAAAAATTGTCTTCCATGAAACCGGTATCTGCTGTCAGAAAGGTTGGGGATCACTTGTCTGGTTGGCTGCAGTGCTGACTCTTTTCCCATTTTGATATTGTGGTATGGTTATGTGTGATGCCACCACCAGGGAGAGCTAGGTGCCCGGTACACTGCACCTTGTTGTACTATGTATGTAACTTTTTGTGAGTCGATAATTCTTTCAAAATCAAATGTTTTAAAAAAGAAATCGGCTTGGCACCTGTAGTACAGTGGTTACAGCGCCAGCCAGGTTCAAACCCCCCAAGGGTTCAGGTGAAGGGTGGGTAGGTCATGCTAAAGCTGATGGGTTTGAACCCGGCCTGGGCCAGCTAAACAACAATGACAACCGCAACAACAACAAAAAAATAGCCAGGCATTGTGGCAGGCGACTATAGTCCCAGCTACTTGGGAGGCTGAGGCAAGAGAATCGCTTAAGCCCAAGAGTTTGAGGTTGCTGTGAGCTGTAACTCCACAGCACTCTACTGAGGGCGACATAGTGAGACTCTGCCTAAAAAAAAAAAGAAGAAGAAGAAATCATTCCTGCCTGTATTGTCCAACTGGTCATCACTTAGCTGTGCCTGCTGGGCTATAAAGAATAATGTCCATTCTCCCAGCAGGACATGGCCTGCCTCTTCTCCCTGAAAGGAAATCTGCCACCTCCCTTAGCATACAAGGTCCTGTTCTGGGGCTGCCTAGCAAATAAGAATATCCACGCTTGGAGAGCAAAAAAGGCTGGACCTCTCTCAGCCCCAATCCCACATGGTAGGACCTCTCAAGTCAATCCCAATGGGTCCCCTCCTGTCCTGGCCTGAGGGGGACACTTGCAGTTCTGATGCTCCAGCCCCAACAGACAAAGTACCCTCCCCAGGGCACTGCTGGGCTGAAGTCTTGAAAAAAGGCTGCTCTAGAGCTCTGGAAACAAAAAGGTCACAGGTTCAATGTGCTGTCCTGCCCTGAGGCAATCTGGCTGCACCTGAAGGCCCTCTGTGACCCTTCTGCTTCTGGCCTCTGTGACAGAGCCTACCTCATCTTGGGACCTAGGGCTATCCTTGGGTCTGTGGAATGAAGACCAGCAAGATTTCACAAGTGTTCCTGCACAAGTGCTTCTGGGCCATGCATGCTGCACGTGTCTCATTTTACAATTGTAAGAAGTTTCTGAGGTAGGCCTGAGTGTCCTAGCTTCACGGACAAGCACTTGGAGGTGAGCAACTTGTCCAAGATGATGCAATAGCTAACGGCAGAGCTGGGGTTCTCACTAGAGCTGTTTTCCTTCCCAGGTATTGGCTCTCACACCTGTTATATCCTAAGGACTGCACGTTACAGTGTCCCCACCCTCCTGGGCTTGTAATGGGCCAGTGAGCAATAATGATGACATATTAATGCAAAATGACAAATCGAGATAAGAGAAGTGCATTAGTGTCTGCTGGTTCATAACAGAGAAAGCAGACTTAGCCAGGCATTTGGAAGAAGTGCCCAAGGATTGGTTAGCTGAGCACAATAATAAAAGATGACTAAGCAAAGGGAAAGAGAACTGCAAAGAGGGCACAGCATGTGCAAAGGTCCTGAGGCAGGAGGGAGCATGAAACATTGAGAGGGAGGCCAGTGTATCTGCAGTGCAGAAACTAAGAAAGCAAGTAAGGCATGAGTCCCACCAGTGTTCTCAGAATGTTTACTCTGAACAGACTCTCTTCTCAGAACCTCACAAGTATTATCTCCTGAGGCTGGTGCTGCTATTTCACACCCATTCTCCAGATGAAGAAACTGAAGCACAAAAGAATGAGTCAGTTATCCAGGATCATCTGGCATTGTGGAGTTCGGATTTGAGTCCAGGTGGCCTGACTCCAGAGCCCATGCTCCCATCCACTAAGTCACACTGATTTATTAGAGGAGGCCGGGTGGACAGGTCATGCTAAATCTTGAAGTCTTTTCCTTAGGTGAGTGGAACGGGCAATAATATAATCAGGTTTGTATTTTAAATGAGGCTGGATGAAGTCAGGACAATGAGGTCATAGGAAGGGAAGCTGGGAGCTACTGCTGTGTCTAGATGGGAAAAGTTGGTCTCTGAGACCGGGGAGAGGCCCTGGATGGAGATGAGGGGAGCAGGGAAGAAGAATGACAGGAATTGGACACAGATTGGGTACAGAAGTGGACAGAGAGATGGAGATGGAGGGAATAGGCCATGTTCCCAGGTGAGGGGTGAATGAAGCCTTTTCCTGGGACAGGTACAACCCTGGAGGAGGACAAGGTAGTGGGAGGAGTCTTGGGATGAGGACTATCTCAGAGCAGATATCGAGTTGTGAAGGCGATGCTGAGGTTGGGGGTTTCCAGGGGCAGTAGGGCCTGGTCAGCTAGTCACCGATGGTAAGGGCGAGGTCACTGGGGAGGAGGCCAGGGAGGGGAGGCTGGCCCCAAAGGTTCTGCCTTTCCTGGTTCCACAACAGAGAATGAGCTTCTTGGCCAGAGGAAGGAGGAAAATGAGGAGGGTGTGGCATCATGCAAGCCAAGAGGACAGGAGTGTTCCCAAGGTGAGAGTAGCGAGCGGAGGACAGGATACCTCCAAGGATGATGAAAATGAAAACCAGAAAGTTTTCATTCCACTGTGGAATCTCAGTGGTCTGTTGGTGCATGGGGCTTGGGGAGTGAACAGGAGCCGCTTGTGGGGACAATGAGTGTGGAGAATTCTTTTAAGAAGTTTGATTGGAAGGATCAGGAGGAGGAGAAGGAGGAGCATAGGCAGCTGCAGAGATGTGGGATTGAGGGAGAGTTTTTCACAGAGACTTGAACAGGTTCACACAGTGAGGGGAAGGGGCCTGTTGGAAGTCACAGCAGTTGCCATGGGTACCACCAGATTCCCTTCTTCAGGGCTGAACACAAAGCTGCATGGGGCTCAGTGGCCGGCAGCTCTCATCTGATCCTCTCCCCGTAATGTGGCCTGGGCTAAAGAGTGTGGCCCTGCATGTGACCCACATCCATGCCCTCCCTCCCCCAGCCCTGCAAAGCAGTGGACTGGTCCCTGGCTGCCGTGTGGCATGACTCTGAGGTTGTCTCAGCTCCAGAGCTTCCCGTGGAGTGGCTGAGGCCTTACCTGGGCCTGTGTCACAGCTCAACTGACCCTCAGCGCTGTCCTGCTGCCTCCACCCACACAGGTGTCAGTTCTGAGAGCAGCCCAGTAAGTTTTCTGCTCACTGATCCCCATTTCCTCACTGACCCAGGACAGCAGTTCATGAGCAGGAGAGAAGAGTTGTCTGTGATCGTGGTTATTTTCCCCCAAATGGAGACTAGAGAAATTTCTGCTCTTGGGTTGCAGGGGAAAGGAGCCCAGGGAGCATGTCGTGAAGGAGATCTGAGCTTGACAGTGGGATAAGTGTTTTCATCTTTTCTGAGAGGTGGAGGCAGGCTATCTGTTGAGACAGTAGGAAGGTAAGGAGGGCCAGAGGTTTGAGGAAAAGGTTAAAGTTAGACTTACCTTATGACCAAGTAATTTCACTTCCAAAGAACTGAAACATGAGTTGTGGACTGAGTTTTTGTGTGTTCCCCTCCCCAATTTTATATGTTGAAGCCCTAATCCCCAACTAGATGGTATTTGGAGGTGAGACCTACAGTTTAGATGAGACCGTAAAAATGAGATTAGTGTCCTTAGGCTGGGCGCGGTGGCTCACACTTGCAATCCTAGCACTCTGGGAGGCCGAGGTGGGTGGATTGCCTGAGCTCACAGGTTGGAGATTAGTGTCCTTGTAAGAAAAGGAAGAGACTGGAACTCCATCTCTCTCTATCATGTGAGGATGCAGCCAGAAGGCTGCCATCTGCAAGCCAGGAAGAGGGTCCTCATCAGAACTTACCGTGCTAGCAGCAACTCGATCTTAAACTCCAGCCTCCAGAACTGTGAGAAAGAAATCTTCATTGTTTAAGCTACTCAGTCTATGGCATTTTGTTATGGCAGTCCAAGCTAAGACAATAGGTCCACATAAAAACATGTATACAAATGTTCAGAGCAGCATTGATAATAGCCAAATAGCGGAAACAACTCAAATGTCCATTATTTGATGAATGGTTAAACAAAGTGTGGTATATATCCATTTGACGGAATGTTATTTGGCAACAAAAAGAATGGGGTAATGATACCAGCTGCAATGTGGATGAGCCTTGCAAACATTCTCCCAGTGGGGAGCAGTAGATGGAATCACAGCTGTATCCAAGGAGCTAAGTGTGATGAGGGAGCTGCACATAGGGAGACCTGAGGCTTCAAGGAGGAGGAGGAATGAGCAAGAAGCAGCCTGGAGTGTGCTGGGAGTGACATGCTCAGGCACAATTGGTAAACAGAGGTTGGCAACATGTGTGGTTAGCCTGTTACTGGGTAGAGGATTAAATAGGGAGAGGAGCACTTTTATTTTATTATTTATTTATTTATTGTTAGAGACAGAGTCTCACTTTGTCGCCCTCTGTAGAGTGTCATAATGTCACAGCTCACAGCAGCCTCCAGGTCTTAGGCTTAGGTGATTCTCTTGCCTCAGCCTCCCAAGTAGCTGGGACTACAGGTGCCTGCCACAACGCCCAGCTATTTTTTTGTTGCAGTTTGGCCAGGGCCGGGTTCCAACCTGCCACCCTCGGTATATGGGGCCGGTGCCCTACTCACGGAGCCACAGGCGCTATTTTGAGACAGAGTCTCACTATATAGCCCTTGGTAGAGTGCTGTGGCATCACAGCTCACAGCAACCTCAAACTCTTGGGCTTAAGCAATTCTCTTGCCTCAGCCTCCCAAGTAGCTGGGATTACACGCGTCTACCACAATACCCAGCTATTTTGTTGTTGTTATTGTTGTTGTTGTCATTGTTGTTTGGCAGGCCTGGGCTGAGTTCAAACCTGCCAGCCCCAGTGCATGTGGCCAGTGCCCTAGCCACTGAGCTACAGGCACAGAGCCAGAGAAGAGCACTTTTAGAGGCTGCTGTGCTCACCCAGAGGAGAGAGATCAACAGAGGATGGAAGAGGCAGAGCTGGGAAATATTTAGAAGGTAGAAGATAAGGACTTGGGGACTGGGGGTGCCATGCTCAGAAATAGGGAAAAAAAGCTGGTTTTGGGATTTTGTCGCAGGCAGGTTGCACTTGGAGTTTCTGGGAGCTATCCATGTGGAGGTGTTCTGCAAGCAGGTGGACTTTGAATGTGGGACTTGGAAGAGAAAGGTCTGGGTTGGTGACAGAGATTTGGGTGGCACATGAGCAGGCTTGGTGACTGAGTCCCCAGCATTCCTCCTCAAGGAGGGCACAATCTGGGAGGAATCACCATTTATAGGGTGGACAGAAGAGGGGGAGCCGAGGAAGGGAGAAGAGGAGTGATGGGGAGGACCTATGTTGTTTTGGGCAAAGGAACCATGTGTCCCAAGGAGGACAGCAGACAGTTCATGTGTCCACCAGACTTAGCCACCACCTTAGCCTTTTCAAAAGTAGCTTTAGGGACAGACTGCAGGCTGCAGGAGGATTTAGGGGCATCTGCTGGGAGACTGCTGGCTTGGTGAGAGGTCCCTGCCAGCCCTTATCAGCTGTGCCATTGTCACTCCTTTTTATTTCCCTCCCCCAAGCAGGCAAGGACTCAAGAGAGCTGATATTGTTTCTAGATGCCTACGTATCTCTGAAGAGAGTCCAATTCATTCAGAACATCTTAGATGTGGACCTACAGTGCTCACCAGGTGCTGTGTTCAGTGTCACGGACATCTGCTTTGCCTCACATTTTGGTGGGGTGCACAGTAGCTCTTCAGACAGCAAATGAAGCTCTGGGCCAGATGCTGCCAGCAACCTGCCAGTGAGCTCAGGTGAATTATGACGTCTCTCTAGGAGTTTTCTCATTGGCAGTGGGTGATTTTTGCAGCCCCTCCTTGTGATAAAATGCCTGTAATCTTAGCAGTCTGGGAGGCTGAGGCAGGTGGATTGCCTGAGCTCATGGGACCAGCCTGAGCTACAGCAAGACCCTGTCTCTAAAAATAGCTGGGCGTTGTGGCAGGCACCTGTAGTCCCAGCTATTTGGGAGGCTGAGGCCAGAGAATCGCTTGAGCCCAAGAGTTTGAGGTTGCTATGAGCTGTGACACCATGGCACTCAACCCCAGGGCAACTGAGTGAGACTCTCACACACACAAAAAAATTCCACCCAAGTATCCTCCAGCTCGTTGTCCTGGTAACTCAAAGTTCTCAGCCATAGGCCCCACATGCTCTGTCCCCTGCCAGCTGTCTAGTTTCACCTGGTGCCCATGCCCACTGGTTGCTGGGCTCCATTTATGATGGTTTTCTCTCAGATCTTGTTCTCCCCACAAGCTCCCCTGCCCCTGAGCCAGACATGCTATTCCCTCTGACTAGACACCCGGCCCTGAACTCCTCGCCTGGTTGATTCCTCTTCATTCTTTACCACTTCACTCAAATGTGGCTTCTGCAGAGGCATCGTGAATCCCTAGGCAACAGTCCCCCCATGACACACCTCAGAGCACCCTGCACTGCTAGCTCTTATATGGTAGTTAAGCAAATAATTGGTTAGTTAAGGTCTGTCCGGTTCCATCCTTAGACCTGATTGACAGGGGTCCCTGCTATGGGACCTTCTCTGTCTATGGCTCCCAGGATGAGGGATCTGTGGAGCCCTCTCAAAGGCAAGATTCCTCCCTTTTAGACCATACTCCCAGTATGGGGCACCCTACAATGTTCTTCCCAAAGAGACCCAGGCCCTTTCCCTCAAAGGGTCGACTGTGTCACCAGTGGGGTGGCTAAGTAGCAGCTGGTGGCAGGAGGTATGAACGGTTTGCATACATGGACTAGAATGTCCACATGTGACCATGTGGACTTCTCCTTGGGGCAAGACGGCTTTGAGGGTGGGAAGATGAGGGGGCAGGCTGAGGGCCAGGTCAGCTCTTCTCATGCCAACCATCCAGGCAGGGAACTTAGAAGTCAAAGAAGTTTAAATTAGAACCTGGCCTTTTAGGTCATTATGAAAGCATATCTGTCAAAGTAGGAGAATAGAACATACTTTATTTAACAGTTGTTAGCTTGATTTATAGCTTTTAAATGTCTGTACATTTGGTATGAGGTCTCCACGTATTCTTGCCCTGGCCCCGCTGGCACTGGGGGTGGGCACGAGTCAGCCTCACCTGCCAGACCATACGTTCCACCATGGCAGGCAGATGTACTCTCCCTCACCCCAGGGCACAGTGCCTGGCACAGAAAAGCAGACAATAAATATTGGCTGTGACAAACAAATGAGATAATCCAAGTAAAATGCCTGGCATGGTACAAATGTCCAATAAATATTAGCTGTCATTGTTGAATAAATGAACAGGTGGGTGGGGCCGGAGGCTGAGATCCATTTGCTGAGGTGGCTCATGTCTGAGGAGGGGAGGGACAGCTGAATGCAGGGTTCACACTTCTTGTCTTGAGGTTTCACCCTCCTGTCCCCTACCCTATAGCCTCTCCCAGCTCTTCATGGCAAGGTGGGCATGAGGTGGGCATATTTGGCAGACAGAGTGCCAAGAGAGGCTGGGGGCTCCTACAGTGTTTTCCTCTCCCCTCAGGAGAGAACAGCTAGGACAGGCTCCCTCTTTCCCTTCAGAGACCTACCCCAGTCTAGACAGAACACACGCAGCTTAGTCCTTTTGCTTAGCTCACAGGCCCATGCTAGAGGTTGGGGGTGGATAGATGAAAGGATCAATCCCCCTGACCTCAGGCTGTGCTCTAAGATGAGAGGAGACTTTTCTGGGGAGTCAGATCATTCACTGGACCTTGAATAGGTCACTTTGCCTCTGCAAGCCTCAGTCTCCTCATCTGTAAAATGGGATGGTGTGTGGAAATGGTGCACTTCTAGTGGAGGTTCAGGGTATACATTTAGCTAACATAAAGAACCCTTGCACAGAACACAGGTGAGTCAGGGAGGGCAGAGGCACTGAACCCGAACAGGAAACTGGTCCACGGCCAGCCTGCCAGAGGGTCAGCAGGAGCTATCCCTGAGGCCTAAGGAAAGTGGGTTCAGCTGCCCAGGCTGGAGGCCTGGTCAGTCATGTTTCTACAGTGGGGAAGTTGTCACAGCTGCTTCAGGACTGCCACAGGGGGCGCCCACGGGTCTCAGTGAAGGACAGAAGAAACTAGGAAGCCCCTCACTAAATTTCTCATCCCAGCATGGTCCTTCCCAGAAAATTCCCCCAATACATACTCTCCCACAAGCATGGTAGACTGCCTGCTGTGATAGAAAACAAAACCCAATTAACCTCCAAATAGGACATGCTGGGGCTGGGGTGGGGAATGGTGGGGGGTGGGGGTGGTGTGCGTGTCACATTTTGTGAACTGCCCACCAGGGGTAACCATACCCTCTGAACCGAGGGGGTACAGAAGTCACACCTGCCTGCAGACAGGTGGGAGGCGGAGGGTCTCAGAAACTCCAGCTGGGTGACCTCCAGTCACCCCCAGTCCCTGGTCCGCAGTCAGTGAGGCCGGAAGATATCTGAGCACTGCTGCAGGATGAGCTCCACCACCTGGTTCTGGAACACCATGGTCATGGGCATGCTGGTTTCTTCTACCTCCGGCCGGAGCAACGTGGGTCCGAACACGATGGCCACACTCTGCACTGACATGCGGTTCTGCTCGCCGTGCTCGATCACCCTACGGCAGGGTGAGTGGAATCAAGCCCCAGAGCTGGAGGGAAATGGGGGCGGGGGGGAGTCCTGCAAGGACCCGCCTCCCCATTCCCGCCCGTTCGCCCTCTCACCGGCACAGGTGCTGGAAGAGGGTCTGCAGTGTGTCGTGGTTGGGGGCAGGCAGCGAGCGCACCAGGTCCCGTACACAGCGGCTGCGCTGGGCCTGGTCCTGCAACTCTGGACAAGGGAAGGGTCAGAAGGCGGGAGTTGGACGGGGAGGGAAGAAAGGGAGGGTGGGCTTAGTGAGGGGAGAGGGCTCAGAGCCCAGCCGAGTAGGTGGCCCAAGGCAGGACAGCTTCACCCCTTCCCTATCCGCCCCATCTCCCATAGGTGCTCACTGATGGCCGCGATGAACTGGCGGAAGTGAGAGAAGGGGAAGAGGGGCTCGGGCAGCTCCCGAAAGAAGAGCTTCAGGGCGCCGGTGATGACATGCACGTCCTCCCAGCGCCCGTCGTCCAGATCGAGGCGCTCATCTGCAGACGGAGGAAGGGAGGAGGTCAAGGCCCCTTCACGCCCTGGGGCCCTGGGGCCGGGATAGGGGACAGGCCTCACCGTGGTCCACTTTGTAGCGCAGCTTCTGGATGGTGGCCAGGTTTCCACTGATGCGGTATAGCCCGTCGATGTCCAGCCCTGGGGCAGAGAGAGGCGCTGACACCGGGTTGGGTACGGTGGGGTGAGGCTGACGCTCCTAGGATTCCTACTCAGGGTCTTCTGCTCTTCCCACTCAACCCAGCACCCACCCAGGGCTCTCCATCCTGCGGTCCTGGCAGGAGGCTCTTGGGCGCCGAATGCCCCGCCCAGCACGCCGCCCCACCTACCGCGGGCCTCGACGGTGCGGATGCACTGCTGCACGAAGCGCGGCACCCGGCTCCGCTCGCGCTCGCACAGCGCGGCCAGCGCGCAGCCGAACACCTGGTCTGGGGGAGAGGCTCGTCAGCACAGCCCAGCGGCCGTCCGGCACTGCCTTGCGCCTCCCAGGCCACCTGTGCCACCCGTGGCCGTGTGCCCCGGTACCTTTGATATAGCCCTTTTCCCGCAGTGACTGCAGCGTGGGCCGCCTCTGGAGGAACTTGCGGAGCTTGTGCCGGACCTTGCTCAGGTCGCTTTCCAGGCCCCCGGGACCCAGAGTGGGTGCTCCTGCGGCAGGAGAAAGTGGGATTGTGTGAATCAGTTGTTGGCATCTGGTTGTTGGCCTATCAGGTCCCAGAGGCAGTCATCACCTCCCACGAGAGGTCTCCCGGATGATACCCCCTATTCCTCCTACCCCCAACCCCGCTCGCCCCCGTGTGACACCTGTACTCAGTCGCACGTCATCCTCTTTCTCCTGCCAGCTTCCCAGGCGCTCACTGGACCCGAAGTCCGCGCTGCAGGTCTCGTTCTCCTCCTCCCGGGGCAAGTCTGAGGACTGGAATCACACAGTTTCAGAGAGGCAGGGCCTTGGGCCAGCTGGGGCTCATTTCTGGGATGGGGCAAGGGGCCTGAAATGCCCTCCCAGCAGGCGTGCCCCCCAAAACCCATTTCTCTTTCCTTAACCAGGTTAACTCCCCTCACCTCTGCTATGGAACCTCAGAACACTGGCCTCTCTCAGATGCCTAGAGCCCTAACTGTGTTGGAACCAGTCATCCTGTTCTCCCCTACCCACCTCCCAGTACCTGGCCCCCTCTTCCTGTATTTTCCTCAGCTCCTGTAGGTGCACACCATTAGGTCAGCGTTTCTCAGTATGTGGCTCCCAGTTCTGAGCGTCTAATTCCAGCTAAGGCCAGGGCACTATCAACAACTGCACCAATGTCACCTCCTTGGCTCTGAATTCCTACCCTGTTTTCCCGAAAATAAGACAGTGTCTTATTTTAAGGTGTGCTCCCAAAGATGCTCTAGGTCTTATTTTCAGGGGACGTCTTATCTTTCCTGTAAGTAGGTCTTATTTTTGGAGGATGTCTTATTTTCGGGGAAACAGGGTACCTCTATTATAACTGCACCCAGTGGCTTGGCGCCCATAGCACAGTGGTTAAGGCGCCAGCCACATACACCAAGGCTGGGGGGTTCAAACCCAGCTCCGGCCAGCTAAACAGCAATGACAACAACAAAAATAGCCGGGCTGGGTGGCACCTGTGGCTCAGTGAGTAGGGCACTGGCCCCATATACCAAGGGTGGTGGGTTTGAACCCAGCCCTGGCCAAATTGCAACAAAAAATAGCCGGGCGTTATGGTGGGTGCCTGTAGTTCCAGCTACTTGGGAGGCTGAGGCAAGAGAATGGTTTTCTGTGAGCTGTGATGCCACAGCACTCTACCCAGGGTGACATAGTGAGACTCTGTCTCAAAAAAAAAAAAAAAAACTGCACCCAGTGTTGATTCATAGGGAACTAAGGGTCAAAAGTGTCAAAAAGCCCAGGTCATTTCCAGTTCACTAGTTGCCAGAAGGGACCGCCCTATCTCTACTTATGCCATTGATATTTTGAAACTAAGAAATAGCAGACTCCTGAAATCAATATTTTTAAACTTTACCTTCCAGCTTCAGCCTGCCCATTCCAGCCTGAAGCTGGTCCCCAGAATATTTACTTTTCCTCCTGCTTCCCTTGAAGCGGGAAATTCCTCTAGGAGGATATGCCCCCACTCTTACCTGGGCCACCCCAGGGCTGGATTTACAGACTCACAGAAGGCAGTTTCTTTAGCAGCTTATCCTGCCATCCCAGCCATGCAGGGAGTGACACCCACTGGTGCCACAGAGCTAGTTCCCTGTGTCCCATAGTGGGCACAGATGCCCTGCACAATAGCTGGCCATCCCTCCCCACTGGCCTGAGAGCCCCCAGTCTCTGCTTACCAGCTCCTGGGCAATGGCCTGGGCAATGGCCTTGTACCAGGTGCTGATGATGGCCTCTGAGTCATGCTGGATCAGGTACTCTGAGCCATCTCTGCTCCGCAGCTGGAGAGATACAAGGCACTGTGTCATCTCTGGTTCCCTGGGCCTTCCCTGAGGGTTGACCCTCAGAGGGGTGAAAACAGAGATGAAGATCTGTCTCTACCCCCAGTAACTTAGAACCTAATGGAGCCAGGGCCTCACTGTAGGCCAAGGGCTTCTGCCTCACTTAAAGCAGTGGGTGATTGCTTCTCTGTGTCACAGATGACCAAACGGAGGCTCAGAGACTTTAAGCAACTTCCTCATGGGAAATGGCTAGTGGTGATGGAGTACAGATCTTCATGGCTCAACTGTCTGCTGCATTTTCCCTGCCTTATCCCATCATTAGGGATACGTGGGACATGGCAGACCTCACCCAGAGCACTGGCCTGCAAAACACCAAGGGAAAGACATTTGCTATGGGAGAGCCCGGCCACTAGAACTAACAGTGAAGGAAATGTGTGGAGTGAGGATTTGAAAGCAGATCACAGGTGATCCCAGAGAAAGTGAGTGTCCCGCCAGCCCTCTCTCATATGCATGTCCTACCCACCCTCTCTCTCCCACAATCCAGCCTGGGCAACACATTCCCTTTCAGCCCACTTCATTGAAAAGCATAAATTAAACAAATGCCAGAGGAAAACTTGCTACAAGCCTGAAACTCAAAGCCCTTTCTCAGAGGATGGCAGCTTGGGTGGGTCCCTGGTCAAACTCTCGCTCTGAGGACCACACGTTCCAGGTTAATGTGAACGCTGGGCTGTGGCAGCTCACACCAACTCCTGCCCTTTAGGTTGAGTGACAGAGGAGGCAGAAACAGTCTCAGACGGGGAACACCTCTAGAATCAGAGAGCACTGTCTTTCGGCCACCCTCCTTTTAAACTTATGCATAAATACTAGTTAAACTGCTTTAAAAATGGGGGTGGGGGAAAGAAAAATATGCCCCCACCTCCCTTGAAGATACTAGAGACCCTTCAGAGGCAGCCCCCTCAACCCTGGTGGGGATCACCCCAAAGAACAGCCTCACACCACTTCTGAAAAACCTCCATATCATTTTTGGCAGCTCCCTCAAAACACAACCACTTCATATTTGAAAGTTTCATACAGAAGGCAAAGCTGTATTACTACACAGCAATGTATTTCACAAAACATTCATCCTGTTGAACCCACAGGCAAGCTAAGTTCTAGTGGCTCTTAGGGGGACTGAGACTGAAATTTTCTGTGGCTAGGGGTCCTCAGGAAGACCTGCTGTGCTAAGAGTTAGGAAGAAGCTTTGACCCTGAGGGTAGGCTTTATTATTATTTTGTCAACAAGAGCCACTTAACTGAGAGGACTTCTCTTTTCACATTAGCTACCAGGAAAACTGGAGCCAATTCTTTTCAATCACCACTGCCTTGGCACCTGGATATCATGTGCCCCTAATTCCCCTCCACCTTCAGCCTGTCTTTCACTTGTTTTGCCTGGTCCTAGTTCTATTAGTTTACCACATGTGTTTTTGTTGTAACCTGTCTAAAAATATTTAGGGACTGAGGTGAAAAGAAGGAATAGTTTAAAAACAAGACAGCACCTGGACAGGGAAGGGAGTGGCACTGGGAGGACCCTTGCCAGGGTCTTCTCTCCCTTCTCCTTTCCTGCTGGGAAGGCTGAGAAGTGTGTACACTGTCCTGGCTTATTCACTGGGAACCCAGTCCAGTCAGAAGCTGGGCTTTGGGCCAGGGGCAGGGGCAGGGACCTGGGGAGAAAGACCTAGCCCAGCCTATCAGAGTAAGCAGCTAGGGACCAGGAGGTCCCTGTTTCAGGCTGGGATGAGGGTTGACATTCTAGGTGGGACAGAGTTCCATCTCCCAGAGACCTCTGCTTCTCACCATCCTCCAGGGCAAGAACTGTTAACTCCACTTCTGGAGAGGGAACTGAAAAACCCACGATGCCAGAAAGCCTGAACAATTCACTGAGATGGGGCCGGCTTTAGCCTTGAGCCCTGAGATTGCTAGCTCCAACTCTTCCCAGGTCCTCTTCTTGGGGCTTGGCTGAGGGTCCCTGGACATTAGGAAGCCCCTCCCCTCCTTCCCCCAATCCCACCACTCACCTCCAGCACATTCTTCTTGCTGGATTTGTCTTTGGGAGCCCAGGACAGAGAGGCCCCCTTCAGCTCTACCGTGTACTCAGGGGTGGAGAGTTTGGAAGGCTGCCTCTGTGGGACAGGGAGGGTTGGGGTCAGGGTCACGAGAAGCCCTCAGCTCAGATGGGCCTGCTACAGCACCCTGGCTCTAGGGACACAATGGGGTCACTGGTGTGGCCAGGCAAGAGCTCTGGGTGAAAGAATCCCAAGGATTCCTAGAACCCAGAGGTCCGGCTGTCTGGCTTGTCCTTTGCTGTCTGCCCACCCAGGAGAGGAAGGAAGGAGCAGAGCCCCCACCCCCGCAAGCAGGAGTGCTTAGCCCTCCCCATCCTTCCGACCCTCCAGCCTGGAGCTGCCCACCCTCAGAGACTGCTCTCTATCCCCAAGGTGGCTACAATTGCTTGCCCTGAGATGACTCTGCTGTCATCACCTGCTCCTTGCCAAAGCCCAACTCCTTTGGCACTCATGGACCTATCTCAGGCTGGCCTTTTCTAAGCCAAAGCAGACAAGAACAGACAGGATAGTCCCTGGCTTGGGGGCCTAGGCCTCACCAGGCCACCCGAAGCTGAGGTCTTTGAATCTTTGAAGAATGTCAGCACACCACCCTCCAGCACTGTCCACGAGGCACTCCAGTGCTTCTTCCTGTATGGATATGGGAAGCAGAGTGGGCAGGACTTAGATTTTGTCCAAGGCTGAGGCCCCCCTGTGACCCCCAGGAGTGGGGCACAGAGCTTAGAAACATAGCCTAGGACTTTGGGCAAATAACTTTAATCTCTCAGTGCCTCAGTTTCCTCACAGGACCGCTCATGAAGTCACTACAAAGATTAGTGAGAGTCTTGGCACATGGGAAGAGAACATCATCTTTAAAGCCCACCTTGCCCTGGTCTAGGTGCAGGTGGGTCCTTACCGGAGCCGCTTTCCCTTGTCCACTGTCCTGGTGCGATGGAGCACCCCTGCCTTGTCCAGTGTCTTGATCTAAGAGACAGAAGGGGGGGGCGGCACTTGTGGCTCAACGGAGTAGGGCGCCAGCCCCATATGCCAGAGGTGGTGGGTTCTAACCCAGCCCTGGCCAAAAACTGCAAAAAAAAAAAAAAAAAAAAAAGAAGAGACAGAAGGGGAAAGAGCGAATAGTTCTGAGGGTGAACCATGGGGGTTTTGAGGGGGAGGCAGGAGCTAGTCTTCCCCCAAGCTGCAACTCCCTGTGGGCTGAGCCTGGGTCTTCATCAGACCTTCGTCACCAGCTCAGCCTCCTGGGCAGCCCACAGTAGCCATTACAGGAGAGATTTTCTCCCAATTGCAAACTTCACTCACCCCTGGGAGGTAGTGCTGGGACCTATAGAGGAGACAGATATGTCTCACCCAGTTCTTGCCCCCAGGATCTCCAGAAACCCATTTCTTCTGTGGCCGTCCTTCCAGGGCCTTCATGCCATCCCTCTTACCTT
Organism: Nycticebus coucang; assembly: GCF_027406575.1. Lineage (NCBI taxonomy): Eukaryota > Metazoa > Chordata > Mammalia > Primates > Lorisidae > Nycticebus > Nycticebus coucang. The sequence goes on from NC_069797.1 coordinate 60,789,194, forward strand.
TTCCTCCGGGAGGCTGGCCTGGGCTGGGGTGTCACTGTCTTGGCTGGATTTGTGGATGCTTCGAGGGGCAGGGACGGGGACCTAGAGAGAAAGAGATGCTATCATATATAGTCTCTTCCTCTCTCTCTAGCATTCTCCTTTCCCCATTTGTTTACCTGGGGCAGCTCCCACCGGACGGAAGAGTCCTCTGGGTTGTAGAAATATGGCTTCCCGTGCTGGTCCTCCAACTTCACCCACTGTGGGGAGAGGGGTGATCAGGGCCCCCTGCCCAGCTCGTGAGAGGAGAGGAAAAGGTTCCCCCAAGCAGGGTCTAGGACAGCACCAGGGAGCTTTGAGGGGTAGATGCAGGTGACTCCGTGTCTTGGGCTGGCCTAGGGTCCTTGTGGGAGCTGCAGTTTAGAGTACTAAGGGGAACTACTAGTAAAGAAAGTTGAGGGATGCAAACCCGTGGCTGTCTGGGTCCATCTGCCCACTGCCCCTACCTGCTCTTGGGTGAAGTGGTTGGTATAAAGCGTCTGGTTGTCCTGGCTGATGTGACAAGACCAGCCGGGGGGTGTGGTCAAGGGGGGTGAGGTGGGGCCGGGCTCACTGAGGGAGCCCACGGGGGAATAATCTTCCTCCGGGTAACTTGTCAGCAACTCGGGGTAGTCCGTCTCGGGGGTGGGGGGCTGCAAGGATGAGAAGGTGGAGTCAGAGGCTCTCAGTGCCAGCGCTGCCTCCTGGCCTCCTCTTTTGGACCAGACCCACCCCCATTCCCTTGGGTCCTTGGGGCTAGGCGGAGCAGGAGGCGTAGCCAGATTTCAGAGATAGCCCCGCCCACCCTGGCCCACCCCGTCCTCTGGCCCCTGGGGCTGTGAGAAGCAGGAGGTGGGGCCAGAGGCTCCCAGGGATAGCCCCGCCCCTCACCCTTGGGTCTCTGGGAAACAGAGGCGGGGCCAGAGGGCTCCCAGATGTAGCCCCGCCCACCAGGCCCCGCCTCCACATCTGGACCCCGGGCTGTGGGAAACAAGAGGCGGGGTCAGAGGGATCTCAGGGATGGCCTCGCCCCCGCCAGCCCTGGTGGGGTCTAGGTGGAGCAGGAGGCGCGTCGAGGGGTTTTAAGAGGTGGTCCCGCCTCTCACCCTCTGGTCCCTGGGGCTGCCGGGGCTCAGGCTGGGTTGCATCTCCAGCTCGTCCTCAAGCTCGTCCTCCCAGGCTGTCTCTCCCGTCAGGGGGTTGTAGAAGAACACCCTGCGGCTCTCCTCATCCCAGTACTGGCCCCAGTCGGTGTCTAGGCTCTCGCGGCTGCCCACCGAGGCCGGGGAGGTGGCCGGGCTAGCGGCACTCTCTGCAGCCTCGAAGGGCGACTCCCATGTTGTCACGCCCGTGTCTGGGTTGTAGTAGTAGGGGCGCCCGGTGCCAGCATCCGTGTGTGTCTCCCACACCGGGCTTGGATGGGGGGTCTTGGCCGTGTCTGGCGAGGTGGCCCGAGGCTGCCTCTCTATGTTTGCGTACACGGGCTCTGCGGGTTCATCCACCTATGGGAGGACGAAGGGTACCTGACTTTCAGAGGACCCATGGGGTCACACAGTCCTGACTCACTACTTGCAACTTGGCCACCTTCAGAAAGTCACACTGCCTTCCTGCCTCAGTTCCTCAGGTATAAAATGTCTGTTCTGCCCATTACAGAAATTGTAGTGAAGAGAGAATGTGGTGGCTCACGCCTGTAATCCTAGCACTCTGGGAGTCCGAGATGGGTGGATAGCTTCAGCTCGAGTTCCAGACTAGCCTGAGCTAAAAGCAAGACTCTGTCTCTACTAAAAATAGAAAAAAACTGAGGCAAGAGAATTGCTTGAGCCCAAGAGTTGGAGGTTGTTGTGAGCTATGACACCGTGGCACTCTACCCAGGGCAACAGATTGAGACTCTGTCTCAAAAAAAGAAAAAAGAGAGAGAGAGACATAATAAGGAAATGTTTTTGAAATGTTTTTTAAAGTATTTAGTGCCCTAGATGGATATTTATTAACAATAATTAAGAATACCGGTTGGTGCCTGTGGCTCAGTGAGTAGGGTGCTGGCCCCATATACTGAGAGTGGCGGGTTCGAACCCGGCTCCAGCCAAATTATAACAAAAAAATAGCTGGGCGTTATGGCGGGCGCCTGTAGTCCCAGCTACTCGGGAGGCTGAGGCAAGAGAATCCAGGAGTTGGAGGTTGCTGTGAGCTGTAACATAACAGCATTCTACTGAGGGCGACAAAGTGAGACTCTATCTCTAACAAACAAACAAACAAACAACCCCCCCCCCCAACGATAATAGAATACCAATAACCCAGATCTCACAACTATGCCCTCTTAGGGGCAAGTAAGATGTTGGGCAGTAACAGAGAAGTGGCCTGGGATCCACCTTTTGGTGGTTCCCCTCCAGAGCCCTGTGCATTCTATAGCCCCTAGTAAAAGCTCCCACCCCTCTTTCCCTCCCAGTTAGAAAGCTCTGGGTTTGGAATAAATATGGCCTCTAGATTTGGGGCTAGAATTTTCCACTGTGGAATTTGCAGGTGTCAGAATCAATTCCAGATGAGAGAGAGAGAGAGCTGATAGCCAGATGGGCTAGAAAATGGACAGGCAAAGACAGGTACAGCCCTGTTTCCTTCCAAAAGGAAGTGAGGGTGGCTGCAGGGTTCAGTCCCACAGAATGTGAGATTGGTCATGTTTACCACATGATTCACACCTCAGGGCTCCCTGTTGGCTGCAGGTCAAAGTCTAAGTCCTTAACCAGGCATAGGAGGCCACTATTGCCTGCCCGTGCTTCTACCTTATTTCCTGCCACTCCTTGTCCCTTGCCTTGAACTTTAAGCTCCAGTAACACCAGTTGCTAGAGGTCCCCGCCCTTTGCTATGTCTCCTGCAGGTCTGGCTCATTTACAGCCTGCCCTGTCCTATCTCTGCCCCTTTCATATCTGGTTCATGACTCAGCTGAGGTGCCATGTTCAAAACCTTTCCTGAGATTCCTCCCATGTGCCACCACACTTGTGGTCCAGTACTCTCAGGCCACCAGAGGGATAGACAACTACATTATCCAACCCCAGGCAGCAGAACAGCATTCAGGGGTTAATACTGTTCTCTAAGAATACATAATGCCCCAGGGAAAAAGTAGATTTCAAAATGGTAGAGTTAACATAATTTCAATTTTGTGTTTTTAGAAATGCTTAACAGAGGTTCCTCTCTGAGCAATGTGATCATAGCAATTATATTTATGTTTTGTTTCTTCTTCAAACTTTTCTGCAGCCTCAACATTTCATACAATAAAATGTTTAGAAAATCCTAGAAGTTCCTCTGTTGACTGAGACATGTTCACTAAGCTCTAAACTCCTCAAGAAGGAAGCATATCCTGCTCAAGGTAGCCTCTGCCTGGGTCTTAGGCAGGAGCCTGAAAAAAACATTCATTCATTTTTTCAGCAAACTGATGCTAAAAGAGAGAGAGAAGAAAAACATTCATTCATCCAACAAAGATGTGCCTGCTCTGTGCCAGGGACTATTCCAGGCAGTGAATAAATGGACACAAATCCCTGTCCAGGTGGGGCTGACTCTCAAGTTCACATGAGTGTAAATGGTGGTGGCAGCGGCTGATAAGTGAATGCACGGCACGCCAGTGATGATCACTGCTCAGTAAGAAAGCAAAACCAGTCAAAGCAGGGGCATGACAATTTCAGATACTGTGCTGGTCTCAGGTACATGGGGCAGGGAGAGCTGGGGACCCAGCCTATCAGTTCCTCACTCCTACTCCTTCCCCTAACCCAGTGGTTTTCAACCTGTGAGTCGCAACCCCTCTGGGCGTCGAACCCTTTCACAGGGATCACCTAAATACATCTTGCATATCAGATATTTACATTACGATTCATAACAGTAGCAAAATTACAGTTACGAAGTAGCAATGAAAATAATTTTATGGTTGGGGGTCACCACAACATGAGGAACTGTATTAAAGGGTCACGGCATTAGGAAGGTTGAGAACCACTGCCCTAACCCTTCCAGGTTCCTGTGTTTCAGAGATGAGACCCTCTGTGACACTTCCTCTTTTGCTCTCCCTACCATAGCCCTCAGGTGGCATCTGGCAGTTCAACCACAGTAGGCCACTCACCACCCCCAGCACAAAAGGCATCTTCCTACCTCCGTGCCTTGCTCCAGCTGCTGCCGCTGCTCCCTCAGCCTGGAATTTCCTCCTCTTATCTCTGCCTGCCCAGACCCTGCTGCTCCAAGGCACTGAACTCATAAGCCTCTTTGGAGAGGGGTCTAACCTGCTGGCACTCTGCTCATCAGGGCCCAGTGGCATTCTGCCTTGCTGGTCAGTTGTCTTCCTGTCTGCCCCCCTTCTCTGCCCCCCAAAGGCAGGATTTTCTTGAAAGCAAGACCCAGGATGATGTGGCTGATTCTATTTGTCCCCTAGAAGCTGGCCCAATACCCCAGAGCACACAGCAGAACTGCCCCAAACACTTAACTGCTTGAGTGTACAATTCAACCTCTTGCCAAAATTCAGCAACAAACACACAAATACACCTGACACTATAGAAGAGACAGGGTGAGCTCTAGGCAAGAACTTCCTGGGAATGAAGGTTTGAACTACAGAAACCAAGGGACTTCTTGGGGGGTCAGGATGGAAGCAGGGGATAGAGGAAGGCGGATGAACCAGACACACCTCCTACCCACCCCAGCTAGATTCACTGAGTCAGTGGCCTTCCCTATCCCTGGGGCAGGGGTTGTAAGGGCCCATGGGGGGTAGATGAGCTGGGCTCTTTGGAACAGAGCTTGTTGGCTCGGTGCCCATAGCTCTGTGGGTAGGGCACCAGCCACATGCACTGGAGCTGGCAGGTTTGAATTCAGCCCGGGCCTGCCAAACAACAATAACAACTACAACCAAAAAATAGCCAGGCATTGTGGCACTGCAGCATCATTAAGGTGCCTTCAACTCTAGAACTCTCCATAGACCCCACAGTGCTGAGATAGAGCTGTGTTCCTCTTTAAGCAGAGCCATAGTTGGGTTCTGACCAGCTCCTAGAGACCAGAGCTGGGGCCAGGTCCTCTACATCCTCCAGCCTTCAAGTGGTTACAGGAGGACCTGCCACCCCTGCCCCAGCTCATGGAGGTGCAGACAAGACCTAGATGCAGCCATAAACAGGGACCTCACTCTTAAGCTTTTGGGTCATATCTTAGAGACAAGAGGCCTCCCCACCTCAGGCCAAAGCATGAGCCAAATGGGACTTTAGTTCTTGCCACACTAGGCTGCCAGTACCCCAAGCACTTCCTCACGGTAGCATGTCCCTGGTCTCTACTTCCCTCCCCTGTCCAGAGCAGGTGGCACCTCTGCCTCTCTTGCCCAAACTGACCACCTCTCAGATAGGCCTGGCCTCTGAGAAAAAAGATAAAAGATGAGATAAACCCCAACCTCCAGAAGACTCCCTGCTCTGAGCCCCAGCTCACCCAGCTCATAAGAGGAGACCCCAGAGGTTCTTCTGCCACACCTAAAGCCAGCGTCCCCTACCTGTGTCTGCAGGGTCCGATTCTGCCTCCTGGTCAGTTTGGCGATCATGTCTACCATCCCAGCCCCTCTGAGCCGCTGGGACGGAGCCCTGGGAAGATTTGGGGGTGGAGTGCAAGGGCACAACCCCAGGGCTGGCACAGGGCGACAGGGAAACAAGAAGTTGCCTTGAGATGGCGGGAGCCTGAGACTCCAGCCCATTTCCTGTCAGGGCTGCGGAAGTGAGTGCTGCCTGAGACAGAGGCTGCCTGAGACAAAGTGGGTGGGTGCAGGGGCCTCAGGTTGGGGGTATTTTATGCTTCCAGAAACACTAATGGCTGTCCCATGTGAGTCTCTGATGACTGATGAACTCTGACTCCCAGGCCCAGACATAGCCACAAGAGCCTGCTGGGGAGGGGTGGTGCTGCAGGTCTATAGCACAGGATAGGGCAGGCAGAGGGCACCCACCACCTGCCCCTGAGTGCCAGGGCAGGGCTGGCCTGGAGTAGCTCCTGGGGCGGAAACAGAACAATGAGAGGCTGTCAACTCCCCCAGGGCCCCCGGAGGCTGTGATGGGAAAGAGGAAGCTTGTGGGGGGAGGGGAGGGGTTCCCAAAGAGGAAGGGGTCTGGGCAGATGTGGTATCAGAAGGAACAAGTGTCTGGATCCTGCCAGCCATGCAGAGGACAGGAGGGATTCTGACCACACCACTATCTGCCCGCCTGACTGCCTGGGTCTGTCTCCTCCAGATTTGGTCATCCAGGCACTGTGCCCTCCCACACCTGCGTGCCCACATGCATATACAACATGTCCGTGGCCCTCCCCTACTCTGTAAAGACCCAGAGGAGGGGGACAGGCACCAGCTGCCCCTCCTTAGCGAGGTCAGATCTTTCTCCTGGTCTCCCCTTCCTTCACCCTGTCATTCAGCTCCCAGCCATGCATAGTGGACACAAGCCCTGAGTGAGAAGCTGTGGCCCCTCCTCCAAGCCTTTGGGGACCGTCTTATCCCTCCCACCCCCTACTGGAGGGGCTTCCTCCCCAGCCTCAAGGGCCAGTCAGCACCCTGCCAACCTGCTCCCCCATGAAGGCCTCAACCCTCCCAGCTCAGGCTCTGACCTCACCCTCTCATCTTCAGGCCCCTTCTTCCATTTCAGTGATCCTTTTGTTCCCCCATTCTCCCTTTTCCCCAGCCCATGTCCCCAGGCTCCCCCTCTCCTGCACCCACTAGGGGCTCAGAACAAGGACACCCAAGTAGAGCCAGTGGATTTGGGGTGGGGGACACCTGGGGAGGACACACTGAAAGCAAGTCTGGGCCCCACGCCCTACTCTGCCCTCAAAACTCTATCCCTCCCTACCCTAACCCCTGTGCCCTGCTCAGAAACCCAGACCCCAGGTGCAGACTAATACACACACACACACACACACACACACACACACACGCGCGCGCGCGCACACACACACACACACACGCGCGCGCACCCCATGGGTCACCAAGACAGATGAGGCCAGGCCCAGAAGCAGGAATAGCCTCTGTAAATTCCAGTCAGCACAGCCAAAAACTCTGAGCCCTCAGGGAGAAGCTGGGTTGGGGAGGGGAGAGAGGACAGATGTGGAAGGCAGACTAGGCGGGCAGGGCCTCCCTGTGGCAGGAACCAGTCAGTGTGTGGGGCTGGGACCACGGAACTGGCAGCCAGTATCTCACCTGCTCTCTTCCCTGCCAGAGGTCAGGCCCCCAGGACTGGTTCCCGCCTGCACTGCAGGTACTGAGAAACCTACCTGGCTCCCGCCTGCTCTTGGTCACACAGGGTGCCTCCTAGACTCTGTCGGGGCCTCTCCTACCCCAGAGAGAGGAGGTGATGACCACAGGGCTCCCTAGTGGGGTCCTCCACCCTCGACCACACCCTCTTGCCTCTGAGAGGCACATGCAGGAGGGGAGGGGCAGGGACATACCAGAACAACCAGCTGCACAATACCCTGCCTCTCTCCATCTGACCTCACCCCTCCCTTCCCCCCTAGGAAGGGCTGGGGCAGGAGCAGGTGTACTAGAAAATCCTATGCTCTGGGGCTACAGGCAAAAGAAAGCCCCTACACCAGGGACTTGGCCCTGGGACTGGCTCAGAGGGCAGTGAGGGGACATGATTCCCCCACACCCCCCACACTCCCACCCCCCTGTTGACTCAGTAGCTTGCTGTATGCCACTTGGGCTGGGTGGAGGGAGAGCAGGAAGGAATCATGAGCTTTTGAGCTAAACTGTGTTCACAGGATGGTCCTTCCCTCGGCTGCACCTAGTCCAGCCAAGACAGAGGCTGGTCTCTCTCTGTCCACCCCAGCCTGGCTTGGAGCTACCTATCTACCCATGTGTGGGGCTGGGGGTGACCCTGCAGGGTTGTGGTCCTCAGGCCTCACAGTACTCATCTAGCTCAGCCTGAGATCCTGATGGTACTGGCTTGGGCTAGGGCCTGGGCAAAGTATTTTTTTTTTTTCTTTTTTTAGAGGGGGGGTGTCACTGTGTTGCCCAGGCTGGAGTACAGTGGCTATTCACAGGTGTGATCCCATTACTGATCAGCACAGGAGTTGTGACCTGCTCTCCTTCCGACCAGGGCCGGTTCACCCCTCCTTAGGCAACCTGATGGCCCCCGCTCCTGGGAGGTTACCACATTGATGTGGACACCTGATCAGCATAACACACTACAGCCCAGAACTCCTGGACTCAAGCGATCCTCCTGCCTCAGCCTCCTGAGTAGCTGGGACTACAGGTGTGCGCCACTGCATCTGGCACAAAGGATTTTACTTTAAGGGTCCTCAGGGGATTCAACAGTGTAGCCCAGGTGAGGCGCCAAGGATCCAAGTAATCTCATCACAGGGATATAGCAGGAGATTCCAAACGTAATGGCTTTAAGTGAGATTCTTCTCTGGGGCTTAGGACAGAAGCATCAGCTGATTAAAAGGAAACAGGAGTGGAGCAGGAGTACAGAGACAGGGGTTCTTGTGTAGATGCTACTTCCGCTTCTCTCTGAACAACCACTTGAATTTCTGGGCCTCAGTTTCTTTATCTGCAGATGGGGGCTGTCATCCTTGCTCCCTCACAGGGCTGGTTTCTGTGAAAGAGTGGAGCAGGTCCCGGGGTTCCCACACCCACGGGCACGTGGGGAAAAGCAGGGCTGCATTTCTGCTTTTCTGACTTCAGGTTTCAATAGGGTGCCCTAGGCCTTGGACTCTGCTCCCAGCCCCTTGTGGGGCTGCCTGCCTTGCTTGCTCCTCCAGGGCAGGGGGACTGCAGGTGGAGCCCCTTCACCTGCTCTCACAGTACTTGAGCTCACAGTAAGGATGGTGGAGACCCAGCAAGGCCCACAGGGGCCAGGAGGGGTCAGAAACAGTCTCTCAAGGAACCTGCCAGGCAGTGAAGGCCATGGATGTGACCCAGCATAGCCCAGGAGGAGGAAGGAGGTGGAAAAAGTGATCAGGACACCTTTTGCCCATCCCTTCAAACATATCTGTGTCTGCACCCACCAGTCCTTCTTCCTCCCCAAGGGGGGGAGCACAGGGACTTCCCCAGACTGGGCAAGAGGACCCCAGAGCCTCCCACTTGCTTAGAAGTGACCTCAAATCTCTAACTCTTACCCTCTTGACTACCTTTCACCCTATGGAATTTCAACAAACTCAAGATCTCTCCTTTTTTTTTTTAAGAGACAGAATCTCACTTTATCTCCCTCAGTAGAGTGTCGTGGTGTCACAGCTCATGGCAACCTCCAACTCCTGGGCATCACAGCTCACAGCAACCTCCAACTCCTGGGCTTAGGTGATTCTCTTGCCTCAGCCTCCCGAGTAGGTGGGACTACAGGTATTTGCCACAATGCCCAGCTATTTTTTGTTGTTGTTGTTGTTGCAGTTTGGCCAGGGCTGGGTTCAAACCCGCAACCCTTGGTATATGGGGCAGGTGCCCTACCCACTGAGCCACAGGTGCCATCCTTTTTTTTTTTTTTATATACAGAGTCTCAAGCTGTCACCCTGGGTAGAGTGCCATGGTGTCACAGCTCACAGCAACCTCAAACTCTTGGGCTTAAGCGATTCTCTTGCCTCAGCCTCCCAAGTAGCTGGGACTACAGGTGCCCACAACAACGCCCGGCTATTTTTTGGTTGCAGTTGTCGTTGTTGTTTAGCAGGCCCGGGTCAGGCTCGAACCCACCAAACTAGACGTATGTGGCTGGCACCCTACTCACTGAGCTACAGGTGCTGAGCCGGGTCTCTCCATCTTAAAAAGAAAAAGTGTGCTCCCTAAACCCAGCTCTGAATCCTCTTTTAACAACTTCTCTGTCCTCTCACTTAGACACCAGCTCACTGTTTGAAAGGCCTTCCACACTCCCTTGATGACAGATCTGGTTCTCCTGTGGCCTGACTTCTCTCCAGTGTCACTCCTGACAATTCTCTCCTTCATTTCCCTCCTCTTCCTCTGCTACTCTTTCTCAGCTCTGTGCACTGGGGCCCCACCTCCTCTGCTGTGGCCTCAGCGCGGGGTGCCTCACCTTCCTTCTCACTCGACTGCCTGGGAGAGTGCGACCGGTTGTAGGTCACCAACTCACAACTCCTCTTTAGGCTCACGTATCCAACTACTGCCTAGATGTCCTTTGTAGGCCTTGAAGGATGTCCAAAATCAAATTGTCTCCTTCCCCCATGTCAGCATCATTTGTTACTTCAGGCAGAGTCATCCTTGACCCAGTTTCCTTAGCATCATCTGTCACTAAGCCCCAGTGATCTGACCTGTCTGAGCTTTTCAGACCTACCAGTTCACAGGTAACACAGGGGTTAGGGCAGGGAAACGCTGCCACAAGGAAGCCAATGTACATGACAGACATTCCACGGCACAACTGGTCTGGACTCCTGAACAAGTCAGTCTCAAGGCAGAAGGAAAGAGTGTAGGGGGAGGTGTTCAGAAGAGATTAAAGAGACGAGCAGAAGCAAGGCATAACGTTGGCCTGGATCCTGGTTCAAACACAAACCAGCTGAGAGACAGAGAGAGATTTTGGGACAATGGAGGAAATTTGACTATAGCCTAGGTCTTAGACAACATTCAGGAACGAAATGTTAATTTTGTTAGCTATACTAATGGAAGGGTGGTTATGAAAATCAAACACTACTTTTCAGAGATGCGTGTGAAGTTTTCAGGGGTGAAATAGGATGTCTGGAATTTGTAATACCTCAGCAGAAAATAAATAAATGATAAAAATAAACATGGCAAATATTGTTATAGCTAGGTGACAGGTATAATTGTATTCATTTTTAAAAATATTCTTTGTGACCAGTCTGAGCAAGAGTAAGACCCTGTCTCTAAAAAAAAGAAAAAACAATGGCCACATGTGGTGGTTCACAGCTGTAATACTGCCTGTATCCAGCATTTGGGAGGCTGAGGCAGGTGGATTGCCTGAGCTCACAGGTTTGAGACCAGCCTGAGCCAGACAGAGCCCCTGTCTCTAAAAATAGCCGGGTGTGTGGCAGGCACCTGTAGTCCTAGCTACTCAGGAGGCTGAGGCAAAAGAATTGCTCGAGCCTAGGAGTTTGAGGTTGCTGTGAGCTATGACACCATAGCACTCCATTGGTGGTGACAAAGTGAAACTTCTTAAAAAAAAAAAAGAAAAAATTAACTGGGCATGGTGGTGCCCACCTGTAATCCCAGCTACTAGGGAGGCTGAAGTGGGAGGATCACTTGAGCTAACAAGTTTGAGGCTGCTGTGAGCTATGATGACACTACTTCACTCTAGCCTGGGTGACAGAGTAACATGTTGTCTAAAAAAAAAAAATTCTTTTTACTTACCTGTATATTTGAAAAATTTCATAATAAAAATTAAAAAAAAAATACCCACTCAAACTTTTTTACTATTCTCCATCCTCACTGTTACTACTACACAGTGGTACAAGTTGTTCTCTATTACTCATCTGGAAACAAACCTGCCCTTCTGGCTCTCCCATACCCTGATCTGTCACAGACAAAGTAATCTCTTTTTCTTTAAGCTCCAGCTCTGGGGCTGGAGGTTTTGAGAATAAGGAAGCTTAAACATAACCCTGCTTCTCCTCAGCTCCCACCTGCACAAATGAGAATTAGGAAGCTTAATGCAAGCTCCACTTGCAACCTGGAGTACACAGATGGGTGGACTTAGCTAGCACAGGTGAGGACAGGCTGTACTTCATGTGGAGACTGTAAGCCAGGGGACCCTGGGGCAGGCTGGCCTAACTTGAGACCTCAGGGGGAAAGCAGGGTGGGCCTCCTCATGCCAGAACCCTCACCCCCAGAGGGTGGAGGGGGAAGGGTGAGCTAGGCACTGTGCCCTTCAGGCTGGGAGTGTGGAGGAGGCAGAGAGCAGGGAGAATCCCTGCAGGTGTCCTTATACCAGAGGTGTCCTAGGACTACAGTCCCCATTGCCAGAGACCACCATCCTTTCTCCACTCCAGGGCCCTCTACCAAGTGGGGTCTCCAATAGCCCGACTCCAGCCTTAAGAGCAAAGACATATAAATCCGACCCCTCCAACAGCTCAATAGCTAGGGGGAGGCAGAATGAACAGAAAAACCAACGCAGTGCTGCTGTTAGACCCCAATACAGCCAGGAACCAGAACAGCTACAGACACCATGACAAACTATGGGGAAAAGATGAACTTGTCAGGAAAAGGTCATGGGACAAATGGTTGACCATCCAGAACAAAATAAATAAAGGTGGGTCCACATCTCACTCTGTCTACCCACAAAACCCCTCAGAGGATTAAATGCAAAAAAAATGAAGCCATAAAAATACTCAAAGAAGAAAACAAACAAAATTCTATATACTATTTATCTAACAGACTTTGTAACAAAGACTCAAAATCTAAAAGCCATAAAATAAATGATTGATACATTTGACTACATAAATATATTGTAAGAAAACTTGTGTCACAAAACAATACTAATAGCAAAGTCAAAAGACAAATGGGGTGGGGGAATTACAATTCATGTAATAGACAAAGGGCTATTTCCCCTAATACAGAGAAAGCTCCTAGGAATCAATAAGAAAAAACCCAATAACCCAATACACAAATGGGCCAAGGATATAGATAGGCCATTCATAGAAAAAGAGAAACAAATGGGCCTGAAATACACAAAAAGATACTCAACCATCACTAGAATGCAAATTCAAACTACCTTAAGATAATGTATTTTATATTCAGATTGGTAGTAAACAAAAGGTGTTAGCAGGGCTGTGGAGAAACAGATGCTCTCTTTTGTGCTGGGGAGAGAGCAAATTGGCACACACCTCATGGCTGGCAATTTGGCAATACCTATCAAAACACCTATTTATCCTTTGGCCCAGAAATTCTACTTCTAGAGCTTGTATGTGTACAAAAGAGTATTCATTATGGCATTTATAATTGTAAAAGGTAGGACACAATCCAAGTGTCCATCAACAAGAGACTGGTTAAATGAATTTTGATATATCCCTACAGTGGAAATGATGTAGGGAAGGAGATGGAGCCTCTCTTAGTGCAATCTCTAAGATACACTCTAAGCCAAACAGGCAAGACAGACAGAAAATCAAGTAATCAGATATGTAGTCATACTTGTTTGTAGGCACAAACTCGGGAAGAATAGAGAATGAATGAAACTGTTTATGTTTGAGTTGAAAGAGAACGGTGCAAGGAAGCAGGGGTGTGGGTGAGATTTCCACAACATACTTCTTAATATTGCTTTGATTTTTAAAAATCTATAAATATGTTTAATGTTTTAAATACGTTAAAATTCAAGGCTACTAGCAAGACAGAGGGGCCGGAAAATGCAATTATAACTTGTCCAAAAACCAAAAACTCTTAAGGAGACTTGAGTCGGGCAAAAAGTTAAAAACCCGAAACATTGTTTTTTAGAACCTAAAATATATCACTGTACTAACTAAGAAGATGATAATGACTCTGGAGATTCCAATCTGTGGCCTAAAAGATCAAGCAGAAGAATTATCAAGCCTCAGAGCAAAGGTACAGAGGGATGGAAATAAACTGGGCAAACCCAGGAGAGTTCACATCCAAACTAAAGAAAAAGTAAAAGGGAAAATAATCAAGAAACAAATAGATTATTTTCCTAAGCTGAAAAACCCCAGGGAAGGGGACAAAAGCCATTAAAAAATGGAAAATGAGGGATCTAAAAATAGACCTGCCATTCAATCCTTCAATTCCTCTACTAGGTATATATCCAGAAGACCAAAAATCACATTATAATGAAGATATTTGTACCAGAATGTTTATTGCAGCCCAATTCATAATTGCTAAGTCATGGAAGAAGCCCAAGTGCCCATCGACCCATGAATGGATCAATAAATTGTGGCATATGTATACCATGGAATATTATGCAGCCTTAAAGACAGATGGAGACTTTACCTCTTTCATGTTTACATGGATGAAGCTGGAACATATTCTTCTTAGCAAAGTATCTCAAGAATGGAAGAAAAAGTATCCAATGTATTCAGCCCTACTATGAAACCAATTTATAGCTTTCATATGAAAGCTATAAACCAATTATAACCTAAGAATATGGGGAAAAGGGATAGGGAGGGGAGGGGAGGATGAGTGGAGGGAGGGTAAATGGTGGGACCACACCTGCAGTGCATCTTACAAGGGTACATCTGAAATTTACTAAATGTAGAATATAAATGTCTTAACACAATAACTAAGAAAATGCCAGGAAGGCTATGTTAACCAGTGTGATGAAAATATTTCAAATGGTAAAACCAGCACATTGTACCCCATAATTGCATTAATGTACACAGCTATGATTAAAAAAAAAAAAAGGAAAATGATGAAGGTAGCAGATAAGCTAATACAATGGGGAGCGGAGGGGACTGAGCAAGTGGTAAGGGGGCAGGAGGGGGGATTGGGGGTCACGGTGCATGGCACATCTCTTGGGGGTGGGAAATAATTATAAGAGGGACTTTATTTTACAAACACAATCCGTGTAACCTAATTCTTTGTACCCTCAGTGAATCCCAAACGATAAAAAAATAAAATAAAATAGAAGAGCCTGGCACCACCTCCTGTCTTGCCCCTTCTCTCACCATGTGACATATCTACTCCTCCTTTGACTTCCCCTCTTCATTGCAAACTCCCTGAAGCCTAGCAGGTGGCAGTGCCATGGTTCTCTCAGTCTGCAGAATCATAAGCCAAATAAAACATTTTCCTTCATACATTTCCCAACTGCAAGTATTTCCTTTATAGTAACACAAAACAGACTGAGACACAGTTCTACTCTCGACCAATCTCTAACCTCATCTAACACCAGCCACACTAGTCTTCCCACTGTTATCCAAACACATCACATTTGAGAGACTGAAAATATCAACCATGGCCAGACCATATTTAAGAATAGAACTCTGACCCTCGATCTGGCAGAAACAAGTCCAGGAAGTCAATTTACTATTTACAGGTCCAATTTGTAAGAAGTCAGACTACAATCTCTAGCATCTAATCTAGGACCAAATAAGAATCCCTGTAACAATCAACCCAAAGTAGCCAGGATTCATTAATAAATGATAGCTTTCCTAATTTTGCCCCCACTTTCAACAACAACAAAAAAAGAGAAATGGAAAATGAAACAGGGGGAGGCAAAGGAAACCCACAGGAACTAGATTGAAGGGGAAAAGCCACAAAGCAAACCAGTACATTTAAAACAAGCCAGAATAATAAAACCAAGTATAGTGTATCAGTTATTAAAAGAAACTCAAAGAGGTTGAATTCTCCAGTTAAAAGACTTGGGTTTAAAATCTTGAGTCAGCTTGGGTTTAAAAAAATACAGTGATATATGTGGCTCATGCCTGTAATCCTAGCACTCTGGGAAGCTGAGGAGGGTGGATCGCTTGAGCTCAGGAGCTGGAGACCAGCCCGAGCAAGAGTGAGACCCCATCTCTACTAAAAATAGGAAAACTACAGCTACAGTGCCTGTAGCTCAGTGGCTAGGGTGCCGGCCACATACACCAGTTTGAACACGGCCTGGGCCTGCCAAACGATGACAATTACAACCAAAAAATAGCCGGGTGTTGTGACGGGCCCCTGTAGTCCCAACTACTTGGGAGGCTGAGGCAAGAGGATCGTTTAAGCCCAAGAGTTTGAGGTTGCTGTGAGTTGTGACACTACGGCACTCACCAAGGGGTGACATAATGAGACTCTGTCTCAAAAAAAAAAAAAACAAAAAAACACCTACAAATAAAAATAAATAAATAAATAAATAAAAATAGGAAAACTAGCCAGGTATCATGGTGGGTGCCTATAGTCCAGCTGCTAGGGAGGCTGAAGCAAGAGGATCACTGAGGCCAACTAAAGTTTGAGGTTGCTGTTAGCTATGACACCATGACACTCTACCCAGGGTGACAGAGTGAGACTCTGTCTCCAAAACAAAACAAACCAACCAAAAAACAGTGATATGACATATACAAGAAATACAGTATAAAAAATGATAGTGGTTAAAAAAAAGAGATTTGGGACTGGGCAAGGAGGCTCACTCCTGTAATCCTAGCATTTGGAGGCCGAGGTGGTGGATTGCCCGAGCTCACTGGTTTGAGACCAGCCTGAACCAGAGCGAGACCTCGTCTCTAAAAACAGCTGGGCGTTGTGGTGGATGTAGTCCCAGTGCTTGGGAGGCTGAGGCAAGAGGATCACTTGAGCCCAAGAGTTTGAGGTTGCTGTGAGCTGTGACACCACGACACCTGACCAAGGGTGACAAAGTAAGACTGTCTCAAAAAAAAAAAAAAAGAGAGAGATTTTTAAAAAATGTAATGTAATATGAAATAAAGAGTGGCCATATTAATAATAGTAGGGTCAAATTTAAGCACTAAAACAGGGTAAAGAGGGATGCCGTGTTATGATAGAAAGGTGCAATTTGTAAAGATAGCACACAACATTTATTCAGGAAAAAAAAAGAATACTCAATACTCAGCACAGTTAAAAATGAAAAATGAAGGGCGATGCCTGTGGCTTAATGAGTAGGCCCCGGCCAAACTGCAACAAAAAAATAGCCGGGCATTGTGGCAGGCGCCTGTAGTCCCAGCTACTTGGGAGGCTGAGGCAAGAGAATCACCTAAGCCCAGGAGTTGGAGGTTGCTGTGAGCTGTGTGAGGCCACGGCACTCTATGAAGGGCGATAAAGTGAGACTCTGTCTCTACAAAAAAAAAAAAAAAAGAAAGAAGAAAAAAAAAGAGAATACTCAATACTCAGCATAGTTAAAAATGAAAAGCAAAAACTAATAAAAGCACCAGAAGAACTTTATAACAAAAATTTGAGAGGGAAGTTTAATAAAACTTTATCGGAATTAGAAAGAAAAACAAAAAAAGATACAAAGGAAATGAAAACTTGAACAATATATAATCAATCAACTTAATAAACTTGATTTGATTCATATGGGACCTCATATCCCTTAAGGAGAAAGTATGCTTTTTCTCTATATGTGTCTATGAAAAACTTAGAAAATATCATTTACTTGGCCACAAAGAAATTAACAATACATTTTTAAAGTGCAGTGTTTACAAATCTAGAGAAAACAAATGCTTTTCTAGTAAGATATAAAATGGCCCAAATTAACTAGAGAACTAGCAGAAACTTGAAAAGACTAATTATCACTGAGAAAAAAAAATCTGCCACTGAAAAAGCACGTGATCCAGAGGGTTTCACGGGAGGGAACTGTACAAAGCTTTAGGATTTACTTCTGGCCACACCTTCCTCCTCCAGGAAGCATTCTTAGAGTTTCCTCCTGCCAAGAGGATCCTGCACCCAGCAGACGCACCTTATCACATCATAACCATGCCACACTCTATCAAGCTCTTCCCATGCCCCAAGGCCTGGCACTGACCACCCAATGCGGACTGGCATGTCAGTACGGATGTCTGCCCCCTCATACTACTAGACACTGGCAGCTCTAGGAAGGACAGAAAAAATAGGTGCAGAGTGAGGGCAACTGTGGGGGCTCAGGAAGGAGGTGAGGAGGCAGGTGGACTTGTCAGAGGGCCCATCTCAGGAGGCCTGGGGCTGAAGGGGGCCAGGGACTAAGAGGTAAATAATGAGGCCCCGGCTCCTGGGAGATCTCCAGAGGACCATGGGGCCACCTCCAGGCCTGTGGGGAGGGGGGAATGGGTAGCGAGAGCTCTCAGCGGCCAGGAAAGTGGAGTGAGGGTGGGAGAGGTACCCAAGAACCTGCTCTCTCATAAGTCAGATCACCTGGACATGGGGGCTCCTGGGGTGTCCTGGGGCATCCTGGGGTTGCAGGTGAGTCATGGGGAGGGAAAGGTCAGGCCAGGTGTGAGGGAACCAGCTGAGCCACCCTATGGCTGCCCTAGCTGGTGGGTGGAGAGCTGCAGAGGTGGGGGTTCAAGCAAAAGGCTCACTGGAGTCCCTTCAGCTTGGCTTCAGCTCCTCTGCTGTTACCAACTCTCCCTCCTTTCCAAAGGCCCCTGGCTGGCCCTGCAGGAGGACAGGTCCATCTGTCCTGAGGCCAGTTACTTTGTCTCAATCACAGCCTTGGGGCTGCCCTTGGAGTTTGCCCCAGGAAGTGGGAGCCAGTCTTGATCCAAAGGGGAGGGGTCGCTGGGTGGGCTTTCATACCGGATAGGGAAGGACCTGGTGGAGAGTTTAGGAGGAAGGAGAGAGAGTAGGAAACTGAGGCAGGCCCTTCCTCCCCCGGGGCGAGGGGTCACTCACAGTTCTTGGAGGAGGTAAGGACTCCAAGAAGGAGGGTCCTGGCTCCTTCCTGTGCAGGCCACCTGCTCAGGTGCGGCGCGCTTGGCCCGTTTGGGTAAGAAGTGGCAGCTGCCGGTTATAACTCTCCCAGCAGCCAATGTCTGGCAGCAGGGGCGGGCTCCCAGCCAGATCTACCGGGCTCTCCCAGGCTCTCCGGCCTCTGGGGTGGGGATGGTGGACACACCCAGAAATCCTAGAGTCAGGACTGGACCGCAACCCCCTCTGAGGCCCCTTCCTTGCACTGGCTTTTGCCTGCTTCCCTGGCTCCCTGAGTGGCTGCCTTGGGGGAGGGGTGTCCTCCCAGCTTACCTCTCCGTCTTCCTCTCTCCCTCCCCAGAAGCCTTTGCTCTGCCCTGACCCTAGATGTCCGATTTTCCCACTATACTCTCAGCTGCAGATAGCAAGGTCAGGGTTTGGAGTTCCTGCCCATGACAGGGCTGGGCACATAGGGTGCGCAGAAAAGTGAGCACTTGTTTGCCTTTGGCTTGCATTATTCTTGTCCAGGGTAATAGAGTGGTCCATCCTGAAGGCCACCTGACTGAAACAGAGCCTGGAACTGACCTGGACACAGCCACTTCCTGGCTGTGTGACCCTTGGCCAGTCTCTAAACTTCTCGGGACCTCTGTTTGTACTCAGGGCAAATTGGGGTAGCTGTACCTACCTTCCCAGATGCTGGGAGCTCAAGCCTGGGTACAAGCCTTTGAGTGAGAGCCCATAGGACTGTGCTCCTATGGGACTGTGTCTTACAATGCTTTGGGTCCCCAGTGTCCAGCAGGGTGACCAGCACACACGAGGTGCTCAATATGTGCTGAGTGAATGGTGAATGACAAGGCTGTAAAATTCCGTATGTGGAAGAGACTCCTCTGAGGGTGCCCTGGCCCTGCTGAGGAGCCTGCCTTGAGCCCTGAGCTGATGCCTGGCAGATGGACCCCCTTCTCCCCAGCAACCTGGTCACCTCCCTCCTCACATCCTTGCCTCTCCTCCCAAGCCCTCCCAGCATATCTTCTCTGAGCAGCCACCTCCCTGCCATCCTCAGCCTCATCTCCTGGCTCTTGCTCGTCCACTCTCCACCCCACAGCCCCTCTGGCCAGTTGTCTATGCTCTCCATCCTCATCCTCACCATCACTCCTCTGCCTTCAGCAACCCTGGTGATCTGCTGGCCTGCTGGTGGCTACTTCAGACAAATGTTCTTTGGCCTTTATCTAACTTGACCTTCCTGTCATTCCCCCTCACAGACATTTCTTGGCTTCTGGGCTAGCACTTTCATGCTTTTCCTCCCATTCCCTGGCTGCTGCTTCCTCTCAGGCTCTTTTCCTCCTTTTGTCTAGCAGAAGAGCCCCATCTTTCTTCCAACTGTCGCCTCTCAGAGTTCCTCTCAGTAAACTGCACCACTGGCTTCCCACATGTGCAACAGGGAAACTAGAACTCAGCCTGACTTCCCTCCTATACCCCAGCACCCCAGCCCAGAGGCCACCAGACCCTGCTGAGTCCACCTCCCAAACCTCCATCATCATCTCATGCCAACAAGACTAGGAAAGTCCCCAGCCACAGGGATCTTTTCTCAATTCTCTGCTAAAAGCCTTCCAAGGGCTGCAACACTTCGGGTCCTCAGTACATTCCTGGCAAGGGCCCATGAGGCCCTACCGATCTGGGACAAACCCACTCCCAAGCCCACACTCTGCTTCTGAGCCCCAGCAGAGGGCAGGTGAGGGGCTGCGAGGACCAGACTTCACCTCTATCATGGCTCACAGCACCCTGGGTACAGCCTCATCACAGCTGGCAGCATGCTGGGCTGAAGCATCTGTCCCCTCTAGCCAGCCTTGAGTCTGGGACATGAGCTCCCAGGGCTGTGGCTGTGCCTGCCATCTCTAAATCCAACAGCTGGCTCACCTGGGGCTTGGCAGGTATTCAGTTAATTCATGCTTAATAGTCAAGTGAATGGGCCTGGAGGACCATGAAGCAGGAGGGGGAGGAGAGGGCTCCTGTGTCCTCTGAGGAGAAAACAGTCCAGCTCACCTTTCAGGAAATTCTTTCCCATGCTGTCTGGAACAACTAAGAGCAGGGATGGGGTTTCCTTCCTAAGGGAGCACCAGCTCCCCATGCCTGGAACTTGTTTAGGATGGAGTGTCAGGGAGACCCACAGCTGGCATTTGAATAAAGCACAGTCACAGAGAATGTGGTTTTAGTAAGTCCATGGGGTTACTAAATGACACAGGGGAGGAAGCAGGTCCAGAGATGCTAAGTAACTTGCTGAGGCCACACAGTGAGTTAAGGCCACAAGTGGGGCCAGGCAGCAGCCTTCCTGCTCAATACCCAGGTCTCTGGCAGATGCCCCAATTCCGCCCTGTAAGTCCTCCCATCACCCGTGTCCCACCCTACATACCACACAAGTGCTGGGGGAGGGAGGGCAAAGGTATCAAGTGGCAAGAACTCCGGCATGGGAGTGATTACTCAGGAGATGCCAAGACCTGGGGGATCTCCTGCCTCCTGGGTTTGGGTTCTTGGGCAGATCTACAGAGCCCTGGTTCGTGGTAAAGGGCTGCCTCCTCGCCCCTCCTGCACACACTCTGCACGCTGCCTGGGCCAAACGCACAGCAAGCCCATTTCCCCAGCTCCAGGACGCTCCCTACCTCAGAGAAGCAGGCACATCTCCACCATCACTAGGACAGAAAACACACCTGGGAGTGCGCCATCACGGGCGTGCCCAGGAAACAAAAGCCACCTATCCCAGAAGAGCTGCCTGCCTGCTGGCAGAGACACTGCCCGCGTCCCCGTCCGCTGGGTGCTATTCTCCACCCATTCCACCAGAGGGCGGGCTGCCCCTGAAGAAACTCGAGAGAAGGCGGCGCAGACCCCGGGGAAGCGCACCGAGGGGGGATCCCAGGCAGTCTGAGGAGACCGCCGCCATCTGCTGCCCAGCGCTTCCACGCCTCGCCTTATTTAAGGCTCACCACAACCCTGATTCTTAGGTACTGTTCTTACACACGAGGACGCTGGGAGAGTTACTTAGCCCGCCAGCAGCTGGCAGGTGACCCAACAGAGTCACATCCCTTTGGGTTAAAGAACGAACTGAGACCTTGAGAGTGGAAGTGAACTCTCACAGGTAATTGCACTGCTGGCAACACATGACAGAACGGTTTCTGTGGATCTTTTTTTGCCCTCAGGCCTGAAAAGTTCCCAAAGTTCAAGATGTCAGTTCCGCCCAGAGGATTCTGAGGATGTAAGAGTGTTTTAAAACGTGCGCTATTTTCGATTTCCCAAATTAACACAACTGGACGCGGAAGTTTGGGGAACCCTTACCATAACTGGACTTCTTTCTGAAATAAACTCATCAAAAAGTTTTGGTTTTGTTTATAAAAAAAAAAAAAAAAGGAACTGAAATTTAGAAACAGCCCCAAAGAGAACACGACTCCTTACTTTCACATCCATCTCATTCGAACCCCCAAGGTCCAGGGAGAAAGGCGAGGCAGGTGGAGCCAGCCCCGGAGGTCCACAATCCCCCATCCATACAGATTGGCTGGAATTTTAGAAAGATAATAGGAGAGCAGGCACCTGCCTCTGGATTATATAACCTCCCAGCTGGGCTTGGGGCTGCCCTCTGCAATCAAGCTCATTTGCATTCCTGCAGCAAAACATAACAGTTGGCACTGAGGGGGATAAAGACCATCAACATCCTCATAGTTTCATGTGAAGTTTTGTCACCGGGTGAATTACGAAAAACCTTTGAACTTCCAGGGAGCTTTGGCATTTGGGAGTTGCAGATAAAGGATTGTGAGCGTGCACAACTCTCATTTTGGGTTTGGGGAAATGGAGCTCGTCCGAAGTCGGCAGACATGCTGGCCGGCCGCGAGCAGGACGCTAAGCCGAACAGGTCTCCTCGCGCCCCGGCTCCGTGCAGGCATGGCTCCCTGCCCGCCTCCCGGTGCCCAGCTGCGTACCTGCGCAGGGCTGTCTTCTGGCTGCGGGCCACGCACGTCCAGGATGGCTTCGTAGACGTTCTCCGAGTCGCTGTGCGCCAGGGGCCGCGGGCACACCCAGGAGCCTGCCACGCTGCAGGCCTTGAAGCCGCCCGCGCTCCCAAGGAGGGCAGGAGGCGCGACTGCGGTGCGCGCCAGGTCGTCCAGGGACTGCGCTGGCCTTACTGGCGCCAGGGGCCGCACATACAGGCAGGCGGGCAGGCCAGGTGCCAGGTTGCTGCGACGTGTCACGTCGTCGCGCCGCGCAGGGCCGCATAGCGAGCTGGCACGGCCCCGGGGCTCGGCGGGGGTACTGTCCGGGCCCGCCGACGCGCTCACGAACCGGTAGTCGTAGGCGAGAGGCTCGGGGGCCGTGGGGCCCGAGTGGGGCGCGGTCGGCGGTGGGGCAGTGGCGGGACCGCCGAGCGCTGGCAGCTCGCGCACGTACTGCGCTGGTAAGTAAAAGGGGCGGCCGTCAGGCTCGCGCCGCACGTGCCACCAGTGCTCAGTGCTGCGGCGCAGCAGCCGGTAGCGCTCGTTGGGCCGGATGGCGACGCGGCGTCCGTCCTTGCCAGTGTACTCGAAAGGGTGCTCCACCAGCACGTACACGTCCCCTTTGACGACGTCCGCCGCCATGGCGGCCACGGCGTTTTCCTGCTGGCAACAAGGGGGGGTGGGCACGAAGGTCAGGGCGGCGGAGCAGGGAAGAGCACCGTGCTAGGGCACTGAAGGAAGGCATGGGTTCGAATCCTAGTCTGCACTAGCCACGTGCACACGGGCCTCAATTTTCCAATCTCCAAAATGGGGACTTGCATAAAATTATCTCTATGGCTCCTATTCTTACACTCTGTGATGGAATGAGGACAATCCCTTCATTCGGTGTGGGCAATACAGGACCAACTTTACCGCTAGGGAAGCCTGGGCTCCAAGACGAAGGGTGATTGCCGGTGAGAAGGTCGACACCACATTTGCTTAAAAGTTGACTGAGCCTCCGTTTTCCCGTTAGTGAAGTGGGAAGAACAGCCCATCTCCCGCCGCTCCCTGTCCGGGTCCTGCCCTCACGGACTCCAAGAGAAGCACCGCAGCACCCCCCCCCCCGGCCCCCATCAGTCTGCACCCTAGGCCCGCGGGGTCAAGTTCCAGGTAGCGGTTCTGGGGGCAGCCCCTGGAGTAGCTCTATCTTGAGGGTGTCCCTGCCTTACTTAGTTCAAGGGACTTGGTGTAGGAAACTCAACTGCCAAGGCAGGGGAACCGGTTCTCTTGGTTTCTCTTTCCTTCCCTCGTCGCTTCGCCAGAGAAGTGAACCCAGAGCCCAGCCCGCCCAGCCTGCCCAGAGGCGCCCGCACTGCCCCCTGCTCTCCAGCTCCCACGCCGCCTCCCCAGAGGGTCTTGGCCCTCACAGCCTACCCACCTACCCTGTGATCACTGCCCCATGAGAATGGCCTCTAGAAGATGCACTTTGTGACAGTGCCTACCCCTGCAGGGTCTCCAGGGTCCCCAAAGCTTTCTGGAGCGGTCACCACACACTCCCTTCGCCCGCTGCCTGGTCATCCTGGCTCTGTGACAAGGAAGGGGGCAGAGCCTAACTAAATCTGCCTGTGTCCCTCTATCAAATCCATGAATCGGTGTCCTCCTCCAGAAGAGGCTGATTTCTAAACCCTTACACTGCCCACACCTTCTCCTGCCTGACAAGGTGGCCCGAGACCAGGCCTCGGAGCCGGGCTACCTGCTGAGGCTGAGGGACCGCAGGAGCAGTCTCCGATGGGGGCCCCTAACGCTCTCTCTTTACTTTCTCTAGCGTTCCCGGATGAAGGAAGGGGTGTAAACTGAGTCCCAGGGCACACTGAGCTGCCCAGAGCTCGGCAAATAAACTCCAGGCAGGAAGACACTCCCCTCGCAGCCCCTTCCCCGGCCCCCGCCGCTCACTCACGTTAGCTGGGCGGGCGGCCGGGAGCCCATGGGCTGGATGGGCGGAGCCAGCGAAGGGGCAACAGGTTAGGCCCCCACCATCTCCCTGGGCGGGACTTCCAGGGGCTTGGCCCGAGAGACCGTCCGCGGAACAGCAGCTGGAAAGGGGAGAAGAGGCAGAGAGACGCTCAGGGGGGCTGCCCCCAATCCCCAAAGCACCTCTGTCTAGGAGAAGCAAGGAGGACCCTGACTGCCTATGACAGGGCCCGGGGGTGGGGGTGGGGGTGGGGGTGGGTGGGACGGAGCCCAAACCTAGAGAAGGCACCCGGGAGGCCCCGGAGCCAGGAGGGCTTCGTCTGAAGGGGCGCTGGCGAGTCGCCAGTAGAGCCCTGGGAGAGGAGAGTTCGGTCCCTGCCCGGTTTCTCTCTCCACCCGCTGCGGAACCTGATGTTAGCGAGCCCCTGCGTCCCGTGGGCACGCGGCTTTGGGAATGCCCGGCTGAAGTCGGCTGTCTCGTCCGGGCGTTCCCTTTCCGAGAGAGATCATTTGCACCCTGAATCACCAACTGCCAGCCCTTTCCAGCCAGACTGCGGCCTTACCCTCCCCGGGCCCACTCCAGCCCTCCCCAGGCCCTTTCTAGGATTCCCACAGAAGGGATGCTCCCACCGGAGCGCAGTGTCTAGGACTGGGTGGGAAGGGGATCTGGCCTCAGCTCCTTCCCCGACCTTGGGGAAGCGAAGAGAACAAGGAGGGATTGGAGAGCGGGGAGGATGCCTGGAGCAAGAACTCATCCGTCCCAGAAGGTCCTCAGGTCCAAGGCCCGGGAAACTAGAGCTACAGTGTCTTCAATGCCTGGGTTATCGCTGGGGCCTGGGCCTGACACCTCCCGTCCCCCAACCCTTCGCTTACCTCCTCCTCCCCAGGGGGGATGCGGCTCGCTCAGTTCCCGCCCCAGCGCGGAGTAAAGGGGAGCAGGCGCGCGGAGTTGCCTGGTGAGGACGGGTCGCCCGGGGGCACCCTTCCCACCTCCCACAGCTCCCCCCGCCCGGCCCTGGGCACCTCCGGGCCTCCGCTCGCTGGCCTCGCCTCCACTTGCCCCGGCAGGCGCGCGAAGCTAGGCGTCTGGCGCTCTCTCCTCGTCCGCCCGGCTCCCGTGCTGCCCTGTTTCCTGTTCAACAATATAACGAGGGAGGCACCGGCGGAGAGCAGAACTTCCTCCCGGGCTGGGGCTGGGCTGTGGTTGCAAGAGACAATCCCCGGTGTCCTGGCTTCCTGTCCCCTCTGGGCCGGGCCAGAGCCCCAGGAGCAGAGGCGCCACCCCCTCCCCCCTGCCCCTCCGGGATCCAGGGCCACACCTGGCTGTCTCCACGGAGCAGGAGGAGGCTGCAGGCTGCGATGGTGGGAAGAGGGTGGCAGGAGCCTCCCCACTAGCTCCTCCTGGCCAGATTGTCCTCTGGCTGGCTCCTTACCTCCAGGAGAGGAGGGCCACCTTCCACTCTGTCCACAGGGGACGTTCAGAACTCCTCCCAGAGGCCAGAATCTCAAGTACAGCCACAGATTCCACTACCTTGGGGGTCTTCTCAGGAGTCATCTGCTTCTCTGGGGAAATCTGCCCCTCTCTGACTTGACCCTGCAATCCAGACACCACAAGCCCTGGCCTGGTGGACCCTGCTTTGAGGGCCCTGAAGGAACAGTTGTGCATGTCCATCAGGTGCTGGTGCCTCAGCCTCTCTGAACGCCACCTCATGAGGCCTGAGGTTTGTTCGGAACCTGAGTCTAGCCACCAGTGCTCGGTGCTGCAGCGCAGCAGCTGGTAGCGCTGAGTCTACATTGTGTGGGGTACTTCAGTGTGTCTAAGCCCTGGAGGCATCTTGGGATCCTCCAGGGCAGGCTCAAGGCAGAACTCAGCATGCTAGAAAATAGTGCCCGAATGAATACTCCCCACACTCTACCGCTTAGGTCCTTCCCCACCTGTCCTGAGTTACCCAGTAAGCAAGAAAAGGTGGGGGCTGCAGTTACGGTTCTTGCCTGGGGCCAGGCAGATCTGATGCCAACTCTGCCACTTGCTGGCCTTTAGATCTTGGCAGTGTTGCCTCACTTCTGCATCCCAGTTTTCCTTCCTATAGATGGGGTGGTAACACCTACTTCATAGGATGGTTGGGAAGATTAAAAGGGATGCAGTAAGCACAGTGTCTAACGCATGCTATGCACACACAATGCATTAGTTATTGCTGCTGCTTTTATTCTGAGATGGGCTCTTTGGGGTTGGGATCGGTAAACCTCCATCCCCATTTAGGCAGAAGGGGAGAATGGGGAACAAATGCTCTCAGAGGCACCTTGCTGAGGATGGAGGGACTGACACAGGCAGGGTGGCACCGGGTCATGTGCCCCCGACACTCAAAACCAGTTCTTCTCTTCTTCTCTGGACCTACAATCCACTGCCTTGTAGGTGAGGCTCTTTGGAGAAGCTGGGGTCATAGATGAACAGAGGGGACCCCCTTCCCCTGTAGGCTGAAAGGGGTCTTCAAGGACAGGAAACTGCAGAAGGGAATGTTGCTTTTTTTCCATACCATTTTCCTGTTACCTGAGTTCCCTCTCCATTAGTGTTTCCCCTTATGGTACAATGGACAGTGGCAGGCCTCCCTGGAGAGACCCCTGGGTTTCTCCTGGAACTTCTGAGGAAGGCCAGCAGCCAAAGTGTAAGTCACTTTGAGCCCCCAAACCTCTGAATCCAGGGCCCTGCTCAAATAGCCCATTCTTCCTGTGCCCCTTCTCTCCTGCCTTTATTTCTCCTGTATTCCTGAGGTTTCACGTGATTTGGTGTCAAGGTCTGTGCTTTGACATGTGAGGCACAGGAAGAGATGCGTGGTGCTGATTTCAGCTTCTATATGAGTGTGAGTAAACCTCTCCAAAGCTCCTGAAATCCTACTGGAGTTGGGGGGGGGAGGCTGACTGCTGGACATGGCCAGAGTGGTGAGTAGCCGGTGGCATGTAGACTGACACTGTTGCTTACTTACTGTCCCCTCCCTACCCACTCCTGGCACACAAGCCCCCTGCTGCAAATGTTTGTCACTGACCCCCTTCAAGCCTTCCCCTGTGACTAAAAAGAGGGGGCCCTATCAGACGGTAATGATGGCTGGTGGCCTTCCACCAAGCAGCGGCAGTGTCAGGATTCAGAAGCCAGGCCAGTGATTAGAAAGAACAAGTCTTTACTGCAAAAATCACACGACAGCAATTCCTTCAAAACAAAGCACTTCTCAGGGCCAGAGCCCCAGTCATTAGGAACAGTTTATTGCATAAAATAACATTTTAAAATAATGTGGGCACTACTGAAGTTCACATCAGTGCTCCACTCTGGGGGCGGTGGTTAAGAGTCAACTCATCTGAAAGCATTAGCAGCTTCTTGGTCACAGGGAGGGAGCCAGCTCTAATGCTAATAATCCAGGTGGGGGAGGCCCCTCCAACCAGGGCCTCACCCCGCTGTCTCCTTGGGGACCTCCTGGGAATATCCTCAGAGGCCCAAACCCACCCCAGGCTAGACTCCTGCCCACACAGGGATGGGGTGGTGAGAGCTCTGATCATGTTTGCGACTTTGTGGTGGAGCGTTAATGCAGGCTGTGGTTGGTGGGGTGGGGAGAAGGACACGCACCCAGTTTAGGAGGCCAGGGTGTCTGGGTGCAGGTGCACACCATCTTCTGTGACTGTGAGGAGCTGTTGGCGCCCCCTCCAGCCCCCTCCTGCCAGCCTGCCGCCTCCTCTCTTCTATTGCACATTCATCTAGCTCTGATGACTCAGCAGCTGATCACCCCCAGGGAGGGGTGGAAGGCTCATTTCTTGACAGTGACAGATAGATCACCTGAGGCCTCCAACTCCAAGTTGAATGCAGGTAGGATGGCTGGAGGACCCCAGGGCTGAGAGGGCCTGCTGGGTCCAGGAGAGGTGGGGGAAAGGAACAGAGACCATGCCCCTCCCCCTAAACCTCAAGGGTCTCAGCATCACTGTGAAAACATTTTCAGGCTCCCACCACAGCCTCAAGATCCCTTTCAAAGGTAATCCTGGGCCAAGGACATTTCCCAAAGTCCAGCAGCACCCCTGCTGGCAAGTGTTAGGAAGCTTTGGGAATTTAATGGCTTTATAAGACTGAGGCTGAGGCTGCTTTCTTAGGGCAGCTTCTCTGCGCATCCCTGCACATCTCAACGTGGAAGGACCATTCTCCACAGTGCAGGGCTTCGTCGTCATGGCACCCAAGGCCAGCCCCTCCCTGGGATCACTGTCCCTTCTGAGGTCTCGCCTATCTCTGCTCAGGAGGGGTCAGCCAGGCAGGGTTGTGACCCAAGAGCCCATAGGAGGAAGGCCTGTGGCGTTGGCAGCAGCACCCTGCCCATCTTTACAGGGGATGAGGGGGTGGGCAAGGTGATGACCTTCCCTGAACCAAGGAAGGTGCAAAGTGCTGACAGTGCTGGTTGAGTCATTTCTCCTTGTCCTGCAAGGACCAAGAGCCCTGGCTAGGGAAGAGCCAGGGAGTCTGACACCAAGAAAGGGGATGGGCCCTTCAGGTAAGGAGTGGGGAGTAAAGACACAGGGACAGGAAGAAGAGGTCACCAGGTAGTTTGGCATGTGGCAGGAGGGTGAAGGCAAGGCACCCGGTCCAGCACCAGGCTCTGTCCTGGCAGCAACTCATATATTTGTTACCTGCTGCTGCCAGGCCAGGCCTGAGTGGCTCCTGAACATCTGCTCATGGTGAGAATGCCTGGATTTCATGGGTGACTTGTGTACGGTCAAGTATAAAAAAATATTTTCTGTTGCAATATGAAGGGGAAAAACCCACCTTAAAAAACTAGACCTTTTAATCAGGAATTTGGAATTGAATATGCTCCTCAGGTCTCATTTCCACAGTGTTTGAACAGCCTTAACGGAAGTGCTGTGACAGTGGTGAGCCAGGGCCTGGTTAGGAACAGGCCCCCTGCCACCCCCAGACAGGGGACACTTGGTAGCAGGGAGGCCATGGGGCATCATTGGGGCATCCTTGGCTTTCTCTGGGAGGCCTGTACACTGGTCACATTTGAGGGTCTTCTCGTTAAGGGGACACAGCTGGGATACCATGAGATGGAGCAGCCTGGGCTAATGGCTCTTACCCCCCGGCCTCCGGGGTGGGGTCTAGTGATGGGGGTTAGGTGAGAATGTTCTGTTCTTGGTACTTGCGCCGGCGGGCACAGCGTGGGCAGCCCTCCTTCACCACGGCCTGGCAGCTCTCGTGGAAGACGGCCTTGCACTGGGCACACCTGGAGAGAAAGTGCAGGCGCTGCTTGTGCTGTCTGGATGGGGGGCTGCCCTGTGGTCAGTGCTTTTGACCAGGCCCACAACATGGCTGTGGCTGTGCCATGCCATCCCTAGCAAGAGAATCTTGAAACAATGCTTGCCCATAAGTCAGGCAGTACATGCTGATATTCTCTGTTCTATTTCATTTCTTATAAATGCTGCTTGAGAGTCACTAAATGATTTCTTGCCTATGTTTAAAAGACTCTGCAGTTTAAAAAGTCAGCCCTAGGTCCGCTGAATCCTGCCCAACAGACACCTACTGAAAATGAACTAATGCTCCCAGCATTAGTGGGAACTCCCACTCCTATATGGGTTGCAGGTAGGTTTGCATGAACTTTTCCATTTAGAGTCTCCTGAAATGAGCAATAACTGGGAACAAGAGTGATCCTGATAGCAACAGAGGCAGTGGCAGGTACCATCCACCAGATGCCCACTTTGTGCCATGCCTGGTGCCAACACTGTGGGGCAGAAACTCATCCAGTCCCTCCTCAACCCATTCACAGTCTGAGGCCCCACTCAGAGAGCCAGCGGCCACCTCTTCTCTAGGAAGATGACAGCTCAGTAGAAGCACATCTCGTCTCCTGAGCTGTCATGACTGCTCAGCTGGCTGCCCTGGACAACCTCGCCACCCCTTGGCAGGGGCACAGAGTAGATGTCCAATGTTTTCCTGTACCACAGAGCTGGGACTGCCACTCTGGGACTGTTGTCCAGGCTGTGAATGTGGGGGGCGGGACTGTGAGGTGGCTGGCTGGTATCACACATACCTGACTGTGGTGTCAAACTCAAAGGGGAAGATGATGTCGTGATGGTGGCAGATCTGGCAAATGAAGCCACGCTGGGTGCACAGGTCACAGTGGTAGATGTGCTGGGAGGCAAATTCGATCAGGGCCTTGAGGAATCCTTCGTACACCCCCTCTGCGATCTGAGGAGGGCAAGCGTGGCACCAGGCCTTTCAGCAACTGCGCTGAGGCTCCGCGGCACCCTGTCTGGAGAACTTCTACCCTCAGATCCCACACGGGTGACAACACCTTCCCCGAAGCAGGCTGAGCAATGCAGGTGTCCAGCCCTGTGCAATGAGGGCACTGGAGGGTGTGGGATATATAGATGAGAACTGAATCCATGGGGCCCTCCCGTGAGGAAAGGAGCGTTTCAAACTTTCACCCCTGTGCCCTGGGATTTGCTGGGGTGCCTGGGTATTCCAGGGGGTGGAGGGCACAGTCACCGCCCAGGAAGCTTTGGGGCAGCAGGACAGCCTGTTCTGGGGTATGGTTAAAGCTGAAGATTGCTGTCTTGTCGGGGTAAACTACAGGCACCCTCCTGCCCCCACCCCTCTTGCCGTCTCATTTCTCCAGGAACAAGGTCCCACTAGGGAGGCCTGGTGGGAGGAGAAGCACAATGTTTCACCTGTTGGAGGTCAGCGACGCTAAACCTGTGGGGAGACTCCAGGAGATAATTCCTGTGGTTGAGCCTTCAAAGAAAATACAAGAGATTCTTTAGAAGGGTTTCCAGGAGCTAGGCCAGCCTATGTTATTTTCATTCCCTTAGCACTGCTAGCCAGGTACAGACACCTCTTGCCTGGGTGGGGCAGTGGCTAGGAGCAGGAGCCAGCCTGCCAGGACCCGGGACCTGGTCTTCAAGGTAACTAAGTAGCTGGTGGGACCTAAAGCAAGTTACTTAACCTCTCGGATCCTGAGGTTAATCTTTCTCCTCTGAAAAATGGAGTTGTTTTAAGGATTAAATGATGTATTTATTTAAAGCATCTGGCACAGTGCCTAGCACGCAGTCATCACATAATTAATGAGGACCACAATGATGAATGCTAACACTTACACCAGGAACTGGGCTGGGAGCTTTACATGTATTCATTCATTTGATCCTCACAATAATCCTGGGAGGGGTGGTGCCTGTGGCTCAAAGGTGCCTGCTGGCCCCATATACCGGAGGTGGCGGGTTCAAATCTAGCCCCAGCTAAAAACTGGAAAAACAAAACAAAACAATAATCCTGGAAGGCTGGTGCTAGTATAATCCCATTTTGAGAAGAAGAAACACAGAGAAGGTAAGTAACCACCCTGAGGTCACACAGCTTAGTCAGTGGCAGAGCTGGCATCTGAACAGGAGTCTTATCTAGCTGCAGAGCTTGAGCCGATTCTCCCTGGTGAGGGCCTACAGGGAGAATGATGCTGGCTGTTGTGTTACTGCCATCATTACACACCAGGGACAGCGCAGGGGCAGAAATGCACAGGATATGGCCTCTGGCCTCCTGCAGCTCCTGGTCTAGCGGAGGGACAGGCATTCCTCTCTGGTTTCAGTGCTATGTGAGAGGAACTGAGAAGTGTCTTAAGCACAGCAGATCCCATTTCAGAGGTAGGGGTGGGGAGCAGAGGATGAGGGCTCAGCTGCCAAACTGGCTCTAGTTTCTACCACACCAATAGCAGGGATCCCGCAGGTCACATCCTGAGGGACAGAAAGGAAACATCTACCCAAAATCTCCCGCTACAAAAACCTGCCTGGCCTTGCTGTGTGTGTGCGTGTGGAGAATACTCCATGTCAGACCATACTTGAGAACATGCCCTGGACATCTGGGGGCAGGATGGTGCCATGTCTGAGGCTGGGCTCCTGAGTGCAGGCTATGGGACATCTGGAATGGTTGCTTGGCTGCGTTACCCCCACCCCCTACCCCACTATGGCCTCTGCTGTGATCTTGGGGAAACCCTATCTGGGGTGAGGTGGTGCCACCAAGCAGCCAGACAAGCCATGGGGCCAATTGGCCACTCAGTTGACTATGCTGGTGTTCCCAGTGAACATCCAGCTTTCTGAGGACAGGAGGGTGTCAAGGAAAACAAGGGGACACACAGGCTGGCCCTGAGCTGGCAGGCAGGGTGGGGTTGATTTGGGTGAAGAATTCTCTCTGTCATCTGCCCTCTGCATACAGTTACGGAGCCCCTCTACCCCAGGCCTGTCACACTCTCAGTGAGGCCTTGCAACTGGTTTCTCAGCAATGCTTCATCAAGGCCAGAGAGGAGAGAGCACTGGCCTGGGTGAGAGGCCACTCCCCTGCTGCCCTCCAGGAAAGAAGCCCACGTGCTTCTCACACCCCAGGCCTACTCTGGGCCTCAGTTTCTCCACCCACACAATGAGGAGACCCCTTTGGTCCTCTGGCATGAGGCTGACTGCCTGGGGAAGGGCATAGAGGAATTTCTAGGGCTCTCTAGGTGAGTGGGAAATAGGTTATATCTCAGTTCCTGTAACCAACAAAGTGACGGAGTGGGAAGAGCCCTGGCCACCCTCTGCCCACCCTCCCTAGCTGTTGGGAAGAACACCTGGGGTCTGATGGATGGACACCCCTATGGGGCATCTCTGTGATAAGTTCCCAAAGGCCTGAGAGGAAGAAACCAGCCCTCCCTGGCTCCCCTCTACTGACTGTATCCCACTGCTGCCAGAGGGTTTTTTTTTTTTTTGTAGAGACAGAGTCTCACTTTATGGCCCTCGGTAGAGTGCCATGGCATCACGCAGCTCACAGCAACCTCCAACTCCTGGGCTTAAGCGATTCTCTTGCCTCAGCCTCCTGAGTAGCTGGGACTACAGGCACCCGCCACAACGCC
Organism: Nycticebus coucang; assembly: GCF_027406575.1. Lineage (NCBI taxonomy): Eukaryota > Metazoa > Chordata > Mammalia > Primates > Lorisidae > Nycticebus > Nycticebus coucang. Next base: position 60,822,196 of record NC_069797.1, read on the forward strand.
CAGCTATTTTTTGGTTGCAGTTCAGCCGGGCTGGGTCTGAACCCGCCACCCTCGGTATATGGGGCCGGCGCCTTACCGACTGAGCCACAGGCACTACCCCAGAGGGGTCTTTTCTAAAACACTGATCAGGCATGATAGTCCTCAGGGCTCAGAATCCTCCAATGGCTCCCTGTTGGTGGCCAATAAAGTCCAAAAGCCTCAGTGTGGCACCCTAGGCCCTTGGAGCCCTGGTGAGTTGCGCCCCTACCTGCCTCCCACTATAGGTCCCTAAGCCAGGAAAGGCTCCTCCCTGCCCTTTCTTCTCTGTAGTCATTTTTCTAAACTTTAATTCAATATATACATGATGCTACTGGTGTGCAGGCAACTGTCTTTTTTTTTTGAGATTGTCTCACTAGGTCACCCTCAGTAGAGTGCCGTTACGTCACAGCTCACAGCAACCTCAAACTCTTGGGCTTAAGCGATTCTCTTGCCTCAGCCTCCCAAGTAGCTGGGACTACAGGAGCCTGCCACAATGCCCGGCTATTTTTTTGTTGCAGTTGTCATTGTATAGCAGGCCCGGGCTGGGTTCAAACCCGCATGCCTTGGTGTATGTGGCTGGTGCCCTAACCACCGAGCTACAGGCACTGAGTCTTAACATGTGTGTCCAGAGTAGGGCTGGAAGCAGGCGGTGTGGGATTTCAAGGTCTGCTTCATTCCCTTTCACAAATATCCTTCTCTTTGAAGACTATCTTTGTAAGAAGAAAAAAATATATTTTTTTAAAGAAACAAGGAAAAGAACTCTGCAAACTCTCGGCTCAGCTCAGATGCCATCTCCTCCAGAGCTCCCCTGCTACGCCGGGACAGGTGCCTCCCTCAGGACACACACCACACTGACACATGGGTACCTTTGGTTCAGAAGCCCTTTGTGTGGTCCTCGCCACAACTCAGGAAGGCCGCAAGAACTCAGGGACCACTGGCCCACTTTATAGATGGGAAAGCTGGTGCTCTGGGAAGTGAAGCCACTACCCTGACTCACGCAGCGGGTTTGGGGCTGAGCAAGGGCTGCAGGTGCAGTGCTGCTTCCCAGTGCCCAGCACAGGCTGGCTCTTTGGACAATTTTGGGAGGGAAGCTGCCTTGGACAGCACCAAGCAACCTGGGATGGAGGACTGGCTGGGGCAGGGAGGAGACAGGGCCCTGCCCTCCGTGATCTGGCTCTTGCCTGCCCCTCACCACACTCCCCACTTCCCTCCTTGCTCCAGCCAGCGTGCTCCCTGCTCTGCCCACAGCTGATGCCTTTGTTCATGGCCTGCACATGCCATTTCTTCCGTCTGGTTTCCCCTCTTCTTCCCCTTCCTAATTCCTACTCACTTTTCAGGTCTCACCGTGGAAGTCACTTCCTCCAGGAAGTCTCCCCCACTTTGCTCTCCTCTCATCTCTGCTGCTGGTCTCAGCACCCTACTTCTTTCTCCAGGCCCTCACCCCTGGTTGGAATTGCCAGCTTACTCATCTGTCTTCCCTGCCAGGCCAAAAGCTTCCAAAAGGTAGGACCTGGCTCTGCCTTGCTCACCACTGTATCCCACACACCTAGCCCAGAGCTTGCTTCTTAGTATGTTCTCAATAAATATTTTTAAAGAACAAATGACTATACGAACAAAACTCAAAAACCACCCTCAAAGGATACAGTAATCTCCCAAGCTCAGTGGAAATGAGAGTGCCGACCAGCCCCGGCATCTCTCCCAAGTGGACAAGTGGATGCCTTGCCTCAAGAAGGTGCACACATACCTGCATGCACACACCCCTGTGTACACACATGCATTATGCTCACCTCTTGCTTAGCTCCTTCAGGGCACCGCTCCGGCACACGCCCAGGTAATCCCCCAAAAGCTTCAGCTGCTCCCTGCTCCTCCCGATGAGGTGCATCTGTTCCACATGCTCATATAGTGAGGGATTCACCAGCTGCAGGTTGATGAGGGGCTGGGCCCTGATCTGTGTCAGGAACTTCAGGGCCTGCCGGCAGACCTGTGGGCCATCGGGCTGCTCATGTGCGTGCTTCTGGCCCCACACTACCTACCTACTCATTCACCTGAGGTGCTTCACAGATGAGGAAACAGCTCAGAGAGATGAAGTGATGTGGCCAAGGTCACACAGCTCATAACTGGTACAGTTCACATAGCCAGTTTACTCCCAAACTCATCCATGCCATAATGGCAGCTGCCCCTCCACCTCCATGCTGAGACCCAGGGCCACCCTGGTCACTGCCCCTCTCTCAGGCCTCACAGACCCGCCCTATGCTTTCCTGTCCTCCCAGCCCCATTTTCCTGCCTAAAGGAAACAGGCGCTCCCCTCTGGGCTCTGACTCAGGAACCAGGTGCTGGTCTGAGTCAGGCTCCAGCCACAGGAAGCCGCAGATCAGACTCAGCTTAGTATGAGGCTTCCAGACCTCCCCCAGCTCTCACCAGGAATCCCCCATGCCTCCCTGTAGGGTTGAGTGACCGTCAGTCTCTCCCAACTGACAGGGTGTAGAAGGTTCTACCCTCGGTCCCAACCCTAATACCAGTGCCAATAATTGAGCACCTATTTATCAAACACTGGGCTAGGGGCCTTGACCATGTAACCCCCTTCATCCTCAGAACAACCTGTCAGGGAAGGTGTCATCACCCCCATTTTATAGATGAGGAAACAGGCTCAGGGAAGCTAAAGTGGCTCCTCCAAATGCCTGTGGAGAGCAAAGCCCAGGCCTGAGCTGAGGTGCTGTCTCTGAACATCAGGCTGCCACAATAACTAGGAAGTCCCTCACTCCTGCAGTGTCCCCACTGTGTGATAAGATCAGTGGAGCTGAGATGTTCCCCATAGTTGATTACTGTGTAGTGATTAGGAGCCCAGCTCTGGAGTCAGACCTGGGCTGAATCTGGCCTCCACTACTTCCTGCCTGTATGACCTTGTGACTTAGTTTCCTCATCTTTAAAATGGGGAAAATAAAAGCACCCAAGACTTGTGGGTTTGAAGCCTTATCGTTTGCTATTGCTCCTCTGGCTGACCCACTCATGCTGAGGCCTGGCTGGCACTTGCCAGGGTCTGCCAGGACTAGGGCTTCTTTCCCATGGGATGATTTTGACTTTAGGGTAACAGAGGTCATCCACAGGACTCCTGGCACAGGGTCCGGCACAGAGCACACTCCCAGTAAACACATGCTGCTGTTAGGGGCTGTGTGAGTGCCTGGCGTGAGGACTGGGGGACTTGGCAGGCCCTCAGGAGACCTGTCCCTGTATTTGGGGGCTGGGAAGACCTCTGCCCTCCTGTCTGCCAGCTCCACCAGCATCTCTGGCCTCCCCCAGCAGTGGATGACCCCTTCTTTTCCCGTATCTCAGGGTCCTGAGGAGCAGCCCCACAGCCCAGGGGCAGCCCAAGGGCAAACTGCCCTGGTGACTTAGGTCAAACTGTTGTTCTCCAGCCCTAGCCCAGCTCTTGCCGTGACTCAGCCTCAAGCCTGGGGTGAGGCTCAGATGAAGTAACACATAGGAATGTGTGCTACACGCTGCCAAGTGATGGGCAGGGGCTTCGCACTCCCTGAGGGCTATTCCTACACTGTGGGAATGGAGAGACAGACAAAGAAAGAAGCCCAGCCTGGCTGACACTCTGCCAAGTGCCAGCCAGGCCTCAGCACAAGTAGGTCAGCCACAACAGTGACCGTTAACAATAGGCCCCAAACCTGTGGGCGCCACTTTCTACTTTCAATTTTACTGTCTTTCCCAGGCCAATGATCTCTGAGAGGGAACCAGGGATTTCCTGATCTCAGATAGGCCTAGAAAAGTATTGTGATTTTCTAGCTAGAAAAAGGAAGTGGTATAAGGATTACAGCAGTGAATAAGGAGATGGTACAACAGATGTATCAGGGGTTTGTAAATAGTGAATGTATTTTATGATCTGGGGTTCTTTGCATTTAGGGTGATTCTAATTTAATATTTTACAATTAATATTTTCATTGTACTTACTATTATTTAAATTATCATTTAATTTTCTCTCAGTAGTTAGTTAAATATTTAACACTGAGGGTAGGTTAGGGACAATGTGAACAACAATAAACCCAGAATGATGCCAACTTCTTTGGGGTTTCCTCTCCCCAGGGTGACTAAGAGTCACCTCCCTAGGCTCCGAGGAAAACACAGCCACACATCAAGCCTTCTTGGCTGCAAGCTTCTTCCTCATAATACTCTGTCTGTCTTAGCAGAAATCTGTGCCTTTGGAAGAAAGCCAAGTTTGCGCCCGTTGGCAGACCCTGACCAAAGGGATTCAGGGAAGGAGGGATGGCAGGTCTGTGGGAGGAAAGGGCACTGTTCTGAGTGACAGGTGCACCCTGTCAATACACGACAGACACTGTCATAACCCCCCTTGCAGATGAGGAGGCCCAAGGTGAAGTTGTTGTGATAACGCAGCTAGAAAAGTGGCTACACTCAGCTGGAGAGGAGGAAAACAAAAAGACCTTAGAATACATTCTATTCAAAAGCATTTGCTGAACAAAAAAGTACCTAAGATATATTAAGTGAACTGTTATAAAGCAGTGAAAGGCTAGTATGATCCTAACTTTAGAAAAATAGTTGCTTACGTAAGTGCACAGAAAAGGGTATACCTCAAAATGTGACAGTCATTATCTCTGGGCTACAACACATAATTTTGATTTGTCTTTGGGCTTTTCTGTAATTTAAAAATGTTAAACAATAATCATGTATTATTTTAATAATGAGGGGAGCCCCAGAAAAAAATGCTCTTTAAAAACACGAATTAAATAAGCCCATGTAAGGTCTGCAAGGAAGTGCAGTCAGCTGGGCCTCACGGGGTTTGCAAAGGCAAGGCTGAAAGCAAGGGGTGTAGCCAGGTGGCCAGATACCTATCTACCACGCATCCATCCATCCATCCATCCAGTTGCTGGTCCCTTAAACAGTTTTGTCTGTTGCTGCAGAGGACTATCCTCAGACTCCCACCTGGGGACCGAGGCAGGCATTGACAGGGCTCTGTCCAAGGACTGTAGATTGTCCCCCACTAGTGACACTGGCTTCCCACTAGTGACACTGGATTATTTGACACAAATAAACAGTGGCAGCAAGGAGGAGGGAACACTCCTCTGTCCCTCAGCAGCCCTGTGTGGCCTTGGTAGGCTGGGCTCAAGACTTACCGGACGCTTGGTAAGGTCCCAGTTATGGATGATCCTGGCCGGAATCACCGAGGCATCGTCTTGGTGGCAGATGTCACAGTAATAGAGGCCAGAGAAGGCACAGAGCTTGGGTCGTACAAAGGAGAAGCCAATCTGCCGGGAGCAACCTGAGGAGAAGGGTGGTGGGTGAGTGGCAGGGCCTGAGTCAGCTCCCAGTAACAGGGCAGCCACTATGGTGGAAAGGACCTGCTAGCTTTTTTTTTTTTTTTGCAGTTTTGGCCAGGGCTGGGCTTGAACCTGCCACCCCCGGTATATGGGGGGGCCGGCGCCCCACTCCTTGAGCTACAGGTGCCACCCTGCTAGCTTATTTTTTAAATTAATTAACGTGCAGTTATGTTATCATAGTTTACTGCAGCCTCCAACTCCTGGACTCAAGTGATCCTCCTGCCTCATCCACCTCCTGAATAGCTGGGACTAAAGGTGTGCACCACAATACCTGTCTAATTTTTCAAGTTTTGGTAGAGCTGGGGTCTTGCTTTTGCTCAGGCTGGTCTCGAACTCCTAACCTCAAGCAATCCTCTGCCTCAGCCTCCCTGAGTGCTAGGATTACAGATGTGAGCCACCATGCACTGCCTTAATTTTCTTTTGAAGGAAAGTGCAAAGATAAAATAATCAATCAGAATCAACCTTATTAATTAATCTTTACAACGCATTACAGGGATCATCATCATTTTACGGCTGAAGAAACTGTGATGTTCAGAGATGTTAAGAAACCATCCTGGTCACATAATTAAGTGGCATGGCTGGCATTCAAATCTGGGTTTGGCTGGTTTCAAAGCCCACCTTCTGCTCCATTACCACCAGCTGCCTGCGTTTGGTGTCTCCACTGCTAGCTCAGCAATACCAACCTCCCATAGGCCCACCTCTCCCCTGAGGCCCAGAAATGGAAGGAAATAAGCCAGGGCCTCAGCAAACAGTGAAGGAACTAGAGCAGCGGTTCTCAATCTGTAGGTCGCGACCCCTTTGTAACAATGAATATACATCCTGCATATCAAATATTTATACTGTGATTTATAACAGTAGCAAAATTACAGTTATGAAGTAGCAAAGAAAATAATTTTATGGTTGGGGGTCACCACAACATGAGGAACTGTATTAAAGGGTCGCAGCATTAGGAGGCATTAGGAAGGTTGAGAACCACTCAACTAGAGGGATGGGGCTGGCCTCAGGGAGGGGATGAGAAGCCAGCATGAGGCAGGGTAGTCTGCACATGGCCTGGTGACAACTTAAATCCCAAGCTGCCTGATATCAGGACCAGCTTCAGCTTCCTCAGTTGGAGGTCCCTCCATAGTGGGGTTGGGGGAGCAAGGGTGGGGTGTGCCCAGGGCAAAAAGTAAGGCCAACTCAAATCCTGAACCCATGCCCTGTCTCCCCCAGGCCTTAGGACCAGAAGGCTGGCCCTTCTGCTTACCTATTTTTTTCAAAGTTCCATTTCAGAGTTTATAAAGTTCAGTGACTACCAGCTATTTTGTGGGGTTATCACAAAGTTTGAGTGAGACAAGTTTCTGAAAATGCCCTGCAAACTAAGAAATATAACCCAGATGCTTGTGGTTGGTGTCTGTCTAGCCACAGAGCTGTGCGTGCTGGGTGGAAAGGAAACCCAAGCTCCCTAGTGTCACGTACAGTCCCACTGATAGGTAGCAGCCATAGTGAGAGCTGCCTTGCAGAGTTCACACCCTTAGGTGGGAACCATTCCTTACAAGCTCTGGAGTCCTGGCCAATTCTGAGCCCCCACAGGCTAAGGAGCAAAGTGTGAGTGCCAGGGTGGGCAGAAGTGAGGCTGGACCTTGGCTTGCAGGTGTTTTCTGCAGGAAGTTCTGCTCTGCCTAGCTTCTCCCATACTCCAGGGGGCCAACCACAGACCACTTCCTTCTTGCTTGAAGATGCTTGAAGCAGGCTTCTCTCCCAGTCTACCCCAACAGGACAGCTCTCAAACCAAGGCTCAGCTTCTTCTGCAGCAGGACAATCTTCTCACAGGCCACCTGAGGACCCCCTGGTGATGGAGATGCCACCTCCCCCTTGGTGACAGGGAGTGGGAAGAGCTAGCAATGGAATGTGGGCAGGGGAACATCACACAGCCTTGAATGATATACGGGAGGGAGACCCTCTGGGGGTCCTGGCTACGAGCACAGGCTCCAGGGCTCGACCTTTAAGGTCCTAATTTTTCCTCTGCCACTTACCAGCAGTGGGCCTCAGCTTCCTCATTATAAAGAGAGATAATAGCAGCATCTATTTCTACAGGCTTGTGAGGATTAAAAGAGATAATTCAAATAAAACATCTGAGCCAGTGCCCAGCATGGAAGTATTAGATGTGATGATGAGAATGATACAGCAGGTGTGCTGGCTTGGAAAAATACCCATAAAAAACTGAGTTGCAGAACTATATACATGACCCTTGAACTACACGGGTTTGAACTGTACCAGTCTACTTATACCTGGATTTTCTTTCACCTCTGCCACCCATGAGATAGCAAGACCAGCTCCTCTTCCTCCTCCTCAGCCTGCACAATGTGAGGATGACAAGGATGAAAACCCTATGATCTACTTCCACTTAATGAATAGTATAGTTTCTCTGCCTTATCATTTTCTTATTCTTTCCTACTAACTTTATTGTAAGAATATGGAATATAATACATAGAACATATAAAATACATGTTAATGACCATTTATGTTAACAGTAAGGCTTCTGGCCAATGGTAGGCTATTAGTAAAGTTTTGGGGGAGTTAAAAGTTAAATGTGGGCTGAGTTCAGTGGCTCACACCTACAATTCTAGCAATCTGGGAGGCCAAGGCAGGAGGATTGCTTGAGCCCAGGAGTTGGAGACCAGCCTGAGCAACAATTTTCTTTTTTTTTGAGGCAGAGTCTCACTTCATCGCCCTTGGTAGAGTGCCGTAGCATCACAGCTCACAGCAGCCTCAAACTCTTGGGCTCAAGCAATTCTCTTGCCTCAGCCTCCCGAGTAGCTGGGACTACAGGTGCCCACCACAACACCTGGGTATTTTTAGAGGCAGGATCTCACTCTGGCTCAGGCTGGTCTCAAACCTGTGAGCTCAGGTAATCCATCCACCTTGGCCTCCTAGAGTGCTAGGATTACAGGTAGGCCAGGCCCAGCCTGTGCAACATAACGAGACCCTATCTCTACAAAAAATTAAAAAAACAGCTGAACATGAGGGCATATGCTTGTAGTCCCAGATACTAAGGAGGCTGAATCAAGATGCCTAAGCCCATGAGCTGGACGCTGCAGTGAGCTATGAGGGTGCCACTGCATTCCAACCACCTAGGTGACAGAGTAAAACTCTCTGTCATAAAAAAAAGAATTTATGGAGGCGGCGCCTGTGACTCAAAGGGGTAGGGTGCCAGTCCCATATGCCGGAGGTGGCAGGTTCAAACCCAGCCCTGGCCAAAAACTGCAAAAAAAAAAATTTATATGTGGATTTTTGACTGCATGGGGGGAGGGGTGGCAGCACCCAAAGCCCTGCATTATTCAAGGGACAGTGGCATACATACATCTGTGCTGTCCAATACAGAGTGGCCAGGGCTTGAATACGACCCTTTTAAATAATTTTAAATAAATGCGAATGGGAAATTCAGTGCCACATTTTAAGCCCCCAGTAGCCATGCAGATGGCTCATAGCTATGGCAATGGACACTACATATTTAGAACATATTCATCACAGCAAGTTCTATTGGACAGCACTGAATAGCATGAGCCTGTTTTTGTAATTAAAAAAAAAAAATGTAGGCTTGGTGCCTGTAGCTCAGTGGCTAGGGAGCTAGCCACACACACTAGAGTTGGTGGATTCGAATCCAGCCCAGGCCTGCCAAACAATGACAACTACAATGAAAAAATAGCCAGGCATTGTGGTGGGCACCCGTAGTCCCAGCTACTTGGGAGGCTGAGGCAAGAGAATCGCTTAAGCCCAAGAGTTGGAAGTTGCTGTGAGCTGTGACACCACAGCACTCTACCCAGGGTGACAATTTGAGACTCTGTCTGAAAAAAAATAAATAAATAATAATAATAAATAAATAAATAAATAAATAATAAAAAAATGTGTCCTGGCTGGGAGTAGTGGCTCACACCTGTAATCCCAGCAGTCTGGGAGGCTGAGGTGTGTGGATTGCTTGAGCTCAGGAGTTCGAGATCAGCCTGAGCCAGAGAAAGATCCTGTCTCTTAAAAAATAGCTGGGTGTTGTGGCCAGCACCTGTAGTTCCAGATACTTGGGAGGCTGAGGCAAGAGGATCGCTTGAGCCTAAGAGTTTGAGGTTGCTGTGAGCTACGACCCCACGGCATTCTACCAACGGTGACAAAGTGAGACTCTGTCCCCCCCAAAAAGTGTCCACTTGAAAAAGCACACAGAAATACTTAGAAGGATGCCATGCCCCTGCTGTGAAAGAATGTGATAGCACAGAAATGAGGTGAAGACAGGCGGGACTCCCGGAGCAGCAGCAAGCACCCGGCTGCCACCCCAGGGCTCACCTGCAGCAGGCAGAGACGGAGGAGAGCAGGGCCCCTGCCTGTGAGCAGGAGCATAGCCCCTGAGTGCTGGGGTGGAGCAGAGGCTGCAGGACAAGCCTCATTTGTGGCCCCATCCCAGGGGAGAGGTGGAACATCTGGGGGAGCAGGAAGGGTGGAGAGCCTTAACCAGGACCCCACAAAAGGCGGGGCCAGGCTGGCAGGCTGGGGGTGGCAGGAGAGCAAGTTGGCACCTGCACAGAAGCAGCCCTGGGAGTCGAGGCCTTTTTCTGTGGGGATAGCCACCAGGTACTGCAGTAGGAAGCCGTTCTCCCGGGTGGCGAACTTCAGCACCTCCTGACAGTTTTCATCCAGACTCCCGCCGAGCGTCACTGCCTCCTCAGCTGTCTCCAAGTAGGATGCCAGGACCTTGCGGACCAGGTCCCTCCACAGGGCAGCCTCCTCGGCATTCCCTGCCTGCAGCTTCAGGATGGCCTTGGCCGTGATGATTTTAAAGAAGGACGGGCCTCCGAGGCTTGCATCTGGTAGGATGTCGCGAATGGTCTCAATGCCATGGCTGTCACTTAGCATCTTCTCGTTGTTTCTCACGCGGAAGCATTTCAAAGACTCCAAGGACAGGGAAAAAATATAGGGCACCCAGGTCCTGTCCACGTACAGGTACAGAAGGGATTCCTTAATAGCGTCAGGCTCTGGAACGTGGGCAGATGACCAATCAAACTGCGTGCCTTGGAGGGCCACAGGCTCTGACAGCAGGTCCGAGTGACCCCGGGACACTTCAGGGGCGTCGTCAGGTTGGTCTGGGTATTGCACATTTACCCACTCATCCTCCTGCTGAGGCCGGACCTTCTGCAGGGCCTCCCGCACCCGGTCCAGCCAGTCCTCGGCTTCATCCTGGGAGGAAGCACGCAAGGCCAGCTTCTTGCCAGAGAAGATGAGCTCAAAGCGCCCATCGCTGTGGGCTGGCCCCACAGCCTCACAGCGAAGCAGGGAGCAGTTCTCCACACAGGTGCGCTCCTCGTCACTCAGGTAAAGGCGGAATTCCAGCGGGGAGAGCTCGCAGAAGAGTTCCTTCCAGATGCCCATCGCCCCTCGCCGCTCCACTGTGCCCAGCTTCATGAGACCCCGGAATGGGTTGGACAGCCCTGAGGCAGAAAGAAGCATGTTAGACTATGGGTCATCCCCTCACTGCCCAAGGCAACTCCTGGTGCCTGCCACCCTGTGGCGGGTGTGGACACGGTGACTGCCCTCAGAACACGGGCCAGCCATGGTGGGTGGGTGGGGCGGATATTTTTGCAGTGCCTCTGCCTCATCGTCACCTTCAGCAGTTGACTTTGCTTCTTGTATTTCACTGAGCAAATAAAATCACTCAAAAGATTATCTCCACGTGCCAGCTCACCACACTCACCCCCTTCCCTCCTGTCACTTCTGTGTGAGGCCAAGCCCCATCTGTGCAGTAGTGGCCCCTGCCACCTTCTCGAGGATGAGGACATCTCACCAGCAGTTCTCCCTTTCTCCTGTGGCACCCTTTTCTCCCCTCTCTACTGGATCCTTCCATCAGCACACAAACAAGCAGCTGTTCCATCATAAGAAACATCTTATCTCCACTTACATCTCTAATTACAACCTGTTTCTCAGGCCCCTTTAGAGAAAAACTGGTTGAGGGGGTATCAGAAGTCCCTGCCTCTACTTTCCCTGTTCCCATTCTTCCTTGGACCCTGTCCAGTTAGGCCTTCATCCTCTCATTCCACCAAAACTGCTATTGGGATGGTGAGCAACGCACTCCTTGTTGCCAAGCCAAAGGCCTTCCCAGTCCTCATCTCCCCTCCATCCCTCTGGTCTGCTCCTCCTCCCCCTGACCTTCCAGGGCTAGACCCAGGGCTCAGTCCCGGGCCTTCCTCTCTTCTCTGGGGACACCCTCTTCCTCGTTGATCTCACCTACTCTCAGGGCTTTAAGGCCAGTAACTCCCAAATTGCTACCTCCAGCCTAGACCTCACTCTTGGATTTGAGAGTCACATATCCACCTGCTCTGTGTGTGTCCCGCAGGCATCTCAAAGTCAATACATCCCAAGTGAATCCCCCTCCCTGTGAGAAAAGACACCCCCCCCCCCCCGCCAAAAAAACCAAAGCGAATCCCCAAGTCTCCCACTGCAAACTTGCATCTTTCCTAACAGTCCTCATCTCATAAAATATCAAAATCCATCCTTGAAGTTGTTTGGGCTAAAAACCTTGGAGTCACCCTTGATTCTCTTTCCTTCACACTGATGTCAACCAGCCCCGGTGGCTCTTCCTTCAACATACACGCAAGACTCCACTTCTTACCAGGTCTACCACTACCTCTGGATGACAATGACCTAATTACAAGGTTAGTCAGACAGGAGTGGTGGTTCACACCTGTAATCCTAGCACTCTGGGAGACTGTGGCAAGTGGATTGCTTGAGCTCAGGAGTTTGAGACCAGCCTGAAGCAAGAATGAGACTTCGTCCCTTAAAAAAAAAAAAAAAAGCCAGGTATTGTGGCAGGCGCCTGTAGTCTCAGCTAGCTACTTGAGAGGCTGAGGCAAGAGGTTGCTTGAGCCCAAGAAATTGAGGTTGCTGTGAGCTATGACACATGGCACTCAACCCTAGGGTGACTGAGACTCAGTCTCAAATAAATAAATAAATACAAAATAAAAGGTTAGTCAAAGCATGTCCCTCTGCCCAAAACTCGCTGCCATGTCCCTCAAAGCAGAAGCCCACAGGCCCCAGCACTCTGACCTCATTGCCTGTGTACCTACACACTGCTCAACGCTCCCTGTTCCCCAGGGGCCTGCCCCCAACCAGGGGAAGGACACTCTCTCCCAGTCTGGACTAGCCTTGAAGATTTTAAACTATTGTAGAGGGTTTCCTACCCCTCGGGGGACCTGGTGGCCCAGGCATAAAGTACACCTTTTCTGGTGTGGTTGGAGACCTGGCTGGCACAAGGGCTGAAGGACAACCTAAGAGAAGCCAGTCTGGGGCCCAGGCTCGACCACACTACACAAAGAACAGAGAACAGGGCAGAAGGCAGAATTCTGCTGGGTTATTGCAAAAGGAAAATGAGGACAGGAGAGAGACTAGGGCACATATTTTTTGCTTGGTTGGTTTTGAAAAGGAAACCTATTATAAGGGTAACAGAAAAATTAGGGTATAGTTACTTAATGCTTTCTGGAATTTCACAGGGTATGGAGATCATTACAGTACTGGCTTCACTTGTAAACAGCACATGGAGGACACTAAACAAACAGTAGCTCTGATAAGCCTTACCAGAGCTGTTAAATAAACCCTCTAAGATAAAGGCCTTTGGTAGGATCAAACGCCTGGGGCTTCAGGGGGATGGGTTTGCTCTGAGCTACAGATAGAATCAAGAGTTCTCTATAATAATAAGTGGTATAGAATAATGTCAAAGAAAATATTTTCTGTTTCCACAGATGAAACAATATTTTTATACTCTGCAGGCAGGTTTGAGCATTATTTTATTAAGACTTTGTAAGAAAATACAGTACTTTTCTCTAAAATGCCTCCCTGAATTACTGAACACAAGAGCTTCCCATTAATACATTGTGGGATGAAGCTTTTCATGTGAGAACACACCTGTTTGGTCATGGAAGAAGGACTTCGGAGCTGCTTTTTGAAAGGCACAGTCCCTGCACATGGGGCCCACCCAGGAGTGGGGCCCTCCCCCCAGAGTCACTTACCCATCTGCCTCCGGTGCACCACCCGGAAGTTCTTATGCTCCTGAGCTGGGGCTGCCTTGGTTCTCCTGCTTCCTGGGGAAGGCACACCTGCTTTGTCTAATGCCCCCAAGGAGCAGCTTTTTCTTGGTCCTTGAGAAAAATGCCTTTGGAGGCCAGGCCTGGGCTCTGAAGGTCCTCTGGGAGAAGCCACGAAGCCATCTGAAGCACTCTGTGGGGGCTGCTCCGGGGTAGGCCGGTAGAAGTCATCTTCTGAGATCCAGCTCTTGCTTTTCTGTTGAGAAAGAAGTAAATACAGAGGTTGTAGTTTTTGTTTGTTTTAAAATTAAAAACAACAACAACAACAACAACAACACTTCATCTTTATTTTTTGTTTGTTTGAGACAGGGTCTTACTCTGTCACCCTAGCTGGAGTTTAGTCATCGTAGCTTACTTCAACCTCAAACTCCTGGGCTCAAGCACTCTTCTTGCCTCAGCCACGGGAATAGTGGGGACTACAGGCACGTGCCTCAATGTCTGGCTAATTTTTTAAGTTTTTTGTAGGGTCTCACTATGATGCCCAGGTTGGTCTTGAATTCCAGGCCTCAAGTGATCCTTGGCTGGGATTATAGGCGTGAGCCATGGCACCAGGTAAAAATTTCTAGTTAGATATGACTCAAATACCATAAAATTAATCCATTTAAAGTGTATAATTCTATGGTTGTGGAATAGTCACAGGTTGCACAACCATCAACACAATCTAAGTTTAGAACATTTTCATCACCTCAAAGAAACCCCACACCCCTTTGTAGTTACTCTCATTGCTCCCAACCATCCCAGTTCTCCATAATCACCAATCTACTGTCTCTACAGATTTGTCCATTCTGGCCATTTCACATAAATGGGATCATGTAACACGTAGTCTTTTGTGACTAGCTTCTTTGCTTTAACATAATGTTTTTTATTTATTTTTTTTTTGGCTTTTTTATTTTATTTCGCTGCTTATTTTTTATTTCTTTACTTTGTTGTTGTTGTTGAGACAGGGTCCCACCCTATGCCCCTGAGCAGAGTGCAGTGGGCGCGGTAGCTCACTGCAACCTCAGACTCGGGCTGCGGGCACCCCGCTGCCTCAGCCTCCGGAAGGTGCTCGCCGCGGCGCCCGGCTGGGTTTTTCCATTTTTTTCATGAGTCGGGGTCTCACTGTCGCTCAGGCGAGTTTCAAACTCCTGAGCTCAAGCAATTCTCCCTCCTCAGCCTCCCACGGTGCTGGGATTACAGGCGTGAGCCACTGCGCCCGGTTTAACATAATGTTTTTAAGCTTCATCCATGTTGTAAGCATGTCTGAGTATTTATTCCTTTTTATTGCCAAGTAATATTCCACTGTGTGGATGGCTTACATTAGTTTATACAACCATGAGTTGATGGACATCTGGGTTGCTACTACTTTTTTTGATATTATAAATAATGATGCTATGAACAGTCCTATGCAAGTTTCTGTGTGGACTTATGTTTCTATGCCTTGGGAATATCCTAGAACTACTGGATCGTATGTTTAACTGCCTGAGGAACTGCCCAACTGCTTTCTACAGTGGCTGTACCATTTTACATTGCTACCAGCAAAGCATGAAGGTGCTGATTTCTCCACAAACTTTCCAACATTTGTTATTATCTGTCTTTTTGACTATAGCCGTCTTTATCAGTAGAAATGCTATTTCATTATGGTTTTGATATCCATTTCCCTAATGCCTAATGACATTGAGCATCTTTTCTTTTTTGGTAGGGGGAAGGGGAGAGAAGCCTGAACATCTTTTCATACACTTATTGGTCATCTGTACCTATTCTTTTGGAGAAAAATCTATTCCTTTGCCCATTTTCTCTTTCCCTTTCCTTCCTTTTCTTTCTTTCTTTTTTTTTTTTCTAACCTTGAAATAGGGTCTTGCTCTGTTGCCCAGGCTAGAGCAAGAGGGCAGTGGCATCATCATAGCTTACTACAACCTCAAAGTCCTGGTCTCAAGCAATCCTGTTTCGACACTCCAAAATGCTGGGATTATAGACCTAAGCATGTAATATGCCTACCCCCTTGGCCCATTTTAAAATTGGGTTATTTGGCTCAGTGCCCATAGCACAGTGGTTACGGCATCAGCCACATACACCAAGGCTGGAGGGTTCGAACCCAGCCTGGGCCAGCTAAACAACGACAACTATAACAAAAAATACCGGGCGTTGTGGCAGGTGCCTGTAGTTCCAGCTACTTCGGAGGCTGAGGCAAGAGAATCGCTTAAGCCCAAGAGTTTGAGCTATGACACCACTGCACCTAGCCAGCCTATTTTTTTCTTTTGTCACCCTACAGAGGGTGACACAGTGAGACTCTGTCTCAATAAATAAATAAATAAAAATAAAATTGGTTTGTCTTTTTGTTGTTGAGATGTTATGGGTTGAACTGTGTCCAATGTTGAAGTCCTAATACCCAGTCCTTCAGAATGTGATCTTATTTGGAAATTGAGAATTTGTGTATGTAACTAATTAAGACAAGGTTTTATCCAGTGTGACTGGCGTCATTATAAGAAGAGTAGAAAAGACACACACACAAAGGAAAAAGTCAAGCAAAGACAGAGACACAGAGGTATAACCCTATGTGATGACAGGAGGGAGGGACTCAAGTGTTGTGTCCATAAGCCAAGGATTGCCTTCAATACCAGAAGAAAAGAAAAAGGCATGGAACAGATTCTTCCTTAGCATCTCTAGAAGGAACCAACCCTGTTGACATCTGGATTTTGGGCTTCTAGCCTCTAGAACTATCAGAGGATAAATTTCTGTTGTCTTAAGCCATCCAGTTTGTGGTACTTTGTTATGGCTGCCCGAGGAAACTAATACAAGTAGTAAGGGTTCTTTATATATTATGAATACTATACTCTTATCAGATATATGATTTGCAAAGAATTTCTCCCAATCTACGAACTGTCTCTTCATTTTCATGATGGTACCCTCTGGGGCACAAAAGTTAGAGTTTGTAATTTAGAAAGTCCAACTTATCATTTTTTTTTTTTTTTTTGAGACAGAGTCTTACTCTGTCTCCCTGGGTAGAGGGCCATGGCATTAGTCTAGCTCATAGCAACCTCAAACTCCTGGGCTCAGGCGATCCTTTAACCTTAGCCTCCCATGTTGCTGGGACTATAGGTGCCTGCCACAAAGCCGAGCTAGTTTTTTAATTTTTTTTCCATTTTTTTAGTGGAGACTGGTCTTTTGTTCAGGCTGGTCTTAAACTCCTGAGTTCAAGTGATGCACCTATTTTGGCCTCCCAGAGTGCTAGGATTATAGGCGTGAGCCACTATGCCTGGCTTTTTTTATTTTTTGAGACACAGTTTTATTATGCTGGTCAGGGTAGAGTGCCAAGGTGTCAGCCTAGCTCACAGCAACCTCAAACTCCTCAAATCTATCCTTTTGCCTCAGCCCCCAGACTAGCTGGCACTACAAGCACCTGCCATGATACCTGGCTAATTTTTCTATGTTTATTAGAGTCAGGGTCTTGCTGTTTGCTCAGGCTGGTCTTGAATTCCTGAGCTCAAGCTATCTTCCCACCTCAGCCTTTCAGAGTGCTGGGATTATAGTTATGAACCACTGCACCTGGCTGGCCTATGTATTTTTTTCTTTGGTCTATGTTTCTGGTGTTATATCTAGGAAACCATCGCCTAAGCCAATGGTGCAACGATTTACTCCTATGTTTTCTGCTAAGAGCTTTATAGTTTTAGTTCTTAGTTTATATCTCTGATCCATTTTGAGTCAGTATCTGTGAAAAGTATTAAGAAAGGGATGTTACTTTATCCTCTGCAGGTGGATATCCAGTAGTCCTGACACACAGGGTTTCTCAGCCCTGCTTTAGGATTTGAGATGAAGAAGGTCTGGTGAGCAGGACTCAGGGTTCTCGCTAGCTTCCTCTGCCTGTGCTCCCCTCTTCTGTGCTGGGCCCTGAGACCCCAAGCAGCCAGGCCTGCATCCTCCCACTGCTATTCTGAGTCTGAACTTGTTTGCTGGCAGGGGATGGTGGGGTGGGGTTGTCTGGGGTCAGTGGGCTTGTGGGAATGGATTCTAGGTCCTTTTCCCCACTATTCAAGTCCTCCCTGACTTTCTGTGCCTAAACATGGAAGAGCAGAGACAAGGAGCTATGAAGCCGGTTGGGCGACCCTGCATGGTTGTCTACACAGAGGAAATGAGTCACACAGGGGTGGGGCCAGCCTAGCTGTTTTGTTAGGTGCTATCAACCTCACCCTGGATATTGCTATTTTCAACTCCTAAATCATGGCTGTGCTCTTTGCTGTGTAGACAGGGAAGAGGAATCTGACTCAGGCTGCCTTAAAAGGGTGCGTTTGGATGGTTTAATCCACTCTGATGCTATAAGACTCTTTAAGCTAATGGTGGTAAGTTCTTTTTTTTAAAAAGAGAAAAAGATACAATTATATTTAATTTAGCATACACAGGAGACTATATTCCTGAGTTCTGATTCAGGCATATGGAGGCTCTTAGAGAACTGGGTCCTCAGGGCCTTCTCCATGGGGCCCTCAGAACTGGCACGTGCTTCCTTCTGCCAGTGATGGGATAATACATCTGTCAGGGTGGCTACAGGATGCCACCTTCAACACTGGATTCTGAACAAAGCCTGCCTAGGCCACCAAAGCTGGGGACTCCTGAGGAAAACAGTTGGAGGCAGCTCCAAGCAGCCACACAGCTATGCCCTAGCCCTGCTAATGGCCCTGATGGGACAAATCACCATCCCTTAAGACTCAGCTAAGGGGTAATCCATCACCTCCTCCTAGAAGCTTCTCTCACCCACCCCCAGCCTACACCCCTTTCTGTGCTTCCCCAACCCTCGCACCTATATGCCTGTCTGGAGTGGTTATTTTTCTTGGTATCTCTAGAAAAAGAGTCATAACAGAGAATAGAATACATCTTGACTATCCAAAGGTCTTTAACGTACAGTAACAAAGGTGGCTCAAGGGAGCTAGAAGGAAGGAGACAAATGTTCACGGGGGAGGCCTGATGACAGAGGTGAGTGGGAAATGTTTAGAGAGTCCTGGTGTTACATCTAAGAAACCAGGAAATGATACTCTAGGAAAAACCTTTTGCTGTTTTCAGTAACAGTGAAAAATTGTGGGGACAGAGTCCTTGGAGCTTTTGCACTTGGGCCTGGACAGAGCTCTCAGGCTGTGTGCCCTCCCCAGGGTGGTGGGCAGGAGGGAGCCCACGTGTGAGCACCACTATTTCCCTCTTCCCTCCCTTCCTCCTGCCACCTTCCTTCGGCTGCTAGATGAGGGCCCACATCTGGTTAGCTCCCTGTCCTTTAGAAGTGGGGAGAAATCACCACTGACCAAAGATCTACACTGGAGCTACACCTGTCACCAGGGACCAAAGATAGAGAATGCCACTTTGATTTACTATAGGTATCATGACACTGTATATAACAGCTAAATCCCAGAGGGGAATCTCCCTGAGGAACCAAATGCCAGGTCTTAGACCACTGTCAGAAGGACTGGACTTTTTGTCTGGTCTGTCCTCATTCTGCCAGGCAAGGGGACTATCTGTATCCATAACTGGGGGAAGGAAGCACATGCCATGGCAGGTAGTCCATGAGGGCAGTGATTAGGACTCAGACTTTAAACTCAGACTGCCCTCTGGGAGTTAAACTATGGACTCAACATATACCCGTCAGCTACCAGACATGCAGTCACCCTTGAGAGCTCTCTGCCTCCTACACCTCTCCTTCCCAGCACTCAGCACAAGTGTAATTATGATGTAGATATCTAATGGCCTAATCTAGTGTCTGTCCAAAGAGGCCAGAG
This sequence comes from Nycticebus coucang, assembly GCF_027406575.1. NCBI lineage: Eukaryota > Metazoa > Chordata > Mammalia > Primates > Lorisidae > Nycticebus > Nycticebus coucang. Next base: position 60,841,384 of record NC_069797.1, read on the forward strand.
CTATTCTATCATTGTACCCTGAGCTCTCGGCATGGTGGCTTGGCTCACAGTAGGTGCTTTGTGTTCAATGAATTTAAAAAAAAATTTTAAGCTGGGCGGCGCCTGTGGCTCAAGGAGTAGTGTGCTGGCCCCATATACTAGAGGTGGTGGGTTCAAACCCAGCCCCAGCCAAAAAGAAAAAAAAAGCTGCAAAAAAAAAAAAAAATTTTTAAGCTGGGCGAGGTGGCTCATGCCTTGTAATCCTAGCACTCAGGGAGGCCGAAGAGGGTGGATTGCTTGAGCTCAGGAGCTGGAGACCAGCCTGAGCAAGAGTGAGACCCTGTCTCTACTAAAAATAGAAAAACTAGCTGGCTATGGTGGTGGGCACCTATAGTGTTCCAGTTACTCAGGAAACTGAGGCAAGAGGATCACTTGAGCCCAAGAGTTGGAGGTTGCTATGAACTATGATGCCACAGCACTCTACTGAGGGCAACAGAGTGAGACTCTGTCTCAAAAAAAAAAAAAGAAAAATTTTTTACAAATAAATATTAAATGGTTTTCAGCACTATAAAACTTGACAATGGCCCCACCATGCCCCCAAAAGTATCAAATAAAAAGCATATGGCTGATGGAAGAATAGAAAGATGAGGACTGCAGGTGTTGAGGTGCACGGCATAGCCCTGCACTATGCACAGGCTGGGAGCCCCGGCAGGCCATACAGTGGTGTGACTGCAGTGTCTTGTGTGGAGCAATAAATTCACAACTCCCTTGGGAAACAGACACGGGAAGGCAGCAGCATCTGAGGCTTTCATGTTAGACTTGGCACCAAGCACTTCCATGTTCCCTAAGCAACCCTCTAGCCATTAGACTCCCGAGGCCAGCAAGGAGGAAAAGCCTGCCCCAGTCAGAGAGACATGACCACCTGTCCACTCATCTACTCAATGGTGCACTTCACAAAGTAAAGTTCCAAGCTGGAATCTCAAAAGTCTCTAGATAGGTGTTTCTCAACCATTTGTAATCTCACAGCATATTTGAACCTATAGTTAAGCTTCCACGGCACACTTAAACTACTTTGATCAAAAAAAGAGTAAAAAAAAAAGAATATACTTTTGTGCTTTGAACGTCTCTCAAAAATAATTTAATTAATAATTTATGTTCTTTTTTCTTTCTTTTTTTTTTTTTTGCAGTTTTTGGCCGGGGCTGGGTTTCAACCTGTCACCTTCAGCATATGGGGCCAGCGCCCTACTCCTTTGAGCCATAGGTGCCATCCTTAATCAATGATCTTTAAAAATTTTTGTGGTACATCTAAGATCCTCTCATGGCACATGAGTTGAAAATCCCTGCTCTAGACAGTTCAAGAAGTATTAGCTAATGCCTACTTTCTCCCAGGTACAGTACTGGGCGCTAATACTACAGAAGTGAAAAGGCATGGTCCTTTGTATCACAGAGCTAATTTTCTAGTAAGGAAGATGAAAATAAACAAGTAGACAAAGCAATAACGTAAGAGCACATAGTGCTAAGTGTTATAAACAAAGTAAAGCAGATAAATTAGACAGAGGGTCACTGGGATGGTGCTTTCTAAGACATGGGGGTCAGGGAAGGCTGAGACAACAATAAGATGGAACAGGAAACATAAAAGCCTAAGGTTGGAAGGCACTTGCTTTGTCTAAGGAGCTACAAGGAAGCCGGTCAGTCAGAACTCAATAAGAAGGGGAGGAGCTTTGTTGATAAGTGAGCTGTCCTGTCCCTGGGGCCCTGGCAAGACAGGATATCTGAGCCTGCAAAGCAGAAGCCAGGCCCTGGGCAGGAGTGAACCGGACATGGTCAACAGTGCTCTGTGAAGCCTTCATGGGGCACATAGCCAGCATCCTCAGGAACCTCTGGCTAGAGCCAGGGCCACAGAGCCTTTCTTCAGCCTGCACATGGGTTGGGAGTTGCCTTGTCATAACCTTCAGGGTTCCATAACAATCATCTTCAGGAAACAAATCTTCAAGACTTGCTTATGACATCTTCAGAGTAGTAAATATGGAGAGTCTGATGCACACTTACACAGTTCCATGATTTATATGGTTATATTCAATAAATGGTGGCAGGTCAATCAGATACTCAAAGAAAAAATCTGGACTTTGACTCCTTCCATGCACCATATATAAAAATTAATCACAGAACATAAACCTAATTGTGAAAGGTAAATTAATAACACTTCTAGAAAAAAAAAAAACAGGCTGGGCATGGTGGCTCATGCCTGTAATCTGGGAGGCCGAGGTGGGTGGAATGCCCTGAGATCAGAGGTTTGAGACCAACCTGAGGCAGAGTGAGACCCCATCTCTAAAAAAAAAAGAAAGAAAGAAAAAACAAGAGAATACCTTCAGAGCCTTGTGGCTGGCAAAGATTTCTTAAATAGCACAAACTCCACACAAATGATAAACAAAAGACCGATAAGTTGAATATCATTAATATTAAGAACTCCTGTTCTACAACAATAAAAAATCATTAAGGCAAGTCAGAGACTGGAAAAAGATATTTTCTTTTTTCTCCAAAAACAGATTTATACCTGTAATATATAAAGAGCATCTATAAATCAATAAAGAAAACACACACACACATACACCTCAATTTAAGAATAAGATAATTCGAGTATACACTCTATAAAAGAAGATCAAATGGCCAATAAGCTAATGAAAAGGTATCAATATCTTTAGTCATCAGGGAAATAAAAATTAAAACCACTACACATTTACCAGAGTGGCTAAAATTAAAATGATTGGCAACACCACCGTCTAGGGTAAAGAGCAAGTAAAATGTTTATATATTGCCAATGAGTATGTATTAGTACAAGTACGGTATCTATTAAAGCTAAACATAGACCTATTCAAGGACCAAGAAATTTGATTCCTAGGAAATACCCACAGAAATGAGTGCAAGGTTCATTGAAAGGCATGTACAAGAATGTTCACTATAGCTTTCTTCATAATGTTCAAAACCTAGAAACAACCCAAATATCCATTAACAGGAGAATGGATAAATACATCCAGACATATTCTTATAATAGACTATAAAATAAGGGAAAAAAAACCTTCAAATTATAGTCTTATGCTGTGTGTACAGCTGAATCTCACCGACATAATGTTCACTGAAAGAAACTAGACAAAGGGTGGCGCCTGTGGCTCAAAGGAGTAGGGCACTGGCTCCATATGCCAGAGGTGTGGCAGGTTCAAACCCAGCTCCAGCCAAGAACTGCAAAAAAAAAAAAAAAAAGAAACCAGACCAGACACAAAGAATATATATGGTATGGTTCCATTTATATGAGGCCCAACAACAGGCAAATTGACATATGGTACCAGAAGTCAGAATGGTGGTTTCCTATGAAGGAGAGCAACAATTGGGAGGGGGTATGTGGGAACCTTCTGGTGGGCTAGGAATGTTCTGTGTCTACATCTGGATGGTGGCCACAGGGCGCACATCACATGTAAACACTCACAGAGGTGTTCACTGAAGATCTGAGTACTTTAAATACATTATTTCTCCAAAAGTTTTAAAAGGTGGAATGGGAAAATTCAATGGGGGAAAGAATAACCTTTTCAACAAATGGTGTTGGTACAACTGGATACCTACACGTTCCATCCACCAAAATTAACTCCAAATGAATCGCAGACCTTAACATAAGAGCTAAAATTATAAAATTCTTAGAAGAAATTGTAAGAGTAAATCTTTATGACCTTGGATTAGGCAATGGGTACATAGATATGACACCAAAACACAAGTGACAGAAGAAAGAAATAGATAAATTGGACTACATCAAAATTAAAAGCTTTTATGCTGCAAACAACCAACAAAATGGGAGAAAATATTTGCAAGTCATATATAAAAGGGGTCTAGTATCTCAAATAATTATTGTGTAACTCAGTAATAAGAAGACAATCCAATTAAAAAATGGGCAAAGGTTTTGAATAGATATTTCTCCAAAGAAGATACCCAAATGGCCAGTAAGCACACGAAAAGATGCTCAACAACTTTAACCAGGGAAATGCAAACCCAAACCATAATGAGGTATCACTTCTTACTCACTGGGATAGGTATGATAATTTTTTTTTTTTTTAATGAGGCAATAACAACTGTTGGTGAGGATGTGGAGAAATACATTGCTGGTAGGAATATAAAATAGGGCAGTTGCTCTGGAAAACAGTTTGGCAGTTCCTCAAAAGGTTAAAAATAACTACTATATGATCTAAAAATTCTACTCCTAGTATGCATGCATAGTACAAGAGATTCAGAAACTTGTCCACACAAAAACTTGTATATGAATGTTTATAGAAGCATTATTTATAATAGCACAAAAGTGAAAATAACCCAAACATCCACAAACCGACGAACCCATAATATGTGAAATAGACCCATACAATGGAATATACAATGAAATATTACTCAGCAATAAAAAGCAACAAAGTAACTCGGCGTCCATAGCTCGTGAATAGGGCACCGGCCACATACACCGAAGTTGGCAGGTTCGAGCCCAGCCCGGGCCTGCTGAACAACAATGACAACTGCAACCAAAAAACAGAGAGGTGTTGTGGCAGGCACCTGTAGTCCCAGCTACTTGGGAGGCTGAGGCAAGAGAATTGCTTAAGCCCAAGAGTTTCAAGTTGCTGTGAACTGTGACGCCACAGCACTCAACCGAGGGCAACATAGTGAGACTCTGTCTCAAAAAAAAAAAAAAAAGAAGCAACAAAGTACTACCATATGGATGAGCCTTAAAACATCACGCTAAAAGGAAGAAGCCAGTCACAAAAAAACCCCTGTATTATATGATTCCATTTACATGACACGCCTAGAACAGGTATTATCTATCTATTTTTTTTTTTCTTTTTGAGAAAGAGTCACACTGTGTTGCCCTGGCTAGAGTGCTATGGAATCACTGTAGCTCACAGCAACTTCATACTCATGGAGAGAGATCCTCTTGCCTCAGTTTTTCTATTTTTAGTAGAGACAGGGTCTTGCTCTTGCTGAACTCCTGACTTCAAGCAATCTACCCAGTTTAGCCTCCCAGAGTGCTAGGATTACAGGCATGAGCCACCGAGCCCCCAGGCAAATTTATAGAGACATGAGGTAGATTAGTGTTGCCAGAGATGAAGGGGAATGAGGTAGGAGATAGGAGAGGTATGGGAGCAGTTGCTAATGGGTAGGGATTTCTTTTATGGGGGATAAAAATGTTCTAAAATTAGGTTGTGGTGATGCTCGCACAACCCCAACAAAACTACTGAATTCTACTTTAATAGGTGAAATGTATGGCATGTGAATTATATCTCAAAAAAGTGTTTTAAAAAACCGGGGTACATGTGCTTCTGTTCATCTTATTTCATGGCCCTGGACCCATCCTGAGTTATATGATCTAGAAGCTATCCCAAAGGAGAGATGAGTGGATAGAGCTGAAAAAGCAAGACGATATCCCAATGTGAGCCCCAGAGTGCAGCGGGCTTCCAAGCATTTCTAACTCTGCTTTCCATGACCCTGTTTTGCTATACATGGTGTAGTTTAACTGTGAACCCCAGAAACAGAAAGAGTCAGAGGCCGGGCAAGGTGGCTCATGCTGTAATCCTAGAACTCTGGGAGGCCAAGGCTGGTGGATCATCTCACCTCAGGAGTTTAAGACCACCCTGAGCAAGTGCGAGACTCTGTCTCTACTAAAAACAGAAAAAAACTAGCCAGGCATTGTGGCGGGCACTTGTAGTCCCAGCTGCTAGGGAAGCTAAGGTAAGAGGATCACTTGAGCCCAAGAGTTTGAGGTTTCTGTGAGCTATGATGATGCCATGGTACTCTACCCAGGGCAACAGAGTGAGTCTGTGTCTCAGAAAAAGAAAAAAAAGAGAGAGAGAGAGAGAAGGAGTCAGAGGCGCTCAAACCTGTAAAGGTATTTGTTGTAGGCAACAATCCTGACTGCACTGCACCACCTCTCTCTTGGCCTGTAGACTCTCCCTGTAGGTGCCCTGGGCATTCTGGGGCAGTTGCCCTCCCTCACCCTTCTAGGGTTTGAGCTGCGGAAAGAGCAGATACCACACATATACTGTTCCTACCAACACTCAGCAAATGTCAATAACCTTGTCTGAGAAACTTCAAAGGCCACACAAGAACAAATACAAGAGGCAAAAGAATTCAAGTTCACAGCCTTTGACTGGGGCTTCACTGGGCTCATAGTTCCTAAGCCTCCAGGAGATGCCCAGGCCTGAAGTGGCTTATTTCAGAACAGCACTGTCCAATAAAATTACAATGTAAGCCACATATATAATTTTAAATGTTCTAGTGGCCACATTAGAAAAAGTAAAAGGAAGCAGGTGAAATAAACTTTAATATTTTATTTAACCTAGTATTTCCAAAATATTTTAACATGTAAATCAATAAAAAAAATTGAGAAATTTTACATTTTTTAATTTTTTTTTTTTTTTTTTGAGACAGAGTCTCACTCAGTTGCCCTGGGGTTGAGTGCCATAGAGTCATAGCTTATAGCAACTTCAAACTCTTGGGCTCAAGAGATTTTCTTGCCTCAGCCTCCCCAGTAGCTGGGACTACAGGTGTCTGCCACAATACATTTCTTAATATTAAGCTGTCAACCCTCAGTGCTTATTTTATATAGCACATCTCAATTTGGACTAGCCATGTTTTAAGTGTGCAATAGCCATATATGGCTAGTGGCTGCCATAGACAGTGCAGTTCTAAAACCTGGTTTATGTTGCAAAGTAAGTATTTTCAAAGCCTGGTATTTTATAAAAATATTAATAATAACAAGGAATAAGGAAGAAATTAAGGTTCAGAGAGGTGTAGTGATTTGCCCAAGGCCTTATGCTGGTAAGTGGTACAGTCAGGTGAGAAGTTTCTTCTTCAAGGTAGATGTGAAGATGACAGGAGACAGTGTGGGAAGCAATCAGCATGGTGCCTGGCTCATATCTACTATTTACATACCAAAAAACATTAGCTCCATCACTACGGTGCTATCTCCAAGCAGGGAGTGGGAGGTTAGTGGGGAGAAGGCAGAGAACCCTCAGGGTCACTAGCTAAGGAAACCCTACATCAGCTCTGAGACATTTCCCAAGACCTCTTCCCAAAGAGCTTGCACCACTCACCGGACTGGTGGGTGAGGAGACCATAAGCTTCAGTCCAACTCCGTCACCTCCTGGGGTCTTCTGCTGGCCACTCTCTTGGCTGACTGCTTTGGTGGTCTCTCTCACAGAACCAAAAGGCTGCTGGCCTGAGATGCTCCCTGAAGGGACTGGTTGGGCAGTGTCCAGCTGCTGCAAGTCTAAGGTGCCAGGTGCTTGGGAATGCAGCTCCTGCTCATGGCCACCATCTGGAGTTCCAGAGGCTTCCTGGGCAGGAAAGAGCTCTGCAGGCACCTCATAGTGCAGGTGTGTGCTGGTGTCGATGCTGTGGGGGGGAAGCGAGGCTTGGAGCGTGGGGATCTCCGTTTCTTGGCTCAGTCCATGGGTTGGCACAGAGTTTACCTGGGCTTTGCTGAATTCCAACAATACCCTAGTTTTTAAACAAAGAAACCTGTGTGACAGGTTGGAGGCTACAATGTTGAAGGCTATCAGGGCAGTGGTAAGAATGCAAAACTGCTGTTTTATGATTTAAAACAAACCACACCCTCTGAATTATCCACTGTACTCCCTCCTCATACAACCCTCCTCTCACACCCCTCACCCATGGCTCTTTCTGGCCAGAACTTAGGCAGATCAAGTGGGCAAATGGGTTTCACTTTCTTGATTATATCCTTTATAATCACGATCTCTGGTGGAAAAGGCTTGCATAGCAGAGAAAGAAGCTTAGACTGGGTCCAAAAGACACATGAAGCTCCCCTTAATTTGGGCTCATGGGACTGAAGATTTTTAGGACTCAAGTTGCTTACCTGATTGTCTTTCCTCTTAGCTCTGCTCTTACCTACATCATCATAACTCCAAACAATATTTCAAGATGTTATAGTCAAGAACAGGTGACCAACCTATGTATTTATGAGCAATTGCTTTTCAACATGGACACTAAGACATTTCAATGGAGGAATGAACAGACGTGAACAAATGGTGCTGAGATAAGTCACATGCACAGGAATGAAACTGGATGACTATCTCACATCATACATAAAAATTAACTCAAAATGGATCAAAGACCTAAATGTAACAACTAAAATGACAAAATGCTTAGAAGGAAATAGAGGTATAAATTTCATGTCTTTGGATTAGGTGATGGTTTCATAGATATGATATTTAAACCATAAAGAACCAAAAAAATACATAAATTGGACTTCATCAAAAATTAAAAACATTTGTGCTTCAAAGGATATAATCAAGAAAGTGAAAAAACAACTCATAGAATGGAGAAGTATCTGTATATCATACATAAGGGTCCAGTCTCCAAAATATATAAAGAACTCTTACAAATCAGCAATAAAAAGACAAATGATCAACAGACACATGGAAGATGCTCAACACCATTTGTCATCAGGGAAATGCAAATCAAAACCATAATGGGGACCAGGCACAATGGCTCATTGCTGTAATCCTAGCACTCTGGGAGGCTGAGGTGGGAGGATCACTTGACTTTAGGAATTCAAGGCTAGCCTGGGCAAGAGTGAAATCTCTATAAAAAATAGAAAAATTGGCTGGGTATTAAGGCCATTGCCTGTAGTCCCAGCTACTCAAGAAGCTGAGGCAAGAGGGTCGCTTGAGTCCGGGAGTTTGAGGTTGTGAGCTAGGCTGACACCACGGCACCCTAACTTGGACAACAAAGTGAGATTCTGTCTCCAAAAAAACCAAACCAAAACAAAACAAAACCCAACAATGAGATAACTATTTTACACCTGCTAGGATGGCTACAATCAATCAAAAAGACAGAGAATAACAAGTGTTGACAAAGATGTGGAGAAATTAAAACTCACACGTCAGTAGTGGGAACGAAAAATGGTGCAACTATTGCTGAAAACGGTTGGGTAATTTCTCAAAAAGTTAGACACAGAATTACATATGACTCAGCAATTCCACCTCTAGGCATATACCTAAGAAAATTAAAAATATATGTCCACATTAAAATTTGTACATGAATATTCATAGCGACATCACATAATAGCCAAAAAATGGAGGGACAATGACCATTAATTGATGACTGGATAAATGAATTGTGGTATATCCATACAATGATACACTATTTAGCCATAACACATGCTATCATAATAGTAACAAGAACGAACCTTGAAAACATTGTATTAAGGGGAAGAAACCAGTCACAAAAAGCCAGATACGGTGTGACTGAATTTATATGAAATGTCTAGAATAAGCAAATCTATAGCTAAGGGTACGGTGGGTTTCCTTATAGGATAATGAAAATTTTCCTTTTTTTCAAAGACAGAGTCTTGGTCTGTCACCTAAGCTGGAGTGCAATGGTCTCATCATAACTCACTGCAGCCTTAAACTCCTGGCCTCAAGTAACCCTCCCACTTCAGCCTCCCAAAGAGCTGGGATTACAGACATAAGCCACAGCACCCAGCCTATGAAAATATTCTTGAATTAGATAGTAGCATATTCACAATTTTGTGAATGTACTAAATACCACCTAATTATGCTTTTTTTTTTTTTTTTTGAGAGAAAGAAAGAGTCTCACTCTGTTGCCCAGGCTAGAGTACCATGGCATCAACCTACATCACAGCTACCTCAAATTCCTGGGTTCAAGTGATCCTCCTGCCTCAGCCTCCTGAGTAGCTGGGACTACAGGTGCCCACTACAACACCCTGCTAATTTTTCTATTTTTTAGTAGAGACGGGGTCTTGTTCTAGCTCAGGCTGGTCTATAAACTCCTGGGCTCAAGTGATTCCCCCCACCTCTGCCTCCCAGAGTGCTAGGATTACAAGTATGAGACACTGCACCCAGCCTGATTTATCCTTTTTTTTTGAGACAGAGCCTCCAGCTGTCACCCTGGGTACAGTGCCATGGTATCACAGCTCACAGCAACCTTCAACTCCTGGGCTCAAGCAATTCTACTGTCTCCACCTCCCAAGTAGCTGGGACTACAGGAGCCTACCACAATGCCCAGCTATTTTTTTTTTTTTTTTTGTAGAGACAGAGTCTCACCTTATCGCCCTCGGTAGAATGCCGTGGCATCACACAGCTCACAGCAACCTCCAAATCCTTGGGCTTAGGCGATTCTCTTGACTCAGCCTCCCAAGTAGCTGGGACTACAGGCGCCCACCACAACGCCCGGCTATTTTTTTGTTGCAGTTTGGCAGGGGCTGCGTTTGAACCCACCACCCTTGGCATATGGGGCCGGTGCCCTATCCGCTGAGCCACAGGCACCGCCCATGCCCAGTTATTTTTTGGTTGCAGCCATCACTGTTGTTTGGAGGGCCCAGGCTGGATTCGAACCCGCCAGCTCAGGTGTATGTGGCTGGCGCCTTAGTTGCTTGAGCCACAGGTGCCGAGCCTGATTTATCCATTTTTAATTTTTTTTTTTTTTTGTAGAGACAGAGTCTCACTTTATCGCCCTCGGTAGAGTGCCATGGCATCACACAGCTCACAGCAACCTCCAACTCCTGGGCTTAAGCGATTCTCTTGCCTCAGCCTCCCAAGTAGCTGGGACTACAGGTGCCCGCCACAACACCTGGCTATTTTTTTGTTGCAGTTTGGCAGGGGCTGCGTTTGAACCCACCACCCTTGGCATATGGGGCCGGTGCCCTATCCGCTGAGCCACAGGCACCGCCCATGCCCAGTTATTTTTTGGTTGCAGCCATCACTGTTGTTTGGAGGGCCCAGGCTGGATTCGAACCCGCCAGCTCAGGTGTATGTGGCTGGCGCCTTAGTTGCTTGAGCCACAGGTGCCGAGCCTGATTTATCCATTTTTAATTTTTTTTTTTTTTTGTAGAGACAGAGTCTCACTTTATCGCCCTCGGTAGAGTGCCATGGCATCACACAGCTCACAGCAACCTCCAACTCCTGGGCTTAAGCGATTCTCTTGCCTCAGCCTCCCAAGTAGCTGGGACTACAGGTGCCCGCCACAACACCTGGCTATTTTTTTGTTGCAGTTTGGCCGGGGCTGGGTTTGAACCCGCCACCCTCGGTATATGGGGCCGGTGCCTTACCGACTGAGTCACAGGTGCCGCCCGATTTATCCATTTTTAAATGGTAGATTTTAATGTAAATCCTATCTCAATTTAAAAAACTGGTGACTAGAGAAAGGCAGAATGGTGTTTATAAAATAGGTATAGTTATGGGGAGAGGCAGGTAGGTGTTGACTCTTGCTGTAAGGTTTCACTTTAAAATGGACTGATGAAGGCTATGTACCTATAATCTCAGCACTCTCAGAGGCAGAGCCAGAAGTGGGCATGGGATTGCTTGAGCCCAGGAGTTTGGAGACCAGACTCAGCAAGAGTGAGATACATCTTACTAAAAAATAGAAAAACTATGGGCGGCGACTATGGCTCAGTGAGTAGGGCGCCGGCCCCATATACCAAGGGTGGCGGGTTCAAACCCAGCCCCTGCCAAAACTGCAACAACAACATCTACTTACTTAGATGTAAGTAATGGAAGAGCTGACGTCATAGGTGCCTGGTAATAAAATGACAGCAATGCCACCTATTGAGCACTACTGACACCTATGTGGCAAGGACTGTTCTAAGCACTTTATGTGTCTTAACTCATTTAATCTTCCCACATTACTTTTAAGAATTCTTATCCTTGGGCCAGGAGTGGTGGCTCACACCTATAATCCTAGCCTTTGGAGGCAGAGGTGGGTGGATTGCCTGAGCTCACAGGTTCGAGACCAGCCTGAGCCAGAGGGAGACCTCATCTCTAAAAATAGCCAGGTGTTGTGGCAGGTGCCTGTCATCCCAGCTACTTGGGAGGCTGAGGCAAGAGAATCAGGAGTTAAGCCCAAGAGTTTGAGTTTGCTGTGAGCTGTGATGCCATGGCATTCTACCAAGGGCTACAAAGTGAGACTCTGTCTCAAAAAAAAAGAATTCTTATCCTCATTTTACAGATGAGGATACCAAGGTCAGAAAGGTAAAGTAACTTCCCCAAGGTTGCAAAGATGGTAAATGGAAGACCTATGCAGTCTAGCTCCTAAGTCCACATTCTTTACCACTGGACTATACTCGCACCCTTCAGAGTTGTTATCATACAGATCCAATGAATGTGGAAGCAGTTATTCAGGAAAAGCAATCCTCTATTCACAAAGCAAGCTGCAATTTGGTTTCTGCAAAACAGAACTCCTTATATTAAATTAATAAATTTCACCTTGAGTGTTATGTTTTGTACTTTATGTCTATTTTGTAGATGTTTTGATTTTATACTTATAACAATAAACACAAGGTATTTATGTCTAATTTAAAGTTACAAATATACTGGGTATTTACTGAAAGGAATAAAAGACATTTTATAAAAAAGACACCTGCACTCAAATATTTATAGCAGCACAATTCACAATTGCATAGATGTGGAAATAACCCAAGAGCATATTCTTCTAATACTACAAAATTTTAATAAGAACACTGTGAGGGCTTAATTATACAGTAGAACCTTCCCTGAAGTTGACCACTTCCCTGCATTGACTAATTCCTTAAGTTGATCTATTTTCATAGATCAGAGATGTACCCCATGTATATATCAGTACAGCAGGTATAGTTTCTGATGTTGACCAGTTCATTACAGTCCCTTGGGTGGTCAATTTATAGAAGTTCTACTGTATATAGATTTTGTAATAAAACTGGGGCACTTTAATAGAGTTTCTGGAATCTCTGTACGAAATCTGAATGCATACTCTGGTACTAGGTTAGATTTTAAGCTTGAAAATAAATGCAAATGTTTTTGTAAAAAAGAAAAGTTACAGGGGTGGCGCCTGTGGCTCAAAGGAATAGGGTGCTGGCCCCATATGCCAGAGGTGGCAGGTTCAAAACCAGCCCCAGCCAAAAACTGCAAAAGAAAAAAAAAGTTACAAATATTTAAGTAATATAATAATAATAATAACTTCAATGAACTCTTAAGTGTCTGTGAGACCCTTTTACCACTGAAATATGTACTCTAAGAAATGCTGGATCTCAAAGACTAACTTCAAGGTCCAGCTCTAAGAATGATGGTGTTACAAGTGTGTGTGTTCTCTGTTTGGCAGTTCCTCATATCACTGTCCAGTGTTCAGGGGCGCACTTTGGGAGGCCAAAGCAGGAGGATTGCCTGAGACCAGGAGTTTGGGACTATTGCCAGTGATCATCTATCCATCCTCACCCTCGGCCTTGAGTTTCCCCACAATATCCAGACAACACTTCCCACACAGAGGGGATGGCTCCTGATTCAATGACCTTACGTTGGAATTTTCCAGTCACAAGACTGATGAGAGATAAAGGCAAGGCATATGACAAGGAGAAGGCTGGCTGGGCCCTCGAGGAGACAGTGACACAAAAGGTGCTGAGACAGGCAAATGAACCTAATTCATGCCATGGACCTGTCACACAAGGGGCCCAGCTATCCCTAGAGGCAGAGACTACTCCTCACCAACGTATTCTACCTAAATTCCTCCATTTGACATATGCAAACTCCATCTAAGTGCTCAGGCTTGAAATGCTGTTCTGAGGCCTATTAGATATTCTCACGTGTGTAATTCACTAACAGGCATCTGAATTGATTCTCAAATCGCCCTATGAGGGCATCTCCAATGTAGAGATGAAGAAACAGAACCTCAGAGTCATTAATTTGCTTGATGTTACTGGACTTGTAAGGTGGTGAACAGGATTCAAAACTAGGTCTGCTCCAAGTCCAGTCTGGAACATCAGCCAATTCAGAACACTAGGTGTGAGCCCTGGAAGGACCAAAACCAAGTTGCGGGACAGTGAGAGTGGAAAAGAAGGTCCTAAACACAGGCTGATGGAACACGGGTCTGATTGAGGAAGACTTTAATAAAAAGTTACCATTTTTCACATATCAGATGAACAAATATCCAAAAGTTTGAAAATACCTTCTGTTAGCAAGGCTGAGAGTGTAACTAGGTACTGTGAAAACTGGAGTGTAAATAGGTACTACCTGTGAAAATTACAATTTATCCTTTGGCTCAGCAATTTTGCTTCTGGGAGTTGACTGAACAGGAACACTTGCACAGAACTAAAAGACCACATATGTAAGGCTATTTATGAAAACACTGAACTCCAAAGTTCACTGAATACAGGGCTGATTAAGTAAATGACAGTTCATTCATACAATAGAATAATATACAATAGAAAAAAAAAGAAGGGGGTGGCGTCTGTGGCTCAGTGAGTAGAGCACCGGCCCCATATACCGAGGGTGGCGGGTTCAAACCCAGCCTCAGCCAAACTGCAACAAAAAAATAGCTGGAGGTTGGGGCGGCACCTGTGGCTCACAGGGGTAGGGCACCAGCCCCACATGCTGGAGGTGGCAGGTTCAAAACCAGCCCCGGCCAAAAACTGCAAAAAAAAAAAAAAAATAGCCAGAGGTTGTGGTGGGCGCCTGTAGTCCCAGCTACTTGAGAGGCTGAGGTAAGAGAATCACCTAAGCCCAGGAGTTGGAGGTTGCTGTGACCTTGGTGGCACGGCACTCTACCAAGGGCGATAAAGTGAGACTCTGTTTCTACAAAAAAAAAAAAAAAGAGAGAGAGAATGAAGAAGCTCTGATATGAAAAGATCTCCTCCTGGGGCAGCACCTGTGGCTCAACGGAGTAGGGCACTGGCTCCATATACCAGAGGTGGCGGGTTCAAACCCAGCCCCGGCCAAAAACTACAAAAAAAAAAAAAAGAAAGAAAGAAAAGATCTCCTCCAAAATAGAGTAGTGTATATATACTGCCTTTTGTGGAAAAGGGGGACATAAAAATAAGAAAGAAAATTTAAAAAATCTGTATATTGGACCTGTTGTAGATCCATTTAGAAATTTTGGAAGAAGAGATTAATTGCTATGGCCACGGGGCTGACAGGGAAGAACAGGGTAGGTGGGGGACTGTATATGTTTTAGATTTTCAACCACAAACACAGATTATCTATACAAAAATTAATTTTTACAAAGGCTTATGGGCCAGGCTCTCCACACACTCACCTGGCCCACCTGTCCACACCACTTCCACACAGCATTCAGGCTGTGTGTCCCCCAGAAGGTCTTCTGTGACCTCACACCCTTCTGTGTCATGCTTCTTACCTGTTGGAAGTTGTAACTATGCTCTGAACTATTAGTTTCCTTCCCTCTAGATGAACGAGACAGTAATATTTTGCTCTGAGCCCCAAAGAAACTTAGTGACTTGTTAAATGTCACCCAGGAGCAGAGCTGGAGCTTAAACTAGCTCTGAGCCCCTCCAAATCCCTTCTCCCCACCATGCTGTGTTGCCTCTTCCAGCTCCTAGCAACTCCAGTCCCTGGAGATGAGCAACGATGTGTCCTTTGGCTTTCTTTATCTCCTAATACAGTTCAGTGACAGACAATACACACTATAATGCTATAGAAAGGGAGAGAGAAGACAGGAAATAAGGAAGGGAGAAGAGAAATAGGGAGGGGTGAGGGAGGGACACACTCACTCTTGCAGAGACCGGTCTGAATCATCAGCATTTGCTGTGCCCAGGTCTGAGTCGTAGGACATGGGCTCCTCAGAGCGGTCCGGACTTTTGCAGCCATTCTCTTGAAGGAGGCAGCTATCAGAGTTTAGGCTGCAGGACAGCTGGGACGAACTGGCTGTGTCCAGACTAAGGGAGGAGGCAGTGAGCTTCCTGTTCCGCCGGATCTTAGGGCCTGAGTGCTGGACTTCGATGTCCTCTGAGCCTGAGGAATGGGAAATTGAATCCAGAGACTCCTTCCGCTGTAGCTCCGCACCAGAGGTAGAGAGAGGGTCAAGCTCAGAGAGTGGGCAAAGCCCAGAGAGGGCCAACGGGGTGAGTGTCCACTCATTTAAGATGGCAGACTTGTAGGAGAGCTCAAAGGACAAGGACGTTAGTCCCTGCAGGAAGCTAAGGAGGAACTCGCCCTCCTCAGCATCTCGAAGCAGTGCTGTAGGCTGATAGTACTCGCACAGTCGGGCCTGTTCCTGGAGGAGCAGCTTCAGGTAGCACTCCATCAGGCCGTCGTTGAGGGCCAGCCGCAGCCATGCCCGGCAGCGACCCACATCCGTGTTGACAAATAGCAGGTGCTCCAACTCCGAGATGATGTGTCTGGGAAGGGGAGAACAGACCTGTTTCAAGAAACTACCTCACCTCATTGACATGGCCTTTTATTCACTAGATAGCAAGAACCAAGAGTAACTACTGCAAATATACATAGGCACGAAAAATTCTTGCATAACAGTGTTTGAGGAGGAATATGGAAATATTAAGCCACGGTCTCCAACTTTGAGGTTGGTGTCACAAAGGGTAATTGCCATGTTCATTACCCCTTGGGCCCCTGACATCACCTCCTCAGCCAAGGCCTGTTTGCAAAGCTCCCTAAGGGCAAGGTCCTTGGAGCTCTGAAGACACAGGGTACAGACATGGTCCCTGTCCTCAGTCCAAGGAACTGACTTTCAAGGGTGTACTGAGGCCTTTTCATCAGTAGCTGGGGTGAGGAGCTGGGCAATCACGTGTCGGTTGGACTAAAAAAGTGTAGTATGTAAGCTGGGTTCTGAGGGAGTTCAAAAGGCAAAGATAGAAGGAGAATCTTCTAGTCACAGGGGACTGACAAAAACAGGCATAAAGGGGAGGAAACCTACAGCCCTGTAACAGGAGTGAGGACAGCTCTGATTATAGCACATGGAGGAAGAGTGAGTGATTCAGTTGCAAAGCCAGGTTAAATGAGGGCCTTGAATGTCAAGCTGATAATGCAACCCGGGGCAATGGTCTCCACAATGGGCTGTGCATCAGAATTCCTGGGGAACTTGAGCCGGATGCAGAATCTGGGGCTCAATCTAGTTAGAGTCCATCTGGGAGCCTGTGGGCAACAAGTTTTTACACAGGGAAGTGACTGAACCACAGGTATGCAGGCTGCAGGGTGGATGCTCTGGATAAGGAGGTCAGAGCACAGGTGTACCAAACCCAGTTCCTGAATCCCTCTGTCTGAGGTAAATGCCCCTCCTGAGCCACCACAGCCCCTGTGCACATCTCCCCTGGGGGCATGTAGACCACATTCTACTGGACACAGTGAGGGTGCTCCAGGTGCTGAAGCTCAGTGAATGCAGACTAGTGGACAGACTTACAGAAAGACAGAGTGAGATAAGGGGAACAATTAGAAAGTCACTGTGACCCAGGAGAGAGGTAAGAACCGGAGACAGGGCAGAAGCAGTAAGCATGGAAAAGATCACAGACTGGCAAGGCACCTTTGGGCTGAAGGTGGCATTTAATAGCTCTTAGAGGCATAGTGCCAGCTATTTGCTCAAAGGCCCAGGCAGTTAGGGGCAAGGTCAAAAAGATAAGTGCTCAGAATTAAATATTCATAAAAGTGATAACATACCTCATTATGGATATAATATTTACAACACAAATGTTCAAATATTCTAAGCCAGGATCAGTAAACCTTTTTCTGTCAAGGGCCAGGGAATAATACTTCAGGCTTTGTAGGCCACACTATCTCTGTTGCAACTATCCAACTCTGCTTTGGTGTGGCTAAAAAAGACTGCTTCTGCTAACGGTGACCAGCCTCAAGGGTTGAAGCAGCCATAGGCTCTTGCGTCTCAAAGGTCTCAAAGGTCTTCTGGCATGCTGGCTGGGAAGCTTGGTCGAGAGATGAAGACACTCTCCCCCCCCTCACCATCTCCTAGCCCTACACTGGAACGCAGGGTGTCTCTGTTGGCTTCCTGCACACAGAGCTAGAGAGAAAAAGACTAGCATCCCACACTCTGAAGCTCCTCCCCAAAGCAAAATCTTTCCAGCTGAACTCACTTGTGGGTGACAGCTTTCAGGAGGGGCCAGAACACAGGCTGAGGCAGAGGCTTCTGGTAGGCACTTTTCTTCCTTTTTCCTCCAGCCTCAGCTCGGATATGCTTGGCATGCAGGCCGTGGATAAACACGGCTTCCAGGGCGCTGCACATGGTGTTGGCATCTCCGTCTTCGCTAGTGACTACCGTGTCCAGGGACACATACTGCTTCTGCAATGCCTTCACAGATCCCACCAGCTTCTTCTTGATGACCTAGGCAGTGCCAAACAGAACACAGGCCATTAGGGGGAAATCCTACGGAGAGCCCCCTAACAGACAACTCTTTGTCTGTTGTCAAACACACCTGCAACCACATGTACACACACTTGTGTATGTACCTATAGATCTCTTCTATAAAGTTAGCACATGCTAATCATAGCAAATATAGATGACTGTAGAAAACAAAAGGAAAATCACCCTTACACTGCCCAGAGATAATTACTGCTACTGTTTTGCATATCCTTCATTGTGGGTCCTTTTTATTTTCTAAACTGAACTTGAGTGAACTTACAGCCATATACTCTGTGTTTAAATACTGACTCCAGTATAGTTACAGCTATGGGAGCTTAAGCAAGTCCATCTCGGATAGGTGGGAGGCTTCCCTTAGTTACATGACCAAGATTCTGCAGAGAATCAACAAGATTAGAAGGAAAAAGTGCTGCTTTAGAACGATAAAAACATCAAGAAAATGAGCATTGGCCTCGCGCCTGTAGCTCAAGCAGCTAAGGCACCAGCTGCATACACCAGAGCTGGCGGGTTTGAATCCAGCCCGGTCTGCCAAACAACAATGACAAGTACAACCAAAATATAGCCAGGCATTATGGCTGGTGCCTGTAGTCCCAGCTACTTGGGAGGCTGAGGCAAGAGGATCGCTTAAAACCCAAAAGTTTGAGGTTGCTGTGAGCAGTGATGCCATAGCACTCTACCCAGGGTGACAGCTTGAGACTCTGTCTCAAAAAAAAAAAGAAAATGAGCATAATCTACATTCAAAAAGATCCTACGCCTGGGCTCAGCACCTATAGCTCAGTGGTTAGGGTGCCAGCCACATATACTAGGGCTGGCAGGTTCGAACCCGGCCAGGGCGTGCTAAACAACAATGACAGCTACAACAACAACAAAAAAATCGCCAGGCACCTATAGTTCCAGCTACTTGGGGGGGGTGGGCCTGAGGCAAGAGAATCACTTAAGCCCCAAGAGTTTGAGGTTGCTGTGAGCTGTGACACCATGGCACTCTACCAAGGGCGACATGATAAGACTGTCTCAAAAAAAAAAAAAAAATATATATCCTAGGCCTGAGAACCAGAGGCCTAGATGTAGTCCTAGTTGTCTGTAACCAGCAGGGTCTCCTCAGACATTTCACTTCACCTCTCTTAGCCTCAATTTCCTCACCTGTTAAATAGGAAAATTCTTCCTGATCTACAGCACCAGGGGCATCACTCCTACAGGACATGACTGGTTTTTTATTCATCTTTAGGCGCCTGGCACATACAAGTATTCAGTGAATGTTTGTTAAATAAATACACATAAAGTGTACATGAAGTCTTTTGGAAATACAGAGTAAAAATTATTTGGTCATAATTATGTCAAAATCACACAAGTGTTTGGAAAAGGACTGGAAAGGATTGGATAAAAACTAGTTTGAACTATTGGGTTATAACCACTATGGATAAAATATTTTACTCTTTCATTTTGAGTTTAGCCAAAACATTAAAGTTTTCAAGGTTCATCCATATTGCAGAATAGATCATTCCTTTTTATATTTTTTTTGAGACAGAGTCTCATTCTGTTGCTCAGGCTAGAGTGCTGTGGCATCAGCCTACCTCATAATGACCTCAAACTCCTGGGTTAAAAGCAATCCTCCTGAGCAGCTGGGACTTCAGGTACTTGCCACAATACTCAGCTAATTTTTCTATTTTTAGTAGAGATGGGGTCTCACTGTTGCTCAGGCTGGTCTGGAACTCCTGAGCTCACGCAATTCTCCTGCCTTGGTTCCCAGACTGCCACTGTGCCTGGCCTGGATCATTCCTTTTTATTGCTAAACAATATTCCTTTATATAGGCTCAGCGCCTGTAGCTCAAAGGGCTAGGGCGTCAGCCACATACACCGGGGCTGGCGGGTTTAAACCCAGCCCGGGCCTGCCAAACAATGACAACTGTAAACAAAAAATAGCTGGGTGTTGTGGCAGGCGCTTGTAGTCCCAGCTACTTGGGAGGCCGAGGCAAGAAAATCTCTTAAGCCCAGGAGTTGGAGGTTGCTGTGAGCTGTGACGCCACGGCACTCTACCCAGGGCGACAGAGTGAGACTCTGACTTTTAGAGATGAAGTCAGTGGAGTCAGTCGCTCTTGCTCAGGCTAGTCTCGAACTCACAAGCTCAAACAATACTCCTGTTTCAGCTTCCCAGTCACTATGCCCAGCAAGAAATCTGACTTTAAATGTTCTTTTAAATGCAAGATATTATTAGTTATTACATAAAAAGTACATACACTTCATTCAACTGAGCACCGACTACGTATTGGGTTAGATATGCAAGGATAAATAAGGCAGGAAACTCACACCCTCACCGTCAGCCCAGCATAGGCAGCCCTTATTAGAAGGCAGAGCTGACCCAGGGCGCTGCCCCATCCTGGGGTGGGATGCGGAATGCAAAACTGGGACCAAATTACAGCCTACTGTACATAAAAGCCAGCTAGGGTATAGGAGCAGGACTCTCCACTGGCCAGGAGTGGGAAGCCACATCTCTGAGAGCTGCCCTTCCTTTCAAGTAGAAAGTTCTCTCACTTGGGGAGCAGCAGTGGGAAAGAAAGGGACATCTGGCTTCTCCCCAAATGCTACCTCAGGGTTCCCTTGAGGAACCAGCCCCAAATCTGCTTGACCTCTTTCCTCTCTGAAGGAACTGACAAAGCTTTGTCCACAGAGTAAGACAGTCCACTGCCCAGGGTGCAAAGGGGTCCCCAAGAGAGGGGATCCATGGGGGCTCTGGTAAACTGGCTACAGACAATTGTGCTTGGAAAATTATTTAAAAATTGTTTTATATATATATAAAAGCTACCACCTTATCCCTTTATTGAAACAACAAACTGGTGCCTGGGAATATTTGACTCTGACCAATTTGAAGCATTGGCCAAACTGGGACCAAATCACAGCCTACAGGCAGAAGGCTGAAGGCCTGAATGCAAATCCTCGGGCTTCAGGTAACTGTCTTAAATCCTCATTTTTTTTTTTTTTAAATAAATTCCCATTTTATCACCAGTAAGATGGTCTACAAAGGGGAGGATCTCCTTAGAACCTGCTTCTCCTTTAACGCCCTCCACTTCTCTTTTTGGACAGTGGTCATCATCTAAAAAGTGAGACAAACTCATGAAATGACTGCCCCCTACAGCCCTTTCCCACCCTGATTCTCCCCTGCCCACCTACCGGGATGGCAGCCCGGGGGTCCAGTCCATTCTCCACCACTGAGAGCATTTCCACTCTCACAGCAGCTCCCACAGAGAATCACATGACACCTGCAGAGACAGATGGCAGCCAGATGAGCAAGCTCTAACTCACCCCCAGACAGAGTCCTTTCCCAGCAGGAGGTCAACTCCTCTTATGCAAACTCTAACAGAAAGACTTTTGAGGAATATAAGAACAAAAACTGACAGTGGATTTTAAGGAAGGAAGTAAGAAAGGAAACCAAGTCAGAGGGCTCAGTCCTTGAGAGGTGAGAAGCACTGGTTGTGGGGGGTGAGTCCACTCCAAGGAGTGGGGGATGAGGGCTCTTCACTACACCAAAAGCTGCACAGAAAGCCAGGGCCCTGTGGGGTCAGGGTGCAAGAAATAAGAGACTGATTCAGAGAGGGCTCAGGGTGTGACCGGCATGTTGCTGCTGAAGGTGCCCAGAACCTGCTGGGGTTCACAAGTCACATTCAGGACCTAGGCAACACCCTGGCCCCTGCCACCCACTCCTGTCCCAGTCCAACGGCCAGCTCAACTGTGAAAAGTGCAACTGGAACAGCTTCAGAGGGAAGGGCTCTCTTGCCACACTTCTGCTTCTCCTTTGGGCTCTGAGGGCTTGGCTTGAGCAGCACAGGGACACATCTAAATGGGACCCCCACTCCCCAGCTTAGGCATGCTCAGGTGTGGTATCAGACCTGTCAGATGGGGAGTCTAAATGTGTAAAAGACCTGCTATAAGCTGACACGTATCCAGCTACAAATGATATCTGTAATCCCAATGAACTTGGCCATGACAATTCATAGGCAAAGAATGCTACTGTTTAAAAGAGTGTGCAGAAATAGCTGAAGTCCATTAAATCTCTCTGAACAGCTGACTTCCTCCTGGGGTAGGGGGTTGGAACTTTGACCCGAGACTGAGGGGGCTGCGGGCTGACCTGGCCTCCCCCCAGCAGCTTGGACAAATCAGGGCTATGCAGGAACATCACATCTAAACCAATCTCAACACTCTGCTAAGCATCAGGGAAACACCAAAACCATCAAGGCACAAAGAAGTTAATAAAACCAATGAATCTAGGCCAGGAGAGGTGGTTCACACGTGTAATCCTAGCACTCTGGGAAGCCAGAGTGGATGGATTGCCTGAGCTCAGGAGTTGGAGACCAGCTTGAGCAAGAGCAAGACCCTGTTTCTACTAAAAATAAAAAAACCAGCTGAGCACTATGGTGAATGCCTATAGTCCTAGTTATTCAGGAGGCTGAAGCAAGAGAATCTCTAGAGCCCAGGGTTTGAGGTTGCTGTGAGCTATGATGCTTCTGCACTCTACCCAGGGTGACTGAGTGAGATTGTGTCACAAAACAAACAAACAAAAAGAAAAAACCCCAAACCAAACCAAACCAAGGAATAGCCAGTGCAGTGGCTCACACCTGTAATTCTAGCACTCTTGGAGGCAGAGGCTGGAAGATCCCTTGAGCTCAGGAGTTTGAGACCAGCCTGAGGAAGAGTGAGACCCCATCTCTACTAAAAATAGAAAAATTAGCCAGGTATTGTGGTGGGTGCCTCCAGCTACTCAGGCAGCTGAGGCAGAAAATCACTTGAACCCAGGAATTTGAGGTTGCTATGAGCCACGGCACTCCAGCCTGGGTAACAGAGTGAGACTCTGTCTCACAAAAAATAAAAACAACCCCCCCCAAAAAGAAAAACAACCCAAGGTATGTTAAATGGGTTCTATTTTCTTTACACATATTGCCTATTTATATTCCTCCCAGGGATTCTAGGGGTGCTGTTTTATTATCTCTACCTGACAGATAAGGAAGAGAAGCTGACCTAGGTAAAGGAATTTTCTAAGATCCCAGGGCTGACCCCACAAAGCCAGCCCCAGCTCTAGGGAAAGCTCAGATTCCTGGGTATGTGCAGCACCTCAAAGCCTGGGGTGAGCTTGGAGGAGGACACTTCAGCTGGGGACCCAGGGAAGGGGGAACATTAAGGCCAGTCTGGTGGAAAATGTTTCCAGGAGAGCACTAGAGCATGAGGTTTGGAAAGGAAAGAGGCAGACTGACCTTGAATGGTAAAAGGGCCTCTGACTCAATCTGCAGACTCTGGTATTAGCAGAGGCCAAATGGGACCCAGAACAGACCTCCCAGTTCAGGACCCACAGAGAGAGGAGGAGTCTGTGGAGGGAGGGTGGTCCCTGAGGACCCAGCTCCAGTCATGTTCGGCCCCCATGTGACTGTGCCACACTTCACCACATTCTCTGTTCCCGGGGAATCTCAGGGCCCTCCCTCGGAGATGAGTTCCAACTCTGGCCATGGTGTAGTCACAAGAGTCACTCTCAGAAACATGCCTGGTCCTGAGGTTGGGCTCCTTCAAGGCTACCCTTGTACAGCCCAGCAGACCAAGTCCAGCTTCTCTGGATCCAAAACCCCAGGCTTCAATCCCAATACACAATTCCAGCAGCTCAGGCCTATCCTTCTAGACCAGTGTTTTTCAACGTTTTTTATCTCATGGCACTCTTGAACCTATAAACTTCCGGGGCATGCTTAAATTATGTTGATCAAAAAGAGGAGTAAGAAAAAAAATATACTTACTGTGCCTTGAACTTCTTTCAAAAATAGTTTAATGAATGATCTTTAAAAATTTTTGTGGCACACCAGTTGAAAATCACTTTTCTAGACAGAGCCTTGAAGCTCCAAAGTTGCCCATCCCTTAACCAGCTAGAAGGCCAGGACCCAAAGCGCTCAGAGCACAACAATCTGATTAATAGCCTGAACCCATTAGGCCTCATTAGCTAATTAGCTGAGAGTAATATTCATTGGGGGGGAGGGCATCAGCAAGTGGGTGCTCTGGTCAAGTAACAGTCTCCGGAGAAAACAAAGTAATCTAAAGCTAAGAGAGGTCAGGGTAAGGCCAAACAAGAGACAAGTTAACTGTCACCTAAAACAAAATGTCAGAAAAGTGATAAAATGATTGACAACAGCTCAGAGGGATCCAGGAGAATAGACACTTGAAAATGCACAAAATATGGCTCAGCGCCTGTAGCTCAAGCGGCTAAGGCACCAGCCACGTACACCTGAGCTGGCGAGTTCGAATCCAGCCTGGGCCCGCCAAACAACAATGACGGCTGCAACAAAAACTAGCCGGGCGTTGTGGCGGGCACCTGTAGTCCCAGCCACTTGGGAAGCTGAGGCAAGAGAATTGCTTAAGCCCAGGAGTTGGAGGTTGCTGTGAGCGGTGATGCCACAGCACTCTACCTAGGGCGACAGCTTGAGGCTCTGTCTCGAAAAAGAAAAAAATGCACAAAATAGGACTGAGACTTTGGGGTTGAGGCCACAATTCAGGACACCTCCCTTTGTAGGAAGCCAAAGCACCCTACCGATTTGTGTCTGCTCTATGGAACAATACTTGCAGAGCCAAGACTCTATAGTCAATGACAAAAGAACTCACTTTTGGAACCAGAAAGAGGCTTGGGTGTTGGGACTGTTGGCTCAGCATCCTATTATCCAGCTGAGTGGCCCAGATCCCAAATCTATCATTGTACTGGTTTTGCTAGTTTCACTTTCCTCACTGGTCCTCAAAATACTCTTCATTGACTCGCAGAACCAAACTAAAGACAGTTGTGGCTCCAAGGAGACCCACACAGAGGGAAGTGAGGGGAGAACTTGATTCACCCTTACACAACTCCCCAGAGTACACAAAGCAAGCTTCTCTGATCTCATCCTCTAACCTCATTTAATTCGTACAACAACCTTGTGAGAGAAGAATGAATAACCTGTTTTACACAGGAGAAAACTGAGGCTTAGTAGAAATAGGCCTCAGGGAAGAGACAGAATTCTCTGGTTTCCTCATTCTTTTTTTTTTTTGAGACAGAGTCTCACTATGTCAGTAGAGTGCTATGATGTCACAGCTCACAGCAACCTCTAACTCTTGGGCTTAAGCAATTCTCTTGCCTCAGCCTCCCAAGTAGCTGGGACTACAGGAACTCGCCACAACACCCGCCTATTTTTTTGTTGCAGTTGTCATTGTTGTTTGGCAGGCCCAGGCTGGGTTTAAACCCATCAGCCCTTGTATATGAGGCTGGTGTCCTAACTGCTGAGCTACAGGCACTGAGCCTGGTTTCCTCATTCTAACACCTTAGCCCTTCATGGGACTAAACAGACTCAGATCTTTGGCTCAAAGAATTTCAGGCAAACTATTACAGACTCTTACAGGTACTCAGAAGGTCCATTTCTTCAAGTAAGTTCTAAAACCAACAAGAAACAGTCTTGCTGATCAGTCTGATAGCCCAACCAGCTGAGCCCAAGTCCCTTCCATGCGCCCTAAGTCCCAGAACTATTCTTTCTTAAATGTTTCTACCAGTTAGGAAGGAATTGTCTCAGCTGGTTTTTATTATACTGCCTGAACTTCTGCATGTGTCCAATTTCACTTCCAGGAAGAGATCCAGGAAGATAGAAAAGAGAAAAATGACTTAGAAGAGACTTACATTAAAAGAAGAAATGGATAACCTGGCTTCAGCACTCCCAAAAGATTCAATCCATCAGTGAACAGCACCCTCTTCAGAGACTTCTCAGCCACTCCCCACAGCCTTCCCTCTACTGCCTGAATTGTGCACCTGGCTGTTCTTCCTTCTACTGCCTGAATTGTGCAACAGGCTTGGCATTTAAGCCATCCAGATGCTGTACCAATTGATGAGTCATTTTTTTTCAGTTGGAAAAGAATGACAAAGTTATCTTCTGATTCAGAAAGACAGCTGATCTTTGAGACATGTGAGTGCTGAATGAGCAAGCTGTATTTCCACCTGAGGATAGTTGGATTTCTGGACAAATGTCCGGTGAAAGGCAGGATGGGGTATAGGGAGGGATTAGGCCTTTGAAGGCATTAAATACCAGGTGAAGTGTGAAAATCTAGCTTGCAATTCCTTGAACAGTGGCTAGTTTGAAAGGGCAGAATTGTGAAGTTGGTGAACATTGAGTACCTTTCTTTCCTCCCTCCTTCTTCTCCTCAGTTAACACCCATTTCTTCCATAGCCGAAGGATTTTTTTTTTTTTTTTTTGAGACAGAGCCTCAAGCTGTCGCCCTGGGTAGAGTGCAATGACATCACCGCTCACAGCAACCTCCAACTCCTGGGCTTAAGCAATTCCCTTGCCTCAGCCTCCCAAGTATCTGGGACCACAGGCACCCGCCTCAACGCCCGGCTATTTTTTGATTGCAGCCATCATTGTTGTTTGGCGGGCCCAGGCTGGATTTGAACACGCCAGCTCTGGTGTATGTGGCTAGCGCCTCAGCTGTTTGAGCCACAGGCACCGAGCCATACCAAAGGATTCTAAATGATGACCAAACTCTGAGAGAATGAAAACAGGATCTTTGCTTGACTCATTCACCATTGCATTTCTAGTATCTAGAATAGTGCTTGGCACACTGTGGTGCTCAAAAAATTACTGTTGAATGAATTGATGAATAAATAAAAACAAGCCACAGGGCATGTACCTTCATTTCACAAATTATGGGAAGTTAAGGTAACAACTCTTAAGTAATGGGGCTATAGTGGAACTCCTTTCATTAAATCAAGCTGCCAATAAGCCTGAAAACCATTGAGATATTGCACCTTAATGAGAGATAGAACAGCATTCAGATTTCAAAGGCACAAAACTATACAAAGCAAGCAAAGACAACATTCCTTGGGGCTCTTTAAAATTGCTGTCAAATAGTTGACCCTTCAGAAGCCAAGACATCAGAATTTGGAGGAAATGTGTACCAAAAAGCCCCCAGGAAACTATAAATGCTGAGCATGGGACTTGCATGATTCAGGAATGTTCCCCTGCCTCAGCTACTCTAACTTGGCTCCCTGTGCTCATGGAACCCAAATAGCCAAAACTCAATGATCCAGAACCTGTGAAAAGAGGAAGCGATTCCACAGCCTCTTCTACCCACCTAGGCCTCAGCCTCCCTAGGACCCACTCATCTATATTCTTCACAACATGCAACATTGCCTCTAGCACCCGACATGTCCCCTGTATTCTGCGTTGGGACTGATTTACAATCAGCTCCAGCAAGGAGGAACACCGGCAGAATCCTTTGCAAGTGTCAGGACAAGTCACATGGATAAGGGTCAACCCCACACAGAACCTCCCTGAAGTGCCAGAACACCAGCCAAAAGGGAGTAATGGCTTCCATTACCCCAGGCTGAATGAGCTGGGTGAGTAGCCATCTCTCACCTTTCAGGTATTTGAATAATACCTACCATATTCCAGCAGCCAGCACAAGTAATTTACTAAGAATTCCAGAAACATAATCCTTGGAGACACCAGAAAAAACTCCTGCTTGATCCAAGAGCTGGGGGTGGGGGGCTCTCTCTTCCTCCA
Organism: Nycticebus coucang; assembly: GCF_027406575.1. Taxonomy (NCBI): domain Eukaryota; kingdom Metazoa; phylum Chordata; class Mammalia; order Primates; family Lorisidae; genus Nycticebus; species Nycticebus coucang. Next base: position 60,869,046 of record NC_069797.1, read on the forward strand.
CACTTATTTACGACCTGAGGTCCTGCATGCACCAATCAAGCTGCTCAGTCTCAACTGCCTGGCTCTGAGCAAGCACCCAGACTTGGCAGTTGAGAAGCAGCTGGTGTGATTGGTAGAGGACTCTGCACTAAGTTCTTAGATTGTATGGAAGCTGGGTCAAGGAAAGAATGGGTGCAGAGTTGCGGTGAAGAGATGTGGTAGGGACAGCAGAGATCTCCTTTGTCATAAGATTGGGTAAGGGTGGCAAGAACAGGAAGAAGCAAGAGTTGGGAACAGTTTAGCAAAGACTTTGGGATGAGGTGTCTTCAGGATGCTTGAAGACAGAAAGGAAGTACACGGTAGGCTAGGAAATTAGGGACCAAGTCTGTGAGGACAAGATACTTTGGGCTAAGGATGAGATCAGAGTTATCCAGAAGAAAGGGGTAAACTCAACAGGGCATCCACTTTCGAGGTGGGTCTTAAATGAAAGGGGGCACAGGCAGGGTGTCTGGGATGAGCAGATCTTGGACAGCTGAACAGGACGTGTAGGAGATAGGGATAAGAAAGCTCAGCCAGAAAAGGAAAAATCAGAATGGTGGATCTAGGGGAGGTACGTACGAAGCACCAGGATTGCCACAGAGGTTCAGGGGTGAGGATGAGGTGTGCTAGGGCGAGAGGAAGGGATATGGCGGTGATGGAGACTGAACTGGGCTAAACCGGGGGTCACGAGTGAAGCTGCAAGACCGGTGGCGAGCGGATGCGGGTAAAGGCTGGGGTCGGGTCACGGGTGGGAGAAGAGCAGGGGACTGATCAGCAGTGGCAGTGCGGGCCGAAGGCTGGGTCCAAGTGGGACGGGACGTGGGCTGGGAAGGGCTGGGGGGTCTTGAAGCCGGACAATTCTAAGACAACCAGGGTTTGGGATCCCAGAGAGGGCTGTGAGCGCACAGCCCGCTCGCGTCTCGGCCCTGCCGCCTTTCCACTGCCCATCTCGTTCCCTAACCCTTGACTCACCCAATGGAGCGGGAGCGGGCAGGGGTCGCTCCCAGCCACTGCAATCCCCCGGCATCCAAGCCGACGCTGCGGCCTCCCCGCCGCTGACAACAGGAAGAGGCGCCCCCGGCGCCTGACGCCATCACGCTCCGGCCCTGCCCCGCCCCCTTCCACAGGACCAATCGCGGGGCCAGGAGGACCGGGGGGCGGGGCCAGTTGCTCAAGGCAACAGCTGGGCCCCGGGACCTGCGGTCTGTGCAAGGTCGGGTTGGTTCCCAGAAGCGAAGGCAACGTTCCGAGCGGAACCCGTCTGTCCTCCTGCCTCTAGCAGGTCTGCATCAGACTAGATCCAGCAGGTCTGCGTCAGACTAGATCCTGACCTCGCTATTTGGGCTGTCTCTTCGCCTCCCTCGACGGAAGGTCTGCGGCTTGTGAGTGGGACCGATAACGCCTGCCCTATCCCTGTGACCCCCGCTCCCCAAGGGGATCGGCGCAGGCCGGTGGGCAGAGCCCGGGCCCGAAATGGAGCCTCCGCCTGACTCTTCCTGGAAAAACACCTTGTTTTGACCACACTTTATCCAGCAGAGCGCCTTAAGGTCCCCTTGGGCACTCGCTGATCAGCTCCGCGTTGCGCGAAACTCAAGGGTCCGCTTATTCTCTTCTGGGCACGTATTCGTATGTTTTCTCTCCATCATTAAAGTGGCATTTCTCCTTCAAATGGACTCAGAACAAAATATCATAAGTAGTAAAGGGGGAGGGGGGGTTCTGGATGTGGCCGTTCCTTGGGCACTTTACACTTGCAGGCCTTGGTCAAATGGGAACCTCATAGGGCCCGAGTGTGGCAGAGGGGCAGAGCGAGTTACCACTACAAGCAGATCCCAAAAGCGCATAGGGGTGGCTCAGAAGGAGCCATTTCTTGGAATCAAGCTCCAGACGTTGTCTAGGGAGGGAGTAGTTCCTGTGATCCCTCAGCCTGTCTGGGAAGAAAGGTGTCCCTCATCTCCGCAAAGGTCGGGGTCTGGGTCCTGCTTCCATTTATAAAACTGACTGTCGCGGGGTGAGACCCCAGACTGGGGCCTGCCTCTTCAGTAATTCTCTTCCCAAGAATGAAAACCTCCCTCTTCAGTTTTAGGGTATGTAGGTCTGAGCGTGTACTTCAGTACTGTTATTGGCAGAGCAGGAAGATGGGAAATAAGGACATGGAAATAAACTATTTTCTTGGTACATTTAAATAGGTGAAAAGAAAAGAATTTACTAGGGAAATGCTTTTTTTTTTCTTTTTAGATAAAGAGTCTCACTTTATCGCCCTCAGTAGAGTGCTGTGCTGTCACAGCTCACAGCAATCTCCAACTCCTGGGCTTAGGCGATTCTCTTGCCTCAGCCTCCGGAGTAGAGCTGGGACTACAGGAGCCTGTCACAACGCCCGGCTATTTTTCATTGCAGTTTGGCCGGGACCACGTTTGTACCCACCACCCTTGGTGTATGGGGTCGGTGCCCTACCCACTGAGCACAGGCGCTGCCCTATGGAAATGCTTTTATCTTGATGATATCCTTAAGACGGGTTCTGGCCTGTAGTGAGCACACAGAAATAAACAAAAGAAGAGTGTTTCTTGTCATAATTGGTACTGCAAACTCATTCATGACTTGGCACAAACACACCCTACCCCCAGACTGGGCATGTAATGGCTCTCAGTTCCTTCCATGGAATTTATGCTCAGCTGCTATTTTCCAGATTCCTTAGAGGGAACTCCTAAGTAATCATTTCTCAGCTCTTCAGGAGCTGCTTTCTCTGTGTCTTCTCTTATTTCCCCAGGGTTCCAACGTCTCTGAAAAGTCTGCAGGCTTATCTGCCTCTTCTCATCTTGTTCTACATGCCTTTCTGAAGCTTCATAAAACTATGGATCATGGTGGGGAGGGTTGAGGAGAGGGAAATGGACAAATGTACACACAGAGAGCACATTTCCACCGAAGATTTTATACATGGACCCTGACCCCACCAGGAAGTTTCCAGATAGGGAAAAAATTTTCACATTACCATGTCACTTGAGCAATAATAAAGACAACTACAATAATGCCACAGGACCGGAGAGGAGTACTTGAGAGTTATCTTGGAGGATGTGACTTTTGATCTGAGCCTTCCAGTTGGGACTAGAGGAAAGGACATTGCAGGTAAAAGGACTGGTAGGTAAGTGGCCAGTGGGCAAGGATGCAGGCTGAGCTCAGGGAAGTGTGCACCCAGCAGTGGAGAGGAAGCTAGGAAGTGAGAAAAGGAAAGGGAAGAGGAGGGAGACAGACAGACTGCAGAAGGGGTGACGAGAGGATGCACTAATATGGTTGGAGGCCAGTGTACAAAGAGCTCAAAACACTTGCAAGGGCAGCTCACATCCCAGTGTCTGTCAGCTTAGATTTAAAACACTATTCAGGGTTATTCAAAGCCAGACAGGAGAACTGAAGGCATCAGAATGCCTCGGAGATTGATCTAAAATGCAGATTCCTGAATTCTACTTTAGCCCTAAAGAGTCACTCTAGGATGGGATCCAAAAATTTGGGCCTGACCCCACCTCTGCTGTCCCCTGCCCTCACCATTGATGGAACTGAAACAATAAAATGTGGGAATCCCTCCCTTAAATAATCCCTTTGGCAGTTACTTTCTGTTTTCAAATTTGAAGTCTGTCTTCCAGGCCTAACCTAGGAAATGGGTTAATATCTATGGAAAATGGAAGAACCTACTGTTTGCTAGGTAGACACCTGCGATGCACCCTATATTCCTTACCATGCACCTAGAAGGTACCCATAAATTGCTGTGTATAGTGCATACTGTTGCCCAATTTTTTGAGAGAAAAATAAGGATGTGCGTTATATATGGATAGTACTATTTGTTACTGATATGTAAAATTTCTTTTACCTTGTTAGCTGTTGTTATGTCTTGTAATTATTTGTTACATAAAATTTCTTATACCATAATATATTAAAATATAAATGCTAGGCTCGGAGCTTGTAGTTCAGCAGCTAGAGTGCTAGTCATGTACACCAGAGCTGGCAGGTTGAGTCCAGCCCGGGCCTGCCAAACAACAATGAGAACTAGAACCAAAAACATTGCTGGGCATTGTGGTAGGCACCTATTCTGGGAGGCTGAGGCAAGAGAATTGCTTAAGCCCAAGAGTTTGAGGTTGCTATGAGCTGTGACGCCACGGCACTTTACCCAGGGTGACATAGTGAGACTCTGTGTCAAAATAAATAAATAAATGCTAAATTTCTTTATAATATAAAAACAAGCACTTAAATATAAACAAATAAAAATTTGAGTTAAAAAATTAAAACAAAAGTTGGTTTTTTTTCGGTTTTTTTGCAATTTTTGGCTGGGGCTGGGTTTGAACCCGCCACCTCCAGCATATGGGGCTGGTGCCCCACCCCTTTGAGCCACGGGCACTACCCTAAAACAAAAGCTTTTTCCTGAAACTTTGGGCCCAAAATGTAGGTACACATTATACATGGAAAAATATTATAAGTGCTATTATCCCCATTTTACAGATAAGAAAACAGACTTAAGAGAGGTTAAGCAACTGGGTGTGGTGGCTCATGCCTATAATCCTAGCAGTTTGGGAGGCTGAGGCAGGAATATTGATTGAGGCTAGGAGTTTGAGATGAGCATGGACAACACAGTGAGACTTTGTCTCTACAAAAAATAAATAAAAAGAGAGTGGGTAAGTAATTTGCTGGACCAAAGCCACATAACTAATAAGTAGTAGAAGCAGGATTCTCACCCAGCTCTTTCTGATTCTACAAGATACCCATACATATATACATAGGGAAAATGGGGAATTATAGCTCAAGGTACCTTTATTTATAAAACACTCATTACAAAATTTTATAAAATATTTGCAAAATATTTCTCTACATGTTGATATATAAATGTAAAAATATAAAATACAAGTTTGTTAAGTTTTCCTATGTACGGCAACCTTTGGGACACCCTGTAATTGGAGAGGCAGCTTAGTTCAGTGGGTTTTAGAGTCGAGGCTGCTTAAGTTTTAATCCCAGCTCTGCCCCATAGTATTTGCTGAGCCTTCCCTAAAACAGTGTGGAGCCTAGGACAACCCAATGGCTATCTATCTAAGACAACTGCCACAGGGTCAATATTTTTCATTTTTCATTTCTCTGTGTCTTCTCTTATTTCCCCAGGGTTCCAACTTCTCTGAAAAGTCTGCGGGCTTATCTGCCTCTTCTCATCTTGTTCTACATGCCTTTCTGAAGCTTCATAAAACTATGGATCATGGTGGGGAGGGTAGACATTTCTGAATTGCATTGAAGATAGACATTTCTGAATTGAATTTTATTGATGTTCAGGAAGGAGATGCCCTCTGGCCCTTGTAGTGTTAAGACATGTACACATATGTGTGGGTTCATTTGTATAGTATTTTGTCCACCATGCTCATAACTCCTATAGCCCTTGTTACAGCCTTCTGTTGTAATGTTGAGTGTGTTAAGCCTCAGGAGCAGGGCTCAGGAATAGAATCTCTGTGACTTTCACCTTCCCCAAGGCAAAGCTGTATGTGATCTTCCCCCCATCTTTCTGATTGTGAGTCCTAAGACCTTCATTCCAGAGAGGGTCCCTTCCCATACCCTGAAAGCTAATCACATTTTCACATAGTTGTCCATAAAAAATCACCCAGACACTTTGGGAGGCTGAGGTAAGAGAATAGCTTGAGCCCAGTTCAGGACCAGCCTGAGCAACATCTCAAGACCCCATCTCCACAAAAATAGAGAAATTAGCCATGAGTGGTGGTGTGTACCTGTTGTCTCAGCTACTTGAGAGACTGAGGCAGGAAGATTGCATGAGCCCAGGAGGTGGAGGTTGCAGTGAGCTATGATGATGCCACTGCACTGTAGCCTGGGTAATAGGGTGAGACCCTGTGTCCAAACACACCCCCCGCCAAAAAAATCCCCAAACAAACCAAAAAAAACTAACAAACCAAGTTCAGTGATCTGGATAGCTAAACAAGGAGAGGTTCCTGGACAGTGGTACACCCAGGGAGAGAATGGATGCTCTGCATCCTGCCCCCCATATATTGCCCTATGCATCTCTTCAGCTGTATCCTTTATAATAAACCAGTAAATGTGTTTCCCTAAATCCTGTGAGCTATTCCAACAAACTGAACCCAAAGAAAGGGTCATAGGAACCCCAACTTGAAACCAGTCAGTCAGAAGTCTTAGAGACCCAGACTTGAGACTAGTATCAGGGAGTGGCAGTTTGGGGGATCTGACACCATCTCCAGGTAGATGGTGCTGGACCTGAACTAGAGGACACCCAGCTGGTGTCTGCTATTTAGTAGGTGGGGGAAACCCTGCATTTGCGCACAGATGACTTCTTCTGTGTTGATGATTGCTGTGGTATAATAATGAAGGAAAACTCAGTTTATGAGTCTTTTTTTTTTTGGGGACAGAGTCTCAAGCTGTCACCCTGGGTAGAGTGCTATGGCATCACAGCTCACAGCACCCTCAAACTCTTGAGCTTAAGCGATTCTCTTGCCTCAGCCTCCCAAGTAGCTACCCTGTTTCCCCGAAAATAAGACAGTGTCTTATTTTAATGTGTGCTCCCAAAGACGTGCTAGGTCTTATTTTCAGGGGACGTCTTATCTTTCCTGTAAGTAGGTCTTATTTTCGGAGGATGTCTTATTTTGGGGAAAACAGGGTAGTTTATGAGTCTTTTTAAAGCAGCTGTTTAAGCCCCCAAGCAGACACCCCAGAGTGTGTGACCTCAGGCAAATTCCAAAAACTCTCTGAGCCTCAATTACTCATGTGTAAATTAGAGATCATGTCAGTTGATGTGAGGATTAAATAGGATAATATCCTTAAGACTGGTTCTGACCTATAATAAACACAAAAATGAACAGCTATTATTGTTCTAGCTCTGGCTAATTTTCACAGCCAGTTGCTCAGATCCTTGCCTTCCACTACTCTTCTGAGCACTTGAGGGAGATTCTTTCTTGTCTGAACCCCAAATATATCCTTACTCTGCATCTGAATGAAAGTATCAAACTAGTATTTAATGCAAATATTTCTCTTGAATAGCTGGTATTCTCTTTGGTTCTCTTGTAGGAAGCTGGTTCTTTCCACTCTCCCTTTAAAAGTGGATTTTTAAAAATGTATTATACACATGTTTACAGTTCAGATAGTACTAAATGAAGTGAGATGGTGCTGAAACATAATGATCCACCATGGTTCCTTGCTCCATCCCCGTGAGCTACCTGAGCCTGGTTAACTTCTGCGGAGTAGGGCTTAGCAGAATCTTTTTAAAAAATTTCCAGAAAATGCAAACTAAGATATTTCAACAGGGCTCTGCACCTGTAGCTTAGTTGTTAGGGTGCCAGCCACATATACCTGGGCTGGTGGGTTTGAATCTGGGCCTGCTAAACACAATGACAACTACAACAAAAAAACAGCCAGGCGTTATGGCAGGCACCTATAGACCCAGCTGCTTTGGAAGCTGAAGCAAGAGAATTGCTTAAACCTGAGAGTTTGAGGTTGCTGTGTGCTGTGATCTGTGATGCCACAGCACTCTACCAAGGGTGACATAGTGAGACTCTGTCTCAAAAAAAAAAAAAAAAAAAAGATATTTCAACATAAAGACTATCAATGAATGCCCATAGAACAGAAACAAGATAGGGGTTTAAAAGTGTGGGAAGGAGGGATTGAAAGGGGCAATAGAAAATTTGGGGAGATTATAGAAGTTTATCCATCTTGATTATTGTTAATGAATTCACTGATGTATGTTTTATTATTTTTTACACATGCACGTAGGCCATTTAGTTCAAATTTAAAAGTGAAGGCTGGGCGTGGTGGCTCATGCCTGTAATCCTAGCACTTTGGGAGGCCAAGATGGGAGGATTGCTTGAACTAAGGAGTTTGAGACTGAGCAGGAGTGAGACCCCCATCTCTAAAAATAGCCAGGTGTTGTGGCGGGCACCTATAGTCCAAGCTACTTGGGAGGCTGAGACCAGAGAATCACTTGAGCCCAGGAATTTGAGGTTGCTGTGAGCTATGAAGCCACGGCATTCTACCAAGAGGAACATAGTTAGACCCTGTCTTAAAATAAATAAATAAATAAATAAATTAGTTAATTAAAAGTGAGTACATGTGGTATTTTTCTATTCTTGTCATACTCCATTTATTTTTTATTTTTATTTTTTTAGAGACAGTCTTACTTTATTGCCCTTGGTAGAGTGCTGTGGTGTCACAGCTCACAGCAACCTCCAACTCTTGGGCTTAGGCGATTCTCTTGCCTCAGCCTTCTGAGTAGCTGGTACTATAGGCGCCAGCCACAACACCTGGCTATTTTTTTATTGCTGTTTGGCCAGGGCCAGGTTCAAACCCGCCACCCTTGGTATATGGGGCTGGTGCCCTACTCACTGAGACACAGGCGCTGCCTGTCATACTTGATTTAGGAGGATGGTCTCCAGTTCCATCCAGATTGTTTCAAAAGATACTAGTTTTCCATTTTTATGGCCAAGTAATACTCCATGGTATACAAACCACATTTTATTAATCCACTCATATATTGATGGACACTCAGATTGTTTACACATCTTTGCAATTGTGAATTATGCTGCTATGAACATTTCAATGCAAGTGTCTTTTTAATGGAATGACTTTTTTTGTTTGGGTAAATACCCAGTTGTGAGATCAAAACAAAGATCTACTTTTAGTTTTTTGAGGAATCTCCATACTACTTTCCAACTAGGTTGTACTAGTTTTCAGTCCTACCAATAGTGTAGGAGTGTTCCTTTCTCTCCACATAATGCCAGCATCTGTTGTTTTGGGACCTGAGAATAAGGACCATTTTCACTGGAGTTAGGTGACATCTCACTGTGTTTTTTTTTTTTTTTGCTTTTGTTTTTGAGACAGAGTCTCACTCTGTTGCTTGGGTAGAGTGCCGTGAGATCAGCTTAGCTCACAGCAACCTCAAATGCTTGAGTTCAAGTAATCCTCTTGTTTCAGCCTCCTGAGTAGCTGGGACTACAGGTGTCTACCTCAATGTCCAGCTTATTTTTCTATTTTTTGTAGAGATGAGGGTCTCGCTCTTGCTCAGGCTGGTCTCAAACTCCTGAGTTCAAGCAATCCACCAGTCTCAGCCTCCCAGAATTCTAAGATTACCTCCCTGTGGTTTTGATTTTCATTTCCCTGATGATTACAGATGTTGAGCATTTTTCATGTTTATTGGCCATTAATGTATCTTGTTTTGAAAAGCTTCTATTCATGACTTTTGTCCACTTTCGAATAGGGTTGCTTGATTTTTTTTTTTGCTTACTTGCATGAGTTCTTTGTAGATTCTGATTATTAGCCCTTTATAGGATGTATAGCATGTGAATATTTTCTCTCATTTTGTAGGTCATCTATTCACTCGATTGTTTCCTTGGCTGTGCAGAAGCTTTTTAATTTAATCAGGTCCCATTTATTTATTTTTGTTGTTGCTGTGATTGCCTTTGGGGTCTTCTTTATAAGTTCTCTGCCTTGGCTGATATCTTGAGTTTTTCCAAACACTTTTTCTAGAATTCTTATAGTTTCATGCCTTAGATTTAAGTCTTTTATCCATCATGAATTATTTTTTGTGTATGGTGAGAGGTGTGGATTCTGCTTTAGTCTTTTACATGTGGCTATCCAGTTTTCCCAGCATTGTTTATTGACTAGGGAATATTTCTCCATCATATATGTTTGTCTGCTTTGTCAAAGATCAGGTGGCAATGTGAGGTTGGTTTTATATCTGGGTTCTCTGTTCTGATTCATAGGTCTTTGTCTCTATTCTTTTTTTTTTTTTTTTAGAGACCGAGTCTCACTGTACCGCCCTCAGGTAGAGTGCCGTGGCTTCACACGGCTCACAGCAACCTCTTAACTCTTGGGCTTACGCGATTCTCTTGCCTCAGCCTCCCGAGCAGCTGGGACTACAGGCGCCCGCCACAACGCCCAGCTATTTTTTGGTTGCAGTTTGGCCGGGGCTGGGTTTGAACCCACCACCCTCGGCATATGGGGCTGGCGCCCTACTCACTGAGCCACAGTACAACGATGTTTCAGTTATATATCCTTGCAGCATATATGTAGCTCAAAGTCTGGTAAAGGGATGTCTCCCAATGTGTTCTTTTTGCTTAAGGTTGCTTTGGCAATTTGAAGTCTTTCCTGGTTCCATATGAAGTGTAAAATTATTTTTTTTCTTGATCTTCAAAAAGTGATGTAGGTATTTTAATGGAGATTGCATTGAATCTATAAATCACTCTGTCTATAGACATTTTAATGATGTTGATTCTGTTGATCCATGAGCATGGTATGTTTTTCCATTTCCTCAACATTTTGTAGTTCTACCTGTAGAAGTCTTTCATCTCCTGGGTTAAATATATTGCTAGGTATTTTTATTTTCTTTGTTGCTATTATGAAAGATATTGAGTTTTTTATTTGATTCTCAGATTGACTGTTGTAGATGTATAGGAATGCTACCAATTTGTGTACATTGATTTTGTAACCTGAGACTTTGCTAAATTTCTTTATCAATTCCAGGAGTCCCTTATGGAATCTTTGGGGTTTTCTATATGTAAGATCATATCATTAGCAAAGAGCAGAAGCTTGATTTCTTCTTTCCCTATTTGGATACCCTGGATTTTCTTCTCTTGCCTGATTGCTCTGGCTAACACTTGTACATTTTTATAGTATTCAGAGATGATATTTTGTATTTCCTTGGTATCAGTTGTAATATCCATTTTCACTTTGGAATGAGCTTATTAAGGTCCTTCCTTTCCTGTTTCTGGTTAATCTAATAAGAGGGCTGTTGATTTTGTTCATCTTTTCAAAGAACCAATTTCTTGTTTCATTAATCTTCTGTATAATTCATTTGTTATGGATTTCATTTTGTTTGGCTCTGACCTTCATTATTTCTTTTCTTCTTCTAAGGTTGGGTTGGGTTTGCCCTTCCTTTTCCAATTCCTTGAGATAGGTATTTATCCTACATCCAAATAGTCATTCATTTACAACTGCTTTTGCTGAGTCCCACAGCTTTTGATAATTTGTGTCCCCTTTGTAATTTAGCATGAAGAATATTTTGATTTCCATCTTCATTTTTTCCTTGTGCCAACTATCATTTAGCAGTGGGTTGTTTAGTTTCTATGACTTTGTATAGAGATGAGCATTTCTGTTGGAAGTGATGTCTAATTTTATTCTATTGTGGTCTGAGAAGATACGTGTTTTAATTTCTATTTTTCTGAATTTGTTGAGACATGTTTTGTGGCCTAGGATGTGATCAGTCTTAGAGAATGTTCCATTAACTGATGAGAAGAACATATTCAGTGATTTGGGGGGTAGAATGTTCTGTAAATGTCTGTCAGGCCCATTTTTTCTAGAAGTCCATCATTTCATTGCTTCTTTTCTGCTTGGAGGATCTGTCCTATTTTGTCAGTGGGGTGTTGAAATAACAGTAATGCTGTTATTTATCATTTTGTTATATCAAGTAGGGTTTGCTTTATGAATATGTGCACACTGTGTTATGTGCATAAATATTTAGGATTCTTATGTCTTCTTTTTTTTTTTGAGACAGAGCTTCAAGCTGTTGCCCTGGGTAGAGTGCTATGGCATCACAGCTCACAGCAACCTCCAACTCCTGGGCTTAAGAGATTCTCTTGCCGACATGATTGCAAGAGGGACTTTACCTAACAATTGCAATCAGTGTAACCTGGCTTATTGTACCCTCAATGAATCCCCAACAATAAAAAAAAAAAAGAAATATGAGAAAATAGGAAAAAAAAAAAAAAAGAGAGATTCTCTTGCCTCAGCCTCTCAAGTAGCTGGGACTACAGGCACCCACCACAATGCCTGGCTATTTTTTGGTTGTAGTTGTCATTGTTGTTTGGCAAGCCTGGGCTGGATTCGAACCCACCATCTCTGGTGTATGTGGCTGGTGCCTTAGCCACTTGAGCTACAGGCGCCAAACCTCTTATGTCTTCTTGTTGAATCATACCTTCACCATTATATGTATAATGATTGTCTTTCTTTAGTTTTATTGATTTGAAGTCCATGTTTTCTGATAAAAAAAATGGCTACAATAGCTTTCTTTTGGTTTCCATTTACACAGAATATAGTATCCCATCCCTTCACCTTGAGTCTGAATGAGTTCTTGTCTTTTAGACGTTTCCTAAAAGTGGAAGATACTTGGCTTATATATTTTTATCCATTAAGCCAGCCTGTATCTCTTGAGTAGGAAATTCAGACCATTCACATTTATTTAAATAATTGGTAAGTGGAGTGGATTTCAGTTCATTTTGTTGAGGAGAACTTTATTGCCTTCTTTTACCTCTTGAGCCATTGTGGTATCTGGGCTCTGACCTTTTTAGCTTTTAGGTGCTTTTACATTAATGGGTGTTTCTGAGTACTTTGGGCAGGGCAGGTCTGGTCTTGACATTCCCTCAGTGTTTGCTTATCTTTATTTGTACGTCATATAAGAAACTTAGTTTTGCTGGATACAAAATTCTAGGCTGGCCATTATTCAGTTTGAGAAGATTGAGAATGGGGCTCCAGTCCCTTTGGTTTGTAAGATTTCAGTTCAGAAGTCTTCAGTTAGTCTAATGGGTTTTCCCTTATAAGTTACCCAGGGCGGTGCCTGTGGCTCAAAGGAGTAGGGCGCTGGCCCCATATGCCAGAGGTAGTGGGTTCAAATCCAGCCCCGGCCCAAAACAAACAAACAACAACAAAAAAACCTTATAAGTTACCTGATGCTTTCACTTTACTGTTTGTAGAAATCTTTCTTCCCTGTTATCTCTGGCCAGTCTGATGATTATATATCATGGTGATGGCCTCTTGGTAATAAATCTCCCAGGAGTCTGTTGCAGTTCTAGTACCAGAATGTCTAGATTTCTAGCAAGGGAAATTTTCCTCTAGTATTGCCTCAAATAGGTTTTGCAGCCCTTGTGTATTTTCTTCTTCATTCTCAGAGATGCCGGTGATTCTTATGTTAGGTCTCTTTATATAATCCCAAATTTCTTGTAGGCTTTGTTTGTTCTTCTTTTTCTCTTTGACTGACTTATTTAATGCACAGATGTTATCTTCTAGCTCTGAGATTCTTTCTTCTGGCTGATTAAGCCTATTCTTAAGGCTGTCCACTATGTTTTGTATTTCCTTGAATAAGTTTTTCATGTACAGAAGCTCTGCTTGATTTTTAAAAAAATACTTTGACTTGTTTAGTGAATTTTTCATTCATTTCCTGCATTGTTTTATGGTTTCTTTGTGCTGGGTTTCTATTTTCTCTTATATTTCATTGAGCTTCCTTATAATCTATATTTAGCATTCTCTGCCAATCATTTCAATATTCTCAATTTGGTTGGCTTCCATTGGTATGGATTTATTATTTTCTTTTGGGGGTGTCCTGTCACTCTGACTTTTCATGTATTTGGAGATCTTTTGACAATTCCTTCTCATCTGGAGCAGCTTTTGCTTATTATTTTTGGATTTTCTTTTGTTTAGATAATGGCAACCCAGTTTAATCTCTGAGACAGTGGGTGGTGTTTGTGGATGAGACTGAACCACACCCTGTCAGTAAATGCTATAAAGGCATGTACATTGACCTCGCTGTCAGTAGGTGGCACTTGTTGGAAGAAACAACACTTGTTGTTTGTGGGGGTCCTGTGACTGGCTCTAGTCCCTTTGGAGAAATACTTGATTACCCCAAGTGGTGAGTAGAGCTCTGGAAACTCTAGAATTAGACAAGTCCTAATTCTCTTCCATAGCAGAGGTAGGTAGGAGAGTGTAGCTGAGTGGGGTTAAGTGTGTTGCCCTCAGGACCCACAAAAGCTGGTAAGGTATCTGTTTTAGCTGGGGTCAAAGGTCTGCTCCCAGCTTCTAGGCAAAGCTGCCAGGGATGGGCTGTTGTGACCTCACCCAATGAGAAAGCCTGCTTGTGATCAAAATTCATGATCTGGAAGTCTGAAGTGGGCTGTGGTCCTCTCGTGGGAGAAAAGGTGCTCTGCAAGTGTGCCACAGGTAGTACCCACATTGCACTCTCACCTCTGACCTGCCCACGTGGGCAGTCTCACCTCTAGAGACTAATTCACAAATTTGCCCTCCTTGTCCCCAAGGAATGTGGTTGAAACCTGGAAATATGAGATCTGGCCTATGGGCCTGTCCTGGGGTCCCCAAAGATCAATCTTTAACCATGCCAGGGAGAAGTGCACTGGACCTGAGTTCCCCATGGGGTGCCCAAGCAGGTTTGACATCCTTCCACTTTGGGGTGCACCCCACTCTGGTGGATTAGCTGGGCAGGCAGCACCAGGGAATGCCAACAGGCAGGGACTCACCGTCCAAGCTCCCCGCTGTCTGCTGTAGGACCCCTTTAGGAAAAGTCTGAGTCCCACTCTGTGGAATCCAGGATGTGGTGGATGCACCAAGGAAAGGGAATAACAGTTCCTGTGAGCCTTGGCTCAATCATCTCTTAGTAGCCACAGGCTTGGGAGGGGAAAAGAAGGAAAAGAGTCTGAATGAAAGAAAGTTAGCACTGTGGGAAAGAAATTGTCATCCCTGACAAGAGGGCAGCCATTTTAGAAGACAAACGATCCCTTCCCCAGACTCTGGAGTGCTTCAAGGACAGAGTTTCTGGGAAACATTGTACCATATATGCCCATAATCCTGACTGGCACTAGAGAAGTGCCCCAGACAGTATGGTAGGGTCACTTTCCCATTCCAGCTATACTGATAAGGCTAATAAAAACCTTTTGCACCTGGGTAGGAGCCGAGGAGACTCTTGCTTAGGCTCCATTCTTCTTGTCCCCGCTATTAAAGTCTTTCCTTGTCCCTAGACTATCCTCCTCTCCTTTTTTGCAGACCCTCACCCCAGTTTTGTGCCAGAACCTCTCAGCACTATGGTCATTTCTGTCTCTCTCTCCACAATGCAGCCACTCAGAATGTCCAGGTTCTAGGGTCATGCAGATCCCTTGGGACCAGCAGATCCCTGTGGCTCCTGTAATCTGAGCCAAACTTGGGAAATGTTTGTTTAGGAATGAGCAAGACTAAAACTGAGGGTCTGAAGCCCTGAGGGGAGGCTAATGGTGCACACAGTGGGTGGAGAAACAGTATGGCACCTGCCTTCTCAGTGTGGGTCTGTGATGCCGGGAAGTGACCTTGAGGGCACTGGCAACCTAGAGCTTCCTCCTCAAGAAGCTCCTAGCTCACTGGCAGCAGCAGCTTTTGGACTTGTGAAGGCAGAAGGGCTCTCTAGCAGCCCTGGAGCCCACTGACTTAGGAGAAATTAACGGCTCCACCTAGCCCTCTCACTGGACTCTAAGCTCCTGGGGTTGCTCGCTGCTGAGATCCTGCTCCTGTATGTTCTGCTCCACAACTTGTTGGCTTTCTAGGTTTCACACAGGGATCTTTTTCCTTGCTTATTTTTTATTTTTATTTCTTCGCTTTTTTTTTTTTTTTTTTAAGACAGTCCCACCCTATGCCCTGAGCAGAGTGCAATGGCGTCATAGCTCACTGCAACCTCAGACTCAGGCTGTGGGCAGCCTCCAGAAGCCGAATCTGCTGGGATTACAAGCGCCCAGCTGGGATTTTTTTTTTTTTTTAAATGAGTGGGAGTCTCATTCTCGCTCAGGCAAGTCTCAAACTCCTGAGCTCGAACAATTCTCCCTCCTCAGCATCCCACAGTGCTGGCATTCCAGGCGTCAGCCACGGCACCCGGTTCTCCTTTCATTTTAGACACTGTCTATTGTATTCCTAGTAACTGTAGTCCATTCTTGAGGTTTGGTTATATCATGATTTCTAGTAAGTTAATAGTGTTCATAGAATTATGACTTCTTAAATATTGTTTACCATATGGCTGTTTCCTTCCCTCCTGGGTATACCATCCCCTCTGTAACCTAATTGTTTGTAACCTTACGTTAATCTGAAATTTAAAAAAAAAGAATCCCTATCAATAGTCCTGGACCTCCTAATGATAGCATTTATATCTTTACTGTCCATTAATTGAAAATATATATATACAAGGACCAAAAATTACAATGAAGACACACACTGGATTTGTCTGTTATCATAACAGCTCTTACGAATACGTAACAAACTGTTAAGAGTCTAGGCTTAAGGGTTAATTCAGTCTAACTTTATTATTTGATCCTTCATTCCTCATCTCACCCCTTTGTTTTCTGGTAACAGAACCTCTTATTTTGTTTTAGGGATGAGCCTCCTTCACTCCCTGAAATTTTACTGGGATTCAGTGGTTTAAGGCCCCACACTGGAATTTCCTGTGGGTATGGCTGGCCAATCAGAATCTCCTCTTTCCTGACCCAGGGTTCAAGCTGACCAGAGGCCTTTTGAAAGATAGAGCTATTTCCTACATAGCAACATAGAGTTGGAATGGCCACCTTTGCAGAGTGGAGTGCCATTCCTCCTAAACTGAAGCCAACACAGAGGAAGGCAGAGCTGACAGCTAGATAGGGAGAGGATAAAGTCTGGGTCATGGATGCAGCCAGCTCTAAGCCCTTAGGCTTTCCTATTATGTGAGTTAATATAATGTATGCCATTTTTTGTTTAAGCATGTTTTAATTAAATTTCACATGGAACATAAAGAGCTCTAATATGTCATCTTTTTTTTTTTTTTTTTAATATGGGCAGCTTATCTATCCCCCAGCCTCAGTTTCTTCTTCTGTTAGTTGGGAAGAATTAGATCCACCTCAGGGAGCTGTATGAATTAAATAACATCTATACATGCTTATTATGTGATCACTCTCTGTGACATTAAAAACTATTTTTGTGGGAGACACAGGATTCATTTGCTCTGTAAGCAGTGCTTGGTGCACACATGCATTCAGAGCCCCCTTGCTGCAGCCTGCCTTTGAAGAATCTGTAGTCACAGATTGGAAATCACTGCTCCAAAGGCTGCCTGTTGAGCAGAGCGACGTATTCTTTTGTCCCCATTTGATCTGTGTGTATTCTTCTTTAAGAGTGTAGTTTGGTATCACACAGTCCCCCCACCTCATTCCCTTCTTAACTGGCCCCTTACGCAGTTACTTCCAAGCAGGATCTCTGTCCTGTTGTACTGGTTCTCAGACATTCTCAGAATCCAGGTGCTTGGAAGTTGTGCCTTCTACAGAACACTTACTTCTATTTATAGAACTAGTAAGAAAATTGCAACAAGAACTATGGCTGCTGTTTATTCATGTAGAATAAAATCACAATAATCCACACCCATTTCTTAGGAAAAAAATAAGCTGTCAACCAGTGCATGACAGCGGGTTGAGTTTTTCCTTTAACATTCTTTTTTCTGAGACAGAGTCTCACTTTGTCACCCTCAGTAGAGTGCCGTGGAGTCATAGCGCACAGCCACCTCAAACTCTTGGGCTAAAGCAATTCTTTAGACTCAGCCTCCTGAGTAACTGGGACTACAGGTGCCTGACACTATACCTGCCTGGCTATTTTTTTAGAGACAGTCTTGCTTGCTCAGGCTGATCTCAAAGTCCTAAACTCAAGCAGTCCACCTGCCTCAGCCTCCCAAAGTGCTAGGATTACAGGCGTGAGCCACTGCGCCTGGCCTTTAACATTCTCTTGCTGCTTACTAATTCACTTTGTTGCCCATGAGCTCTTAAGCGCAGAGAGATAACAGCAGGAGCTGAAATACTTAAGCTGTGAAAAAAATTAAATGTGAAACCTTAATAGCTTAATTTAGGTAAATTGTAAAGTGATTTCCTGGGAACCACTGTGCCTGTAAGTGACCTCATAAGGGGATACCCAATTCCCAATTAAATTTTTTTTTTCTTAAATACTTAAACACATAATAGACAAACCGGTCTTTGGCACTGCCTGCTCCCAGTCGACATCTCTGAAGGCAGCCACCATTACTAACTCCCGGTGTGTCCTTCCAGAGACCAGCTTCATCCAACACAATTGTAATGATGAAAATCCTCTACCAGGCTGTCCAATAGCTATTAACCACGTGTGGCTACTGACTGCTTAAAACACGGCTAGTGTGTCTTAGGAGCTGACTTTTAAATTGTATTTTATTTGTATTTAAATTTATATTTAAATAAAAAGAAAAAAGAAAATAAATTTATAGTTATACTTAAATATAGTTTAAGTAAATTAGTTTAACTAAATATGGTTAGTGGCTACTGAATTGGACCATGCGGTTCTGTATGGAGTCTGTACAGTACACACGCCATGCTATGTCTTGCTTTACTCCCTTAACAATGCCTATGTGTCTTGGAGATAGATTGTTCCAACCTGCCTCATTATTTGAAACTTCTATACAATATCCTCTTATAGTCTTTGAAGGTAATCCCCTACCCATCTTGGAAAGCCATGGGTCCTCACTTCTTACAACAAGCTTTAAACTCTTCCGCATACATCATAACCAAGACATCTTAAAACAACCCTAGGCTCCCTACTCCCCTGCTTTTTTCACCATGGGCCTGAGATAGCTTTAGGGGCTGAGGAAACAATTTACCATGAATCACTGCCCTAAAATACACTTTCCACCCACGTGGCCTGTGCCTGGAATACAGTGGTAAGGGTGGCATTCTTTGGGGTTAATGGCAGCTCTAATGGTGGCTCTCCTTTAAAGAGCAAAGTTTTCTGGGAAAGGCAGCAATTAAGGTTAGGACATCTGGGGCTCATTTTGTTACTGCCATGATGAGAGGGGCTTTGTGGAGCACAGGGATCTGATGGTGAACCTCACTGTTCTTAAAATTGTCCTTAAGCCCCTGTGGATTCCTGACTAGGTTTGCGCCTTAGCCTTTCTTTTAGGGTATTTTTCAGGGATAAGAATCTTTCCGGTTGTAAATGGTCTCTAGGGAAAGAAATTTGACTAACCTATTCTGGTGTTTAGGCTTTTTTTCTGGAGGTGCCTATAAGGAGGCAATAGATACAGCATTTGGTATCAGACAGATCTGGGGACAGATTCCAGCTCCAAATAGCACAGTCTCTTTACAGCTTAAGGAGCAAATTCTTAGGACTTTGTGCCAATCTTTAGAAAAAGACAGTCTATATTTCATAAGGGATCACATGGGAGGTTGAAGAACAGTTTAAGAAGTACTCAGTAATATTTAATGGGGCTGTGTTGAGAGGAAGGAACTGTGGTTCTTGCCTTGTCAGGGTCCCTGACCAATGGAGACCTGTGGTAGAGTCCTCACAGGGACAGACGCTAACTTCCACTCCCATGCAGTTCCAGGTAACCACTGCATGGGTGGGCCCAGGCTATGCAACCACCAAACCAGGGTTCCTCACCCATCTCCCTGCATCCACCACTTGCCAGTCTCACTGTGGGTGGAAGGTCCTCTCTCATCCCTGGGCTTTGAGCTTGCTCCGGTGACTTCCTTTGTCCACAGGATGGAGCAGAAGTGAAAGTGTGCCAGTTCCTCATCCTGGCTCCTAGAGGCCTTCTGCTTGTCTGCAGGCCCTCACGTGCTTCCACTCTCACCATGAGAAGAGCTCCTTCAGGGTAGCGGCTGCCTCTTCAGGCCTCAGAACGAACACAAGTGAGACAGCTGCCCACTGCTCTGCAGGCCTGCAGGAAGCAGCAGAGCCACCAGCCAGCACAGCATGAGAGCTTAACTACACCAGCGAACCTGCACGCCCGTGGGAGTCATCACCCAACCCACTGAGTTCAGGAATGGTTTATGAGATAGCATTGTTGTGGCAAAGCTGTAACTCCATTACAAGGGTACAGGTTGAGCTGCTACCATAAAGACCTAGCACAGAAGTGGGTTAAATAAGAAGTATATTGAGCTGTCCTACCAGTGTGTCAAGGACCCAGGCTCCTTCTACCTTCCTCCGATATGGCCCTCATCCTCAGAAACCTTCATTCATATTGTTCATGGGATGAAGCCTTCATTTCCTTCAGCCCTGCAAACTCAAAAGCGCCAGAGTAGTGCCAAGCCCTCTTTCCAGCATCGTCCTAACACTTTAAAGACTCACCTGCAATCAGTTCCCACTCCTGCTGCAGGCCTGAAGGTTTTTCCTCTTCTTGAATTGGAGTCCTCCCCTCCCTCCACCCTCCAGGTCTCACCAGCAACTCACTCCCACCAGGATATGAGAAGCCAGAGCTGGCTGAACCTGGTGCTCCCCAGGAATGAGAGGCCCTGACCTGGGGGGTAGGGGTACAGGGGCACTGAGCAGACACGGCCAGTCTGATTCCCACTGCTCCACCCTGCTTCCGCCACCCTCACCTCCCTGCTGACCTCCAGCCAAAGAACCTCACTTTCCCCCACCCTCTGTCATACTTCAGTCGTTTAGTCAGCATAAAAAGGCTTGTTCAAATAGGTCCCTTCGTCTGGGAGATTGACTCAGGGGTCAGCATGGGTGTTGTGAGCGTCAGCCATTTAAGTAAGCATCCCAGTGATGCTTGAGCATAGAGATCCATAGACTGTATTCTCAAAATTGTATTTCCTTGTGGATACCTTCTCTCTGGTATTTATTTATTTATTTAAAGACAGAGACTCAACTATGTCACCCTTGGTAGAGTGCTGTGGCATCACAGCTCACAGCAACCTCCAACTCCTGGGCTTCAGTGATTCTCTTGCCTCAGCCTCCTGAGTAGCTGGGACTACAGGCGCCCGCCACAACACCGGCTTTTTTGTTGCAGCTGTCATTGTTGTCTAGCTGGCCTGGGTGGGGTTCAAACCTGCCACCCTGGGTGTATGTGGCTGGTGCCGTAACCACTGTGCTACGGGCACTGAGCCTGGTAGCTCTTTTAAATGGAGTCTACATTTTCTCTGCTACTGTCTGACCTGCTGACCACCCAGCTTTCAGTCTGGTGAGAACATTCCAGAACAAACTATGGCTCAATCCCAGGTGTTTCTCTGATTACCTCTGGAGATGACTGCATTTCACCTGCCGCCCACCTAAAATGACACCCTTGTATGACTTACCTAGATCTCTACCACATCACTACTGCTCCTCTTCTTTCACAAAGCCCTGAAATCTCATAAACCGACCCAAAAGGGGACCCCTCCGAATGAAGTGGAGCTCCTCACACACCTGGATGTGGAGCTGTGCTGCAGCGTCAGGTGGGTCTCAACACCCATTTTCATCCCTTTCTAGGCAGGTGCTGGGAGCCTAGGAGCCACACGTTAAGGCTGCCTTGCCAACAGGGTGCTGCCAGTAAAGTGCACTCATGGGAAACTGGGAAGGTGGAAGGAGGTAGCAGCAGATGTGGCCAGCTAGACTCTAGTGGCCAGCTGGACTCCTCCTTCCCGTACCCATCACCCACTGAGGGCCATGGGGCTACAATGACCTCAGCAGTGTTTTCCCAAGTTTCTTGACTCCTTTGATTCTCCAGAAACCAGCTGTGATAAAGCGACCTGAGAGCTGGTGGTACAAGCCACCACCTCTAGCCCCTATAATGATAAGCACCAATTGCATATATAAAAACCCTATCTTGAGTGGCTTCTGTTTTCCTGCATGTGGTAGTGTGACATACTAAGAAACATACATTTGGTCTTTCCTGGTATAAAGCTCTGAAAAGCCTTCACGGTTACCTGGGGATAGGGGTGCTAGGAGCATCTTTTGTTCTAATGAGGTGACTCTTGATGGTCTCTTGGATGGTGCTGGCCACCAGAACAACTAAACCATGACTAGAAGCTCAGAACCTTTAGCCTCACTCCCCATTCTCTGGGGAGAAGAGTGGGACTGGAGACTGAGTTAATAATCAATCATGCCTATGTGATGAAGCCTCCATAAAAATCCCTAAAACGGTTTGGAAAGCTTCCATCTTGGTGAACACATCCACGTGCCAGCGGGTGATACACCCCAACTCCACGAGGACCTCTCCAGACCTCCCCCCATGCACGTCTCCTTCTGGGTGTAAAATGTTTGTCCGCATTCTGTGAACCTTTCTGGCACATGATAGAACCTGAGGAGGGGTGTGTGAACTTCCAATTTATAACCACTTGATCAGAGGCACAGAAGCCTTCCCAGGCTTTTGATTGGCTTCTCAAGAGGGGGCAATCTTGTGGGACTGAACCCTTATCTGGTAGGGTCTGATACTATTTGAACTGTTGGACACCCATGGAGAATTAGAGAATCGCGCAGGGGAAGGGATCATCCCCCCAGCCCTGAACTAATGACAGTAGTGGTAGAGAAAAAGTTTGTTTTGTATATGCAAGTAGTTTTAATATAGTCCACAAGCTCTTTAATTCTTCTTTCTTCGAAAGGTGAAGTCTAAATTCCCTCCCCTTGAATGTGGGCTGCATTTAGTGACTGACCTCTATTCATGTTATGTGGCAGAGGTCTTCTGAGGCTAGGTCATGAAAAGGTTAACTTCTGCCTGGCTCTGTCTCTGTCCCTTAGACCACTCACTCTGGAGGAGGCCCACCATCAAGTTGTGAGAACCTTCAATCAAATAGCGTGTGCACAGGCCCGTTGGGGGAGGAACTGAAGCCTTCGAGAACCCACCAGTGTGTGAGTGAGTGAACCACCTAAAGACGGATCCTCCAGCAAAATTCCATTTTCTTCACGGATTTTCCCTAGGCCATGTAACCTTCTTTCTTTTGAACTGCTACATTTCTTTTCAGTATTATTTTTGCTCTAATCATATATTGCCTCATTTCTTTATCTTTTATAAAATTTCTCTTTTCTCTGACAGTTTTCATAGGAATCAGTGAGGATTTTCATTCATTTAGTAGCTGTTGGCCTTGTGTCCCCCTCTCTCTACCTCTCAGGTCTCACTGAAGAGCTGGGCAAAGTAGAATCTCACTTTGGAGAGTTTTAATTTAGAAGTACGTAGGGGGTGCGCCTGTGACTCAGTGAGTAGGGCGCCGGCCCCATATACCGAGGGTGGTGGGTTTGAACCCAGCCCCGGCCAAACTGCAACAAAAAAATAGCCGGGCGTTGTGGCGGGTGCCTATAGTCTCAGCTACTCAGGAGGCTGAGGCAAGAGAATCGCCTAAGCCCAAGAGCTGGAGGTTGCTGTGAGCTGTGATGCCATGGCACTCTACCGAGGGTGACAAAGTGAGACTCTGTCTCTAAAACAAAAAATAGAAGTACAGTAGGATAGCATTTGAAATTAACAAGTATTGTACAAATTTGAGATAGTGTTTTATATAAGCCTCACTTTGTGTACCAAATTGGAAATAATGTAATTATGACAAAATAGGAACCTGGATTTGCCTAGAATCCTGGCCCACAGTCTGGGAGGCCCAGCAGTACAAGACCTCTAGTCTTGGTTTACTGTTAGCTTCCTGTTTATGTCCAATACTCATAACACCCCACCCCATTGCAGTTTGAGCTGGCATGTGGCGTTTCAGTCCTTGTGACTTAACAGTGTAACTAAAGAGCTTCGTATTATGCTGGCCCAAGCTGGTGCCCAATAAACCGTAGCAGCCATCACCCCAGTATTATTGTCATTGTTGACTCTTCACTGGCAAGCACGGGTTCTACTTCTCTATCATCCTCAAACTACAGCCCGCGGGCCACATGAATCGGTGTGATTATATTTGTTCCCGTCTTGTTTTTTACTTCAAAATAAGGTATGTGCAGTGTGCATAGGAATTTGTTCAGTTTTTGTTTTTAAAAAACTATAGTCCGGCCCTCCAACCATCTGAGCGATAGTGAATTGGCCCCCTGTTTAAAAAGTTTGACCCTACAGCACAGAAGAGTAATGGTTAAGAGGCTTGGGTTAAAACCCTAACGGGTAGTTTTGGATGTGTGGCCTTGGGCACGTGAGCAGGTTACTTACTTTCTTGGAGCCATTTCTTTATCTGTCAATGTTGATGGTCCCATGGATTGTTGGGCTAAATGATCTAAGGCTGTAAAATGCCTAACCCAGGGCTTGCCACCAAGTAAGCAAATCATAAACGGTTGCTGCTCCTTCTGCTTCCTGTAATTATTACTATTTAGTCTTGTGCTTTAAACTTAGTAAACTTTTTTTTTTGTTGAGATAGGGTCTCACTCTTGTCACCCAGGCTGGAGTGCAGTGGTGTGATCATAGCTCACAGCAACCTCAAACTCTTGGGCTCAGGGGATCCTCTTGCCTCAGCCTCCCAAGTGGCTGGGACTACAGGCACCCTACACAATGCCTGGCTAGTTTTTTCTATTTTTAGCAGGGTCTCTACTAAAGGGTCTCTTGCTCAGGCTGGTCTTGAACTCCTGAGCTCAAGAGACTCTCCCACCTCACCCTCCCAGAGTACAAGGACTGGAGGCATAAGCCACCATGCACAGACTATAATTTAAAAAATATTTTATAGAGACAGGGTCTCACTATGAATTCTTGGCCTCAAGCCATCCTCCCACCTTGACCTCTCAAAGTATTGGAATTATAGGTGTGAGCGACCATGCCTGGCCTTCAGTAAGTGTTTGATGGCTCACCAAAGTCAACACACAGAGAAAGACACTTGTTTTTCATTCTTGGTAAGGAACTTTTGGAGGTCACTAGGGCAAGCATCAATAGAACAAGTATGGCCAGGTGTGGTGGCTCATGCCTATAATTCTAGCACTCTGGGAGGCCAAGGCTAGTTGACTGCTTGAGCTCAGGAGTTTAATACCAGCCTGAGCAAGATTAAAAATAGAAAAAAAGAGAGAGAGAACAGATGTCTCTCTTGTCCAGCATTGGTGAACGGATTGGCCAGGTGGGGAGCTAAGGGGTGTTCAATTTGCCCAGAGCCCTCTCCAGCACACACACTGGGCTGCTCCTCAGCTGTGTGACTTCTCCAGGGGTTGGTGTGTTGTCCTGTGGTACACACTGCTCTTCATCTCTTATCATTGCACTGCCAACATTCATTTGTGGTCAGTTAAGTACACTGTCAATCTTGTTCATTCAGATTTTCTTTTACTCACTAATGTGTTTAAGTCTCACCAACTTATTATTAAGTGATTTATTAATGACTTTTTAAAGATGGAGTAGAAGAACCCTTGCATCTTCTGCAAAATGGCACTGTGTTATTACTTGGAACAATGCAGCCATGATCTGCCTTGGGTGAGGCAGAAAGTGGGTAGATTTGGCGCAGGGTGATGCTGAGCATGCAGAGGGGTCAGGAGACGCTAGGACAGAACATGTGAATGGAGTAACAGCCCCAACACATAAACACTCAAGGAGGGTAGTCTTGGGAAATTACTGCTCTCACACATTCTTCTGTACCTTACCCTTCCAGCACCTTCCTAGTAGCTATCCAAGGGTTGAGATTTTTAAAAAGAAAAAACCAACAAAAAAAAAAAAACAATTTGAATTTTCTACCAGCTTTAAAGGGTAAAGGATACATATTCACGCATGAATTTGGGAGCATGGGAGAAAAGACAGGACTTGACGCAATAGTGCAGGTCAGCTTAGTGATCCAAACGTTTCTGGCAACCCCACCCACCCTCTGAGAGGTGGCAGCAGAAGGAAGGTTCCCTCAGGGCAAGAGGTCAAGTATGTTGTAAACGACTGGTTCTTAATGGACCAGGGGAGAGAGCCCCAGAACAACTGTATTTGATTTAAAAATTGGCACCCTCTCTCCAGGATGATACATTTTCAGCTTCCCGGAGACTGACTAGACTGGGAAATGAGGTGGGGGAGCCCCTGTGTGTTCTCTGCCCACAATGCCTCTTGTGGAGGTGTTGGCCAGCTTGACAGTCTCTGGCTTCAGTCCTGCTTTTCTTTTCTCTGGCCCTTGTTTCGCGTGTATAAATATTTAACTATTAACGTTTAAGTTTCTTACCAGCTGGCTGGAATTGGCAATAGATTATATACATTTGTTGTGTGCGAAAAATAAGTATCTTACAAGCAGTGTTGAGATGCCAACATTAGAAAATACAGTTTGCAGGCGGCCTTAGGCAGGCTGGATCACTCTTTGTCCTCCCCCTCTGGCGCAGTCTCACTTTCTTCACCCCCTTCAGTAGCGGAATCCACAGGTGTTGATACGGGCTCCCTGGAATAGGAAGACAATGGCAAGGCTTTTACTCTTAAAAGGAGCAATTAAACTTCTCATTATCCCCTTATTTTAGATAAGATTTTTTGTTGAGATGGAGTCTGGCCTGGCTAGATGTTGTGAGCAGCTCATAGTAACCTCAAACTATGGGGTCCAAATGATTCTTCTGTCTCAGCCTCCCAAGTAGCTTGGACTCCAGGCACCTGCCACAACACCCGATTAATTTTTCTATTTTTAGTAGAGCTCAGGATGGTTTTGAACTCTGAGCTCAAGCAATCGTTCTGCCTCAACTTCCCAGAGTGCTAGGATTACAGGTGTGAGCCACAGCGCCCGGCCACTGTAGATGAGATTTTAAATTGTTCCCAGTCATTTACCCTGCATTCTTCTTGTAAATCTCTTCCTCATCAGAAGACTTGTCGTGAAGCTTCTGGGCCATGTTTTTCTTGCGTGTGGCATTGAGAGGTCTGTACATATCCCTAAGCCAAAGTGGACGCCTTAACCAGAAAAAGCCCTCCTAGAAAAGAGAAAGGCAGGTATTAATTCTGCATTTCTCCTGTTTTCTCTGGCCACAGCACTGAATCTTCCTCAAATTTACCTGGCTTTCACTCTGCGATGAGCATCTCCTATGCAGAAATTCGAAAAAGCCCCTTGGGAAAAAACACACACACAAGACAATGAGTGATTCCTGCCATTTCCCAGGTCTCCCACGATGTACACCTCTGGTCTTATTGGGACTAAATCTGTGGTTCGGTCCATAATCACGGTGGGCAACGTCATTATGGACCTGGAATCCTGAAAATCATTTCATGGAGAGACTTCCAGAAGCTCTCCACGTCTGTTTAAGAGGGCCCTGTAATGTCACTGGGGGAACCTTTGGTGTGAGGTACAGGGAGGATTTTCAGCCCCACTTACCCCATTGGCCAAGTTCCCTTGTACAGTGAACAAACTGTACAAACACACAGGCCAGAAGTATTTCACTCTCCAGAAGCATTTTACATCAGTCCCTTTCAAACCTAGTATCACATATAGTGTTTGCTGGTGGGTGAAGGATAAAGTGCTTCTATTCTCCTAGAAGCTTTATCCTATCAGGCGAGCCCGTCAAGCAAATGCCTGGGTCCAGCTAAAAAAATTATTTTCATACTGCAGGCTGTCACTGAGTAGTTGTAAAATCAGTTTAAAGGACAAAATATTCTTTTTGAATATGAGCAGAATAGAAAAAAATCAGAGTGCACTGTTTCCACATCTACTCATGTCTACACAGCATGTGTGTATTGATTTGTGATATAAAATGTGACTCACAGCCCAAGTAGAGAATAATCAATGGAGAAGTCCCCAGCTGGAAAGGGACCACCCTCTTTCTGACACTAGCACTGGGACCATGGAGCAAGGTAATTTCCTTTTCTCTGTCTCCGTTTCCTTATTATAAAAGGAAGAGGCAAAGTATTATTTAAGGTCTCTTCTAGTTAAAATTCTGTAAGGTTTGGATAAATAGAGAATGGAGACCCCAAAGCAAGTAGAATGAGAAGGTAGGTTTTCCTGCCACTCTAGAGGAAGGATTCATATATTCTTGAAGGAGCCTTGAAGGAGACTAGCTCCCTTGCCCCTTCCCCAGAGCCTCCAAAAAGGCCTCTGGCCTGGCCCGATGCCCACCACCGGAAGGAACAGGCACAACTACAACCCCCGCCCCTGCCTTCCCTTGAAGGACTGGTGGCAGCAGATTCGTCCTTGCCACTCCTGTCCAACTCAGCTTTGTCTGGGGAGCTAATTTTGCTGGATCCAGGCAAAGCACTAAGGCAGGTAAGTATTCTTCCTGCCTCTGGCAGTTTCCTCACTATAAAATGAAAGGATTGAAATAGATGAGTTCTAAGTTCTCTAGTTCTAAAATTCTAATTTATATCATCAGACCAATATTTACCTCCTTGGGGTTGAGCCTGATTCTACATCTGTCCTTGCTGCTCTTCTATGAGAATAAATCTGTTTTGGAAGAAAACAATCATGATTATCCATCATAATGACCAGTATCTCCAAATCGTTATTCATTCCTTTTAAGTCTTACCTACCCAGTGAGATAACTTCTATTTATCTATCTTTTCTTTTCTTTTTTTTTTTCTGAGACAAAACAAAAGGTGTCGCCCTGGGTAGGGTACTGTGGCGTCACAGCTCATAGCAACCTCAAACTCTTCGGCTTAAGTTTTGTGGCAACCTCAAACTCTTGCCTCAGCCTCCCAAGTAGCTGGGACTATAGGTGCCCACCACAATGCCTGGCTATTTTTTGGTTATAATTGTCATTGTTGTTTGGCGAGCCTGGGCTGGATTCGAACCTCCCCCCGCCCCTACTCTGGTGTATGGCTGGTGCCCTAGCCACTTGAGCTACAGGTGCCGAGCCAGCTATCTATAATTTTTTATTAGAGATAGGGTTTCACTGTGTCACCTGGGGTAGAGTATAGTGGTATGATCATAGCTCACAGTAGCCTCAAATTCTTGGGCTCAAGTAAGCCTCCTGCCTCAGCATCTTTAGTAGCTGGAACTACAGGTATGCATCACCATGTCTGGCTAAAAGATATATTTTCTGAAGACATAAATTATTTTTCTGAGACAGTCTCACTCCGTTGCCCTGGCTAGAGTACAGTGGCATTACTATAGCTCACTGCAACATCAAATTCCTGGGCTCAACTGATCCTCTTGTCTTAGCCTCTAGAGCAGTGTTTTTCAACCTTTTCATGGCACACTTGAACCTACAAGTTAAACTTTGGCAGCACACTTAAATTATGTTGATCAAATAAAAGAGTAAAAAGAGAATATACTTACTGTGCTTTGAGCTTCTTTTGAACATAATTTAATAACGATCTTTAAAAAGTTTTTCACGGCATACCTAAGATCCTGCCATGACACACGTGTTGAAAATCATTGCTGTAGAGTACCTGGTACTTGAGGTGCACACTATGACACCTGGCTAATTTTTCTTTTAGTAGAGACGAGATCTCACTTTCACTCAGGCTGGTCTCCAACTCCTGAGCTCAAGCAATCCTCCCACCTTGGCTTCCTCATAATCTTTAGGATTATAAGCATGAGCCAGCACACCTGGTCTGAAGACAGAAATTCTATCCTGTTTAATGGTTCTTTGGCTCTTTCCTTGGTATCTGCAGGGAACTCGTTCCAGGATCCACTCCCCTCAGCCTAACATACCCAAATCCAAGGATGCCAAAGTCCCTGTATTAACACAGGTTGATTATTCCTAATCTGAAAACCTGAAATCCAAAATGCTCCAAGATCTGAAAGTTTCTGAGCACCACCATGACACTCAAAGGAAATGCTCACTGGAGCATTTTGGATTTTAGATGTTCAGATTAGGGAAGCTCAGCTGGTTAAGTATAATACAAATATTCCAAAATTTGAAAAAATCTGATATCTGAAACACTTCTGATTCTGAGCATCCAGATAAGGGCCACTTAATCTGTGTATCAGCCAGGTTCTGCTCCCATCTGATAGACCAGGAGCCACTTGGTCCACACAGCTCTACTCTGCTTCATTCTGTGCTGACCTTGGGGTTTTTTCTTGGATAGCATCTTTAAGAACATGGCTTGCCACATTTTTAAGTTCTCAGGGGAGGGAAAATGCTTCACCATATCCTCCAAGAAATGGTGACAAAACTCACAGAGGGACTAGGCCCAGGAAGGCTGGAGTATTCAGAGAAGGCATCAGGAAGAAAGATGAACTTGAATTTTAACAGAGTCACAGGATTTCCATGGGCAGAATTAAGTAAGAGAATTTTGGATGGGTAAAGGCACAGATGAAAGCAGGGATAGGCATGATGTGACTGGGATATGGAGTGGGCTGCTTTGGCTGGAACAGAGGGTTGCCAGAATAGAGAAGTAAATCAAATAAGGTAAATTAGGTTGGATACTAGGGTAAAATCATGATTGTCAGCTTAATTAAACCATTCTTTTAATATGCTAGCACCTACATGTTGGGAAAAGTAATAGGCCATTATGAAATGGCCTATTGAACAAAAGGTAAACACAGGCAAGCTCCAGGAACAGGCCACTGTAAATACGACACACTTTGGAATAGGCAGGTGCAAGGTTTAGCTGAGGTGCTTTAACTGAACCTGTTTAGACAATGCCTTGCACAGTGGAGAAGGAGGAGGCTACCTGAATCTAATGAATCTATAAGATGACACCTCTATCTCTTGCTGTGTCCTTTCTCCCCAGGGTGATGACAGCTCCGTGAGGGTGGAGAGAATACATCTCTTGTCATTTCAGCAACAAGGAAAGAAATCAGTGGTAGAATGAGAGTGAGTGGTGAGTACATAAAATTATTGACAGCTTTGGGTTGGAAAAATTTTCCTATCACTTCAACTATGGCTTTCTTAAACTTAATTTCTCCAAATAATCTAGTGGTTTGTTATCTTGGTTTCAGTTCTATAGCAATCTCCTGGGAGAGGGGTTACTTTAAAAAAATCCTTGGTATATATTACAGTAAAGAACAATGCATACCTTAGTCATAGTGACTGAAGAGAAATTCAAGTAATAGTAGGTGGGATAGTGGCTTTGATTTTCAGTTCATGAGTACTGAATCTATTAGCAAGGATGTTATTCTGGAAACCTGAATGATTGTCCTTACCTCAATAAGACAGAAAATTATAATCAAAATCATCACTATAACAGTCACAGATATCGCCAAGATGAGTTTGTTGTTATAGCCATATCCTGGAACTCCTTTAGTGAGCTAAAAAAGGGAAAGAATAATTTAAAAACAACCAAAGAGATGGAAAGAATGAAATCTAACTATTCAAAACTCCACCCTCCCAAGTAAGTAGCTTATAGGTTCTTAAAGAACAAAGCAAATCTAATGTGTTACATAATCTTAGTATTAAGCATTTTGTTCTACATCTTCTTTATCATGAGTGTTCTGTCTGCTTTATTCTCTAAATGAGCAAAGTGGGAGATCACTGTCATGGCCAAAATTACATGGCCAAGATAAAATATGGACTTGTCTACCCGGGCCTTGCTGCATGGATGCTTTCATGGTATATCCTAAACCAAGGGTGTCCAACCTTTTTTTCCTCTGCCACACATGGGAAGAGTAAGAGTTGTCTTAGGCCACAGAGTAAATACACAAATACTAATGAAAGCTGATTAGCAAAAAAAAAAAAAAAAAAAAGGAGGGGGGGTGTCTGTGCATACTTTTCATGATATCTGACACCACAGATAAGTAAAAAAAAGTCCTCACGGGCGGCGCCTGTGGCTCAGTGAGTAGGGCGCCAGCCCCATATGCCGAGGGTGGCGGGTTCAAACCCAGCCCCGGCCAAACTGCAACCAAAAAATAGCCGGGCGTTGTGGCGGGCGCCTGTAGTCCCAGCTGCTTGGGAGGCTGAGGCAAGAGAATCGCGTAAGCCCAAGAGTTAAGAGGTTGCTGTGAGCCGTGTGACGCCACGGCACTCTACCCGAGGGCGGTACAGTGAGACTCTGTCTCTACAAAAAAAAAAAAAAAAAAAAAAGTCCTCACAAAATCATCATGTGGCCCACAGGCTGTAGGTTGGACACCCCTGAAATGATGAAAAAGTCCAGGTCTCATGTTTCCGTACTTATCCTCACCTCACTTGACTCCTGCTCTTTCTGTTCAGCCTGGGCTTCTGTGCTCTCGTTGATGTAGTTCTCACTCTTCCACTGATCCGTATCCCATTCTGCCTTGGATACTTTTACTTCTTGCTGCTCACTCAGAAGCTTCATCAGGAGACCTGTTCTAGAGATGAGCTTGGCACAGGCCAGTTGCACATGGGTCTCAGAGCAGTCCATTTTCAAAGTCCGGATAACGTGAGAAATGAGCCTTCTCACGTCGTTGTTGGGGATGAGGGATCGGAGCTGCTGGTTTAGCTGCATTTCGAATTGATCACCCGGGGACGCGAGCAATGGGTAAGTGAAGCTTTTTTCCATGTTGGGTAAGTCAGTGCCCGTGTTGTGGTATTCCCACAGAGTTTCACTGATTTGTTTAACAGTCGGTATTAAGAATGCAGTCCCAGTGGAATCTATAGTGGAAGGATTCTTATCATTTGTACTTTCAGAGAGAGTTTCTTCAGGTATAGCAGTGTTTTCCATAAAACTGTTTTCTTCAATACCATTTCCTAGAGGGGACACAGTAGTGATATCTGTAACAGATTCTGAAGGAGCAAATAATTCTGGAAAAGGATTCTCCTGAGGACTCAGCTCTTCTGAAGGTGGAAAAACCCCACGTGAAGGGGAATTTATAAGGCTCCTTACTGCAGAGAATGGAGGCTGGTTTAGAGGCATCTGTCTATGGAGCACTGTTTCTTTTCTAAATGTTTGAGTTAGTTTGGCCGCAGGTGTTCTGTGGGCCACATGGGAATGAGGTTTATGAAAGCGGTATTTTCTTCTAGAATGTACAATTGGTTTACCAGCTTCCATACTTTTAACTCTAGCATTTGCATCTTCTAAAACAAAAATGGTGTAGCTCATGTCTTTTGATTGTTTTTTATCCTCAGGTAGGGATTTTGAGGTGGCAGAAGTAGAAGGCATGCCAATATACTGTTTGAAGACAGAAGAGACCGCAGCCTTGTGCGTCTGCGTGAAGGAAGGCTCGGTGTGGAAGGAGCTTCCCACAAACTTCCGAGGCCTCTGCACCACGTCAAACTGTGTCATTTCACTCGGGATTGGTTTCCCAAGCGTTCTTTCTTCGGCCACTTTCTTCGCTGTCGGCCAGGTACCCTGTTTCCTCTTGATTCTTGCCTCCTGTAAGAGCTTTCTCCGTAGGCGCTTGGGCCCTTTGAGGAATAGCATCACTTTCTTCAGCCCCCTGTCTCCACTCACACTCTCAGTCAGGCTATTTTCCTGTGATTGAGCAGTTGCCACTTTTTTGGGAAAGATTTGGCGTTTAAGTTTGGGACCTAAAAGGCCAGACTGCATAAGCATGGCAGTTTTTTCTTTCTTTTTAACCTCATCGATTTTTTCTTGAATTTCTGCATCTAACAAATTTTCCAGGAAATAGAGCTTCCTCAGTTTATTTTTGTAAGCTGAATTGCTGGGTCCAGGTTCAAGAGGCCGAGCCTTTGTATTGTTTTTCATATGAGTTAGGGACTTCTCTCCTTCCTGCACATTTGAGAAAAGCAGTTTAATGAATGGTAATAATGTCGATTCTACATCTTCTAGATTTCCCTCTGAGAAATAAGGCAATATGTAATTAAGTGCACTAATGACATCGCTTTCATCCCTGAAGTCCATCTGGTCGCTCGTGGAGCCGGACAAGCCGACGCCATTTTTATTTGCAGATACCTCTGGCTCAATGGTCAGCTCGGTGCTCGTGTGCTTCTTCCGGGCTTGTAATACCTTCATGAGCGCTCCCTCTGCATTTCCTACACTTGCTTCTTCAACTGTCAAAAAAGAAGAGACTGTTTTTGACAATGGAAGGCTGATAGCATAGCTTTTTGCCAATCCACAGCCATATATCCCAGTCAAAGAAATTAGGAGTCAGCAAACAGAAGAGTGCCACTTAGACAGGAAACAAAGAAACCCCAGTTTAAACCTATACAATGGAATAATAAAAGGAGAAAAAAATATCTTTGGGAAAAGTGGCTACCTACTCAGAACATTCCATAATGTGACATACAGTTACTCTACTTAGGGTTATTCCACTGGTCCCCAAAATCCACTCGCCCAGAACTTAGTAAATGCCCAAGATGGGAGAACCTTGCTCCCCGCTCCTGGCTGTACCAGCCTTTCTGCAGCCTAGACTGTCCTGCCTCAGATGCAGAGGGGGCATGCTTGTAGATGACTCTGATGAAAGATGGTTCTCTGAGGGGACCAAGAGAAGAGATGCTAACGTGGAGGCCCCAGTCCTATTGCTAAGACGTCCTTATCTGGACATGGCCTTGTCATCTCCCCACCCAGTTCCTCTTCTTGGCCCCTGCTCTCCTGTATCCTAGCCCCGATAATAGAAAAAACACTAGGTTCATTCTGGTTCTTTCCTCAATTTGGGCTGGGATCTGGGATGGAGGTTAAGAGGTTTTTAATTTCCAGATTATATGCTTATGTGGAGTGTTCAATAAATCTAAGGAATAACAGCAATTTTAGATAAACATTACTTGACTTCCTAAAATGCAGAAAGGAAAAAGCAACTTTTGTCAGATGCCCACTTTGCTTTCATTTCATTTCTATAATTCCCAGCTGTACTTGTGGAACCATCCAAAGCTTCTAACTGCATGAAAATCAAGTGTACCATTGTGTAGCTGGGTTCCTGTCCAGAATTAAAAGTTTCCTCATGAGAAATGAGGAACATGGGCTATGGAGAACCCAAATTTGGGGACAGAAGGCCTGAGAATAGGCTACAGCACTTAACGCCTCTGATCTTGTTTTTCCTCATCTGTAAAACAAGATTAAAATGTTTGTTCTGCCTCCTTTCAGGGGAGAAGAGAATAATATAATATAATATGTGAAAAATTGTTTTGGAAAGTAAGCAACTTTAGTATCACAGGTAGAGATCTGTATTCAAATTGTCTGGACATGAAAGCAGTCACATTTTGATGAAGTTAGTGCTAATAAACCTAATATGAGAAAAACATTTAAAAAAGCACCCAAGTGTTTGTTCTGTGGATATAAAAGCTTTAAATTTAGAGCAAGTTCAGAGTTGGAAAGTTTAAGAATGGAAAAGCCCTCTGTTTCTTTAGAAGGGCCACGTAGCAATTTCTGGTTATGCAACTGGGAACTCGCAGGCTCCAAATATCACTTGTACTCTTTGTAAAAATAAACAAACCAAAACCAGATCTATACCTGTCCTATAAGGCAAAGCGCTCTTGAGACCTAATGGATATAAAACCAGTTACAAACTTTGAGGAGCTGTATAGACAAGTTATTGGTGGGGGGCAAAACACCACGCAGAGACACAGTACAGAGTGTGTGGCTGCTAATGTTATACTCTCCCCCTTCCGTTCCTTCCTCTCTGTCCTTTATGGATGTGGAACAGTTACATTATTAAATTATGTAATAATAACTGAGAACCTGACTTTCAGCCAGGGAGTAGTTCAGAAATACAGGGAGTTTAACTCTGAACGAATAAATAGAATAAAGCAATTCCATCATTAGCTTAAAAATTCTCAAATTAAAAATTTTAAAAACAAAATAAAAATTAAAAAATTTATCATTAAGCAATTTAAACTCACAACAATCTTCTGTGCTGTTTCCCATACATGCATCACAATGTAGCTTCACTGTCTTGCAGACAACCTCAATATTATTTTTAAATTGGCAGAGGCAGCAGGCCATATGGCTAGGTAAGATCCTATAAATGGAAACACAGAGAATTAAATTAATGGTAAAGGGATTACTTCAGTTGGTAGAACTCTTGCCTCACTGATGTACAGTTAGGTAAAAAGATGTTTTGAAAGCAAGATCTTCACTGATCTCAAAGCATCACCCCGGTGATTATTTATACTTATTATTGTTTCTTCTTGGACTTTTGTCTGAGATCAAATGTATTTACACATATTAATTAACAATGGAAAAAATAACTTTACAGTGGAGAGCTCTAGAAGATATCACTTTGTAATCAAGTGATCAAACAGCATTATGGGCCATCTGAAGTCATGAGGTAGGAAGAACACATCGTCTTTTTATTAATAGTATTCTTCCTAAAAATGTTTTACCTGAATCTAATCATGAGGAAATAAACAAACCCGGATTGTGGGAGAATTTATAAAACAACCCTGTTAGACTCTTCAATGCATGAAAGACCAAGACAAAGTGGACAAATGTTTTAGACTGAAGGAAACAGAGACATAACAAACAATGCCTGATCTTTGATTGGATCCTGGATCAAAACATAACAGATTTAAAGATTATTATTAGATTCTGGCCAAGATGTAGTAACAGGGACATTGCACCTCTGGCCAGAAACAACCAAAAATACCAGATAAAAGATACAAAACAACAGTTTTAAAGATACTGGACATCAGGCAATGAAGGACAGTGATCTCCGTAAGATGTGAAATAAATGAAGTGAGCCCTGTGACTGCCTTAGCTTACTTCTTTGAGAGAGTTTCCAGGTCATGGTGCTAGGAAAGGAAACTGGTGGACTCTTTGATTAAGGAAATGGAGCTGAGAGTCTGGGAAAACCAAGGTGGCTAGAAGTCTCAAAGCAGAGTACAAGAGAGAAAAGAGGCACACAGAACATGAACTCTGGAGACATGCAGAGGGATCTCTTGAGTGTTCAGCAAAGTAGTGATTGGTGCACGTGTATGAGGAAACTACTTGAGGCTAGGAAAAGAACCACCCAAAAGTATTAGAGAGAAGATAATTAGACGTTGCTCAAGATTAGGAATACTGCCTGTTAGCATAAGCTAGATAGGACAATCTCATGATTCATGGGGCAACACGTACCAAGATCCAATAGAAAATTACCAAGCATGAAAAGAAGCAAGAAAATATGACCCATATTGAAGAAACAAAGCAATCAATAAGAACCAACTCAGAACCTACATGGATGAAACGGGCAGGCAAGGACATTAAAATCATTATTTCAAAAACTTAAAACTTCCCAAAATGAAACACAAGGAGAAACAAAATAAAACATGAACAGAGCATCAATGAGCTGTGCAACAATATTCTGGGCCATAAAACAAATTTTAATAAATTCAAAAGAATTCAAGTCATTCAATATGTGTTCTCTGATCATAATGGAATTAAATTAGAAACCAACAGATCAAAAGATCTGAAAAATCGCCAAATATTTGGAAACTAAACAACACCTATTGTTTTCTTTCCTTTTTTTCCTTTATTTTTCTTTTTGAGACAGGATCTCACTCACACAGGCTAGTGTGTGGTGGCATCTTTATAGCTTGCTGTAACCTCAAAATACAAATTACAAAACCTGTGCTGTAACCTCAAATTACAAACTACAAAACCTGGGCTAAAATACTTTTAATAGAATGAAAAGACAGGCCAGGCACAGTGGCTCATGCCTCTAATCCTAGCACTCTGGGAGGACAAGGTGAGTGGATTGCTTGAGCTCAGGAGTGGAAAAAGTAGGTGGATGTGGTAGCAGGTACACAGCTACTTGGGAGGCTGAGGCAAGAGGATCAGCAGATCCTTATATTTCAGTTTTCTGGTTTTGAGCCCCGGAGTTTGAGGTTGCTATGATTTATAACACCATGGCAATCAACCCAGGGTGACAGCGTGAGACTCTTGTCTCAAAAAATAAATAAATAAATAAATACATAAAATTAAAAAAGAATGAAAAGACAAACCACAATCTGAGAAAAGAGAAAAGATAGTTACTAAACACATACCTGAAAGACTATAAAAAGTATAGTATAAAAAGTACTAGAGTATAAAAGTACTAGAGTATAAAAAGTTCTAAGAGTATAAAAAGTACTCTTAAAACTAAACAAGAAGATAAATATCAATTAAAATAACAGGATCAGATTTGAACAGATAATTCAGTACAGAAGTTATTTACACATGAATATTCAACAGCATTAACTATTAAAGAAATGCGAATTAAAACCACAACGAGATTCCACTATACATCTACTAGTAGAGAGGCTATCATTTTTCAAGAAAACTGAAATAAGGATCCGCTGAATACCTGTAGCAACTGCAACTTTCACATTGCTGGTGGGAATGCAAAATGGTACAGCCACTTTAGGAAAGAAGTTAGCAGTTTCTTAAAAAGTTAAATATGTACTTAGGATATGATACAGTAGGCCCACCCTAGATACTTACCTGAAAGAAATGAAAATGTATGTTCACACAAAGACATGAGTATGAGTGTTAGCAGTTTTCATAATTGTCAAAAAATTGAAAACAACCCAAATGTTCATAAATTGGTGAAAGGATAAGCTGATATATCCATACGACACTGTCCCTTGGTATCTGTGGGGAACTGGTTCCAGGACTCTGCAGATACCAAAATCTGTGAATGCTATAATATTTGCATATAATCTCTAGCATACTTGAAATCATCTCTAGATTACTTTTAGAATATTATGTAACACAGTGTAAATGCCATGTACATTGTTGATATACTGTATTTTAACACATATTAGTTTTTATAATTTATTCTCCCCCCCCCCAATATTTACCATCTGTGCTTGGTTGAAGCTGTGAACGAGGAGAGGACTCACTGTACTGACAGAGACAACATGGATAGTAATATAATCTCAAACAAATTATGCTAAGTGAAAGAAGCTTCACACAAAAGGTTACATACTATATCTGATTCCATTTCTAAGACAGCCGGAAAAGGCAAAACTATAGGGACGTAAATCAGCTTGTGGTTGCCAGGGGCTAATGGTAGGAGGAGGTGACCGACTGCAGAGGAACATGAGAGGCCTTTTTTAGGGCGCCAGAAACATTCTATTTGGGGAATGTGATGGTGGTTACATAATTATACATTTGTCAAAATTCATTGATTGGTGCACCTAAAAAGAGTGAATTTTACTGCATAAAAATTATACCTCACAAAAACTGACTTAAGAAAATATAAACTTAAAAAAAGTACTAAGTGAAAATAAATCTAAGAAAAAAATAACTTACAGTTTTTCCAACTCAAGAGTTGTCATGAGGATGTTCTCAACTGTTGTAAGTGGGGCTTGTGTTGCTCCCATGTCTCTGAAGGAGAAAGTCCGAACAGTCAAGATATTAACCCCAATAGAAAAATTCTGTACTTAAAAAGATATTTCAAGGACATGTCAGCACTTCAATTTTTGTTTCTATATAAAACAAGCCAGCTCAAGAGTTTATTTGCCATAGAAGACGATTACAGAGCTTTTACTGAAGAAATGTAATTATGTTCATTTGCAGCACCAAATTAATGACATTGAATAATGGAATTTATACACTTTTTAACCTTTATCTTCCCATTTTCTTATTGGATTCACCTCCCTGGATTACTTTATTATTTATTTTTGTTTTTGGTGTTTTGTTTTTTTTTGCAGCTTTTGGCTGGGGCTGGGTTTGAACCCGCCACCTCCGGCATATGGGGCTGGCGCCCACTCCTTTGAGCCACAGGCACTGCCCTTTATTTTTTATTTTTAAAATAGGAACATCTATTCTTTTTTGCTTTCTGGGATAAATGATATTCCTACATGCATCTATATATATCATATTTATATACATTTCTCACTACTACTGTTCTCTTTCCCTGCTGGCTGTCTTGCCCATTCATTACACATCCATTCTTAATCTCTTTTCTTTGCCAATAACCTTTTTTTAATAACCAGTTAAAATTTAAATTATGACTTTTTAGCCTAAATTCAACATACTTAATCTTTGATGAAAATAAAAAATAACAGCAGAAATAATCTCATGATTCATGAGATGACCGCAATACTTACAGGTATTTTAATGCCGGCAATTTATAAAGATATGAATCATCAACAGTTGTCAAAGGATTACGATTGAGAATTCTGAAAAATGCAATTGAATTAAAATTACCTGCATTTCAATGTACATGTAACTCCACAAAGAGTTTATATTCGTTTTTTAGTATGAAACTTGTAGGTAAAAAAATAAAAACATTTTCTGTTTTTCCCTTAAATCATCCTAAGACTCTGCCAAGCACTTTTCCTTTGGGAACTACCCAGGTTTATTATGCCAGTTACCCTCCATAATCTGAGGTGTTTGTCTTTCACCTTTTGAAATTTTTTTTAAATCCATGGTTTAATTTATCTGATTAAGAAAAAAATGGACCAAATCCTTGGCTTTAGAGCTAAAGAAAAAGGGATAAATCTGAGAGAAGGGAATTCTTGTCACACACTTGCACTGATAGTTTTGTATCACATCACAGCCTTTGTTACTGTGCTTGTAATCACCTGGGCACTCGTCAGTCTCCTGGACTGTCAGCCCCTCGAGAGTGGGGACCACAGCTTATTGACATTGTCATACCTGTGCCTGGCATGGTGCCTGAAATTTACTAGATATTTAATCAATGTTTGTTGCAAAATATCATTTTATTTAAATATCAGTAAAATGAATAAATTAATTTTGATGCAAATTTGTATTCCAAAATGCTGGAACAGATTTTCTTTTCCATTCTTTAAAGCAAACAAAACGAAAGAGAGAAATAGCAAGAAAGAAAAGAAAGTCTGCCTTTAGGTTAACTCTACTCAACAATTATTAGTGTACTTCTGCAGAACATTATAAAAATAACAATTACTATAGCTAATATCTATTGGGCTGCCGGTCGCTTGTGATCAGCATTTTACATTTAGTCCTCACAATAAGCTTACATGGTAAATATTATTATCTTTTATAAATGAGGCAACCGAGGCACAGAGAGTTTATATAACTTGTCCTTAGACCACTAAGCTAGTTAGAAGCAAAGCTGAAATTTAAAGTTAGTTCTATTGCAAAGGCTGTGTTTATCTTCTCTGAAGAAAAAAGGTTTAAAATAGCTGTTACTTTAACCTTAATTCTGTGACAACTAAATATAAAATGCCTTTCTAAACTTCATCTGTTCATCTGGGAGAACCTCTTGAGAATGACATTTCTCTTTTTACTCCTTTTCCCTAATCACTTCCTGTGATTAAATATTTAATTAGCCCATGGCCATGGAGACTTTAGAGATTAAAACCATATTGTAGGCTGGGCATGGTCGCTCACACTTGTAATCCTAGCACTATGGGAAGCCAAGGTGAGTGGATTGCCTGAGCTCACAGGTTCACATGTTCGAGACCAGCTTGAGCCAGAGCAAGACCCTGCCTCTATAAAAAAAAAAAAAAGAACTGGGCGCTGTGGTGGGCACCTGTAGTCCTAGCTACTCGGGAGGCAAGTACTCTTGTCTGAGACAAAAGAATTGCTTGAGCCCAAGAGTTTGAGGTTGCTGTGAGCAGTGACGCCAGGGAACTCTACTGAGGGTGACAAAGTGAGACTCTGTCTCAAAAAAAAAAAAAAGAACAAAACCATGTTGTAGTTGACAGCAGTGAAAATGGTGGAGTAAAGACATCTGAAAATTCATCCCTTCGTAAAAACAACAACAACAACAACAACAAAAATATGGCCAAATGTCCAGAATCAACGTTTTCAGAACTCTAGAAATTTAACCAAAGTCGCGATGCAGCAACTCAAGGAGTGTTTATTCAGGAAAAAATGGCTAAATTTCAGTAAGAACAGTGAGATTTGTGTTGTTTTAGCTTACCCTAGACCATCTCTTGCTCCCAGCTCAGTCGTAGCCTTAAAAATAGCCCACATCTGGGTGGCGCCTGTGGCTCAGTGAGTAGGGCACTGGCCCCGTATACTGAGGGTGACGGGTTCAAACCCAGCCCCAGCCAAATTGCAACAAAAAAATAACCAGGCGTTGTGGCAGGTGCCTCTAGTCCCAGCTACTTGGGAGGCTAAGGCAAGAGAATTGCCTAAGCCCAGGAACTGGAGGTTGCTGTGAGCTGTGTGACACCACAGCACTCTACCAAGGACAATAAAGTGAGACTCAACAACAACAACAAAAAGTAGCGCACATCTCTAGTACCAGAGGGAGCAAAATGGAGCCAGAGCTCCTTCAAAGCCACAATTCCAATGAACTGTCTTTATTTGACTTGTTTGTTACATGGAAGACCTTCCTGGAAAGGATTGCTTTTATTTGACCTAAAAGGGTGTTTGTGGAAGACAATTATAAGAAGTTATCACCCATTACCATGTCTTAACATGGCAGCTACATGAGGCAATGGGTAAAAGTTGGCACCAGCAAACAAAAAAGCTTAATTGAAAAGGTGAATAGATGGCTTGGCACCTGCAGCTCAAGTGGCTAAGGCACCAGCCACATACACCCAGGCCTGCTAAACAAGAATGACAACTACAACCAAAAAATAGCCGGGCGTTGTGGCAGGCGCCTGTAGTCCCAGCTACTTGGGAGGCTTAGGCAAGATAATCGCTTGGGCCCAGGAGTTGGAGGTTGCTGTGATCTGTGATACCACGGCACTCTACCCAGGGTGACAGCTTGAGGCTCTGTCTCAAAAATAAAATAAAATAAAATAAACTTAATAGAAAAGGCCAAGGAATGAGATATCCATAGGAACTCTGAAATACTCCAACATTTCCTTGTTAAACTGGAAGACCATGAGTCATATTCCTTGAAATCTGGAAGGTCATATACATATATAGGACTGTGAGCATTGTCAGGAAACAACAGAGAAGTCCCTAACCTCTCATCCATGCCCGATTCTGAGGTTCTGCACAAAGCAGGAAATGAAAGCGAAGGCAGAGCTATAAAACCATCTTGCTGAGTGCTGACAGTACGCCCTAACATGCACATAGCCCCTTGGGAAAATCTCGGAGACTTACTGGTTCTAGGCATTTAAGGAATTTCGTGTTCATTCATCAGCAGACTAACCTAACATAGTAGAGATTTCAGTGGCCACACATGACAACAAATACACGCCTTTACCAAATTAGTTCCAAAAAGTCACTAAATAAATTAATAATAACTACTATAATAAGCAGCAGTACACACCAAACCCTGCGGGCAGGGATCTGATTTCTAGAATTGTTACATCATACGTAGTATTATTTAAAATATCCAATTTTCAACACAATTTATAAGGGGCACAAAGAAACCATGCACAGGGGTGGGTGTGGGGGTTGGAAATCAGTAGATATTGTCCCTGAGGAAGTCAAGATATTGGGCTTACTAGACAAGAATTTAATCCAACTATTTGAAATATGTTCAAAGACATAAGGAAAACATTTAGTTCTATAGATTAAAGTATATCAAGATCAAGGATGGGTATACAGAAGCCTAAACAAATACTAAATGAGAAACTTTGCCTTTTTGGGCCATGTGGTCCAAACATCCATCCTGAGCATAATTGTTCTCAGGATGGGGTTTATACAAAAAGAGATGAAACAGGAAATTTATTAGCCACCTTAGGACAAGTCACTAAAGAGACTAAACAAAAGTTTCTAAATTCCTTAGCTTAAATGATTAAGTTTCTAAATTCCTCGGCCTTTTTGTTACAAGCCTGCAACTAAACCCAAAAATACACTAGCACAACACAGATAAATTAATTTTGTAGCCTTGCCTTTAACATTTGGATTTTTACCTTCATGTTGCCTAGATGGTTTAAAAGCCTGGATGAGTACCTCTCCACCTCCAGTCCCATCTGGCCTAAAACACTTCATGAATGTAAGTCCTTTTAGCTCTTCAGTTCTCTTGGCCATGAGGGTCCCACCAAGGGCCTAGATGGAACCAGGGGAGGGGCCATACCACCCCAGCTGTTGGAGCCTAACATAGCCACACACAAACCCTTCACCCTCCTCTTCCTTTCCTCCTAAGACAAAGACACAAAGGGTCTACTTACCCACACCCCCTCAGAAATTCACACCGAAGGACCCTAACATTCTTGTAGAATTACCCTACAGCCCCATATAGAAAAGAGGTCTCTAACTGCCCCTGAGCACAGACTTTTGCACTGCCCAGGTGAGTCACCCTTCCCTTCCAATAAACCTGGCTGGAACATCCAGTCTTGGTCTCAGGATGGGACAAAATAAGAGTCTGGCCATCAATGGTGCCTCTGGTGGATCTTGGCCAAAAGGGAAGAATTGTGAACCAAAATAAAATCTTAAGCGGGGTGGGGGTGGGGGGGGGTGGAGGCAGATCTTGGCCAAAGGGAGAAATTGTGAACCAAAATAAAATACTTAAACCAGGCATAGTGGCTTAAGATTTTTTTTTTCAAGTTTCAAATATTTTATTTTCTTATTCATACAGTATGAAGTTTTCTAAAGATCCCACAACATGATGTACCATGCAGAAGAAAAACT
This sequence comes from Nycticebus coucang, assembly GCF_027406575.1. Classification (NCBI taxonomy): domain Eukaryota; kingdom Metazoa; phylum Chordata; class Mammalia; order Primates; family Lorisidae; genus Nycticebus; species Nycticebus coucang. Next base: position 60,912,634 of record NC_069797.1, read on the forward strand.
AAACATTCAACATAAACCACACCTCCTCTAAACAAACCACACACAAACTAAAAAAAGAAAGAAAGAAAAGGAAAAAAACCTATTCCCCAGTAAGGAAATAATGTCTGCACTATTTTTCTGTAACGCCAGCCAAGATATGCACAAGCAAGAGAAATAGAAAGCATTTGCTAAAATATTTGTAACAAATACTTATGTACAAAAAATTCACAAAAGACTAGGTTCCCCCTTGAAGCAGAGCACATGGCAGTTGACACTGGAACAGATTAAACCACTGGCTGGGATTATAAGCCACATACTGATCCAGAGGAAGAAGTTACATGAAGTAGAGATTTTCAGTTTGAATATTAACATTTCCAAAGTTTGGCAACAT